>NW_023270323.1:23885174-24495767 GCF_011800145.1 Mirounga leonina | reverse complement strand
TTGTACCCAAAACCATAAGATACCTAGGAATAAATCTAACCAAAGAGACAAAGGATCTGTACTCAGAAAACTATAAAATACTCGTGAAAGAAATGGAGGAAGACACAAAGAAATGGAAAAACCTTCCATGCTCATGGATTGGAAAAACAAATATTGTGAAGATGTCAATGCTACCTAGAGCAATCTACACATTCAATGCAATCCCTATCAAAATACCATCCACTTTTTTCAAAGAAATGGAACAAATAATCCTAAAATTTGTATGGAACCCAGAAAAGACCCCAAATAGCCAGAGGAATATTGAAAAAGAAAAGCAAAGCCGGCGGCATCACAATTCCGGACTTCCAGCTCTATTACAAAGCTGTCATCATCAAGACAGCATGGTACTGGCACAAAAACAGACACATAGATCAATGGAACAGAATAGAGAGCCCAGAAATGGACCCTCAACTCTATGGTCAACTCATTTTTGACAAAGCAGGAAAGAATGTCCAATGGAACAAAGACAGTCTCTTCAACAAATGGTGTTGGGAAAATTGGATAGCCACATGCAGAAGAATGAAACTGGACCATTTCCTTACACCACACACAAAAATAGACTCCAAATGGTTGAAAGACCTCAATGTGAGACAGGAGTCCATCCAAATCCTAAAGGAGAACACAGGCAGCAACCTCTTTGACCTCAGCCGAAGCAACTTCTTCCTAGAAACATCGCAAAGGCAAGGAAAGCAAGGGCAAAAATGAACTATTGGGACTTCATCAAGATAAAAAGCTTTTGCACAGTCAAAGAAACAGTCAACAAAACCAAAAGACAACCGACAGAATGGGAGAAGATATTTGCAAATGACATATCAGATAAAGGGCTAGTATCCAAAATCTATAAAGAACTCATCAAACTCAACACCCAAAGAACAAATGATCCAATCAAGAAATGGGCAGAAGACATGAACAGACATTTTTCCAAAGAAGACATCCAAATGGCCAACAGACACATGAAAAAGTGCTCAATATCGCTCGGCATCAGGGAAATCCAAATCAAAACCTCAATGAGATACCACCTCACACCAGTCAGAATGGCTAAAATTAACAAGTCAGGAAATGACAGATGTTGGCGGGGATGCGGAGAAAGGGGAACCCTCCTACACTGTTGGTGGGAATGCAAGCTGGTGCAGCCACTCTGGAAAACAGTATGGAGGTTCCTCAAAAAGTTGAAAATAGAGCTACGATACGATCCAGCAATTGCACTACTGGTTATTTACCCCAAAGATACAAAAGTAGGGATCCGAAAGGGTACGTGCACCCCGATGTTTATAGCAGCAATGTCCACAATAGCCAAACCGTGGAAAGAGCCAAGATGTCCATCGACAGATGAATGGATAAAGAAGAGTGGTATATATATACAATGGAATATTATGCAGCCATCAAAAGGAATGCGATCTTGCCATTTGCAACGACATGGATGGAACTGGAGGGTATTATGTTGAGGGAAATAAGTCAAACAGAGAAAGACATGTATCATATGATCTCACTGATATGAGGAATTCTTTTTTTTTTTAAAGATTTTATTTATTTATTTGACAGAGAGAGACACAGCGAAAGAGGGAACACAAGCAGGGGGAGTGGGAGAGGGAGAAGCAGGCTTCCCGCTGAGCAAGGAGCCCGATGCAGGGCTCGATCCCAGGACCCTGGGATCATGACCTGAGCCGAAGGCAGACGCTTAACGACTGAGCCACCCAGGCGCCCCGATATGAGGAATTCTTAATTGCAGGAAACAAACTGAGGGTTGCTGGAGTGGGGGGTGGGGTGGGAGGGATGGGGTGACTGGGTGATAGACACTGGGGAGGGTATGTGCTCTGGTAAGCACTGTGAATTGTGCAAGACTGTTGAATCTCAGATCTGTACCTCTGAAACAAATAATGCAATATATGTTAAGAAAAAAAAAAAAAGAAGAAGAAGGTAGCGGGAGGGGAAGAATGAAGCGTGGGAAATCGGAGGGGTAGACGAACCATGAGAGACGATGGACTCTGAAAAACAAACTGAGGGTTCTAGAGGGGAGGGGGGTGGGAGGATGGGTTAGCCTGGTGGTGGGTATTGAGGAGGGCACATTCTGCATGGAGCACTGGGTGTTATGCGCAAACAATGAATCATGGAACACTTCATCTAAAACTAATGATGTAATGTATGGGGATTAACATAAGAATAAAAAAAAAAGTATTCATGGCTTTTTTTTACCATGATTCTTTAGTCTTTCAAAGTTAATTTTTTTAACTGTCTTTTTTTTTTTAATTTTCCTTTTTCCCTTTTTTAACCAACATCTTATCAATCCCTTTTTTAAAAAACATTTTTATTTTTCATTTTTAGAATCATAGTCTATCCCTTCATAGTAGTTATCCTTATTTTTGGCATATATAAGTTGTTCTCTCTTTAAAATTGGGAGATACAGTTCCTTCTAAGAGATCAAAATACACCCTAAATCTCTAGTGTATGGCTTTGTTTTAGTCTCCTGCCTGATCACATTCTCTCCCTTTTTTTTTCTTTATTTTTTTAAATGCTTTTCATTCTTTTTTCAAACAACTTCTTATCTTATCAGTTCCTTTTATAAAATTTTTTTGTAATTTTCATCTTTACATTCATATTCCATCCCTTCATCATATTAACCCTTATTTTTGTACATATATAAGTTTTTCTTTCTTTAAAATTTTGGGAGGCCCTTTCTTCTAACAGACCAAAATACACCCAAAATCTAGTGTGTGGCACTGATCTATGTACCAGCCTGATCATAATTGATCATATTCTGTTTTTTTGTTTTGTTTTATTCTGTTTTTGTTTTTATCTTTTTCTTTTTTTTTATCTTTTTCTTTTTTCTTTCTTTCCCTTTATTTTCCCCCAGTTTCCGGTCTTTTCTGATTTGTTTAAAGTATATTTTCTGGGGACGTTGTTACCCTGTTAGCATTTTGTTCTCTCATTCATGTATTCTCCTCTGGACAAAGTGACAAGATGGAAAAAATCACCTCGACAAAAAGAACAAGAGGCAGTACCAACTGCCAGGGACCTACTCAATACAGACATTAGTATGATGTCGTAACTAGAGTTCAGAATGATGATTTTAAAGATATTAGCTGGGCTTGAAAAAAGCATGGAAGTTATTAGAGAAACCCTTTCTGGAGAAATAAAAGAACTAAAATCTAACCAAGTCGAAATCAAAAAGGCTATTAATGAGGTGCAATAAAAAATGGGGGCGCTAACTGCTAGGATAAATGAGGCAGAAGAGAGAATCAGTGATACGGAGGACCAAATGATGGAAAATAAAGAAGCTGAGAAAAAGAGAGATAAACAACTACTGGATCACAAGGGCAGAATTCGAGAGATAAGTGATATCATAAGATGAAACAACATTAGAATAATTGGGATGCCAGAAGAAGAAGAAAGAGAGAGAGGGGCAGAAGGTATAATGGAGCAAATTATAGCAGAGAACTTCCCTAATTTGGGGACGGAAACAGGCATCAAAATCCAGGAAGCACAGAGAACCCCCCTCAAAATCAATAAAAATAGGTCAACACCCCAACATCTAATAGTAAAACTTACGAGTCTCACAGACAAAGAGAAAATCCTGAAAGCAGCTCAGGAGAAGAGATATGTAACCTACAATGGTAGAAACATTAGACTCGCAACAGACCTATCCACAGAGACCTGGCAGGCCAGAAAGGACTGGCAGGATGTATTCAGAGCACTAAATGAGAAAAATATGCAGCCAAGAATACTACATCCAGCTAGGCTGTCATTGAAAATAGAAGGAGATATAAAAAGCTTCCAGGACAAACAAAAACTAAAGAAATTTGCAAACACGAAACCAGCCCTACAAGAAAGGCAAGGGAAGCAAGGGCAAAAATGAACTATTGGGACTTCATCAAGATAAAAAGCTTTTGCACAGTCAAAGAAACAGTCAACATAACCAAAAGACAACCGACAGAATGGGAGAAGATATTTGCAAATGACATATCAGATAAAGGGCTAGTATCCAAAATCTATAAAGAACTTCTTAAACTCAACACCCAAAGAACAAATGATCCAATCAAGAAATGGGCAGAAGACATGAACAGACATTTTTCCAAAGAAGACATCCAAATGGCCAACAGACACATGAAAAAGTGCTCAACATCGCTCAGCATCAGGGAAATCCAAATCAAAACCTCAATGAGATACCACCTCACACCAGTCAGAATGGCTAAAATTAACAAAGAAGATGTGGTATATATATAGAATGGAATATTATGCAGCCATCAAAAGGAATGAGATCTTGCCATTTGCAACGACGTGGATGGAACTGGAGGGTGTTATGCTGAGCAGAATAAGTCAGAGAAAGACATGTATCATATGACCTCACTGATATGAGGAATTCTTAATCTCAGGAAACAAACTGAGGGTTGCTAGAGTGGTGGGGGGTGGGAGGGATGGGGTGGCTGGGTGATAGACATTGGGGAGCGTATGTGCTATGGTGAGTGCTGTGAATTGTGCAAGACTGTTGAATCACAGATCGGTAACTCTGAAACAAATAATACAATATATGTTAAAAAAAAGAAGAAGAAGATAGCAGGAGGGGTAGAATGAAGGGGGAGAAATCAGAGGGGAGACGAACCATGAGAGATAATGGACTCTGAAAAACAACCTGATGGTTCTAGAGGGGAGAGGGGTGGGAAGATGGGTTAGCCTGGTGATGGGTATTAAAGAGGGCATGTTCTGCATGGAGCACTGGGTGCTATACACAAACAATGAATCATGGAACACTACATCAAAAACTAATGATGTAATGTATGGTGATTAACATAACAATAAAAAAAAGATGTAATGACCATTGGAAATTTTTTGAGAAACAAAGTAACATGATTAGAGGTAGGGATTTACCTGGTGTAAGTTGTGGAGTAACAGAACAGGGGACAACCAAAGAAGGATATTAGTCATTCATGCATGGTTATGAGTTATCTTAATTCTCTTGATAATGAAGAACCTCCTGAATTACTACTTTATTCCTTCTTTTCCAATTACTTTCGAATTAAAAAAAAGTTTAGATTGCACTTACTACCTGCACTCATATAGCACTTACTGTTTCCTGAAGTTTCTGCTATCTGGTTTCTTCCCCAACTGTTCAACTCCTTAAAGACATCATGGACCTGCTGTTGCCAAGTCAAATAACATGTTTGTATTTTTCATCCTATTGAAAATTCGGTTAGTCTTTGCCTCTATGACATTAAGGCAATTTTCTCTTACCTTAGCTTCTATGAGACTTGGTTGTTTTGCTTTTCTCCTTTTCTGTAATTGCTTCTTCTATGGCTTCAGCTTTTACCTTGTTCTCCTTCTCCACCCCTGTGTGTTCATAGTTACCAAGAGTTTGCTTTGGGGTAGTTAGGGTTGGGTAAAAGATTCTAGGCAATTTTATTTCTTCTCATGGCCTCAGTCATATGATAACACCCAAATCTAGACTGTGAACTTACTGAGAGCATGATCTGTATCTTCTTCACCATTGTAGGCCCATTGCCTAGCATTCATTCAATAAGTATGTTCCAGTAGCCTGCATTAAACCAGGAACCTGATAGTTACTAGACATACAATGGTGGCATGATGGGCATGACCCCTGAAAAGATTATAGTAATAAATCACTCTTGAATGGATGGGTGAATACCTGTCTTCAGTTAGTCTCATTTTTTTAAAGATTTTATTTATTTATTTGTCAGAGAAAGAGAGAGAGAGAAAGTGCACAAGCAGGGGGAGCAGCAGGTAGAGGGAGAAGCAGACTCCCTATTGAGCAAGGAGCCCGATGCGGGACTCGATCCCAGGACCCCAGGATCATGACCTGAGCCAAAGGCAGGCACTTAACCAACTGAGCCACCCAGGCGTCCCTTAGTCTCACTTTTAAACTCCACACCTCTCAGATATTTTTCGTTGGATACTCATGCCAAGGTATCAAGAAAAACATATCCAAAACTAGTGAATCATCTTCTCTAAATATTTCCTCTTCTTGTGTTTTTGATTTCAGATGATTGTACTGTTATGGAACCTGGACTGGGTCGCCCGATGGAAGAACCAAGCAGCACCTTGAGATCTTGGAGGATAGGAGGTTTATTTAACGCCGGTAGCTCAGAGAAGAGTGATCTCCAAAGGTCTGAGCCCCGAACACAAACAAAGGGGGTAATTTACACACTTCTTCTTCCGCATACTGGGCACTCTTGGCACGTGCATGAAGCGGGGCAGGGAGAGGAACCTGGACTGGCGCGCCAGGGAAGTAGAACAGAAAGAAGAACCTGGAAGAGCCCCAGGGCAGGGGCTGGGACTCCCTTGCTGGCTCAATCAGCCATCTTAGGGCACAGATTTTTCTTTATCAGTACTAGTCTTTTCCAAGCCCCTATTAAGTTAAAAAATCCCAATTATCTTTGATGTTTTTCTCTTTTGACACTCCACAACCAACTAATTGCTAAGTTCTTACTGATACTTTTCTAGATCAAGCAACTGTCATGCCTTCACAAACATTCTAAGACTTTACAAATGGATCTTCCTCCATTCACTTTCTCCCCTCGTATGTCTTAGGCATTGCTGCCAAACTGATAGTCCCAAAGCCCAGCCCTGAACATGTTATTCCACTGCTTAAAAACCATTATCGACTAACCACTGCCAAGTAAAATGTGTGTGAGCTTTCTCTTTCCACTCCCCTACAGGTACTCTGTGTTCTAGCCATACCACTATTTAAATATGTCCCACACTTCTGATCTCTAGACCTTTATTTTCAATGTTTCACCCACTTGAGATATCTAGGTAGCTCTGTCTCTACAAGTTCAAATCCTTTTATTATTCAAGGCCTACCTTAGATGAACCTTCTTTCATAAAAACTTTTTTTCTTGTATGATGCCCCAGCTTTTTATCTCTCCTGAGTTACACAGGCCTTTATTAATATGCCACTTTTATGTCATCTAACACTTTCTAAATTGAATTACAGTAAGTTTTGTATCTATGTATTATAGTTTGAATGATTGCCCAGCAAATAGTCACTCCTTTCCTCCCCTACCTTTGGATGGAATATATTTCTCTGCCCCATCAATGTTGGGTTTGGCTGCATCACTTGTTTGGGCCAAGGAATGCTAGTGGACCTGACATGAGCAGAGGCCGTAAATGTGTTTGTGTGGTTTGGCTTGGATCTTGTGCTTCTGCCTTTGCCATGAGATCATGTCCTGAGGAAAACATATGAAGCAGACTTGAATGCACCGTTTAGCCTAATGCCAGGCAGAGTTGAACTGTAGCCTAAGGCAGAGCCACCCAGCTGAGCCTAGACTAGATTACCTGCAGACCCTTGAGTATGAACTGGAATCAACCTGCAGATCCATGAATGGGAGAAAAAAATGCTTATACTGCAAGCCTCTAAGATTTATTTGGTTGTTTGTTATGAAGCAAAAGCTAATTAAGAGGGCGCCTGGGTGGCTCAGATGGTTAAGCGTCTGCCTTCGGCTCGGGTCATGATCTCAGGGTCCTGGGATCAAGTCCCGCATCGGGCTCCCTGCCTGGCAGGAAGCCTGTTTCTCCCTCTGCCTCTCTCTCTCTGTCTCTCATGAATAAATAAATGGAATCTTTAAAAAAAAAAAAGCTAATTAAGGTACTATCCTATATAATTCAACACATTTTGATTGAAAACCTGCTATGTCCCAAGTGTTAAGCTAAGCAAAACTAAGCGTGATTCCTGTTCTCATGGAAATCACAGTCTGTTCGAAGAGGCAGTAATTAATATAATTTCATACTTCTGGGGGCAAAAAGGGAATACCCTTGGAACATATAAGAAATAGACCTCATCTACCCATGGGCCTCAAAGATTTCCTGAGGAAGTAAGTGAATCTGAGGCTTGAATAAAAAGTAGGGGTTGATGAAGTGAAAATCACGGTGTAAGCAGAAGGGTGATGGGCTGGGGTTTGGGGTCTGGGGGAGATAGAGTGAAGTGGGAGAAACGTTCTTGTATTTCAGACAGAGGTAGTAGTCAGTGTAGCTCATGGTGAATAGGCATGTAGCATGCTCTAGGACCATAAAAAAGGCCAATGTGGCTAGAGCCCTATGGTAAGGGTGTTAGAGACATAGGATAAAGCAAGGTGTTGACAAAGGTTTTGAGTTTTATCCTACCAATTTTTAGAAGCCATGGGAAGGTCTTTAAGCAGTGGCACAATCAGATGAGTGTTTTGAAAAGAATCATCTTTGTATGAGAGTAGATTGGGTGGGAGCTCTGGATTTGCTTGTGGAGAGACCCCTTAGGCAAATATTGCCTGTGACCAGGCTGGAGGTGATGACAGCTGCATGGGTGGAGGCAGTGGAGATAGAAGAAGGCAGATCAGCCACAGGAAGTACACGTAGCCGGAGAACGTGATGGTTTGCTGACACAGTGGGTCTGAGGGAAAAGGAAATGGCAAGGAGCTACTTGGGCTTCTTATTTGCCCACCTCAGTGAAATTTGGTTCCATTTCTGGGAAGTAAGAATGAGTCTGGGGAGGAGTGTTTGCTTTTCCTGAAGCACCACGGACGTACTGCAGGTGACATTAAAGTTGGGATGTTGAGTAGAAGTCTGGGGCTCACCTGCTGACCTCACTCCAAGTCAACCACCTTTTTGAACTTTGTGTTCACCATTCCCTGAGAGTAGCTTTATTATTCTCTCTTTTTTTAAATTTAAATTCAAGTTAGTTAACATACAGTGCAGCACTGGTTTCAGGATTATTGTTAGCTTTTAAACAGACAGTGGGGAAGAATAATTTGGAAGTGGCAATGGGGAGCAAGGAGACCTTAATCTCAACTGCTGACACTGAGGCTGCCGGGAACATGACGTTCTAAGTGAAGAACCATGAATGAATGAAGGTAAAGAAGAAGAAGGGTGCCCAGAAAAAGAAGGGGAGGGTAGAGGATGATTTGCTGACTATGGAGCAATGGTTCCAGAAAACAGAGATTTTATCTCTCATACTAAAATTTCAGCCAACTGAGGCAAAGAAGGGGATAAATTATATTGTTATAAATATAAAGTAGGGAGGAAATCACCAAAGTCACTTTCAGACACATTATTTTCATCTGTTTTACCACGAGACTTCATTAGAGAATTAAAAAAAAAAAGTTTGGACAAAGTTTGACTACAGCTTTCAATGTCCTTGGAAAGAATAGGCAGTAATCACTGACCTTGCTTTTATGACACAAACAATTAGGATTAAAAGGGTATTTTATATTTCCTCAGAATCTGAATTTCAAGATATTTAATTATGCTCTGGTTACATAAAAGAGAAGTCTGAATGAAATTTGGGAGAAAAATTAGTTCACATTTATTAGAAAACATCCGTACTCCTTGGAGGTTGAATCTCGCCACCAGCTTCGGGTACAAAGCTTCAGGAAGTCTACTCATTCTAAAATCAAACCTGCCTTTCCAGCTCTAAATTCCTTTGAGAAAACTAAAAGTCTGAAGCCAACCAGAGAAGAGGCCTGGGACACTGTGCGGAGAAATTACTTAGTGTGGACTGGATAGAGTCAGGGAAACTTCTGGACATATGGCAGGGCGACCCCTTGTGTAGGGCCAGACCTCTTTCTTTATCATTTCTTGTGGCTTTCTTCTGCATTCTTACTAAAACAAACAAAAACAAACAAAAAGTATTTGATTCCTCTAGTTTGTTTTCTATTAGGCACTAAAATGACAGGAAAGATTTTTGATAATTTTTTGCGGCAACTAATTTATCCGTGAGACCATTTTTAACTACCTACATTGATCAAAGAGCTCCTCATATTTCATGAACTCCTTTTGATGTTCCAGAAATACGTTATGATTTTAATAATGTTTCGTGGCCAAATAAGTTTGGCTGACACGGATATACCACATCCTTGGAGCCTCTGAGATTGACCACATCAAGCCCACATTCCTCTTCAAGACTTCCAGAGAAGCTATCTTTAGGTGAGTGCTTATTTTCAAATTGCCCTGTATCGCTCTTAACCTGCTCCATCAAGCTCCCCCCTGACCTTCCAGAACTTTCCACTGTGGCCTCCAGAACTCACAGCCTATCACCAAGCCACATGTAAACTGGCTTTCATTTTCAATCTTTTCCATGAACATTCCTTTCACCTTCTTACTCTAACTGAAAACTGCTCTGACATTAGTGCTCTCCCTGTGATTTTTGTCCCCCCACTAAATACCTCAGAAACTGGAGTTGGGGTCAGTGTCCTTGGTGACTCACTTTACTGTGAAGATCTTGTTCATAAAGTCTTCCCTTTCTCTTTATTTGCATAACTACCCTAATTTGAACTCCTTAAACGCCTCTAAATCCTGCAATAGCCCCCTAACTGCATTTTCAGTCCCCGGTGTGGCCGCCTTTCAATCCGTTCTCCACACTGGTATGATATTGATTTTTTTAATCATGCCATTTCCTTGCTTAAAATCCTTCAATAGCTTCCTACAGCTTTCAAGGATAAAGTTCAAATTCTTTCATTTTGTATATAAGGCCTTTTGTGACCCCATTTCTTTCTGTATTGTCAGCTTTATTGTCTGCCACTCCTTCATATTTACCCTTTGCTGCAGCCATACTGAGCAATTTGTAGTTCTCTGCAGTTTCCCAGAGAACCAGACAGCTTTCCAGGTCCACTCCCTCCCAGACCGACCATGTTGCACTATGCCTGTGGCCCCAACACACTCTCCATCCCCATCCATCTATTACACACTTAGAGCACTGTGCATGGTCTTTGATTTACAGCTTCTCGAGGGTGACTGCCATGTCTCCATCAGGTTTGAATCCCTAGTATTGATAGGTGTTTGTTGGATAAATGAATTAAGGAAGGTATAACCAGAGCAGCTCTACCAATATTCATGGGACATAATTTTGAGTTGGTATTTTCTCTTTAGAAGTGGAGCTGGTTTACGTGACTTGTTGATTTTCTATCTGTTTCCATGAAGTGAAGTGTTATGTGTATATGTTGGCTGGTGTTGGTGGTAATGGGGAGAGTATGTGCCTGTGTGTGTTATGTGTGTTTGTGGATGGGAGAGCTGAAGGAAAAAATGAGTTTCCTGAAGACGCCCTCAAAAACCCAGCTCTCAGGAGCAGTGGAGAATAAATCCCTGGGACTACCTGTCTCAGAATGCCCTGATGGTTTAGGATTAAAGTCGTTTAGGGTTCTTCACTCTAGTTTCTCTGTGCACATTCTTTTGGCAAGCCATCAAATTAACATGAGGTTCTCATTAACACCAAAATCTAATCAACCAAATTTACTGTTCACAGAAATAACCCTCAGAGATTTGACATGGACTAACAGTTAATGAGGATAATGTGCTTTAAAATCAGACTGACTGAAAAATTAGGCAGTGAAGGTGTCTTTCATGCTCTTCCCTTAGCTGGAATGTCCTCTCCTTGCTTTTCTGTTTGGCAGACTCTGATTTGTTCTCCAAGACTTCTTTGAGCGGCCCTGACTGACATAGCATTTTCCCATATTTTCCTCAAAAAGTATCCTTTTCCTGATACTTAATAGCACTGACTGAACTGCAAGATCTTCAAGAATGGGGACTGTGTGTGTCTATTCCGTTTCTAGTGTTGTGTCTAAAGCATAGTAGAAGCCAATTAATATTGCTTAATTTCTGGATCTCAGGACACACCAAAATCTGATGATGGCTATATGGCTTGGTCAGAGGAATTACTTGCATATACAATAACTATACACTTGTTTCTATGTATATAGAGAATTTGGAATACATATAAGTATATGAAAAAGAACATTTAAATTCCCTATAATCTTCACATCTATTCAGGATCAATTACTGTTAACAGCCTGAATATTTTAATTCCGTGTACACACAAAATTTGAGGGTCTAATTTAAATTTTTATGACACATTTAAACATTTAGCTTAACTTCAGATCAAATCAAGGATCATAAAATGTGATGCACTCCTATGAAATCAAATACTCCCTTGAGGCAAAGCAGTTTCAAGGACAGGAGGGACATGTGAGATTAAAAAAAGGAAGTTCAATTTAGGGAAGCATTTAGGCTTGAAGGAGCTGTTTACCCTGTATGAGTGAGCATTTTATTCTGAAACTGGATTTTATTTATATAGGATTAGTCTTTTAATTTTTTCCCACTTTTCTAAATCTGTTTTATAAAGATTGAAGAATCAGTTATTCTAATCTACAGGGACTTGTTTATCCAGCACACTAGCTGAGGGGTAACTGGCAGCCAGGACGAAGAGAAATGATTCTGAAACTTTGCGTAGAGATTCCCAGGTGTCTCTTGGCTTCCAGCCCCTGCAGTGATGCCCCAATTATTCCTAATATTCCCAGGTTTATAACCTGGCTCCTCAGAATTTGGTTTGCAGACATTACTTGAGCATTTGTTAGAAATGTGGAAGCTCTATCCACCTCAAATCTACTGACTCAGAAACTACACTGTGACAATAATTCCAGGTGACCCTAAGCACAGTAAGTCCAAGAAAGAGGGACTAGTAGACAACAGCACCACAGCTTGCTGGACTCCCTGGAATGACAGTGGCACATTACTCATATCTAATGGTTTTGACTTTTAAACCATCATCCCGATCTGACTTTGTAAATGGGGGCCCATGGTGCTGTCTAGAGAGATTGCGTGATGGTCACTTTTTCTTTTCTCCTGCATACAGCCTGATTATGTTACCTGGTGCTGATTCATCATTGCTGCATCTTTCATAAACCTTTGGTCATGTGGAAATTCCTGGTTTTCTTGTACTCCTAGAAATTTCACTAGATGAAATACTCTTCCTTTGGTCTTCTTCCGTCAATGACTATCTTTTACCTCAGGATGTAAGGCTTGAGAATAATCCTTTAGCTCAATGTTCAGGCCCACTGAAGTCCAGGTCCTACCTTACAGGCACAATGGGGTTGGGGGGACTCCTGCCTTCTGGACGCACTGAGGCAGCAGCCCTGCGCCCACAGCTTTGCCAGGCAGGGGTTGTACCCCCAGAGTTCTAGTGGCTCCACCCCTATGATGGTTCTCTGCCTGGACCCACTTCTCTTTAGGGCTGAGATCCCAAACTTGCTGCTCTGCCAGAAAGTCCTGCCCTTTGAAATCAGGTGGAGGCAGCCATGCTCCCATGATTCTCCCAGGTGCAGTCCATGTAGCACCAGGGTCCATCAGAGCTGTGCCAAGTGTGGCCAAGAAGCTGGGAATGGAGCCTGCAATGTGAGGTGGCCCAAGAAGGGTACACTGAGGTCCCACAGACACTGGTGGTCCCTCCTGTGAAGCCACTCTGCCCCTGGGGTCCTTGCATTCTAGGCCTGTGGTGGGAGTGACAAATCTGGTGGTCTTTGAATTGCCTTCATCATCATTCTTCCCTTGTCTTGCACAATAGTTCTTAACCACTGTTGAGATTGGCAGATCCATACTAATCTCCTTATCAAACTGTTGCTTGGCCATACCCTTAGAATTCTCTTTGGACCAGCTTTCTCGCTTTTTTACAATATAGAGAGGCTGAGAATCTTCCAAACCTTTCAGTTCTGCTTTCTTTTGCTTAACAATTCTATCTTTAAATCATTTCTCTCTTCTGACATTTCACTATAATTAGTCAGGAGAAACCAGATAGCTCCTTCAACATTTTGCTTAGAGATTTCTTCAGCCAGTTCTACAATGTCATCATTCGCAAGTTCTACCTTCCACAGAACATAGGGCACAAGCGTAGGTCAGCCAAGATCTTTGCCAGTTTATTACCAGATTATCTTTCCTTCAGTTTCCAATAATATACACCTGATTTCTATGGAAGACTTCATCAAAATAGCCCTTACCAACCATATTTCTACCAATGTCCTGTTCAGGATTGCTTTGGGACTCTCTAAGAAGATGGAGGCTCTCTCTATAGCTCTCTTCTCTTCTTTCTGATCTCTCACCAGCATTGGTTTTATTGTTTGTGCAAGGCAATGTTAGATTTTTCCAACATGCATCTCAAAACTCTTTCAACCTCTGCCTCTTATTCAGGTCCACAGCTACATCCATGGTTTTAGATATTTGTTACAGCAGTACCCACTTCTCAGGACCAATTTCTGTCTTAGTCTGTTCAGACTCGTAAAATAGAACGCCATAGACTGGGTGGCTTATGGACACCGCAAATCTACTTCTTAGAGTTACGGAGGATGAGAAGTACAAGACGAAAGCACTGGCAGGTTTAGTGTCTGGTGAGAGCCTGCTTCCTGGCTCATAGACAACTACCCCTTCAGCTTTTCACTGTGTCCTCATGACCTCGGGGACAAGGAAGCTCTCTGGGATCTCTTTACAAGGGCACCTATCCCACTCATGAGGGCTCCACCCGCATGCCCTAATCACCTCCCAAAGGGCCTACCTCCAAAGACCATCACATTGGGAGTTAATATTTATTTATTTATTTTTTAAGATTTTTTTTTTAATCTTAAAGATTAAAGAGAGAGAGAGCACACAAGCAGGGTGGAGCGGCAGGCAGAGGGAGAAGCAGGCTCCCCGCTGAGCAAGGAGCCCCATGTGGTACTCTATCCCAGGACCCCGGGAACATGATCTTAACTGACTGAGCCGAAGGCAGATGCTTAACTGACTGAGCCACTCAGGCATCTTGGGAGTTAGGATTTAATACATAAATTGGGGGGGGGGGGGGGGTTGCGAGGGGCACAAACATTTAGTTTGTAGCTAGTTGATTGAATTGTCATACACATTTTGTGGATAAGTTATTATTAAGTTCATATGAAGGTCCAGAAGTGTTAAAGTCTTTTAAAGTTCTCACAAGAGTTCGGGAGAGAGTTTGATTCCAAGGCTCTATGTACCCTCACCACTACCCTGCCACTCCTCTTGTCCTTGCAGATTAAGTCTCTAGCTCTGTGAATACTAATTAAGGGAAATCCTTCATTACGTGAATATTTAATGATAAGATTTATAAAGGAGAGAAACAGTGTAGATAATCTAAACAAATTTATAGTTGATTTGGAGGCAAACCATTTTTTTTTTTTTGGTGTCCTAACCATCCTAATGTTATTTTCCTTTTGATATTATTGAAATTTAGTTTGTATTCTATCCACTGAGTGACAGGAGTTGTTGACAAAGAAACATGTTGTTGCAAAGGTAGAGAAAAACCTGAATTGGCAATAAAAATTATTTTAGATAAATGCTGGCATAAACAGTTGTGGATGAGTAATTTGAAGCTATCTTTACAAATCCTTCTAAAACATCTCTGTTTAAAACAATTTATCTTAAACTTGGAGAAAGAGTCCCTTGACTTAAAAAAAAAACACAACAGTTTTATTGGGATTTAATGAATTTTGAGTCCCTTTGTGACCAAACTAGATAGGTTTAATTAATGCAAATGTGCTACTGTATAATTCTTCTCCAGTAAGTATCTTTGTTAATAGAACTTGTATGAATTAAAGTTGAAGAACAGTTTGAATTAATAACCAATAGTCTATGGACTTGGTCTCTAACCACTAATACATGGGCTATGGAGTCATTGAATTTCACCTTTAACCATCACAAGGGTAAACATTCATTCAGTCAGCATTTAAAAAGCACTTCATGCTCATTAATTAGTTGATACTATATACTACATCCTATTTGACGGACAAAATGAATTTCCTCCTATAAAAGGCAAATTGAGCAAAATCTGATTCTTTGAGCTAACATTGCTTTAAAAAACAGTTTATTCTGAGGCAAAACTGAGGCAAAGAATGGAGATTTTAGACTTTCAGGTATAGGCCAGAAATAAGAACTAAGTTACCTATTAGGTTACCAGCAATGTTAGATCTTTTGATTAAAAGAGAAAAGTTTAACTTTCAAAGAAATGGGAGAATGAATGATAAAAAGTAATATTTTTTTTGTAAAATGAACACTTCTAATAAACTTATTTAATACTTAAACATATATTATTTTTTGTTATTAGTTTCCCTTTCATTTAAGATTATAATTTCCTAGCTAGAAAGAATTATATTTCTTGGATTTACCATGGTTCCAACATATCATCAAATATTAAATATAATAAATACCTTAGTAATCACTACAGAAAAAAATCCATGAAATTATAAATGGGTGTCTATCTCACTATGCTGGATGCTGTACAAAGCAAATGAACTTAATGATGTAATTCTGTATTTTCTATCCTGAGAAATAGCATCAAACCCAGAAAAATCTAATTACTTATTTGGCCATAAAATCATTCTGGGAATTTTCTAACAAAAATATGAATATTTTTCTTACTTAGGTTCTCACTGATGGTTGAGGTGATTACATTCACAACGGAGAAAAAGCCTGATCCAAGAATAGTTTCAAGGGAAGGTAAAGTACCCCACAAAACACGATTAAAAGCAGAGATAAGTAGAAGGATTGTTTCAACCAAGAAACAACTTCTTCCTTAATTCTCAATTTCTTTTTAAGGCCCCTTTTTGCTCAGGAAATGTAATATCCCTCATCCCACAGCTAAGACAAAATCAATAGAAACCTCAGGCAGTTATTTCTCATCTTATGAGTCCAATGTCATTAACTTCACCTAGAACCTTCTGTGGCCAATTCGGGTACATAGAGTCATCTAAGGGAAGGAGGATTTTTTTGTGGGAAGAAAAGAATACCAACATTCTTCATTCAACACATATTTATCATTCCAAATGCTAGGTAGTGAACAAAACTGACCAAAGAATAAAAAATTCACATCTTCATCGTGTTTACCATTCTAGAGAGGGGAGACATAAAATAAACAAGTAAAATACAAAGTATATTGAATATTGATAAGAAGAAAAATAAAACAGGGAGAGAAGATAAAGGGTGCCAGTTGGTGAGCATTAGGGATTTGCCGTTTTATATAGGGTGGTCAGGAAGGCCTCAATGAGAAGCTGACGTGGAGCAGAGATCTAACAAAAGTGAGGGATGTGGATGACTATGGGAAGTATGGTCCGGTCAGAAGAAACCTCATGTGCAAGGGCCCTGAGATGGAGGTGGATTTAGCATGCCTAGGGGACAGCAAGGAGTCCCAGCTGCAGAAGTGGAGGTAAGTGAGGGCAAGAGAAGTTGGAGGTGAAGTTAGAGAAATGAGACAGACCAGGACTTGGGAGTCCATTTTGAGTACTGGGGTTTTCCCTGACAGTGAGACGGTTTTGAGCAGCAAGAAGGTATAATTTACTCTATGTTTTAATATAGTCACTTTAATTGATGTTTTGAGAAGAGACGACAGCAGATCTGGTCTTGTTTGCATCCCAGTTGTGAGATGCAAAGGAGTTCTCTCATTCTTGGGCAGTTGAGATCCAGTGTGACTGCCGGTTACACCTGTGGATGCTGCCGATATCTCTACAGTAGAGCTGACAACGGCGTGGGTTTCCATGTCAGAAAGACTGGCATTTGATTTGAGCCCCGTCCTTGACTCACTGAGTGACGTTGGCAGGTAATTTCATCTCAGTGGGTCTTAGTTTCCCATATCTATAAGACGGAGTTTAGTGTGGAGCTCTTAGTGCAGCATTGTCACATACAAGGCATTCAATGAGCATCAAAATTAGAGTGATCCTTTCCCCTGTTGCACCAAGGGCCCTTGATGCTTCCTCATGCTTCATCTGGCCCCCAACTTGCGCTCCAAACCATGTTCTCTTCCATGGTGCCTGCTGTGGAGAGGATCCTGCCGCGCTGTGCCCTCTCCTGATGCCTCCCAGAGTGAGATGGTGATGGTGTGGCACTGTGCCAAAACCCAGCCCGAGAGAGGAGGAGAAGCCTTGGGCTGTGCCTCTCAGAGTCTCTTTTTCAATCTGTAGACTCTGACTATGGACACTGGGCAAAAAAGAAAACTATTCATTTGTGATGTTCTCCACCCACCCCCTCCAATGAAACGTACTAAAAAGGAGTTGCCTAGACCAATGATTCATAAACTTTTCATGGTGCACATAGAAAATAATGATCTTTGTATAGGCCATTTGGGTACATGGATGAGGCCCCCCGTGGCTGGAAGTTATGGGTCTAGGAACTTCAGCAACTCCAGGTTCTGCCCTGCTGCCTCTAGACCTGAGGGGATCAGTATCTTGACTCTGTCATCTTACAGCATTAGAAAAAGAATCATCTTGGTTTATACGAAACTTAGGAGTTTTCTAAGATGTGAAGTTTTCAGTGCTACAACTGGGGAATTCTCAGGCAAACCAGGACAAGTTTGTCACCTATGTGTCAGTTGGGAAGCTTCGGACTAGACCACAGCCTGTACCTTTTGCTGAGTGTGGGGAGGAAATGAGTAAATGAGAAAGGTGGAGAATCGAGAGGCCAGCTGGATTCACCCTGGAAAAGGCTTGGTGGAAGAGGTCTGGCAAGGATGAGGAGAGGAGCCAAGAATTTTAAGATGCCTTCTGGGATGCATTCTAGAGAGATTACTTTTTGTGGAGAGCTTAGGGTGGAATAAAAGGAGACCTTGAGAACAGATGTTTTCCAATTATTTTTGGATCCTAGCACCTGTTAGCATGACTGGGCCTTGTGGTGACTCAGTTTTGTGTAGGTAACCCCGGGGAAGTAGAAGGGAGGGCCATGGGAGCTGGGTCAGGGGTTATCTAAAGAACAGGCTCTGTGAGCTTCTCAGCATTGCTTTTTTATGCTGATATAGAAATGTTTTCTTTAAGCTGGGCGTGTGTAATTGATGCTCACTTTCATGACAACAGAGCAAATGTTCTCAAGATAGGGCTTCGTCTGAAAGCAGATGAGTCCCATTCCTTCTGCTTTCCTCACCAGGAGTCTTGAGTCCTTGCTGTGATGCAGCCCAGGTGCTTGCTGGGCCTTTCCACACGTCTCCCTCCACCCAAGTTCAGCCTTTGTTCACAAATGAAGATGCTCCTCTGGGATTTTAGAAGGCCTTATGAACTTCCTCGAAATATTCCTGATATATACATTTCTCCATGTCCATCACTTAACTTTAACACTCCTCACCTGACTGAAGGAGGGAATTACTGAACGATCACTCTTGTGACTCGAAACAGATTCTGCTTTACTTCTCTTCACTTATCATTTTATCTCCTCTGGGCGTGGGGCACTAGAGGAAGGCAGAGGTAACAAGCTTTCAGTAGCACTGAGACCCAGCCAGGCCATTTCTTGCCGGGAGTTCACCCCTGTGGTAAGGAGGAAAGAGTGGTGCAAGGGTAACACCATTTACTAAGTAGGAAACATGGTGGTAGCTGCCGAAATAATTTCTAAAACCTCGGGCCCTGGAAACTAGGTTGTACTTGCTATAGTTTTCCTTGTAGTACTACTAGATTTATGGAATGCAGTTAACACTCCGGAAGGGTTTCTCCCTCCCTTTGGGACTTGGTTGGTGGCATTAAGCTGGATGAAGAGGTAATAATTCAGGAGATAATAATAGGATTTAGGACACTTGACAAGCTGAGGTGAAAGGACAAAGGGAAAAATTCAAAGCAGGGAGCAAAGGAATGCTAACGTGGGAAGAAGAAAACAGGGATCTTCACATTCAAGGAGAAGGGCTAGACATCAGTGGTTTGGCGGTGTGACAGCAAAAGATCTTGGGGTCTTAGCAGACAGTGAAGTGAAAGGAAGTTGGGACTCTGTACCAACTCTGTCACTTAATGTGTTAGTTTCTCTCAGAATGTGTGAGTTTAAGTTGATAAAGTCCGGCTTCATCTTCAGTAGGACATTTGATGACTCCTTGGCCTTTGCTAACATGGCCCTGAATACTTTCCTCAGTGTTGGCTGAGAATATTTCCCATCAGCTTTGCATTCTTTAATTCTTTCCTACAGGAAGTAATGTCTGCTCCCTCTCCCTTCTGGCTTGCTTATTGCATAAAAATAATTCCTTTTGGTTTAATCCAAAGTGGTGTTGGGAAGACCTTTGTCCTCTGATAAAAGGCAAATCCTGAGGAGAGGAAATTCATTAGTTCTTCGTACACATTAAGGTACAGTTTCAGTGTGAAGCAATATGAGATCATTTCCTGAAAGCAGCCTAGGAGGGTGGGAGACAGAAAGCAGCATGAGGACAGGGCATCAGGATACAGAAGGGAGGAGACAAGCTGTTCCAGAGGGCAAGCTTTGTCCCACGTCCATTTTGCCAGCCTCCTCTGCCTGTCCTAGCTGAAACAGGAACTTCTGGAAATCTCCCAGGTGTTTACTGCCTGCATTTTAGCTTTGCTGTTATATTCTGCTGAGTTTCCTGTTTTTTAGACTTTGTTTGAAAATGCACTTTAAATATTTAAAAGAATATAGCACAAATGTATTTCTATCCAGATACTGAAAGGAAAAAGGGTTTTGTGGGGTTCCCAAACTCTTGTATCTAGAAGAATTATGCCTGTGTGATTTTGGGGATCTGTGAAAATGTTTTTAAAGGAACATGCATACACCCAAACTTACAGTTCAAAGACAACGCAGGAAAATCAGGCTCTCGAAAGGGTAGCAGCTCATTCTTGAGGACTGAGAGGTGGGCATGCTATCAGTACTCTGTGTGGATGGTGGAAAGGAAGCAGGCAAACTTCCCTGGGCCAGCCAGACTTTCCGGTGCAGAGTTCTTTATTTGGTTGCTATAAATATCTTAATTCTTCCCTGGGGAAATTTGTCTAGTGTGGAAGAGAGAGGGAAAGGCGGGTGGGGGTGGATTTGAGGATTGAGGTAGGATGAGGCTATAGATGACATATTATAAGATTTTCTCTCTTGGATTTATTATGGGAAACTAGAAATAGTTTGTGGGCTTGTGGTCAAAGACAATTTCCTCAGAGCTGCTTTAGATTAGAAGCAATGCCAGAAGGAAAAGGGAGCCAGGATAAAAATGTTTAATAATTCTTCCTGTTGTGAAATGTCTTTTTGCATATTTATTTTACCCAAACTTAACGAAAGTGTTCTATTCACTTCTGAAATTCAACCTGTTTTGGGTTTTTCATCCTTGAACAAAACCCTCTTCTCTTTCATCCAATCAGTAGATCATCAGACAATGATTCATAAAAACACTATTTAGGTACCTACTATGTACCAGACATGATGGTAGAGGTGGAGAAACAAAAAGGAATGAGGGCCATCGCCTAAGGAATTTAGGCTTTAGCCTGTAAGCCCTGGGGAGCCATAAAATATTTTTTTAAGTGGATGAATTAGATGATCAGACCTATAATTCTTAGAAAGGTCATTTGGGTGGCAGAGGACATACTGCAGGAAGGCAAGACCATTACACTGTTCAAGATCAATTTGGAAAGAATTGTTACCTAAATAATATTGATTCTTCCAATCCAGAAACATAGTACATGTCTCTATTTCTTCTGATCTTCTTTCATTTCTTTTAGCAATGTTCTGTTGTTTTCATATATTTTATGCACATATTTTATTGAATTTATTCCTCAGCATTTCATGTTTCTGATTCTACTATGAATGCTATTGCTTTTAAATTTCAATTTCCAATTGCTTGTTGCTGGTATATAGAAATGAAGTTGAAACAAGCAATTTCCAATTGCTTGTTGCTGGTATATAGAAATGCAGTTGAAACTAACAGTGTATGTTAACATTGTACCCTTTGATCATGCTAAGCTACATTATTGGTTCTAGTAGCTTTCTTTAAATGGATTCCTTAGAAGTCTAAGAAATGGACATGATTATGTTTTCTGCAAAGAGTTTTGCTTTTCTTTCAAAATTGTATATCTTTTTTATTTCTTGCCTTTTGCACTAGAACCACCAAAAAAATTTGAGTAGAAGAGGTAGTGGACATTTTCACTTTCTTCCTGAATTTAGTGGGGAAGCATTTAGTCTTTCACTATTAAGCATTAGGCTTATTCCGGTCTCTTAAGATCATCAGTTCTGTTTTTGTGTGTGTATGTCAGACTCTGCTTTACTGTAATAGAGAAAACAGGTAATGGGAATCACACTTGGTACTGGCAGCTCTAGGTCCCCAGCCCCCAAGCCCCCATCCCTGTCTGCTCCAAGGCCTGGGGCACTCCTGCCCTCATGGGGCTCTCTTCCTTGTTTGGACTGGGAGAGGCCTCCACTATGGGAAACCACACTGGGTAGAAGCTTCCAATGTGCACCAGCTTCGTGATTAGTAGCGAACTCCCACAGTGGCAGCAAGGGCCACAAGACTGGACTTGACGTTTCAGGAAAGGATGCATAAAAAAAGTATATGAGACCCACAGCACCACGTGTTAACAGCAGTGGCACCGCAGAAGACACAACACTGGCGTGTGGGTTGTGCCAAACCAGGGGCAGGCGACACACCCACAGGAGGCTGATGGCTTATGGGCAGCCCCGGAGGGAGCCCGGCCCTATCACTCGCGGGATCGGAAAGAACTAACTGCATACCTATGTGTACATTCTCTGCAAAGACAGTCAACTTGGGATTTAATTCTATTTGCTGAAAAAGTACATATAAGATTGGTATTAAGTTTCTGTATGTTTAAAAGAATTCACTAGTGCAGTGATTGGGCCTTGAGTTTTCTTTATGTGAAGAATTCTGTAATATATATTAATATAGATTATGTATCAAATTATATATTAAGTTCTTTAGTAGACTTAGGGTTATCAAGATTTTCTATTGCTTCTTAAGGCAGTTTTGGTGATTTGTGTCTTCTAAGAAATTTGCCTATTTCATCGAAGTTGTCAGTATTTTGCCAAAATTTTTTGGTGATGTTCTCTTTTTATCCTTTCAATGTATGCAGAATTTATAATGATGTCCTCTGTTTCATTCTTGAATTTGGTAATTTGTTCTTTTTTCCCTTAATCAGTTTCAGCCAGAAGTTTATCAATTTCATTGATTTTTTTTTCAAGCTATTTTCTTTTGGTTTCGTTGATTTTCTCTGTTTCCTTTTTACTTTTCTATTTTTCCTGATTTCTATTATTTATTCTTTTCATCTTTCTACTTACTTTGGGTGTAATGTGTTCTTGTTCTTATTTTTCTAGCTTAAATCTTAAGGCTGATGGTTAGGCCATTCATTTGAGATCTTTTCTTTTTTTTTTTAAGATTTTATTTATTAATTTAACAGAGAGAGACACAGAGAGAGCAGGAACACAAGCAGGGGGAGTGGGAGAGGGAGAAGCAGGCTTCCCGCGGAGCAGGGAGCCCGATGTGGGGCTCCATCCCAGGACCTTGGGATTATGACCTGAGCCGAAGGCAGATGCTTAATGACTGAGCCACCCAGGCACCCCTTGAGATCTTTTCTAATACAATCAATTAAAGCTATAAATTCTTCCCTAAGCAGTTTTAGCTACATCCCCCCAGATTCCAGTATGCCAGTTTTTTATTGTCATTTATTTTAAAACATTTTCTTACTTCTCTTGTGATTTCTTCTTTTACCAATATGTTGCTTAAAAGTTTAATTTCCAAATATTTGGGGATTTTCTAGATGTTTTTTCTGTTACTAATTTCTAATTTTATTTGGTTGCAATAAAGTAGTATAAGTGATATGCTTTTAATCCTCTTAAATTTTAACCTGTCTTTGTCTTATCTTGAAAATAGGTGCCTGGAAAACAGTATAAAGTTGAATCTTATTTTATAATCTGGTCTGACAATCTCTGTCTGATAATTAAAATATTTAGACTGTTTACATATAATGTAATTACTGATGATCGAGTTTAAGTCTACCATTTGGGTATGTGTTTTCTCTGTTTGTTTACATTTTTCCTGCCTTATTTTGGATTGATTCAATATTTTCAGGGTTCCATCTTACTTCTACTAGTCGTTTATTCATTAGATTCCCTTAGCTTTAGTTTTTCTGATTAAATTTTAATTTTTCCTTTTTTCCCCCAAGGACATTTTCACTGAATATAGCTTGCCTATTGATAGTTTTCTTCTCTCTGCATTGTCCCATAGCTTGCTTAGTTTCCAACAGGATGTTTGTAGACATTCTTGTCTTTGTTCTTCTGTGTACATGTGTTTTTTTTTCCTGTGAATGCTTTAAAATGTTCTCTTTGATGCTTGTTTTCAGCAGTTTGATTATAATATGCTTTTGTGTTGTTTTCTTTATGTTCATTTTGTTTGGGCATCATTGAGCTTTTTGGATCTGTTTATTGATAGAATTCATCAAATTTGGAACACATTGGGCCATTTACTATACAAATGATTTTTCTGCTCACCCTTTAGACTCCAGTCATATCCATGTTAAACTACTTTATATTATTCTATAGGTCACTGAGGTTCTGTTGATCTTTTTTAGTCTTTTTTTATTTTTGTGTTTCATTTGGATAGGTTTTATTGCTATGGCCCAATTTCACTGAATTCTCTTCTATAGTGCTTAAACTACTGTTAATTGCTTTTAGTAGACTTTAGTAGACTTTTAAGTATTATAATTTTCATTTCTAGATGTTCCATATGGTTCTCTTATATGTCTTTCATTTTTTTCATTATGTTTATTTTGTCCCTTTGCATCCTTGAGTATTTGGAGCAAATGCGTGATATCATTTTAAGCTCTCAATCTTCTAATTCTGCCTCTGTTATTTCTGGAAGTTTCTATTGACTGCTTCTTCTGGTCATTTGTCAGGTTTTCTTGCTTCTTTGCATATCTAACTTCTTTTTAATGTTTGCCAGACCTCTGATTTTATGTTGATGAGTGCTGGATATTTTTGTTAATTTAATGAGTTTTGAATTTTTTCTGAAGAAAGTTAAGTCACATGTGGATTAGTTTGATCATTTCATAGCTTGTTTTTAAGTTCTTTTATCTTGGGTGGATATAGAGTAGCTTCTCTTCTAGAACTAAATTTATTTCCACCTTTAAGGCATGGCCCTCGTACAGTCTACTGAATGCTTTGTGTATTTGGCCAAGTCTCTCCATTCTGGCTGGAGGGAATGCAAACTCTTCCTGAATGGTTCTCAACTCCAGGAACTATACCTCTTTCAACTCTCTGGTGGTTGCTTTTTTCCTTAGAAATTTTTCTTGTCTGTCCTCATGAGAATTCACCTTATAAACAGGCAGATTGCTATTTTGTTGGAGACTCAAGGTGAACCTTACACAGATTTCTGAAGCTCTTTCTGTATGTGATTTTATACTCCGAGGTATGTTTCTTTGCAAATTCTAGCAAGTCTGGCCTCCCTGAACTCTGATCTGTGTTTGCTCAACACAGTGAGACTGTGGCACTCCCTTTGGGTTCTTCTTCCCTGTATCACTTCAGTGATGATAAGGTTCATCTAGTTCCCCACCCAATGTTTCCATTTCTCAAGAGTCATAAATGGTTGTGCTGACTGTTGTCCAGTAACTGAAAATAGTTGTTTCTTGTATTTTTTTTTTTCTAGTTTTCTAGAGGCCTGGAGGGTAATTCCAGACCACCTTACTCTCTTATGGACAGAAATAGAAGTGTATTTTGCCTCTTAGCCCTCAGGCTGTTCCCCATCCTTATGCTCTTTTCTCCACTACCCAGGCCACCAGCATTTTTTTTTTATTCTTATGTTAATCCCCATACATTACATCATTAGTTTTAGATGAAGTGTTCCATGATTCATTGTTTGTGCATAACACCCAGTGCTCCATGCAGAATGTGCCCTCCTCAATACCCACCACCAGGCTAACCCATCCTCCCACCCCCCTCCCCTCTAGAACCCTCAGTTTGTTTTTCAGAGTCCATTGTCTCTCATGGTTCGTCTACCCCTCCGATTTCCCCCGCTTCATTCTTCCCCTCCCGCTACCTTCTTCTTCTTTTTTTTTTTTCTTAACATATATTGCATTATTTGTTTCAGAGGTACAGATCTGAGATTCAACAGTCTTGCACAATTCACAGTGCTTACCAGAGCACATACCCTCCCCAGTGTCTAGATGTCCATCGACAGATGAATGGATAAAGAAGATGTGGTATATATATACAATGGAATATTATGCAGCCATCAAAAGGAATGAGATCTTGCCATTTGCAACGACGTGGATGGAACTGGAGGGTATTATGTTGAGTGAAATAAGTCAAACAGAGAAAGACAAACTGAGGGTTGGCAGCATTTGTTTTTATCTTACTTTCTGGGGTGGGAGTGGTAGAAAGAGCTTAGATCTTGTGCACAAGTAAAGAGGGATAAGGAAAATAGAGCAAAGCATCAAGGTAAGCAAGTGTTTCTCTTTTTTTTTTTTCCTCTGAAAAGATTAATGTATTTCTGATTTTTGTATAGTTCTTTTTTTTCAGATTTTTAAAAAATTCTAGTTAGAATATACAGTGCAATACTGGTTTCAGGAGTAGAATTCAGTGGTTCATCACTTACATACAACAAATGTTTCTCCTTCTAAGATTGGTTCCTCCATTAACATGATTCCCAATCATTATTATCCTAAAGGATGTTCTGTCCCCCTTTTCAGCCTTTCTTAATATTGCTAAGATTGTCTTCTTCTCATAAATCTGGTATATTATTATGCTGAAAGATTTTCTGATTTTTTTCCTTCTGTTTTAACAAAACTCATTTATTTTTTTAAGTTTCTTATGGCTTAATATCCCAGAAGGAGACCTCGGAAGATAGTGAAGAGTGGAGAAAGCCCTAAGATATCACAAAAGTGGGAGAAAAACTAGGTCTCGCACTGTGGTTATGAGAACATTCTTCTTGCAGTTAATGTTTGCTTCTCATGGACGCACAGTTTTAATGTCTGCCCGCAATCATTTATCATTCATATTTCTACCTGGGAGAGTATTTATTTAAGAGCTAGGGAGGCCAGCATGAGTACCCTGGGGAACGGACCCAGAAGATAAAGTAAATTTTTCCCATATGACCTGCTTTTTGTTATTTTTTATTTTATGACTTTGACATAACTGGTTCTTCCTTTATTTATCTCAAAAGATACTGAGGTTATTTTTCATAGGCACTGTTTTCTTTAGGTAGAAAGAAGTCACTTTATAAACTAGTTAAGCACAATATTTATAAATGTCTCTGCCCCTTTGTATTTTAAGAAAATGGTATTTAATATTGACAAATCTTCTTTACACCATGTTCTAATTTTATTTTATGTGGTACCTGTTATCACGCCATGTACTGAACTGGTTCTTACGGATTTACTCCTGCTCCACCACACCCTGTCCTGTTTGTTCTCCACCCTCCCTTCCATAGTCACTCTCCACCCTTTGTTGCCCTGCTTTGACCCCCAGATATACACAGACATTGACTCTCTTGCCTCGATGGTTGGGTCTGAAAAGTTGAGCATCCCAGTAGAAGATTGGAGGGACAAAGAGAGAAAGAAAAGGTATGTATTTTGGCCCCTCTTCCTTTCCACAGTCTAGCAGTGGCTCTTGAAGAGTGATTTTCTTCTCTGGCTTCAGCTCTCCATGGTTTAGGTACCTTGTGTTTGTACCTTAAGGCTTTGGGGTAATATCAGCTCCTCTCTGTTGTAGTCCCTAGGTAATTCATTAAGACTTGTTGGCTGCCTCAGTCCTACCTGTGCCTCTGTAAGTATTCCCTTCATTAAGTTCTCTTCAGTTAAACCCTTTGGAGTGTGGCTTTTTTTCTTGCTGGGACCCTGACTGATATAAATTCCTTTCCATATATAGTTCAGAGAGCACTTTCTTCTTATTTATTTATTTATTTATTTATTTATTATTTTTTAAAAAATTTTATTATGTTATGTTAATCACCATACATTACATCATTAGTTTTTGATGTAGTGTTCCATGATTCATTGTTTGCATATAACACCCAGTGCTCCATTCAGTAACGTGCCCTCTTTAATACCCATCACCAGGCTAACCCATCCCCCCCCAGAACCCTCAGTTTGTTTCTCAGAGTCTGTAGTCTCTCATGGTTTGTCTCCCCCACCGATTTCCCACCCTTCATTTCTCCCTTCTTGCTATTTTCTTTTTTTTTTTTTTTTTTTAACAAATAATGTATTATTTGTTTCAGAGGTACAGGTCTGTGATTCAAAAGTCTTACACAATTCAGAGAGCACTTTTAAAAACCAAAGTCAATAATGTTACTTCTCTCTCCCAAACTCTTTAAAGATCTTTTTTTTTACAGTTAGAATCAGGTCCAAGTTCTTTGATAGAACCTCATGATCTTAACTCTCCAACTTCATCTCTTTCCAATGTCTCCCTCTCTTAAGCTGTTCTAGCCACATGGTCCTCTTTCTTTCCCAAGTACATGCCAAACATATTCATGCCTTGGGGCCTGTAAACTTGCTATTCTCTCAACTTGGTAAAGCCTTCCCCTAGGTCTTTACATGATGAACTCCTTCTCATCATTCATGTTTCCCCTCAATTTTCACCTCCTTGGAGCGATCTTCATTGTCTCCTCTAATATTCTAAATCCTACAACCCCACCATTTGTTATTTTCAAATAGCAATTATTGCTGTTAGAAATAATTTAATTCTCGAGTTGTTTATTATCTGTTTATCCTCACTAAAATTTAAGCAACTATAGTCAAGACCTTTGTATGCCTTGTTCACCATTGTGTCTTCAGTCCTAAACTAGTGTGTGGGCACATAATGTACCCTCAATAAATGTTTATTGATGAGTGAATGAATGAAGGGCTAATTTAATAAAAGATTGAAATAATAAAGCTGAAGAAGTCAAAGAATTCTTGTTTTTCTTTTTTTAAAATTTGACTTAGTTAACCTACAGTGCAATATTGGCTTTCTGGAGTAGAATTCAGTGATTCATCAGAAGTCAAAGGATTCTTAATCCTCTGGAAAGTAAACTGAGTATATAAATCTATTCTTAGATGGTGTATCCTGTTCCATCTATAATTCTGGATGAACAGAACCATTGGTATCAGTGCAAGTCAGTCTGACGTGGGGAAAGAAAAGAGGATTGAGCATAACAGAGCTGGCAAGACTGTGAGCAGGAGAATGATCATGGACCAATGCTTTAGTGGGCAGAACTGCCCTGTTTTAAAGGGGAAAATGCAATTGAAAATAAAAATCAACCTTGATCCAGAATGGGCTGTCTCAGTAAAGGCCAAGAGGAGCAACAGAAGCCATAAAATCAAACTGATTTGAAGGTAATGGAATAGCTAAAGTTGTGGGAATATGAGACAAGTACCCACATAAGACCCAGACCCATGCCCCTAGATGCTGTAAGTGTAGTTCTATGGTTCTTTGCTTCTCCAGTACAGCATCTGTGCCTAGGAGCCGTTCCTTCTCAGTCATTTAGTTACCTGTAACTATCCCTGATCACCCAGGTATCAGCAGGGAAGACTTGGAGTTTTTCAGTTGAGTTTGTCAATGAGTGCTTTTTTTTTTTCCCCCCCAGCAGGGTCAACAATTCTAGCAGAAGGATTCCTTTCTCTTGAGATGCTACCCCTCTGTTTAAAGTTCAGTATACTCTGTACACATGGACTGTTTTAGAAGCCGAGCTGTGGTGTCTCTGTAGAGTGAGGTACGCTACATTTTTACCTCCTATTTGAAACTCAGTTTTTCCACCAACTACAGTAGACTCCCAAATCCTGGATCTTCTAGGTCACACCAAACATCATACTGACTGCTATGTCCATCCTGTCTTTCTACAAAAGGATGGTGCATCCCTTCCTTAGGCTCATTGTTTACTTACCCAGAGGCTGATAAGGCTACTCTATTGTCCTAAAATTTAATCTATAGTTAATGTGACTCCACAGCTAGTGCAGAGGGGCCTGTACTTTAAAGGATTGATTCTGAGCAATGTCAGAGAAAGAAAATAGCATTTGCATTTGTCAGAACTACTACTGACCTTCCAGCAAGCATGTGTATTGAAGAAGAATTAGCATGGCATTTAGTTGAGAGTGAATTGTCAGTGCAGTTTCAAAACAAAGAAAAAAATGTCATAGACTTCCTTAACCATATTGACTGCAAGTTTTATCAATACCACATAAAAAAGTAATTGGGGATTAACACTAGAAACACATTATTTGGATCTATTTAGTATGGTTTCCAGAGAGAATAGAATAAGAAGTAAGACCCTTTACAAATTGGTGCCTGAACAAGATATATTCTTGTTTATGTGTGGTGCCCTTCCAAAATAGTTCTGATTCTTGCTACTCTCTTCACTGAATCGTACTTCATAAACAAGTGGAAGCATACAGTTTTGCACTTGTATTATGGCGTATTTGTAGACAGATTCTAGAGCTGTGTTGTCAAATATGGTAGCCATTAGCCACATGTGGCTTTTTAAATTTAAAATTAAATCATTTATGTTTGACTAAAACTTAAAATTCAGTTCCTCCCCATACTACCTACATTTCAAATGTTCAACAGCCGTATGTGACTAATAGTTTCTGCAGAGGACAGCACAGATATAGAACATTTCCATCATCACAGAAGGTTCTTCTGAACAGTGCTGTTTGAGAAGAATTTCCTCAGGGAAACATAGTTATCTGATGTTTAAAACTAATTCTACTACCTTTGGTGTGGGGAGGAAGTGTTGGAATCTCACTCCTCAAGCACAGCTTCTCCTCGCTCCTACTAAAGAGGCTTGAAGACTGTTCTCCAGGCCATTGAGATTTTTAGGAGCCACTGAGGAGGGCTCAGTTTCATTTGGTATGAAGATCAGGAACCAACATGTTTTGTTATTTTGTTGGTATCTTTAGTTAATTTGAAATTTGTTTCATCCATTGACTTCATCAGTCAAGTTTAACCCAGAGTGAAAGAGAGAGGGAAAGAACATTGGGTGGAGTGCCACACAGTTTCACAGTTTCAACAAAGCCATCAGGGAATCCTCTAGACAAAGTTAGCCAACAAAAATCTCATGTCTCTCTAGAATGGGATCTGCCTTAGTTATCACTACTGCACTCAGTCATTGGCTCAAACAGCCAATGGGAGCGGCAGCCTAAAAGCAAATACTGGTATAGATTTCCCAAGCTGAGGCCCTTGGTCAATTATACTCTCTGTAGTAGGGGGTGAGTGAAGCACATTGTCATCCCCCATGCATTGTACAATGCCTGCTTCAGTTATGATGGATAGACAAGAAAATGAAAGATGAAAGATAAGATGGCTAGAAAATAAAAAATCTGAACATTACATAGGAGACTCTACTCCATGACTTAGAATTATCCCCCACACCCCCTTATCCCTTTAATTCCAATTCTTCTCTATCAGATGTTTCCATTGGCTGCAAAACTAGGGTTAGCAGCCAACTTCTCACCATCTTTTTGGGCTTTTCAGTTAAACTGTTAATAAACCCATTTACAAATGGATCACAGTGGATCTGGCCAAGCAGGGCTACATTAGTAATGCTTGGGAATAGAAAAACTGGACCAGTATTTTTTTTAATCACTTCTATCCACTTCTGTTTGTTTTTTTTTTTAATTTCCAGAATATACCAAAGAGAAGTTTTTTTCTTCTTTGTGTGTTCTGCTTGCAAGCTACTATTATCAATTCATCTGTAGTTTTGAGGTCTTTTGAAGGGGGCTAATAAGTAATAGGCTGCTTCCTCATTCAGTTTCACAATAATTGAGAAATAAGAAGAAAGTCAGTACAGAGAGGCCAAAAAATGTGCTTAATTACTGACAAAACTACTATTGGAGAATTTGATTTATATCTGTGGACAAACTGGTTTCCTAATGCTGACTCTAGAATTAGGAGGTTCAACTGTTTAGTTCTGCCTGCACTAGAACCGAGCAGACATCCTCATCTCCAAATGTATAATCTAGCCACGCTGTAGAAGAGAGCACGTGTTTCCTGAGAGCTCTCAACAGTTTCTCTCTCAAATTCAACAATTAGGTTAAGTCGCTCATACTATTACTAGAACTGAAGGAGTTAAAGAGGCAGAGAGGCGCCGGGACTGTCAAATTAATGGAAGGCAAGGTCAGTAGTGGGGGAGATGCAGGCCCTGCCTCACATGAAAGGCACGTGTGAGAGAATACATGGACTCAGTAATGAAACAGAGGCCAATTATTCTCTTGCTTTGGGGTGTCCAAAATAATTATTTTGAGAATTCTGCATTCAGCTAATAGTTATATTTATATACCTTTCTCTCTGGACCCTTGAACAATACGTTTTCCTTTCCTGTTTTGGCTCAAATTTTGGGTCAAAGTATTTTTAGAGAGGCTCATGAAAACTATGGGTTCTCCTCTACCAGAAATGTATACAAATTCAATTTATGCCTTAGTAGTTAAAAAACAGATTGGCTTCTTTCTTGACTAAAAACTCCAGGTCTCTTATCCACACTGTTTTTATTTTACATTCACACACACTGGACTTGAGGTTCTAAGGGCCTTTCTTTCATTTCTGCCTTTCTTAAGCTCACTTGAGATGAGCCAAAAATCACTATAATCCTGACTTTTGAACTTGGGGGAGCTTATGTGAAATGGCCCATAAACTCATTCTAAGAAAAGATTACTTAATGCCATTTCTGTATTATTGTGGGATTAAATTCTCTTTCTCAAACTCACTTTACATTATCTTTCTCAGCTCAGAAGCTTATCCTGAATTTTATGGATTTTGGGAAAAATTATAGTAATTGAGTCATTCTATGTTGTGCGGCAGTATAATGCATCGGGGAGGGCCTCAGGCATTGGAGTCAGGTATAGCTAATACTTAAATCCGGGCTCTACTACCAGACCTCTCTGGGACTTGAGTTCTTCATAAAATGAGGACAACAACAGTACGTATTTTATAGCGCTATGGGGAGGATTAGAGGAGATGATGTATGGAAAGCATTTAGTATGGGGCCTGGCATATAATCAGCAGGCAATAAGAATAAGCTATTTTTATTGTTACTATAATTTTTATTCAACTTTATACAAGCATTGTCTGCCCCAGCAGTTGACAACAGAATAAACGCTCAGAAGAAAGATTTACTAAATGAATGACTAGGATGAGTCTAGTCACTTTGTTCCTTCTGTGCCCAAGAGTAGGAGGCCTTTGTCTAGTTTATGTCATAAATGATGGAATTCAAAACAGACTTGCCACACTTTAGTCCTTCTGTGACGAGCAGAATCCATCTGAAAAATGGTACTGAATAATGTATTATCTCCAGCTATTCTCTTATTAAAAGAATATCTATTGAACTCACATTTACTCAGAAACTTTTTTTTTTAGAATAGAAACTTTCTTTAAAGTAAATCAAAATGCTTCTGCTCAGTGAACACACTCAGAGCTTTATTGCAGAGAGATTTCTGATCTAGATTGGAATGATTCTTTGAGATAAAAGTCAAACTAAGTTAGGATTGACTTGAGAGGTAATATAATCTACCTAGAATCATTTGCTCTTTTTTCTCTTTTATAAATATATCCATATCTATGAAGATAGGTATAGATAGATAGATGATAGATAGATAGATACACATGTTTTGAGACTTTTACTATTCCATAGATTCTAGATCATTATCATCAAGCCTCTCATCTCAGTACATCAGCAAAAGTTTTCCTATCAGTAAACACAGGTTAAATGGGTGTCTTTTTAAAAAACTACCTCATTCCTCTAGTGTTTTTCTCACATGATTTCCTTCATCTGCCTTGCTGGACAGATAGAATCTTATGAGGATGTCAGCTTGCCAAATAATTGAAATTCTTTTCAGTAATATAGTATCTAAATCAAAAACATTCCTGGAGACTAGTAAATTTACAAATGTTATTGCTTATACAGATGTGTGGTGGAATGAAATAAAATGTTAGGTATGACAACAACAAATTATAGAGGTATGAGATTGCCTTCAGGCATATGAATATATACATGAGGCTAGAAATATTTTGTTGGGAATTATTACTAAGGATGTGGGATCTTTGAAACAATATTTGGGAACAGAGGATTCCAAGTTAAAATCAAGGGACCCAGTTAATAAATATTTCTTGAGCACTAATTGTTATGTGCCAGTCGCAGAGGATATGGCTGAGGGTGAGACAGACACAGTCCTACCCTGGGCTTACAGCCAGATGCAGAAGACAGACATTAAGTAAACAAATAAATAATTCAGGAGGACACGGTGCTCTGAAGAAGTTCAGGGACCTGTTGGATTTATGATAAGTGTAAGTTAAGAAGGAGAGGAATCTTACCTACTCTGGGAGGTTGAGGAAGGTTTCTCTCTCCAGGAAATGGTGCTTACGACAAGACTTAAGGATGTTGTGGCTAGGAAAGAAGTATCTAGGTGAAGGGTACAGCACTGGCAAAGAGAGACTTTGCCGAAGAGAGACCATGCAGAGAGTTGAGAGAAATCTGGTGTGTTAGTTTTCTAGGGCTGCTGTAACAAAGGACCCCAAACTGGGTAACTTCAACAACAGATATTTATTGTCTCACAGGTCTGGGAGGCTGGAAGTCGAACATCAAGGCATCAGCAGGGTTGTTCCCTCTATAGGCTCTGAGAAAGAATCTGTTCCATGCTTCTCCTGTAGCTTCTGGTGGATGGCTAGCAATCTCTGGTGTTTTTTGGCTTGTAGAAGCATCATTCTCATTTCTGTCTGTCTCTTCACATGGCGTTCTCCCTGTGTGTGCATTTAGGTCCCATATTCCCCCCTTTTGTAAGAACACTAGTCATAATGGATTAGAGGCCCACCATACTGCAGAGTGACCTCATATTAGCTAATTACATCTACAATGTCCCTATGCCCAAAGAAGGTCACATTCTGAGGTACTGGGAGTTAGAACTTCAACATAGGACATTTTAGGGGGACACAACTCAACCCATAATGCCCAGCGTGCCTAGCCTGGAGAGAGGAATGAAGATTGTGGTTTGATGTGATATCAGAAAGATAATTAGGGTCCAGGCACATAACAAATTTTTAGGTCAGGGTAGGATTTTGTACATTTTTCTAAGGGCCATGTTAAGCAGGGAAATGCAAATGGAGAGATTTGTGTTTTTAAATGATTTCTCTGGCTTCAGTTAGCAGGTGGGTAAAACACTAACTGTATCACATCCCTCTACTTCTCTTTCTCTTTTTTAGCATTCCTTTAGTCCTTCCCTTAGATCTGTTTCTCTCTACTCCAAGGTCGTGAATGCCATTTACCCAGTCTTTGGGGTGCCCAAATCTCTTCCGTATGTGAAATACTCTCTTGGGAGACTTTCTATGCTTCTGAATTTATCTGTCATCCATGATGCGTTTTTCTCCTTTAGACATCAATAGATTACAAAGTTTAACTTGGCACAAAGAATTAACTCAACTCTTGATCTTCTGAGCTCGTTGATACTTCACATTGAAGTTCCAATGAACATATTGCTAATAAAATGTTTAACAATTACTAAAAAGACAATTTGTGTGTGGGTATAAAATTTGTGTAAAATCAAGTATTTAAGTCTGGGCTTTCACAAAGCCACGAGAAGGTTCCTTAAGTTCCTTTTTGGTCAGTGACTTGCATAAGCAAAAGCAAGTCTGATTCAGGTGACTTTCCCAGAGCTCCTTCTGGCGGCCCTGTTTAAGCTGCAGGATTTTGGGTTTCAAACCCCACATCATCTGCAAGCCCTCCCTGGTGCTTTATGCTGATAGGCAGAAAACTACTTTTAGTGATCTAATCTTCTCATAGGATTACGCCTGGGGATAATAAAACTTTACTAAATGCCCGTGGGAATTTAAAGATAGCCTTTGTAGTGAAGGCAATCTATTGTCATACTGCATGGTAGTAAACTGGAAGGATATTGAAAGTGATTAACAGAGCAATTAAAAGATATAATGAAAGGGCCTGTGAGTCTGAGTTGCTAAGAAAGAAGAAAAGACCATCATTTCAAAACTGATCTGAAACCTTAACATGTACTTCTGTGATCACCATTGTCAGGATAAAAAGGTTTACTCTTTTTGTTTTATTCCTGTGGCAAAACTTCTCTGTTTCTTCTTTTACATTGATTAACATTCAGAACGTCAATGTTCAGTGACGTCCGTCAGGAGCCAAGGCTGGTGGGGAGGCTCTGCCATCCGCACCCTGTGGCCCCCAGGCTGGGTCTTAGGTAGTGACTGCAGTTGTCATTTTCCAGCCAGTGGGAGTGGGGAGGGTCCAGGGCAAGGGGCTTCATCTTTAAAGAAATGATAGAAAGATTGCAAAATCACCTTTGGTATTTCATGACCACTCCTAACTAAAACAATCTCTAGCTGGGCACCCCTGTGCCTAAATAAAACATGGGGTGGTGGAGGGGTTATTACTACAAAGAATGCTGGGGGAATGAATAGTTTATATCACATTTTCATCCTCGGATGAAGGAATTAAGACCCAGAGAGGGGAAATGAGTAAGCAAAGATCCCATGGTTCTTAAAACTTAGATTTCCAGACTCTCAGTAGAGGATAAACTTTACTAAATGTCCCTGCGAATTGGCCCTTGTTCTCCTGCCTTCGTGTTGCTGATATTAAAAAGAATGGCGGACAAAGGTCAAGAGTTTGTCATTTGGTTTCCAGGAATTTCTAGGAATTAATTTTAAGGATTGGTCCGAAAAGGCCTTTCAATTTGCTAAGCTGTTTGTCAGAATGGCAAGATAATGGTAAGCTTTTCTTTACTTGCTTTAGAATAGTTCTCTCCATACCAGTGTGCTATTTTCAACCCTAAATCCATATGGACCCACCTTTGCTTCTTTTATACATTTTCAAAGTAAAAATCCAGCTTTCTGAGGAAGCCTGTCACTGTTTACCCTAGTTAGCTTTTTCATAGTATCTCTCATCCTGAAATTATCGTACAATTTGCTCGGATAAACCAAGTACATGTAACTTGAGAGAGAATGTGATCATCCTATTTCCGCTAACAGAAATCTTTAATTCCTATTTTCATAGATACCTTCCCCACCACTTCATGGAGAGAAACACAAACAAATTGAATAGGCAAGTATTGGGTATGAGATTTTCTAAGTGTGGAAGCAAAGAGCTATAGTTTATTCTTTTTTTTGAATATCAGTATTAGAAGTAATACTTTTCAAAAAGACTTAATTTATCCCTGTTTTATTCTTAGAGTCATATTGCCTTGGAGGGAGTTTCTGGCTAAAGTAAAAAACCTGTGTCTAAGGGCGTGCTTCAGAGTCTCTTGGGCTTTGTCAGGTAATAGATTTTCGTATTCGGGTTTCTCTCGATCGCTCCTGGGCAAGATTGCTTCCTCTTTACTGAGCAGCAACACCGTAGCTCCAGAGATGAAATCTGCCCCAGTTACACACTGGAGAAAGCCTAGGGTTATGTTCTTGTGAGATGAAGATGCTTCCATACTACATGTCCCCTGATACTACTATTCAAGATGCGTTTGTGACTAAATATTAAGTTTTAAAAAGGCCCCGAGGAGAACAAGTGTGAGGAGAGCATTGTTTTCTTTAGCTATAGCAAAGGTAGTTTTTCTTGTCCTTTTCTTAAATTTCCTAAATGTGATTATCAAGTCTTGCCAACTCTAAGAATAACATACAAAGTGGGCAAGGGAGAATGCAGGTACTCAAAATGCTCAGATTATTTTATTCCCAGTCAAACATTGGAAAATTTCTTTTTCTTATCTTGGTTCTTTTTTTTTTTTTTTAAGATTTTATTTATTTGACAGAGAGAGACACAGCGGGAGAGGGAACACAAGCAGGGGGAGTGGGAGAGGGAGAAGCAGGCTCCCCGCGGAGCAAGGAGCCTGATGCGGGGCTCAATCCCAGGACCCTGGGATCATGACCAGAGCCGAAGGCAGACACTTAAGACTGAGCCACCCAGGTGCCCCATCTTATCTTGGTTCTTTTTTATTTAAGATCTTTGTCTGTACTGTTCTTACTACCCCCCCCAAAACTAAAATTTTTCTACCCTCTCTTTCCTCATCTATACATTTCAGTTACATTCTCTCTTATTCAGACCTAGACACATCGTGCTGGTTTGTCTCTATTTCAACAGGAACCACATAAAAACCCAGGAGGTGAAACAGGAAGCCGGCAAAATGGAAAGCTTCTGCTTGTTACTGGTACCAGGATGTGCACTCCTAACCTGGCCATGTTATCAGCCTCTGCCCCATATGCTTTCCTGTTTGCTGTGACCCCTTATGTCCTCTGAACTGATTTTTGACCCCTTCTGAGCCTTTGTCTTCTAGAATTAATGCATGCTTCCACTGCCCATGGCTCCTAGGGTTCCAGAACACCTTAATTTATAGGCTCTGAGTCCTTTCCTGAGTTTGACTCAATTCTATAGACTGTCCTAGGTCCTCAGCCTTGCCTCAGCTGTCCTAATGATCTCATGTTCATGACCAGTATAATTTTCTCTTTAAAAAGTTATGAGCAAGCAGCTATGTCATGTCAGAAATTTCAAAAGTTCAGGGAATATATAATAATATTGCTTGTTCCAGTGAAAGCTTAACAACAAAATTAAATCAACACGTTAATTTAATTACATATAATTATAGATATAATTCATTTAATTACATGCATGGTGTTTATTATGCTAGGAAAAACATTTTATTTATTTATTTATTTATCTATCTATCTATTTATTTATTTTAGAGACAGAATGTGTGCATGCAAGTCGGGGGGCAGGGAGGGGCAGAGGGAGAAGGAGAGAATCTTTTTTTTTTCTTTTTATTAACATATAATGTATTATTTGTTTCAGAGGTACAGGTCTGTGATTCAACAGTCTTACACAATTCACAGCACTCACCATAGCACATACCCTCCCCAATATCCATCACCTGGCCACCCCATCCCTCCCACCCCGCTCCACTCCAGCAACCCTCAGTTTGTTTCCTGAGAGTAAGAGTCTCTTATGGTTTGTCTTGAGAGGGAGAGAATCTTAAGCAGACTTTGCACTGAGCATGGAGCTGGATGCTAGACTCCATCGCACGACCCAGAGATCATGACCTGAGCCAAAACCAAGAGTTGGATGCTTACCTGACTGAGCTACCCAGGTGCCCCTAGAAATAACATTTTAATAGTAACCTATTCATTTAAATGAAAATAATATTTCTATACAGCTAAAGTAAGTAAGATAGTCTAGAAAGTGGTTCAGAGATAGGAGAATACAAATCTGTTACTTTGGTTACTTTGGTTTTCTCTTGTCTTGATCAATTTCTTCTTCCCCAAATCCCAAGGTATTATTTTAAGACAGTTTCTGCCCATACTCAAGCATTTACTTTGAAAACTCCTTAAGACAAGACAAGATATCATTATCCACCTGTTCTAAATTTCCAGAAGCTGGGGTAGGTAAACAGACAGCCAAGGATTAAGTTTTAGCTATGCTTACTTTAGTTTTCCAAGAAACAAAAAGAGAATAGCCACTTAGAGACACTCATTCAGATGATTAGAAGCTAAGTTGGCAGGTGATAATAAAGAAGGAAAAGAGGGGCGCCTGGGTGGCTCAGTTGGTTAAGTATCTGCCTTCGGCTCAGGTTGTGATCCTGGGGTCCTGGGATTGAGCCCCGCATCAGGCTCCCTGCTCAGGGAGGAGTCTGCTCCCTCTCCCCCCAACACGCTGCTTGTGCCCTCTCTTGTTTTCTCTCAAATAAATAAATAAAATCTTAAAAAAAAGAAGAAGAAAAAGAAATAGCATACCTATTGGAGTATTTTGGTTTTTAAAAAAATCTTTTTTTTTAAAAATAATATTTTCACTTTTATTATAATTTCAAATTATTATTAAAAATTAGAAAATACAGGGGCACCTGGGTGGCTCCAGTCAGTTAAGCGTCTGCCTTCGGCTCAGGCCATGATCCCGGGGTCCTGGGATCAAGTCCCACATCGGGCTCTCTGCTCAGTGGGGAGCCTGCTTCTCCCTCTGCCTGCCTCTCCCCCTGCTTCTGTGCACACGCTCTCTCTCTCACAAATAAATAAAATCTTTAAAAAAGTTAGAAAACACAAAAACAAGAATGAAAAATGTCATGCACAAACTACTACTGTTGTGGGGAATTTTAAGAAGAAGTTACTGAAGAAGGATGTGATATTTCATTGGGAAATAAAGATGCAGGGCACAAAAATAGCAACATTCCACAACACTGTAATATTATCATTTAATCAGATTGCTTTCCTAAAACCAGCTTTTAAAAAATGGCAGTGTGGCTGAGTAAAGAGGTAATTTTGGTAGGCAGACAGGGGGTAGGATTAGGAATTTTTTTTTTTAAGATTATTTATTTATTTATTTGAGAGAGAGAATGAGAGAGAGAGAGAGAGAGAGAGAGCACATGAGAGGGGGGAGGGTCAGAGGCAGAAGCAGAATCCCCGCCGAGCAGGGAGCCCGATGCGGGACTTGATTCCGGGACTCCAGGATCATGACCTGAGCCGAAGGCAGTCGCTTAACCAACTGAGCCACCCAGGCGCCCAGGATTAGGAATTTTTATGGAGAGAATCGTGAAGGTACCAAAGCAGGGAGCCCAGAGACTGGGAGCAGTAGAACCAAACTCCCCCTACTTGGAAATGGTGCTTGTTACTGTAGGCCTTGCTCACTCCCCTCTTAGACACTTAGACATTTAATTCTTTTCAAGTCAGTTCTTAGACTACTTCCTCCTCTTTCTAGTACCTTTTCCTACATAACTCTTCCACCATCTCAGCTCTCACAGAAATAATAATAATAATAATAATAACAATAATAATGATAATGATAATAATGCTGAAAGCAACTACTGTTTATATAGCACATTACAGCTGACAAATGCTTTCATATATATGATCTCACTTAATATGTATATTAGCATTCATTCATTCAACTCATTTAATAATCGCTGGCTAACTTTCTAAGTGAAATGAATAGGCCTCAAGAATTAGGTGTTATGGGACACCTGGGTGGCTCAGTTGGTTAAGCGTCTGCCTTCAGCTCAGGTCATGATCCCAGGGTCCTGGGATCGAGTCCCGCATCGGGCTCCCTGCTCTGCGGGGAGCCTGCTTCTCCCTCTGCCTCTGCCTCTCTCTCTATATCTCTCATGAATAAATAAATAAAATCTTAAAAAAAAAAAAGAATTAGGTGTTATAATCCTCTTTTTATACATGAGAAAATAGTGTGTAGGAAGAAGACATAGCTTTTACTTAAATCCAGGATTCAACTCTAGGATTTCTGATTCTAAGTATTCTAATTTTTTCTATGGTGCCTGAAATACTGAACTAACGGGTTAGTGAGCCTGAGTTTCTGTGACGAGGATCTTTAGTGCTCTATAAAAATAATTTGTTTCTGATGAAATTTTAAGCCCTGACATTTGTTTGGACCTAATTTTTAATGGATACCATGTCCCCAGTTCATTTTTTATATAAATATCTTATGCCAATGGACACTGAAGAATTTCTTTGGTTCAGACATGATATCTTGCTATACAAAATCCAGGCAGCTTCTCTAAGATCCATGGAGAAAAATAGTAGATATTTTACTTTAATTTCTTACTCCTTGTTTTTGAATATACTATATATACATTTCATTTGAGCAAAATTTTGTGTTTTTGCTCAGGGCTGTATTTCCAGTATCTAGAATAGTGATCCATAGAATATGTTCAATAAATGCTTGTTGAATGAATGAAAACACATTCCTCTTTGTTGGTATGGAGGTAAGGATGCATGTAGAGTGTTTGCATACATCATCCATTCAACAGGTTAATCACCTGGCCAGGCGCTGTGCTGGGAACTGAAGATTGAAGGTAGGTTGTGATCTGGTCACATGATTTTTTTAAGTCAGGACTTTTAAGTTGTAGGTGATTGAAATGCAATAAACTTGCTTCATCAAAAAGAAAAATGAAATGCATTGCCTCAGATAGCTAGAAAGTTTGAGAAACGTGGTTTCAGATACAGCTATATCTTCTTCCTACATACTATTTTTCTCATGTATAAAAAGAGGATTACAACACCTAATTCTTCAGGTGCTACAAGAGGTATGTTTGCTCTTCACTTCTATGTTCTGCTCTCTTTGTGGCCCCTTTCTTTTTAGGTGGGTTACCCTTAAAGGACAGCAAGGAAGGAAAACAGTAGCCCTGCAATGTGTATTTCTGACATACTTTTACTTAGGGACTGCAGCCTCTTTCTAGAGTTGTTGTGATGGAGATGAGAGATGATGAGGATCTGACTGGGTTAGTTTCAGTGAGAATGATAAAAAGGGAACTGATTTGAACGATATTTACAAAACAGAACTGACTGGATATAGAGGAAGAAGGAGAAGGAAAAGTCAAGGATGGCTCCAGTTTTTCAACCAGGGAAAGCAGTAAATTATTTACTGAGACTGGAAACACTGGAGATGAGCCAGATATTTTGAAGAAGATAAGTTTAGTTTGGAATATATTGAGTTTGAGTTTTCAATAAGAATTTAAAATCTCAACTGATATCTATTGTCCTGATGTAATTATAAGAATATCCCCCTTTTATTATGCTAAGCGAAATAAGTCAATGAGAGAAAGACAATTATCATATGATATCTCACTGATATGAGGAATCTGAGAAACAGGACAGAGGATGATAGGGGAAGGGAGGGAAAAATGAAACAAGACGAAACCAGAGAGGGAGACAAACCATAAGAGACTCTTAATCTCAGGAAACAAACTGAGGGTTGCTGGAGTGGTGGAGGGCGGGAGGGATGGGGTGGCCGGGTGATGGACACTGGGGAGGGTATGCGCTATGGTGAGTGCTGTGAATTGTGTAAGACTGATGAATCACAGACCTGTACCTCTGAAACAAATAATACATTATATGTTAATAAAAAAAAAAAAGAGTATCCCCCTTTGCTCTCAAAATTGTCTCACTCTGGCTGAGAAATCATATAGCCCTCCTACTTAGAATGTTTTCCATTTTTCTCAGTAGTATTGGAGGTGAGACACAGGCACAGGATTGAGGAGAGAAAAGGTCTGAAAGAGCAGCTATGCAGGATGAAGAGTAAGCTGACTGGAGAGAACCCCAAAGGCTGTAAGATGGTACTGCAGGCCCAGCTGAGTCGGGGTTCTGATTTTCTAGAAGCACCACCGTATCTCTATCCCTGTACAATAACCCTCTAGGATCTGTATTAATGTGCCTTTTTCCAGGTCTGAAAGCTGACTCAGAGAGGTCGTGTAACTTGCTCACATTTACCGTAAGGAGAGGTAGAACTTGGATTTGAACCCACATCCTTCTGATTCCAAAATGTGTATACTTAACTACCACCTTGTATTGTCCCCCAAACTCTTGGGATTTTAGGTAGCATGAAGCACTACTTATGCTGTTGACTGCCATGCTATATTGTGTAAGCTTTCTTTGCTTATGATACAGAGTTGTTACTGCTTTGATTATACACATGTATGTACTTTCTAGTCCTAATCTGTACAGGTACTTTTGGAAAATACTCCTTTCACAGCATGTGTAAGTTTGGAAACAAAGCTAGGAGAGGGAAGATCTTAGGTTGGGATGACTGCCCTGTGCTCTGAGCTGGAGGGTCACAACCCTGGATGGACCATTGGTTGTGGGGGAAGATCAATGGTGATATGTTACTCATAACAGTCATCACATGGCAATTTGCATACCACTTATTTTTAAAAATAAAAAGAATTGGAGGATATACAAAATTATTTTTTGCATGTATGTGGTAGGGCAGAGGCCGGCGATTCCATAAACCGACACTATCTCCTTCCCTTCCCTTGACAATGGGTTGGGAAACACTTTCCACTCGTGAGGCTGCTGTGTGCATGCAGGGTAGGAGCGGTGGGGCAGGCAGAGAACCAATCTGGATTCTTTACAGTGTTTAAGGAGAAAACCCCGGAACTTCAAAGCTCTCTTTGGCACTTTGTGTTGCTAAAGATAAATTCCTTATCATTTTGGGGAGAGATAGATATAGATATAGATATAGATATAGATATAGATATAGATGTCATTTTGGTTTTTGGAGTAAACATTTGCATGAACCTTGAGTTATGTGAAGGTAAAATAAGAACCTATTTGAGAATGCTGGATTTGGAATAAAAAAATCCAATTGCTCCACAAAGCTATGGAAATGACTGTGTTTTCTGTGACACAAGAGCGTGTCTGTAAGATTATTATGGGGTTAGCCGGTTTGATTTCTCCTGAGAGGCTAGAACAAAGGGGTTTTCCTCAGTGGGAAGAATGAATGGGCCCTAGGAATTCAGTTGAGAGTTGAGGAGGGACGATGGATTTTAGGGGTAGGGTTTCCTACTGTTTTGCACTGTACTTGCCTTATGTTTCCATATACTTTGCGTTTATTCAACAGGGCTTTACTACATGTCAGGCAGTATTCTAGGTGTCTGAGATACATCACGGACAAAACAAAGATCTCCAACTGTGGGTAACTTATATCATAGCAGGCCTCCTTTGGTGAGGTCTTTTGATGAATAAAGTCTCATGTCAGCTGTGCTTTGGAGAAGGGAAGGCAGTGTCTAGTTTCGGAGCGAGGCAGAGCGGAGACATGTCACCAGCATGGAGAAGAGCTGTGCGATGGTGGGGCTGGAGAAAAGTGCTGGGGAAGCCTGGCATACCACAGCTAGGAGGATGTCAGCTCCGCTTGCGGATTCTCAGAACTTACGAAGGGGTACTTTGTGTCGTCACACATGACGGAGACCCAGAGGGTCATTATTTAGGTATTAAAAGGAGGGAGAATTCAAGAAGCTAGTGGGCTCTTGTGTTATGCCTATAATAACATGAATTTAATTCTCAAATTGTTGACTCTATTACCTGGAGTGAAAGAAAAAGGTGGCATCAGAAATACCATATAGGAAATTGAGCCTAAATCTCATTTATGACCATTGCATACCCTCTTTGGAAGAAAGCCTGAGAATCATTGGTGTATCTGTTCCCCAGGAATACACTTACTAACATAGAGTAATGGTCACTTGTCAATATTGCCTATTGACAAGCAACATAGACGCCCTCTGACTAATAGAATCCTAGATTACATTTCTCAGTAGCTATTGCCAGATGGAGATGTTTTTATTTTCAACCCAAGGGTATTGTCCTTGTAAATATTGCTTCCATTCATCCTATGTGGTCATAATTATATGATTAATCGAATGATTATTCTTCAAAAACACACATCGTGTAAGAATAATTTGGGTTATTATGGCATTTTTCTATCCATTATTCTTTTTTTTTTAAGATTTTATTTATTTATTTGAGAGAGAGAGAATGAGAGAGAACACATGAGATGGGGGAGGGGCAGAGGGAGAAGCAGACTCCTTGCTGAGCAGGGAGCCCGATGTGGGACTCGATCCAGGGACTCCAGGATCATGACCTGAGCCGAAGGCAGTCGCTTAACCAACTGAGCCACCCAGGCGCCCTCTATCCATTATTCTATTTTCTTCCCAGGGTTAAGATGATAATCCTAAATTTAGTTTAGGCTTATATTTTATAATATGTGATGCACTCCTTTGGTTTCCTAACCACACAGAACACCAAATGGACTTCTATTTATTTATTTACTTTTTAAAAAGATTTTATTAATTTATTAGAGAGAGAGTGCACAAGTGGGAGGGAGGGAGGGGCAGAGGGAGAGGGAGAGGGAGAAGCAGACTCCCCGCTGAGCAGGGAGCCTGAGTGGTGCTCCATCCCAGGACCCCGGGATCATGACCTGAGCTGAAGGCAGACGCTTAACCGACTGAGCCACCCAGGTGTCACAAATGGACTTTTAATTCAACCCATGCTAATGGGGATATTGACCCAAAACAGTTATTGACCTTTGGATAACATTAATGAGGTATGGAGAATTTATAAGAACAAAAAAATTCCAATTTTCAGTCATATAGAAGTAAGCTCTTTTTGGCCTGTGTGTGAAATCCCTCCTTAGTTTCAGCTTTGCCTTAAGCATCCCACTATCTTTTTAAATTCCATGTTGGATTCTTAAAATTCATCAGCTAGTAAGGTCTGCTACACCAGGCACAATAACGGCCCCCCAAAGATGTCTACATCCTGATCCCCAGAACCTGCGAATATGTCAAGTTATATAGCAAGGGGGAATTAAGGCTACAAATGGAATTAGTTGCTAATCAGCTGGATTTAAAATAGGGAGATTATCCTGGATTATCTGGGTGGGCCCAACATGATCACAAGGGTCCTTAAAAACTGAAGAAGGAAGCAGAAGAGTCAGAGGGAAATGTAATTACAGACCAAAGGCACAGGGAGATGCAGTGTCGCTGGCTTTGAAGATGCAGGAGGAGGGCCAAGAGCCAAGGAACGTGTGTGACCTCTAAAAGCTGGAAGGGGCTACGTAAAGGATCTGGGACTCACCTCTTTAGCTTTCTGGAAGGAAGACAGACCAGCCCATACTTTGATTTTAGCTTCTGACCTCCAGAATGGTTTCATCTCGGATAAAGTTAGAAAGTATGTGGTTTTTGAGCAATTAATTAGTCTATTTCATCTATGTTATTTCATCAAATTTATGTGCATAGACATCTGTGTTGTGTCCCCTCATTTTTCTCTCAGTGTCTGCTGAGTCTGCTCTGAAGCCCCTCTTTCATTCCTGTTCTCTGAGTCTTTGCTGTCCTGTTTGGATCTGACCTGTGAGTGTATCATATTTGATTTGCAAGTCTGGGACCTGGGCAATGATCGAACTTTTCGTTGACTTCTCAGAGAATTTCCTGGGGCGTCTGGGGTCAGCCCCATGCATGCCCAGCTTGGGGGTGAGCCCAGGAGTGCACAGCCAACTCTGGAAGATGACTTCCTTGAGCTCCTCCCTCTCTGTGATTTCCCCATGACTTTCCATGTCCCCAAAGGCCCCCTTTTCAGTCCTGCTGCCAGAAATCTGAAATCTGATTTACTCTGCTCTGCCAGCATTTCTCATGACTCCGACAGTGTTTGTGGCTTGGTGGTTGAAAGAGAGAGGGAGGCAAGCAGTGAGATTGTACCCCTCCCTCCCCACTCTCTTAGGTCTTAGGACCATAGCTCTTCCAAGCAGGGAGGAAGGGTTTCCTCCTTCAGAGTTTTAGGCCCCCATGGGGCCCTCCTGCACCGTGCTGCCAAGTGACCCCTCAACCACTCCTCAAGCCTAAACTAGAGAGCTTTGCCTGGACCTTTCTCTGTGGTCAGTGATGCTGACTTCTGGGTTCAGGCAGTTTGGCGGTAAGCCAAGGGACAGACAGCAGGGATACGGAAAGGTAAATACACTGTTGTTTCCATGGTGCTCCAGATCCTGTCCTCCTTCCTAGCCTACCAGCTCCATGAATTCCGCCTCGGTTTCTAGCTACATTCAGTGGGAGACACAGAATAGAAGGTTTCTTCTGTCTTCCTGAAAGCTGGAACTGGATAGAAAATGCATATTAGATTGGAAGGTAGTGCACTTTGAAGGGATGAGCCTTTGGTGGAGGACGGGAGCGTCCTGATGGGATGGTGCCAAAGAGTGGTTATATGAAGGGCCACGTCAAACGGCTCTTCTTTATAATGTCACCAAGGCTGCCTCAGCTCCCAAACACATCATCCCTGCCCCTGTCCCTCCTTGAAGGCCCGTGGAACACCATTCACCGGCAGCCCCAGGGTCGCAGGAGTGCAAGCTGAGCATCCCAGAATTCCATCCCCAGGGCTCTATTCCTGGCCCCCCCGCCCCCCCGGCCGGTGTCTTCTGATGATTTCATTTGTCAACACTTGCTCATTTCATCATCATTTTCATGTGACATCTGTGGGAAACTTAAAGACCACTACATATAAAATTTCTTGGATAAAGTGTAAAGATCCTTATATTTTTTATAGCTTCACGTTAAGCTGTTTAAAGGTTTTTCTTCAGCCTCTCTGTTAACCAATTCAGGAACGTACTGGAATGGTAAGAGTTCACACTGCTCTAAAGCACACAGAGGGATGATTACATGTAATTTTCTGGAATCCTCCTTGAGTTTATGTCACTGGTAAATCTCCTGTAAGCAGTTTAGTTGTTCACACACTGAAAAGTATGTGGATTAGGGAGAGTAAAAGACTGTGTGGGAATTTATACAGATCAAGAACGCTGGCTGGCTCTTGTTGAATCCAATTTTCTCTTCATGATCAGCTTAGAATCAGAATATTACTGCTGAAATGGGCTATTATTGCTGAAATTAGACTGTTAGTCTAACTTATGAAAAAAAAACCCAAAATTAAATGACTTGCTTCAGGTCCCATGGCTAGTGGATGCCCAGAGCAGGTGTATAGGCTATAGGTCTTCTGACGTGCAGCCTGTTGTACCATGTTTATGAGGTGACTCTAAAGAATTCACAAGCAGTGGGGATGGTGTTCAGGGTGCCAGTGGTCCCCAGTTGTAACAGGCATGTGGGGAGTTTACATCCTTTGAAGCCTATATCCCGGCTTCACTTCTTGTTTGGGGTGGTTATGTTCTTTTGTATGTTTGTATATGAATTCAGCTCAAATAACAGGAGAGGGCTAAAGATCAGGGGGTATGACTCTGGTCACTCAGCAGGACGCTATCACAAACTTTTACAGTTGGTATATCCTGAGTTGATCATCCTTAACAACAGTAAGGAAGGCAAACCTTCATGGAGAGCATATGAGTGCCAGGCACCCTACTGGTCGCTGGTGACAAAAAGGGCAGGCCAGGATTGGTGTCTGCCCTTACTGAGATCAGTGTAGTATGGTCTATGTTAGCAGAATTGTTTTCTGAGCTAAAGAATACAAAATTGGAGGTTGGTCTTTTCTCCCCCCACCCCCGTTCTTCTATTTTGTATTCATTATTCTTTCTAAAGGTGAGATATGCATGGAAGAACTATTTTAATCTTACTTGCCTTTTGGAAGGCCTTTGACATCTTTGGTGAATCAAGAATCAGTGATGTAAGCAGATAGATTATTAATACTACCTCACAAAATGGGTAATCACAGCTTTCTCTGGTTTCTTCAAGACCCCAGCAGCCTCAGATCTCAGAATGCTCTGATGTCTTTAGGTTCTTATCCTCATCCCTGCTAGCACGGAAAGGGTGCTGGGTGTTCTAGACCCAGCTCATCCCTGATTCTGCTCTCTCATTACCTGCTCTGATCTAGGGTGGTTGGGCCATGTTCTCTGATTAACCACTGCCTGTCAGCCCTGATATCGTGACCAGACTCACCCCGTTACACAGAACAAGTTATCACACACATTACTGCTAAATAAATTATATACTAAACATAGAATTAAAGAAAAAAAAGATAAATTTGTTGCAATGTAGTACTTTGGAAAAAGAGTTGAGGTAGTTAAGGGATGGTTCCTGGTAGTGATTACAGCTAGTTTTGCTTTGCACCTTAATTTTGCTAGCTAATAACATCCAATATTCTCAAAACGATGATAGCTAATGAGGTCAAAGAAGCACAGTGACTCCTAGGAATTCTGTTTCAGTGACCCTTTGGCAACTTTAGTATTTTATGTATTCAAGGCTTTAAATCAATACCTGAGAGAATGTGGCAACTCCTGTCACATAACATACAACATGGTATGTTAACTTGGAAGTAATATAATGGATGACTGTGGTGAATCAAGAGAGCCAATTTAAGGAGGAACCAGATACATTGGTTTCTGCACTCTGGGTTATAGGTGTCTTTCCGTTACTAGTCTCTGCAGTGTGTTGCTAAGATGGGAAGCTCACCAGCCTTACCTGCTGGCCTTCAGGTCGACTCTGCACTCCTTAAGGAGGAATCCATGAGACTACAGGTTACAACTCCAATCAGAGGACCTTTAGAGGGCTCTTTCAAGGAGTTTTCCTGAGAATTGATTGAGGCAGAACACCTAGATCCCTTCAGGACTTAGAGATCCAAGGCCTGGAACTTTCCATAGCAACTTAGATGAGGGATGATTCTCTGAGGAATTTCTGGACCCTTGTGCTATTCTGTGCAGACTCTGAGCCTGTGAGTCAGCCTGAAGCCACTGACATGCTCTCAAATATCAGGAGAGAAGGCTGGTAGGAATAATGGTCTGGGAGAGGCCAAATGCCGTGGAGCAAAACCATAACAATAAAAAATTATTATGGCTAACATTTATTAGCTGCTTTACTTATCATATCTATTTACTCATTGTAACACCACTTAGAGATACTATTATTTTCCCCATTTTACAGATGAGGAAACAAGAATATTGTTAATTGTCCGAGGTCTTACAGAGAGAAAATGGAATTTTTCTTTGTGCCAAATGCAGACGGTTTGAATGGCTTAAGGTAGAAAAAGAGGCTATTACTATTTAAACATACCATGTTCTTGCTATGGCAACAATATTCGATCATAGCGTCAGGCCTAGAAGATGTCCTTTGATGTTGTGGTAGGTAATCAGAAACCTCAACACGCTCATTTGCCGAAGATCATACAGTTAATAAATAGCAGAGCCGAGGGCGAAACTCAAGTCTTTTGACAACTAAGGCAAAGTCCTTCCATTAACTTTTTGACCATGGGATCCAGAATGATGTGAAAGGGGAATTGGCGGCCTGCAATCATACAGTAACCGGGATTCTGCTGCCATCTAGTGGTAAGAGTAAGTAATATTTTCCAAAGGTTTCAGAAAGGGCATGGAGTGGCACCACACGCACACGCAGTATACTGTTGTCAGAGAGAAAAGGAAGAAAAGGAATTGGAGAGGTTATTTGGTGTACTGGCGATATTTTGCAGATGGGAGTTGGGGAGATTGAATGAAGTTTCCACGGTCACACAGCGTGATGGTGAGACTGAGATAAAACTCTGGTCTCCACTTTCCTTCAGTTCTGTGCTCTTTTCCACTGATGGGAAACAAAAGTTCCTTTCAATTCAGGGACCCCCAAATCAACGTATTTGCCTGAATTATTGTGAAGCTTTCAGCACATGCAATATCACTCACCTCTCTATCTTGACAGTCAGTTCTTAGTTATATTAATGGAAGGGAAAACTGGTGTGTGTAATATGGACATATGTCTCTGTATCATTTTTTTAAATTTTTAAAAAATATTTTATTTGAGAGAGAATGACAGAGAGAGCACAAGTAGGGGGAGAGGCAGAGGGAGAAGGAGAAGCAGACTCCCCTCCGAGCTGGGAGCTGGACATGGGGCTTGATCCCAGGACCTGGAGATCATGACCCGAGCTGAAGGCAGATGCTTAACCATCGGAGCCACCCAGCTACCCCTGTCCCCATATCTATATATTTTATGGCTATGTCTCTACCTTGATCTATATCTGCAATCCTTTTTTTTTAAAGCTAATACTAGAATTCATTTCCATTTCTTGGGCACTTGGCCCCCCCGCCCCCCCGGCCGGTGACTTCTTGCTCATCATCATCATGATAGCCTTCAAATACACTGGATGTCAGTAGACTGCTGGTCAGTATTTTTTAAAAAGTTAATGAGATTATGGGCGCCTGGGTGACTCAGTCAGTTAAGTGGCTGACTCTTGATTTCAGCTCTGGTCATGATCTCAGGGTTTTGTTTTGTTTTGTTTTTTAAATATTTTATTTATTTATTTGACAGAGAGAGACATAGCGAGAGCAGGAACACAAGCAGGGGGAGTGGGAGAGGGAGAAGCAGGCTTCCCGCAGAGCAGGGAGCCCGATGTGGGGCTCGATCCCAGGACCCTGGGATCCTGACCTGAGCCGAAGGCAGACGCTTAACGACTGAGCCACCCAGGCGCCCATGATCTCAGGGTTTTGAGATCAAACCCCACATCGGGCTCCACGCTCAGTGGAGAGTCTGCTTGAGATTCTCTCTCCCTCTCTTTCTGCCCCACCCCCCCACATAAATAAATAAATCTTTTAAAAAATGTTAATGAGATTAATAGAGTATACAAAATAGAATATACAGTATACATCAATAAAATATGCTTTATGCCATTATAGTCTCGGCAATAGAGGGATTTTATAGCAAGTTTCAAGATGCTTATTTCAAAATAGATTTATTTTTTATTTTTTATTTTTTAATTAAGTTTTTATTTTAATTCCAGTATAGTTAACATACAGTGTTATATTAGTTTCAGGGGTGCAATATAGTGATTCAACAATTCTGTACATCACCCAATGCTCATCATGACAAGTTCACTCCTTAATCCCTGTCACCTATTTCACCCATCCCCCCACCCCAATCTCCCTTCTGGTAACCATCAGTTCCTTCTCTATAGTTAAGAGTCTCTTTTTCCCCACCAACAGTCTACTTGTGATACATTTATTTTGCATATCAGGGACCATACAAGATCTACCACAATCAACTTTAAAATATTCTCTAAGAACTGGCTTGTTGAATCTATGCATGAAATGGACAGTAACCTAAAATGGTGGCTCCTTCTTTGTCACATTTGCTAGTTTGTTTCTTCAGTTCTTTTACCTAAAACAATGTACTGAATATCTGGGAGGGTAAGAACTGTTTCATTTGGTGGTGGTGTTTTTGAAAAATAGCATGGGGGCTGGGACAGAGAGAACCATAGACTTCTATCAGGAAAAAGCAGTTCTTGTCTTTTTTTTTTTTTTTTTTTGGATGATCTCGGCCATAGGGGAGATTTTAGGGATTTTTCTTGAGTTTTACCTCTTTTCTATATGTTCTAGATATAATTCTCCAACAGATGGAAACCATCATCAAGTGTCTTACCAGTTGTTATCATCTTCAGTTTTGCAAAATGCTGGACACATTTTAAAAATTCTGCCATATCTTTAGCAACTCCATGAGAGCACCAGAAAGGAAAGAAGGAAGGGAGGGAGGAAGGAAACTTTAAAATCTTGAGACTCAGACAAAAAAAAAAAAAAAAAAGAAATGAAGCTGGCTATTAGAATATATGGGTAGAAAATGCTTTCCTGACCAAACCATGAAAAATTTCTTCTGTTTTAACTTAGGCATAATTTAGAGAAGCTGCCTTTTTCTTAATTGCTAAGCCCAGTGGACAGTGAGGTATACAAGTTGAGTACACGGCTCTGAGGTCAGCCTGCCCAGCTTTGAATCCCAGCTCCACCACCATTTACTAATGGGTAGCCTTCAGCCAGTCACAGAATCTCCTATGTTGTCAATTTTCTGCTTTATTAAATTGGCATAATCACTGTAGCTACTTCATAGACCTTTGTGTGTGTGTGCTGGAATGAGATAATGCAGTTAAAGTGTTTTGAACAATGCTCGCCACATAGTAAACACTAATTTTCAGCTATTAAAATAATTGTTATTAATGGCTCCAGTTAGAGATCTTGAAGGGATTAAAGTCGTGTCTTAACTCAGTGGAATCATGAATCGGATAACATTTCTCGTGAACCAATCTCTGTTTTAGCCACTTAGAACGAATTCTGTTCCTTGGAGAATAGTTCTTCAATGTCTTGAAAGGATCAGAGTTTCCTCTGAATGTGTTGAATCTGGCTCCACTCTGTACAATGTGGGGGTTATGATACTACAGTAGGGCACCAACTCAGGGAGCCATTAACCCTTTTCTTTCTCAACAGTTGTTAGAATTGGTTGGTATTACAAGTATAATTGACAATGTAGGCTACTCGTCAACAGCACATGGAAGATGCCAAGTTCGGCCTACTCCAGGATTTACTGGTCCCTGGGCAGGAGACTACAGGTGCACCTGATCTCAGGGTGATATCTTTATGACAGGTTGGGCCTGTGCCAAGGAGACATGCCTAGATGATTTACATTGGAGAATTTTTTTGGATACCACATAATATCCTCCTCATCTCCCTCAGCTAGTCTCACAGACTATGGGAGAGGATTTGGAAAAGCCATGGACAGTGTGGAGCTGGACTATACCTCAATTGTAGGAATGATGAAGTCCTTAGGCCTCAATTCTATATCTGAGTTGGAATCTTTTTTTCTTGTTGGATCTCAAGCGCGGAAGGTGAGTTAATGATGTCAACTATACCCTTCAGTTAATGCACATTATCATCTTTGGTTCACAGAAGGCTCAGCTCTTGTTTAATTTATCCCCATTCCTCAGACCCCATTTCCCTCTGCCTATGAGTAATCATTCCATGTGCTTCCTATGTATATTTTCATTGTATCTGTTCTTGTTAAATATAAAAATTTCATTTTGCGTGTATGTATTTTTAATTGAAATAGATGGTCATGTGTAAAAATGTGACTGAGTTTTGTATTTTTTTTTTTGCCAGCATTATGATTTTAAGAGCCATCCATGTTGCTACACATACATTGTTTGCTGTGTTTAACATCTGTGTAATATTCCATGGTGTGCATCCATTATATTCTACCTGTTTATTCTTCTAGGCTAGGGCTGGAGAGCCAGTGTTCGTTTGACTCTCTGCCTCCACACAGCGCTACAAAAGCATCCTCCTACATATTCTCTTGTGGACCATGTGAGAATTTGGTGTGTATTTATCTATTTATGTATCTATCTCCAGGCACAGAACGTAGGGTCAGAGTTGATGTGTATGTGTAATTGACTAAGAGCCTCTTGATCCCTCCCAGAACACATGGACCAGGCTGCACTCCAACCAGGAGTGCATGAGGAACCTTTGTCCCCAAATCTCCACCAGCTCCGGGCTTTACGCAGCTTTCCAAGTTTACTCAGTCTCACAGAGGTAAAATGATATCTTGTTGTTTTAATTAGCATTTCTCTGAGAATTAACGAGTTTGATTATCTCTTTATATGCCCATCTGTAAATTGCATTTTTTAAATTAGTAGGCTTTATTTTTTAGAGCAGTTTTAGATTTAGAGAAAAGATGAGCCCATAGTACAGTTCCCGTACTTCCTGCCCCACTCCCACATAGTTTCCCCTATTAACATCCTACATTTGTATGATACATTTGTTACAACTAACGAGCCATAGTTTATTTGGATTTCCTTCCTTTTTACCTCATACCCTTTCTTGGTCCAGGATCCCAACCAGGTATCACATTATATTCAGTCTTCATATCTCCTTGGGCTCCTCTCAGTGTGACTGTTTCTCAGACTTTTCTTGTTTTTGATGACCTTGACAGAGGTTTGAGGAGTACTGGCCCAGGTATTTTGTATAGAGTGTCCTTCTCTTGGAATTTGTCTCATTAATAAATTGAGTTTACAGATTTTTAGGAGGAAGACCACAGAAGTCAAGTTTCATTTTCATTCCATCATATCAAGGGTACATTCTATCAACATGATTTATGATTGTTGATGTTGATTTTGATTACTTGGCTGAAGCAGTGTTTTTCAGGTTTCTCTCCTGTAAGATCTTTTTTTTTTTCCTTTTTTACATGATCTACTCTTTGGAAGAAAGTCACTATGCAGTGTCCATGCAGAAGGAGTGGGGACTTACACTCCCCCTCTTTTAGGGGGCAAATGTTTGCATAATTCATTTGTAACGCTTTTGCAGGGAAGTTTTGTCTCTTCTCATTTATGAATTTACACATTTATTTATATTAGTATGGACTAACTCATGGACATTTATTTATACTTTGGGTTATAATCCAATACTACTGTATCTGTTTTGTTCCAGCTTTGACCACTGGGAACTCCTTACATTGGCTCCTGTGTCCCACTCACTTACCCCAATCTTTGTGGGGCTTTTTCCCCCTTTTTTGAGCACTTCCGTTTTTCCTGTTACTACAATATACTCTAGGCTCATTTTGAATATTAACAGCCCATTTCTCCAACAATCCCTACCTCCTTTTATTGGCGAGAATGGTATTAGAAACTAAGGTCAGAGTGCCAGGTATGTTCATTGCTTCTGGGTTATAATTTCTTTTAGGCCTTCTCTGCCGACAGCACAAGCACATGCATGTGTGTATACTAAACCCGGTATATATACACACATCCATAAATATTTCTGTGTGTAATCATCTGTAGCTATCTTTTAAAAAAAATTTTTTTTAAGATCTTATTTATTTATTTGAGAGAGAGAGAATGAGAGACAGAGAGCATGAGAGGGAAGAGGGTCAGAGGGAGAAGCAGACTCCCCGCTGAGCAGGGAGCAGACTCCCCGCTGAGCAGGGACTCGATCCCGGGACTCCAGGATCATGACCTGAGCCGAAGGCAGTCGCTTAACCAACGGAGCCACCCAGGCGCCCTGTTTGGGTTTTTTTTTAAAGATTTTATTTATTTATTTGAGAGAGAGAGAAAGAGAGAGCACATGAGAGGGGGGAGGGTCAGAGGGAGAAGCAGACTCCCTGCCGAGCAGGGAGCCCGATGCAGGACTCGATCCAGGGACTCCAGGATCATGACCTGAGCCGAAGGCAGTCGCTTAACCAACGGAGCCACCCAGGCGCCCCATCTGTAGCTATCTTAAGTTAAACATGAGTTCTTACTGATGTCTCCAACTCTACTCCATTACCATGTGGATCATTTCAGGCTACTCCCCTCACTTATTTGTAAATGTCCATTCCAATAGTGAGAAACTTGGCTCCTACTATCTTCCATCCACTTACTAATTATTCACTTCCAGTACACATGTGTAGCAGTATCAGAATTGTTAACAAGTATCCCCACGGGAAATAACTTTATCAACTGGAGCTCAGTGCTTATGCACAATTCCTTTTGCTCTTAGTCTTACAGACTTCATTTGTTTCTAAAGTTATGTAGGTTGACACCATTTCCCCTAACCCTTCTGGTGAAGTTGTTCATACCTTTATAACACAGTTAAATTCTCTTGTCACAGTCTGCATTCTTTCCTGTGATCTTTGACCTCATAAATGATGTTTTTAAAGTTGCATACATTAAGGTTCACTATTTGGGTTGTACAGTTCTGTGGGTTTTGACAAACATATAATGTCATTTGTCTGTCCATCATCACAGACTCAGGCAGAATAGCCTCACTACCTTAAAAATCTCCTGTGGTTCCCCTGGCCATTTGACTAATGCATTTTATTTTTTTCCTTGTGGATTTTGTTTTATTTTCTAAATTTTAATGCCTCATCGGTTTTAGAATTGCAAATATATCACGATTTTGCTTATGATTTGTCCTTTTTGAAGGAGGATGTTTCTGACCCTGTATGAATATGTTTACTTACATTTTTCTCTATTAACTCCAGTGTATTCTAATTTTACCTTAAAGACTTTAGTCCATTTGTATCTTCACATATGCTATTTGATAGCATTCCAATTTAATTTTTCTACACATTGAAGAAAAATTCCACACCATCTACAAAATAATCCAACCTTTTTACATTGATTTATGATACCATTACTATAGTTTTAAGTTCCCATATATGCCTGGATTTCTATTCCATTTTACTTAACTATTTGTATGTTATTATATTATTTATTATTTGTATGGCTTTGTATTATATCTTAATATCTGCTTATGTACATTCCCACACATTACTCTTCCTTTTTTAGACTTCTTTCTTGTAGATTTTTAAATTTCTACATACATTTTCAAATAAGGGATTTTGAATGAATTTTTTAAAAAATTCACCTGGAATTCTAATGGGGGATTTCATTTAACTCATAGATAAATTTGAAGAGGATTGATATTTTTGTGATAGTGAATCATGCACTTCAAGAGCATGGACTGTCTTCTCACTTATTCAGCCCACCTTTTATGATTTTATTAGCGTTTTAAACTTTTCTGAATGCCTGAGCAGATTTTAGAAGCTTTCTTCCCCTTACTCTGCCCAAGGTTGAATCCACTCCCATCAACCTCTCTCCCCTACTGTGTTCCCAAGATCAAGACGGCCTTTAGGGAATTCCCCAGCCTTCAGACTCTCCAAAGATACTCATAACTATTGTTAGTATGGTTGTTAGTTCTTCAAATCATTTTAGTTTCCCTTCACATTTATAGTTTTCCAGGCTTGGAGGAAAGAGTACCAGCAGCTTGCTTGAAGTCACCATGCTGAAGAGCCTGGGGGAAATTTGTTGTTAAGCCTGTGTGAATGAGGCTGTGTATTGTGTTCGTGTTTTTGTGGGGGGTGGGGGAAAGGGAAAAAGTCACCTACTTGATCCATTGCGGTACCTGTAAGATACGGACCTGACCTGGAACTGCCAGCCCAGGGGGAAACGCACAAGTGGGGGGGCCCACAGAGCACATGTCTAAATATTTGACGGCTTGAAATACATCTGACAAACTGTTACATAAATAAAATACGTTCTACCCTCCTTGTTCAGCAAACATAATCCTTGAACAACCTGAAAATCCAGGTGTAGGCCTAAAATTCTTAGATCCCTCTTAATTCTGTAACAGAACTTGGCAAAATGCAGAAAGCCTGCCTCGACCCTGTGGCCTGTCTCTGTTTCCCTCCCAGATCCAACTCCAAACACCTCTGTGATGATCTCATACATATGCAGGTGCAGGCATTGGTCCACCTGTCTCAACCCTGTCCACACCCTCTACAAACAAGTGCCCTTGACCCACCAACCATGTGGTCCCCCTAGAGAGGAGGCCTGTGCAGGTGCTGGAATGGAATGGAATTCTGGCATCCTGGGTACTAGAATGAGGTCTGGAAGGAGGAAGAGTAGATTTTAGGGTGGGCATGTCCCTTTGGCTCCATGGATGCCTGGTCTCATGGTGTGGGCAGGAGTCCTGGCTAGACAAAGGTGAGAACAGGGTACCCTAAAGTATGGTGCCCAGAGCTGGAGCTCTGTGTGCCTAGGCCCAAGACAGGTCAAGTACTATTGCTTCTTTTAGGCTTTGAAGAAAGAAGTATCAGCCTTCCATCGAAATTCTGAAGAGGCACAGTTTTGCCTAACCCCCTGATGCAGGGGAGAGCTTTCCGTTTTGGGGGTGAAATGAAGTATGGATTATGAGAAGAGAGACATCTTCCCCCAAATCCCTCCTCTTTTTGTTCTACCTGCATAATGTAGATATGAACCACAAGTTCCCTCTTAGCCTAGCTATTTTTTTAAAGATGTCATTCATTTATTTGAGAGAGAGTAAGAGAACATGAGCAGTAGGGAAGGGCAGAGGTAGAGAGACAAGCAGACTCCCCGCTGACCAAAGCAGGGCTTGATCCCAGCATGCCAGGATCATGACCTGAGCTGAAGGTAGGCGCTTAACCGACTGAGCCATCCTGGTGCCTCTAGCCTGGCTATTAAAAGAGAATGGAATGACTTAAAACAGAGGCTGGAAGTGTGGATGGTGACTGGGGAAAGCAAGCCTTTTTTAATGAAACTTCACCAAGTATGGACAGTGTAGTTGTTTTAAAGTTGTGTTGTGGCGGGGTTTAAAATCAAATCATGTGTTTTCTTAATTATCTGTGCATAGAAAAAGGGGCTCAGTCCTGAGAAGTCCACATCATGGATGTTCTTAGCATATTATTTAATGAGATGAAAGAGTCTTTTATTAAGGAGGGGAGGGTGAAGAGGGTAAGATAGAACCCTTGATTCTATTTTGTAAAGATTATGCTCTGGACTGGCAGAGTCACAAATTAATCTCTGATTGTGAGAGGTCAACGGCACTGTATTTTGTATAAAGTAGCAGAAAAGAATAAAATCTCACAGATATGCAAGTCAGAGAGACAGTGGTGTTCAAATGACTGGTTATTTCTCATCCTTCCTGTGTCTCAAATCTTCATGAAGGAGACGAATGATAACTAGTGATGACCTCGTTGCCCTTGGAGCACGAGCAAAGGTGTGGGTGGATCGAGGTCTTGCAGCTGGTATGCTCTGATAGCCTGAGTTTCTGGGTGGAAGTCCAGTCCTTTCATGTTTACCATATCCTGCTCATAAATTTCAGCAGAGGAGTGGAGGCAGTGACCAGTCTCACAGACAGGTGCTCCGGAGAGAACTGTCTCTTCTTTTTAGTTAAGTATTAAGCCACGGCACATCCTGGCTTCAGGGTTGTTTTTCAGGAATAGCTAAGAAATAGAAGAAAGACCTGGGAGGTCTATTTTCAGGAATGATGATCTATCCTATCTTTATGGCAATAACGATGCCGTTCTAAAATTTCTAACATGTCAGACAATTTTACTCAATGTTTGCATTATATTTACTCAGTGTTTCCATGGTTACGTGGAAATGCTTAGAGCAACTATTTTGAAGTACAGTCATGCTAATTAAAAATTATATAAATGACTACATATAATTGCCAATTGATGAGAGTATTGATTTTATTTGAATCAAAAGTAATCACAGGTTTCATCATTGCCGTCTTTGAGTTAATAACTGATGATGTATCACTATGTAATTCTCTGCTTTTTACATAGAGACTATCTATTAGAAATTAGAGTAACAGCTGAGTGTATTTGTTGGTTTAACTTGAGTGTATTAGACATCATAATTGGGAACATATGAATGGCAAGGAACCAAATATGATAAACTGGATGACAAAATTCATTGGAGACTGGAATTCACTTTTTTCAATGTTGAGTTTGTAGTAGTAGTATTGGCCTTATTCTGAGTTTATATTAGTTTCTTATTTTCATCTAATTTTATACCTAAACATATTCTATGAACTACTCCTCAGATTACTGATATAGAAAGTAATTTTTAAAAAATGTTGGTGATTTTCTTTCTGTTCAGCAAATCTATATTTGGATTAGACTCCTATTTACATCATTTCCCCAGCCTTGGGAGCGCTTTGTCATATTCTGCACAACCACTGCCAATGATAAATACGCTGATCTAAAAATCTTGTACTGATGGTGGTTTTAAAACGTTTGCAAATTATTTGATACTCCATTGATCAAAAACTGCAGTCTATCTCACCTGCTCTCGAAGCTGGTGGGGTCTTTGCCCCGCCTGTTGGCTAGAACGCAGTGGGAAGGATGTGCCTGACTTCCGAGGGTTGCTTAGAAAGGACAGCTTCGCCCTTCTATCTTGGGAAACTCGGAAATGTGCAGCCGCCTCGGGAAAGGGCGGGCTGCCCTGAGGCTGCCTGCGGGGACCACGTGAATGGAGCACCAGGAGCGAGATGCTCAAGGAGCCCCATGGATGGTTGCTTCCATCCCAGGGCAGCTTCTGTGAATGAAAACGCTTCGAGGATGGACCCAGCCACCGCCTGCCTGCAACTGCACGAGGAACCCGAGCTCCGTCAACACTGATAGGCGTGAGCCAATGTTTAATGATTGCTATTGTTCTCAGCTGCTCTGTCGGGGTGGCGTTTCCCTGAGCAAGAGATCCGTGGCAGCACCGTCGCCAAGTGGTACCTGCTACACCTGACCTTCGGAAGGCGCCTAGGAGACGTTCCGCATTGTTGGGGCCGTCTCCGCTGTTAGCGCGCGTTCATCCCTCTGAACCCAATTTACCTGTAAATTAGATGTATCAGTACCCAGATTATCTGCCTCATGTCAGTGTGAGGAAGATTGGACGAGATAAGATGGGAAAGTTTTTGAAAAAGTAATACCGAAACCGCTTAAAAGCATAAAGTTGAACAAAAATCAAAACAGCTGCACCAGTGCTCCCGCAAAGCTCGAGATTTTAAAAAAGATTTTATTTGGGGCGCCTGGGTGGCTCAGTCGGTTGGGCGACTGCCTTCGGCTCAGGTCATGGTCCTGGAGTCCCGGGATCGAGTCCCGCATCGGGCTCCCTGCTCGGCGGGGGGTCTGCTTCTCCCTCTGACCCTCCCCCCTCTCATGTGCTCTCTCTCTCATTAAAATAAATAAATAAATAAATAAAAATTTTAAAAAAAGATTTTGTTTGTTTATTTATTTAGAGAGCGACTGCGGGGAGGGGCGGAGGGAGAGGCAAACAATCTCCCGCTCACTCCCTGCTCAGTGCGGAGCTGAACCCAAGACCCCAGATCCTGACCTGAGCCGAAATAAAGTTTTGGATGCTCAACCGACTGAGCCACCCAGGCACTCAGAGAAGCTCTATTTTAAAGTAACTTTCTCCCTCTTTTCTGAAAACCTTTCCCCCCTCCTCCTTTCTTAGCCTTTTGTTTCAGGAACCTGGTACCACCCTGAAAACGACTAAGGCTGGCAGCACAGCCCCAGTTCCTGTTGAAACCCGCTAGATCCTGTATTTCCCCCTAAAAGACCCCAGCCCCTTGCTCTGGGAGAGCTTGCAGTGTTTTTTTTTTTGTTTTTTAAGATTTTATTTATTTATTTGAGAGACACAGTGAGAGAGGGAACACAAGCAGGGGGAGCGGGAGAGGGAGAAGCAGACTCCCTGCCGAGCAGGGAGCCCGATGCGGGGATCGATCCCAGGACCCTGGGATCATGACCTGAGCTGAAGGCAGACGCTCAACCAACTGAGCCACCCAGGCGCCCGCTTGCAGTGTTTTTGTTTGTTTCTTTATTTGTTTGTTTTTAAAGATTTTATTTATTTGAGAGAGAGAGAGAGAGAGAGGGAGGGAGAGGGAGGGAGAGGGAGAGAGCACAAGCAGGGAGGAGAGGGAGAAGCAGTCTCCCCGCTGAGCAGGGAGCCTATGCGGGACTGCATCCCAGGACCCCGGGATCATGACTCCAGCGGGAGGCAAGACGCTTAACCCACTGAGCCTCCCAAGGGCCCAGGCTTGCAGTTTCTGAAGGCCATAGCTTGCTGCGTCCTCCTTTCCCAGCAAAACAATAAAGCTCTCGTTCCTCTTTATCCCAAACTCTGTCTTCCAGTTATAGTTTGGTTCCGGAGCACAGAGGTTGGTTATTGACAACAACAGTGTGTGAAAAGTGAAGTATTGTACTATTTCTTACATTTTCTTACCTAATCTTAGCAGTTTAATATTAGAAGATACTTCCACTCCATCACTGATGCTATCTTTTCAGAGAGGAAAATGGGTTAAATTTTTTTCTTAAAATTTTAAACATCCTCAGGATCTATTTAGACAGATCATTTGGTCTGTTGTGTACAAAGTTGCCAAATTCACACAGTTGTTGAAATCTCTGAGAATAAAGGTTGAGAATTCTTTATCTTGTCAACTTGGCTTTTCACGTTGTTCTAAGTAGAGCTGTAGCACAAAGTCAGCATATTACAGGTGATCAGGTACCATCCACTTTATGAAAATCTGATTTCAGAATAGATTTCTGCACAGCTCTCTGCATTTAGGCCTGTCAACCACAAGGTGGAGGCAAAGATATTTTTATTTGAAACAGGCATGTCCTCCCGAGGCTTTTCATGGTGCAGCATACGGGGTTGCAAAATCCGGATTTCTGGGATGGTAGCATGAGAAAAGACACCTAATTCATTGTTGGAAACTTTCTTACTGGGGCAGAAGCAAGATGGGTAAGTAGGTACTATCGTTAATTGCAAACTAGAATTTGCCGAAAAGCATTAGTTATAAAATGAGGAGACTTGTGGTGGTGTGTGTAGTGGAAAGAATAATTAGGTACTTTCTTGGCCTGATTGGGGGAAAAAATATCTCAGATCCTGGAAGAAATGGACAAGGAAGAAATAGCCTCTGGGAAAGTCCATCTTTTGACTTGATTATCTATGACTGGGTTTTCTTTATTGGGAGACAAAAATTTCATTCCATAATCGACAGCATTTTCATAATGCAATGGCAGACAGAGGGAAAGTGATATTAGAAATTCACCCTTGCCCAGGATAACCACTTAGCCAACCAACAGGTCCTTTACTGGTTGATTTCAGATGCTTCTCTTTTTTCTAATTTAGGTGAGGGTGCCAAGCTTTTTTTTTTTTTTTTAAGATTTTATTTATTTATTTGTGAGAAAGAGAGAGAACAGAGGGAGAGTAAGAGGGAGAAGCAGACTCCCTGCTGAGCAGAGAGCCTGACAGGGTCTAAGGCAGATGATTAACCGACCGAGCCAGCCAGGTGCCCCATGTGCCAAGCTTCTAAAGCAATGATGTGCAGGCTTTTGCACAGCAGGTTCCATTCAAGACTGATTAAACCCGAATCTCTGAGAATCGCTGGTCTATAGATTGGGTGAAGCTGAGGCTTTGGTGGTGGGGAGAGGTACACAGAAGGAAGACCAGGGTCATAAAAACACAAGCTTCTAAGCCTTCTTATTTATTTTTAGCTATTTGGAAATTGGGTAAACTGTCAAGTTGACTCAATTCTTGTTTCATTAGAGTATATTGCTGTTGAATTAAATGACATAATAGAAAGGCTTTCCCCTTGTAGGTTTTTAAATTCAAATCTCCATAAAAAGGAGCTTTGTTTGTTTTAAGAATTTCCAGGAAAAGGCATTAATATACTAATCCTGTGTAGACCACTTAAGGGGATGATCTCAGGTGATCCTTTAAGAATCACTTGTGGAATGACTTAGGCATCTAGAAAAACACAGGGGGTTAGTACTACAATTGGAAAGACTAAGCCTCGTAAAGGACAATGCAAGTTACAGAAGTTTTGTGTGATGGCCAAACTTTATGGGTCAACTTGGCTAGGCTATGGTGGCCATTTGTTTAGTCAAATGTTAGTCTAGATGTTGCTGTAAAGGTATTTTGTAGATGTGATTAACATCAAACACCAGCTGACTTTACGTAAAGGAGATTACTACCCTTGACGAGGTGCATAGGCCTCATCCAATCAAAGGCCTTAAAAGCAAAACTCTACCCAGAGTAGAATTCTACCTCGAGGCTGCAACAGAGAAATCCTGTGTGAGTTTCCAGACTGTTGGCCTGCCTTGTGGACTTCGGACTCGCCAGCTCCATGACTGTGTAAGCTAATTCTGTAAAATCTCTCTGTTTCTCTATCTCCTCTTAGTTCTGTTTCCTTGGAGAACCTTATTGATACAGTTTGTAAGTGCCATTTTTAGAAACAAAGAATTGTATTTGTTTCTATCATGGTGAGTACCTCGTTTTTGGAAGGTGATAGGTAATGCATGAAAAACTGAGGATTATTTACATATAATAGACAAGTAAAATCAGCTATTGTTGACAGTAGATGGAAATTCAAAGTCCTCTTTAATGATGAGAAGCACTTAGGAAGTGTAAATTTTGGCAATATCTTCTCAAAAGATCTCTGCTTCCCATAAAATGGAACAAGTGCAGGCGTAACTATGCATATAAAGTCTAAAACTAAAACTTGTATTAGAATGATGGTATATTTGGGTCAGAGATCCCTAATATAAAAGAAACCAATGAAAGTTGTTCAGAGCTTGCTGGAAAATATATTCGGGGGAACCATGAAAACACTACTTCAACCCATCATGTAATTATCGAATACTTAGTGACAAAAAACACTCCATTCTACTTGGTCAGGCATAAAAATGCTTGATCAAAACGGGCTTGTTTGTAGTGGTTAATGAACAATTTGTAAACGTAATTTCTCAAGAACGGAGCAGAATTTTCCAAGATTAATTTTATAGAGCAATAATTCTGGGTGATATCCAAAGAAAAAGGGGTCAGTGGTTAAATTTAGGGAATACTAAATTGTACATGGTCAATTGTGACTCTTCAAGGGAGACATATTATATTGTTTCCAGAACTAATTTCATCAGGGAACACATTCTTCCAGTATGCCCATTAATCTTGTATGGCATACTGGACTTGAAGGCTAAGTCTCTGCTTTGCTCTTCACTGTTAACCGTGGGCCACTCATTTTTGGAGTTTCATTCTCTTCTTATTTTTATCAATGATGTTTACATCCCAGAGTTGGTTTTGAAGCTTCAGCAAGGTACTTTTGGAAGTAAAAAAAGAACTAAATATGTAGTGCATAGTTTGTTGCCTTTTTTTTTTTTTCCCCATGGTATCTGAAGAACTTTCCTATTTGAGGTTAATTTCCCATTTTGGAATCTTTGTGGGAGGTAAGACTGGAACCTTCTACAGAAGCTGCAAGGGGACAGGCATTTTATTTCCCAGTTACTGGCAGCTAAAGTCTTGAGTATTTGTCCATGGTTTAGTTAATGAAATTCTTTCTGCTGAGAAGACTTAGAATCTTGAGGCATGACGAGGGATGATTTTGGTTAATGGGACTCCACTTATATTTGCTCTAAAATATGCTTCATCTCTACCATATAACTCTACATCTACCATGAGATAAATGTAAATTCCTTCAGGCAATTAGTTATAGAAGGTTTCCTTGGCTTGTATTGGTTTCAGCAAGGTGCTTATTCTAAAAGTATGATTGTTTTTTCAAAATAAAACCTATCAACTTGGAACATTGATTTTTTTTTTTTCCCCTGAGCAAAGAAAGCACATAGAAATAATATCCTATGCACTGTATATGTGGTAAATTGAATTAAGCTGAAATCAGGTGTTTAGAATTTTGACCCAATAAATTGCTCTGAGGAGTCGTCTTTAGCAAAGATAAAAATGTTCAGACCACAGATTTTTTATGCAAGGCAGATGTTACTTACTTAATGCCACACAGCCTGCAGCTGGGAGTACAAAGGTGTTCTCAGGAAGGTGGTGGTGGTGGTTCTTTAAGAAGTGAGCTATCCCAGGCTATTTATGATAGAAGTCTGGCTAACTTTTCCTTAATGGTACCTATTAAGCCTGAGAAGCAATCAAGAAATGGACCTTAGGGTGTTGGGAATTTGAAAGTGGATACTTAATGTTGTGAATCTTCTAGAAAGACACAGCAGAGAGCTAGAAAAAAGCAGGGGTTCGTGAGGTTGGGGCTGCCTATTGCAGCATCTTTGTGAAAATCACAGGGACAGAGCTGAAGATCAGCGTTGTAACATTATCCTCAGTAAAATTTATGGTCTGCATTATATTTATTTTTATAGCAAATTATCAAAGTTATTGTATAAAGAAAATGTAGCTGATAAAAAGCAGGGAGTATCCTCCTGGTCTCCCCAGGAGCTCTGGTTTTGCTTAGGTTAGGCCGTCAGATATTCCCAGGTGGTTCCAACACCAGATCTATGAGAATAATGAAAATAAATGTTAGAAAAAGAGCTAATGGGCAACAATCATAATACTGCTCAGCAGATGTTTATAAGGTCTGGTTATTTTTTTGTTTAAAGAGAGACCTGTCTAACATGACACATTATCCACTATGACCTACCTGATGGGTCCAGAATAAAAATTAAGAAATTCCCAAGACCTGTATAGGAGGCCATCACTGTTATGTCAAGGTACATCATCGCTTTTCTTTCTTTCTTTGAATTAATGTTGTGTGTAACTATGTGCTCAGAGAATGAATGGTTATGGCCAAAACAAAAAAATGCAGCAACCAATAGCACATGAGCCTCCCTGGTCATGGGACTGAGATAATAGGTTTTTTTTTAGTGAAACAGTGTGAGTTTTTGTCCAATCCCCCTCTACTTTGTAATGAGGCAAATATGATTCCCCCCCCCCCCACGTTGGTTACCAAACCCACCAAGACATGACAGCAAAGTTATACCATAGTTCTGTTTGCACAGTGCAAGAAATTCCATCTTTCGTTGTCCTGAGTTTATGCCTTTGAGACGGGAGACCTGTTTGTGCTTTCCTCACTGGTTTCTCTCCTGGTGTAAGCACCTGGTTGTGCTGAGTGTGATTCTGGTAGTGTTTTCTATCCAACTTGAATCTGCAATGGGAGCCTATTCCTTTATCTGTTGGCAACCCGGGGAACACGCTTTCCAAAGCTGAAGGAAAAAGCTAACTGGCCTCGTGGGATTTATCAGGAGACCATAATTCTCTCTCTAGTGAGGTATGCCACAATCAGTTTTGGGGCTGGAAGAAAGAAAGTGATCAAGGGGACCAATAACGGCCAAGAGGACAACTTTGGTTTATCATATACTTTTAGTTAAGAATGAAATTGCATCACACTGTTGGCTGGAAGCCCTGAATTGGAGGTGTACTTAAGGATGAGAACCCTTTGAGACCAAGGCTTCAGCTCCTCCATCTGCCGAAATACAGGCTTTTGTTGAGATAGAATGCAGAGCCAGCCACAGTTGGTTTAATGGTTTTAGGAACTGCTTCACACTCAACAGTACGTGCCCCTTCTGCCATGGGAGAGCTGACATGTTCTAGGAAGAGGAAACTCCGAAGAAAAGGGATCTATTCTAGAGCAATTTAAAACATGAAAAGACTGATGGATCTGGAGGAAACTCGTTTGAGTTTAGATTCACGTTATACGTAGTAGAAACAACAGCAGCAACGTTGCTGGTAGGACTGCCATTTCCTAGGCGTTTCTACACATCCCCTCCCTTTCATCATTACAACAAGGCGGAGAGATACTGTAATATCTTTTCACAGAAAAGGAAACAGCTTTAGGGAGTATAATAACTTGCTCACAAAGATAGATAGTTGGAGTGGGGGTTCTAATGTAGAGTGGGTAATTTCAAAAGTTTCCATGACCACCCCCATTGTCCTGCCTCTCAGGATGTTAATTTTCTTTTTTACCATTTTATATTCAAAGAGTTTATATTGAAAGCCTGGATATGATGGAATGATTCAATTTCCTTAGTCAATGATCTTTGCTTCCATATCATTTTGAAGAATGTTGTCAATAAATCAAAATAACAGTCTTAGAGCATTAAAAACCTCTGTTCAATGAAGGTCTGAGATAAACCTAAATGATTTTCATCATTTTTTATCTCAAAAGTATTATCTTTAAAATGAATACAATTAAATCTGGAGAGAATAATTTTGTAATGTGCAGAGTTGAGGTCACCTTCGGTTTAAGGTATGGGGTTCTACTTTATGCTCTTAACATCCTCCTGCATTTTTTAATGGGTGAAAGTGTAATATCTAAAATAAGCAAGTGATAATACTTCAAACATGTTGCTTTAATTTGAAAAATGCCTCTTTCCTCCTAAGAACCCTGTTGTCTTTAAGACTTTATGGACTCTGTCTTTAAACTGAGTCTTTAAACTTTGAATGCCTCAAAATTCCTGAAGTGATCTCCATGTTGTCATTATCTTAGATGTGAAGTTGTAATGGATATAGTACCAAGCTGGGGACCTGGATTCTAGGCCTAAATAGGTCAGAAGTTGGTTGTGTATATACATATAAGTGCCTTAACCTTTCCATATGCTTAATGTTTTCACTGTAAAATGAGTTTGAATAGATGATAGTTAGAAAGGAGACTATTCAAATTGTTCTCAGATTTTTAAAATACAAATTTGGGTTCTTTGCTGCCTTTATACTTACCTAAGACCACACACATGCATCAGGACTATAGGATATTTTTCATTTCAACATCAATCTGAAATGAAAAAATGTTATCTAACTCATAAAGTATTTCGAAGACTGTTGCAGAAGGTATACACAAATTTGAACCTTGCTTAGGGAAAAAGATTCTTGTCAAAAAGTAGCTTTATATCAAACTTTTTATTAGCCATCATTCACATTTATTTAGTTTTATACTGTCCCTGCCCTTAGAATTTACAGTGTTCCGGGAAAAATAGACAAGAAAGAAATGACAATAGTTAATGCCAATTACTGGGTGTGCCCAGAATACTAAGGGCTAACAGAAGAGCTTGAGTCCAGGGAAGGATTCCCAAAGGTGGTAGGTGAGTCCTAAATTGAATCCTGAGACTTGATGAAAGATTTATCCAGGTTTGAGTGAGCATTAGGCAATCTGGGATGAGTCATTATGTGCAAAATCCTTGAGGTCAGAGCAAGCTGAATGTACTTGAAAAACTGCAAGTAGTTCAGGAGAACCAAAGCAGGAGGAACAAGTGGTAATGGTAGATCCAACTGGAAAGGAAGTCAAGGGTCCAAACTCTCTATTACAAAACTTGAGATGCAATGGAGATAGAGGAATGTACTATTTTGTGTTTTACAAAGGTTATTTTGACTTCTGTATAGAGATGAGGGTGGATGTGAGGTGTGGAAGGTGGGGGGACTGGAGATGGGAGACCAACTGGGACATTATAATGCAGGCAAAAGTTTGCCTAAACTTAAGTACCAATAATGTAGAAATAAGTGGGGAGATAGAGATACTGAGGTGTTAGAATTGATAGGATTTATTATTGCTTGTGCCTCAATTTGTAGTAGTAGATGGGTATTTTAAAGGAAAACTGTCAAGCAAATATAGGGCAAGGAGATTTAATAAATTATATCCCAAATATTACAGGGTGACCGGACAAATACACCAAGCACTGAGAATCAAAGTGAATGCTGTTCTAACATGAAGTCCCAGAGGCCAGCTCATTAACCTAGCTGTGAGATTAGTGTAGAAAGACCATCTAAAGGGCTAATGCAAACCACAGAGGGTCTCCTCTCGCAGTGCTCCAAACAATCACATGTGTGCAAGTGCCTCCACTCCATTTGTCCCCCTCTTCTCTAGAAGGTTTCTGAAAGATTGGCTATTCGGCAGCAACACTGCTCTACATTTGCTGGGTATAAAGCAAGAACATCTTTGTAAGCCTGACTTTTCATCATTGTAATTGAAAATACAGTGTTTTTAAATGGCCATATGTTATAATAAAAATTCTGAAAAGCAACTCAAAAAAAAAAAAAAAACAAAAAAACAACAATGGACTTGAAGGAAGCATGTGTTGTGTGCAATTGTTCAGTTTGTCTTGTATGATGTCAAAAAGGAAAGTGTATATGGTTAAACAGATAACAAAAAGAGTAGGGAAGGGTTACAAAACTGCTTTTCGACAGAATGTAAAAAAAAAATCCTTCGTCCTTTTAATAATTGAGCGAGACTCAGCAAAATCTGCTGGTAACAACTTCTAAGTGAGGTAGTTTTATTTTTCTGGGATGAGGCAACCTAATTCAGCTGTTGTAGGTTAGTAGTAACGAAGGGACTGCTCAGTTGTTTTATGCTAAGCGTTTTAATGCTGAAAATGACCAAAATATTCTAGCAATCCAACTCCTCCAATTTTTATGTTTAGAATCTCACTTGGCTTGAATTTTCATGAAAGATGAACATGATCTATTTCTCAGCAGAATTTAAAGAATAGGCTTTTATTCTTCGTCTGGAGTTCTAACTTTAAAATTGCTACAAACAAGATTGGCTAATAGGTTTGGCTTTACGGTGTGAATGTAGAAATTAGAAATCAGAATCTCCCACGATATTAAGCAGAACAACAAACAAGGTGATGTAGCTCAGTTTGGCAAACTAATTAGGACTTTGTTAGGTGCTATACAGTCAAAAACAAATAAAACTTCACTAAAATGTTAGCACTCAGAGACCAAACTTGCCTAACTTTTAAGTTTTTAAATTCTAGCTAATATGCAGTGTGATATTAGTTTCAGGTGTACAGTATAGTGATTCAGCACTCCCATACATCACCCAGTGCTCATCACATAGTGCTCCTTAATCCCCATCTGTTTAACCCATCCCCCCACCCACCTCCTCTCTGGTGACCATCAGTTTATTCTCCATAGTTAGAGGCAAACCAAGAAACACTCTTTTTCTTTCCCCCCCACTTTGCTCCGTTGTTTCATTTCTTAAATTCAACATAGCAGTGAAATCATATAGTACTTGTCCTTCTCTGACTTATTTCACTTAGAATAATACTCTCTAGCTCCAACATGTTGTTGCAAACAGCAAGATTTCATTCTTTTTTATGGCTCAGTAATATTCCATTGTGTATATATACCACCTCTTTATCCATTCATCTGTCGATGGATACTTGGACTGTTTTCATAATACGGCTATTGTAGATAATGCTGCTATAAACATAGGGATGCATGTGCCCCATCGAATCAATATTTTTATATTCTTTGGGTAAATACCTAGTAGTGCGATTGCTGGGTCATAGAATAGTTCTATTTTTAACCTTTTGAGGAAACCATACTCTTTTCCAGAGTGGCTGGACCAGCTTGCATTCCCACCAACAGTGCAAGAGGGTTCCCCTTTCTTCACATCCTTGCCAACACATGTTTCTTGTGTTGTTGATTTTAGCCATTTTGACAGTTGTGAGGTGGTATCTCCTTGTAGTTTTGATTTGTATTTCCCTGGTATCCAGTGATTTTTTTTTTAAGCATATTTTCATATGTCTGTTGGCTATCCATATGGCTTCTTGGGCAGAAGACATGAATAGACATTTTTTTTTCAATTTTTTGATTGGATTATTCACTTTTTGGGTGGTGTCTTATAAGTTCTCTATATATTGGATACTAACCCTTTTTTTTTTTTTAAAGATTTTATTTGAGACAGACAGAATGAGAGAGAGAGAGCACATGAGAGGGGGGAGGGTCAGAGGGAGAAGCAGGCTCCTTGCCGAGCAGGGAGCCTGATGTGGGACTCGATCCGGGGACTCCAGGATCACGACCTGAGCCGAAGGCAGTCGCTTAACCTACTGAGCCACCCAGGTGCCCTGGATACTAACCCTTTATCAGATGTATCACTTAAGACTTGGCTAACTTTTAAAAAGCCATTTTAGGTATAAAAGCTGCTATTGAGAAGAGAGACATTTTCTAGCTGATAAAGAAAACCAGACCAGTCAGTGGAAATCATGAGGGTAATACTGTGGCTTAACTTGTAGAAGAAAGCTCTCATAAATGAGGCCACCTGGCAGTGAAATATGCTGCCTCTAGGAGAAAATAAATTGATTATAGACATTTTACGTGTGGGCTGAATGACCTCTGGAAGGAATTAGTGGAGTGAAAAGTTCTACTAGATGATCTTTATAGTTTTTTCTGACATTTAAACTTTTGTAATTTCTACTAAGTTCTTAGATATTTTCAAATGTGCTCTAATAGAATACTAGAAATAGAAAAAATAATAGAATAAGATGAAACCAAGCTTTTGTCACTTTCATAGTTTAAATGAAGATCTTTCAAGAATTTACATGAATTTGTCCAGCTTATAGAAGAGGACTTCTAATTGACACTAAATTATTAGCCTAAATATTGACTTCCACTGTAGTTCTTTTCATGTAAAAACACAAAAATGACAAGTCAAGAATGGATCATAATTGCTTCTTCCCCAACACATGACAAAATAAACAATAGTAAAATCAGTCAAATCTCAACAGCCACTGACAGAGTAAGAAAGGGATATAATTTAATATCATGAGCTTCATAAAGAGGTGAGCAAAGGAAGAAGATATTTTGGTTTGGCATAGAGTTGTTCTTAACCCTGCCTCTGTATTCCAGAAGTGGAATGGGTCAGACAACACAGTTCTTGGAATGATCGCTAAAACCACCAAATTAGCAGTAAAGTGAATAAAATGTTGTCTTTTTGACTCTTCTAAATAATTGATATGACTGCAGGGGAGGAACAGGTCAAATAGAGAATGTGAATGGGCTTACTATATCTGAAAAAGGCCAACAGAACCTCTCCCCATGGAATAGGATAGATACTGACTTGGTGGAGGACATCCTAGCTTAAAACATTGAACAAAATCTGACTACGACCAGATCTACCTGCAGCAGACCTACGTGTTCTAAATTGGGCTCTCCTCCCCTCCTTTATACTTTCAGCTGACATAAAGGTAGGGCACTAAGTACCTGCCTCACACTGGCTTATAGGAGAAAGCCAGTAGGCTCAGAGGTAGTGAAAAGGATACACTAACAGACTACAGAAAAAAAGTCTGGCTGGAAATGCCTCTGTCATGCACAATGTAAAAAAAAAAAAAAAAAAAATCTGGCATCTATGCAAATTACATTTAAGGGACACAAGGAAAGCTAGAGAGGAGGGGAATAAGGGAAAGGGAATGGAGGAGCAGGGGGATTAACATTATTAACATTTAAAGAAAAATGAACCCAAGCTAATTTCTTTAGCTTTTAAAGTTTGGAAGCAAATCGATAGCATCTAAAAAAATTGGGTAATGAGAAATGACTGCATCTTAACTTTTAGAACCTCTTACTCTAAAGAAACATCAGTGACCGTTAATTTTCAGTTGCATTTTTTTCTTAAAACAAAATTAAATTTTTATAATTGAGAGAAGGTGTGTGATCCAGGTTTCTAAAAGTATTTCTATCTACTGATACCTATATGCATGTACATATATGAAGTAAAATTCACAAAATATTTACCCTTACTGTGTGAGATGGACTCTTTCTACCGTATTTTTTTTTATTTTAAAAAGGTGTTAATGTTTCAACCTTCAGTTTGAAAAACACTGCAGTGTATTTTTTTTTTTTTTTAAGATTTTATTTGACACAGAGAGACACAGCGAGAGAGGGAACACAAGCAGGGGGAGTGGGAGAGGGAGAAGCAGGCTCCCTGCTGAGCAGGGAGCCCAATGCGGGGCTCAATCCCAGGACCCTGGGATCATGACCTGAGCCGAAGGCAGACACTTAATGACTGAGCCACCCAGGCACCCCTGCAGTGTGCTTTAACACAAGGGTTTATGAATATAGGCAACAAAGTTTTGCAACTGCCTCAATTTGCTTTTAAATTAGCATAACAAGGAAACAGTAATTGTTTTGTCTTTCTCATGAAAGTGTCAGGAAAAGTCTACCACATAATGGCATTTTAGTAACAAAGGAATGAGCAAGTTTGAGTAAAGAAATTCTTAAAATACTGTGCAGTGCTAAGTAGAGGGTTATATTTTCTTACCTCTGAATCACAGTAGAGAGGAGGTGAGTTTATGGAACAGCACTTGGAGGCAAAGTCTGAGCGCTTGTCAATCAGCCCTTGGAGTTCCATGGCACTGGCATCAGGCAATTGTGCTCTTAATTGCTCTGCTAGTCTGAAAGACCATATTTATGTAAAGTTTTACTAGATGTATTTTATAAACCTTTCTGATGCAAGATGATAACCCACTTCAGGTCTTTTACAATAGAAAAATGGAAATAGTTGCTCTTAAACTTCAGATCTGTGGAGTGATTTTTAGCGACTTAATTCAAGGTTAGAAAGTGAAATCTCCACATCTCTTTTAAGACCCTAAAAGTAAACTTAAAATTTGTTGCTGGATTTGAATTCTGGTCTTTCCCCTTTCATTTGCTCCATTATATTAACATGGATCCCTTCCTCTCCTATTCTTCCTGACTTTTCATCTCTCCAGTGCTAGATTTCAAGCTTCTTAAAGAGTATTTCCCTCATGGGACTTTATGCCACCTTAATACTTTTTCTCTTCTCTCATTTTACACAATTTCCTCCTCAGTGTGCCTACTTCTCAACTGGCTATGTTGGAGAAACACAAAAAAGGTCAGAAACTTTGGCTCTTGTTTTTAGCTCTACTATCCATTAACTTTCCATCTAGTTTTCAAGATGGCGCTAGGACTCGAGTCCTCTGGATTGTCTGTAGAATCTTGGTATCTCTCTACTCTTATAATGGGCAATTCAGCCTGGTTTTAGGACCATCTCCAGGAACTACTTGCCAGCCTAGTTGTGGGCAATGGGAGGTGGTAGAAACCCAAATTTACCTAGTTGCCCTAAGGTGGATGCTGGGAAGAGACAAGAGGGTGAGGGGGGACTAGTTTACGCATAATAGCGTTACTGAAAAGAGTCGGTCCCAGTTGGAAGAGGAGGCAAGTCAGACCAAAAGGAACTCAGAGAATGGAGAAAGAAAAAGTGTGGGTATGTGTGTGTACACTTGTGCAGGATTTCAAATACCTCGATGCAGTTGTCTCAATTTTTGATTTCATAACCCAAAGGTCAATTCTACTACATTGCTATTTTTAATGTATTGAGATTATATAAATTGTCAGTTGCCCAAGGAAACACTGGGGTACAAAAATTGTATTATCTGTTTAATGTTATTCTATACTGTTTTCTGATAATTGGGGAAATAAGCATTTTGAACTTAAGGCTTTCACAATTTTTCATTTTCTTTTAGAGTTTTGCTAAAGTAGGCTTCAGGGGGGTCATTGAAGGAGGTGACCTACTTTTGGAATTCTTAGTTCTTTTTGTGGAGTTCTATTTGTGCTTGCTTTAGGCCTATGTTGATCAAGATGATCTGAAATGGATCTAAGAAATCTACTTAATGAAGTTGGGAATGCCATGGATCTTTAGGAACCCAGTAAAATTCATTTCACTAGTATGGCCTTTCTTCTCTTGGGAAACATGACTATTGACTCTTGTACGACATTACTGATGATTAATTATTTTCAATTTGTAAAGAATACATGCTGGTCATGGGTGGTATCACACTTGATTGAGAGTTTGGGTTGTCTTGTCAGACACAATATGCCACGAAGTTAGGTAACCTTTTTCCGCAGTTTTACAGTTCAATTACGTGTGGCGACATCTACATAAGTTTTAGGGCAAGAATGTTGATGAACTCTGGGCTAATTTGGTGTTTTTTTGAATCAAGTTCCTGCAGGTCTTGCAATTTATACTTCTGTGGCTGTGTTCTAATTGACCTCCCCTGATACACATGACTTTTTTCCCCTCTGAAAAGAACTCCATTTCTTCCTACATAGATACTAGATTCTACTTTTTAAAACTCTTGATTGCACCCCTTCTTTCTGTTGCTCACTTAGCACATCTTAATCTTCAACTATACTCTGAAATCACAATACCAAACTACTAATATTGATAAATGTAGACAAAACAGCCAGAAAAGTCCCTTACTTTTTCTTATACTCAGTAAAAGTGTTTTCTGAATAATCTGCACATAGTTTTTGTCCCTTGTCAATGAAAGAAGATAATTCCTTTTTCAGTTGAGGGCCCTGTAAGAAAACAATTACATACAAAATTATTTGTCTTGAAGCATTATTCTAGAAGAACATTAAATCAGAATTCTGTTTAATGTATTAGTATGTGGGTTTGTTATCTACACCAGACATTGGCAAACATTCTCTTCATAAGGCCAGATGGTAAATATTTTAGGTTTTGTAAGCTATATACAGTTTCTTTTGTAATTACTCAACTCTGCCAATATGGCACAAAAGCAACTCTAAACAATGTGCAAACAAGGAGTAAGGCTGGGCTGTAGCGAAACTTTATGAACACTGAATTTTGAGTTTCACATTTTTGTGTTGTAAAATTAAAAACCATTTAAAAATCGAAGACCAGTCTCTGCTCACAGGCACTGGGTCCGATTTGGCCCATGAGCTACAGTTTTCCAACCCTTGACTTCTACCGAGGTTGGCAAAGAAAACATAGCGAGGGGTACCTGCGCATTCATACAGCCCGTAGCATCTTCAGAGTCACAGCATTTGGCAAGGCTTTTGAAGGTTGGCTCAAGTATTTTACTGAGGAATACTTCTGGAAGATGAGTTCTCCTACTTAATTCAAATGTATACCTGGCATGAGAGGGAAAGGAGCGAGTACTTTTTAACATGAGTAGACTTGTGTATGTGTGTCCTGTTTGAAATTGGATCTCTGTTAATAAAGGCTGATCACCTGGCTTCTGCATCTTAATTAGAAATAAAAGGTTTAGGTAAAACTGACTCCAAATCAACAGGTTTGGGATTAATAGTCTCATCGAAATGCAAATTATTAGTAGTTGCTTTGGAGTTTTCTGACTAGTTAATAATTAAAGCTTTATGTGTACTATATATACACATGTATATATTATATATAAACATCTATTTCAAATGCATATGGAGCTAGCTTTTGTGTAACTATAATATAATGAACACTACATAAAGCATCAGGTATGTACCAGGAATGGCTTTTCTGTGGAAGATTTGTGTCAGTCCTTCTATTGTCTTATTCCATTGCTCTCTATGCATTTATGAAAATATTTAGACAAATATACGTTAGGCTAAAGTTTAAATTCTGATCTCTAATATTGGTCATTTTCCGACTTGTTAATCCAACCTGTCTGTGAAATATTTCTGTGCCATGGATATACACATACCCGTAGCTTATGCAGCTCATGGTCTATGCAACATATGGCCTATTTTAGTTCTTCATTGGATGAAAACAGATAGATGGGAAGAAAGTGGCAAACCTTTAATTTCTTTGTCACTTAGTGCTAGTGAATATCAATACCGTCATGAAAAAAATTACTCCGATCAACTCTACTTACTGATCTATGGCTTTGGCATTCCCTTTGTCACACACGTCTGTATTTGTGGGCCACTCGATGGCTGGCAGCTCAGGTGTTGGGGCAGCTGGCAGGAAGTAAGCGCACACAAACACGTCCATGGGGGTTTTTTCTTGACAACAGTCCTTAAACTTAGAATTCTTTGTGGATAAGTTGTCACAGATTTTTACTGTGTATTCAGGCAGCTATAAAAGCAATTGTGAGTTTGTGCATTGTTAGTTTCCTGGTTTGCCTCATTAAAAATAAGGCTTAGCCAAAGATACAAATGTAGTGATCCGAAGGGGTACGTGCACCCCAATGTTTATAGCAGCAATGTCCACAACAGCCAAACTATGGAAAGAGCCAAGATGTCCATCAACAGATGAATGGATAAAGAAGATGTGTATATATATACGATGGAATATTATGCAGCCATCAAAAGGAATGAAATCTTGCCATTTGCAACAACGTGGATGGAACTAGAGGGTATTATGCTAAGCGAAATAAGTCAATCAGAGAAATACAAGTATCATATGATCTCACTGATATGAGGAATTCTTAATCGCAGGAAACAAACTGAGGGTTGCTGGAGTGGGGGGTGGGAGGGATGGGGTGGCTGGGTGACAGACATTGGGGAGGGTATGTGCTATGGTGAGTGCTGTTAATTGTGTAAGACTGATGAATCACAGACCTGTACCCCCAAAACAAGTAATACATTATATGTTAAAGAAAAAAAAATAGTAGGAAGGGAAAAATGAAGGGGGGGAAATTGGAGGGGGAGATGAACTATGAGAGACTGTGGACTCTGAGAAACAAACTGAGGGTTCTAGAGGGGAGGGGGGTGGGGGGGGTGGGTGAGCCTGGTGATGGGTATTAAAGAGTGCACGTACTGAATGGAGCACTGGGTGTTATACACAAACAATGAATCATGGAAACATCAAAAACTAATGATGTAACGTATGGTGATTAACATAACATAATAAAATAAAATTAAGCCTACCTAAGCCTTATTTTTTCTTACAAGCCTTGGCCTGGTATGTATGAAAGGTTCTAACTCAGGTTATAGAAAAACACCTATTAACACAGACCTGTTTTCTTAGAGGAAAAAGACCACGCAATACAATATACCTATTTCTAAAGAGGTCCAAAGACTTAGAGTAACTTTTATCTAAAGCAACTGTTCAAATTCATATCTGCTTGAAAGGATTATGTAAATGAAAAATGGGAAAAAAAATCGACCAATTTATAACAGGTATAAACATGAGCAGTTCCCATGGTTGCAATATTGTTCAATAGAACTTTGTGATGAAATGATCTCTATCTATACTGTCCAATGCTAGTGAGCATTTGAAGTGTAGCTAGTGGGGCGCCTGGCTGGCTCAGTTGGTAGAGCGTGTGGCTCTTGACCTCAGGGTTGAGAGTTCCAGCCCCATGTTGGGTGTAGAGATTACCTAAATTTTAAAAAATTAAAAAAAAAATATGACTAGTGTTTCCAAGGAATTGAGTTTAAATATTAAGTTTTAGGAATTAAGTTAAAGAACTTGTTTAATTATAATTAAACTGCATTGGGCTGTGCAGGTAGAATAAGATCTCCGGAGTTAGATGATCTTGTCCTTGTGTGTGGACTTGGCCACTTCCTAGTTGTAAGACTTCAAATTATTCATCCTGGTTAATCTTGTTTCCTTATCTATAAAATGGGGTTAACAATACACTTAAATGTCACAAGGATTCATTGAGCTGAGGTAGGTAAAAAGCAACCTAGAGTGCCTGCCACTCAGTACACGGCCCATGATGAGGATTCTCTTACCTCCTTGGCCATGCAGTCCTCAGAGGTAGACTCACAGCACTTGGAGAGGATTGTGTTGATCTCTTCAGCTAGTGGCAAAACATCCTCCAGATTAGCAGTTGGCACTTTCTGGGCTAATTTTATGAGATGGCTAAACAGTTAAAAATGAATTGTTAGCTCAGCCACACTCCGTTTTCTTGCTTTCATTATGAATCTACACTCTGGAGGAATAATACCGTAGTTTCAACTCTTTGTCTTCAATAGCTGCATGGAACAAATCTGCTATGTATGTGATGGGTCCCATGTGCTAGAGCCACTATTCAAAATTCAGTCATCCCCAAGGAATCCTTTTATGTTTTAATACTGATATGCAGCTTTTCTTTTTGCCAGGTCTACCTACTCAAAGCATGCCTTTAAAATGTTAGATCCAAAAGAACAATAAAGCACTAATGTCCCTATTCATGGGGCCAATGTCATATATTGTGGCCCCTCATTGTACTTTTAAAAATGGTTTATAAATTCATTTAGAAACTACAGATTAAAAAGAAAGAAGATCTATGGCCCTAGATCACAGAATTAATAAATGCTGATATTTTGGTTTATAACCCTGAAGCATTTTATAAGGGTTATCAAGTATTAAGTATTTCATCAGGGATTATACTCTGCTATACTACTTATATATTTGCCTTTTCCACTTAATATATCAGGAATATTTTCTGTATTAAGTATTCTTTTTAAATTGTGGCAAAACACATAACCTTGTTTGTCATCTTAACTATTAAAATGTATAGTTCAGTAGTGTTAAATTTATTTACTGTAAGGGTCCTGGGATCGAGCCCCGCCTCGGGCTCCCTGCTCAGTGGGAAGCCTGCTTCTCCCTCTCCCACTCCCCCTGCTTGTGTTCCCTCTCTCGCTGTGTCTGTCAAGTAAATAAAATATTTAAAAAAAAAAAGTAAATATCTGTAAATATAACAAATCTCTAGAATCTTTTCATCTTGCTAAACTGAAGCTGTATACCCATTAAACACTGATTGCCTCCACCCCAGTCTTTTGACAGCTACCTTTTTACTTTTTTTTTTAAAACTACTTTAGATACTACACAGAAGTGGAATCATACAGTATTTGTCCTCCTGTGACTGCTTATTTTGCTTAGCATAATGTCCTTAGCATTCATCTCTATTGTAGCATGTGACAGGATTTTTTTTTTCAAGACTGCATAATATTCCATTCTATATATATACTACATTTGCTTTATTCATCTATCAATAGACATTTGGATTTCTTCTACCTCTTAGCTATTATGAATAATGCTGCAATGAACAAGAGTGTGCAAATCGCAAAAGTGATACTGCTGAATCATAGGATTCTATTTTTAAATTTTTGAGGAACCTCCATACTGTTTTTCATAATGGCTGTACCATTTTCCATCCCCTTTAATAGTGCACGAGAATTTCAATTTCTCCACATTCTTGCCAACAGTCATTTTTTGTTTTGGTAGTGGCCATCCTAATGGGTGTGAGGTGACATCTCTTTGTGGTTTTGGTTTGCATTTCTGTTCTGATTAGTGATGGTGAACATCTTTTCATGTGCTTGTTGGCCTTTTATACATCTCTTGGGTAATTGTTTAAACAACTCAATGAAACAGAATTGAATACTTTCTTACTGAGTTATGGAAGTTCCTTACATTCTGGATATCAAATCCTTGTTAGATATACTTGCAAATATTTTCTCATTCTGTAGGTTATCTTTTTACACACAGAAATTTAAGTTTGATTAGCACCATTTGTCTATTTTTGCTTTTGTTGTCTATTCTTGGTCATTTGTAAGAAATCATCACCAAATCTAATGTTTTGAAGCTTTCCCTCTTGTTGTCTTCTAAGAGTTTTATAGTCTTAGGCCTTATGTTTAGGTTTAATCCATTTTGAATTTTAATATATGTATAAGGTAAGAGTTCAATTTCATTCTTTAGCACGTGGATATCCAATTTTCCCATCAGCATTTGTTGAAAGACTGTCCTTTCCCCATTGTGTAGTCACAGCACCTTTGTTGAAATTTATTTGGCCAAATATATAAGAGTGTATTTCTGAGCTCTCTGTTCCATTAGTCCATCTATTTTTTTTAATGCCAGTCCCATAGCATCTTGATTATTATTGCTATGCAGTATGTTTTGAAATCCTAAAGTGTGAGGCCTCCAACTTTGTTTTTCTTTTTCAAGATTGTTAGGGCTACATAGAGTCCCTTGACATTCTATATGAATTTTAGGATTTTTTTTCTATTGCTGCAAAAAATGCAATTGGGATATTGATAGTGATTGCACTAGATCTGTACCTTGCTTTGAATAGTATGAGCATTTTAATAATAATCTTCCATTCAATGAGCATGGAATGTCTTTCCATTTATTTGTATCTTCAGTTTCTTTTGCCAGTATTTTATAGTTTTCATTAAATATCTTTTTACAATAACATTATAGCAAACCATATAGCATTCTCATATGGATACACTATAACTGATAGAAGTAGTCTCCATTCTAGGGAAATTTAGGAAGACTCTAATTTTTTTATATTTAAAAAGAAATGATGCAGTAATATATTAGCTAAATCTTTGTTCACATTCAATGCTATTTCCCTGGGATAAATTCCCAGACACTAATGCAAGTATAAATTAACGATAAGATAGATATATATTTTATAGGTGGTTTTGTATTATAAATCCTTATGTTCTATTTGCCAAATACACCATCTTAATGCAAAAGGAAAAGGCGAGGGAAGGTCTAGAGAATATGCCATTAAGTATTTGAGTATTTCCACTGGAGGATTATTTTTAAAGAACTTAAAGTAGTTTCTATTACCACTAGAGAACCTTAGGATCTGATGCCAGCACAAAATAGTTTTTTTTTTTTTTTTTTTTTTTTTTTTTTTATTACCATTAGAGGAGAAAAACTTGTGGATCAGAGTAAAAAGAATTAGAGACTGTAGATACTGGAAAGATAAATCTGAGCAAAGTCTAGAAGTCTGAGATGTGTTAACATAGAAACTGTCAAAATTAAAATCTAGTGTTAACAGTAGCCACACAAAAATCAGTGAAGTTTACAAATAATTAGAATACATTCACAAAGCTTAAGAGATCCACATTATATATAGCACAAAACTTCATAGAACAAATAATTCAGGAAGTCTCATCCCAAGGAAAAAAAAAATAGGCAAAGGGAATAACAGGTGATGAACAAGAAAATGATTTTTTTTTGTTTTTGTGTTTGTGATACATACTAACATGAATACTGAAGAAACAATTTCTACTGGTCTACCAGTTTTCCCATATGCATGTGGAAAAGGTTGATTAAGAGCAAATCTTATGTTTTACAAAATAGCCTATTTACTCAGATTTTACATAGAGAAGAACGAGACTATTGTGAATTATAGGAACGTAAGACTATGGTGTATATATTCTAATACAAATATTTTCTTAGAGCATCCTAATATTATGGATAGTATAGAAGCAAACAGCTAAACATATTGATGATGCTTAATCTTTACCTGAGCCTTGATTTCTCCTTCCCATAAGCAGCATATTGTGAACAGACTCTATTTGACATAGTGGTGAGAAGTGATAAATGTTTCATCTGGAGTCTCTAGGAGATAAGTGAGAGAATCCTATTAGATGGTCAAGATCCATTGAAAGCAGTGTGCAGGAATGGCCAAAAAGACAAACAAACAAAACCCCCCAAAAACCTCAAAACTATTTTTTTTAACTATAAAACTGAATTCTGACCAAAGGAACTTATTGATATTCCTTTCCTAGAGGTGGTTATGTTTGTTTTTCCAATGAATGAAATGTAAAGGAGGCATTTAGAAAGTTTTACTGATTATAGAATCTGAACTCCCATTAAGTTGAATGGCATTAATAGAAGAAAAAAATAGAACATAAATACATAATGATACCTACCTCTCTCAAAAAGCATACTGTTGGGCTTGGTGAGGTACAGCAGGATCCTACCATAGAGAGATAACTCTTGGTATAACTGACTAAGAGCGATAGAGGGGCTTGTCCATAGTTAATGGAATATTCATACATAAATCTGTGGGGGGGGGAAATAAGATTGGTCAAAACATTGGTGGGAAGCAGAATCTACTTTTTCATAGGCATTTGATGGACAAAGGATGCATTACATTAGTTTAGTTTTATTATATGAAAAGTATTAAGGATTTAAAGAATGGGTTACAATACTAGTCAATTTTAATCAGTATTTTCATTAATTTAAATTTCCATGTGGATTACTTAAGAGGAAGGGCTATTTGTCTCTCTTTAGTTAGTGTCTACAAGCTGCATGGCCCGTGGTAATTGCTTATTGTTGATTGAACAAATTAAAATGAGATACATTTAGCTTTCATGATCTATCCCAGTTTACTATTCGATAATTGCTATGTGTAGGCTTGCTTATTTGCTGAAATCTTTAATTTTTAGGAGCATAAGCCCTTAGGGGTCTATTGGATACTCTGAAATCTTGGGCAAAATCCTCTCTGAAAATTTTCAGGGATGGGAAAGCCAATGAGTTTTTATAAGATCATGACCTTAACTATAAACTTCTAAAGCCAATTTGAGTGACATTGCATTTGACTTTTGTATATGTATTTTGCCATGATCATAAACAGAATTGTATTGCTGTGCACATTTTAAATGCTTAATGTTCAGAAAAGTTTTTTTTATTCCTACATCCCTAGAAACAGTTGTGAACGTGACATGTTATACCACATAATTGAACATGTAACTTTGACCATCTCATTGTTTAACATTCATGAGTAACCAGGTTATATATTCTTATATTAGCCTTGGAAGATCACAAAAACTAACAAAAATGGGGGGGGGAATCTATCTGATAGAGTATGCAAGGATCCCTCGCATAAAGAGGATCCCAATAGCTGTCAAATATTTGAAAATGTCACATAGAGAGGAAATCCAAGTGATTCTGCTTTAGACAATAGAACTAAGTTTGGGAGTTTTTAGGAAGTTGACTTCATCTCTGTCTGAGAAAGGCATTTACAATAATTAGCACTGATGGAGATGAAAAGTCTTGGGTAGGAGTTAAGTTCTTATTGGAAATTATCCAGGTTTCTATAGAAGAGGTGTTTGTATAGAGGAGGGGGTTAGATTCGACACACTTCTGGTATTTTTATGCCCTGAAGTTTTACTTAGGATGAAAGCAGCTTACTGCTCAGCAAAGTCTTTGGGATCTTTCCTGAATGCCTCACAGATTTCATCATTTGTTGGCTCTGTGTAGGTAGGAAATTCTTGTGGCTGGTGCCTCAGGGCAGCCATACAGAGTTTCTGTTCAAGGCCCTCTCTGGTACAGCACTCAGCAGTTCCTGGGTGTACTGGGAATGGAGAGTCCTTTTCACAGGACCTAGCAGACAATGCTGAGGTCTAGAATGAGAGAAGAGAAACAATCAGCTCCTAAATGGAAGTCTCCAGGCTCTTAGTTCTCCATTCAATAGGACCATCTTAGTCTTAAGTTTAAAAATTCTCATTAGTAACAAACCATCCATGACAAAAGCTTCACACCTATTTTCCATCAGACTCTCAGAACTTAGGAATTCTTAGGAACTCTTTTTTATCCTTATCTCTTTTTTCAGTGAATTCCTTTTCCATTTCTTTCCCTGAAAAATCTCCTGTTTTTTTCTTTTTTTTTAATTACCTCCTTTCAAAAAAGTTTGAAAAGAGTCAACAGATTTTTAAAAATGCTTTGAACAAATAGGAGAAAGGTGTGTTTTTTTTTTTTTTTAAAAAGGGCAGTGCCATTTCTATTTTGTTATGATCTGTCTCTCTACAAACCTGGAGCTTATCTCTGGTCAAGGGATCACTTAGCAAATACATGAAATAAAATGTAAATAAAATAATGTGTTAGTGATCATGGTTGGTAGTTTATTTTAAGGTGGTGCAGAAGGTCAGGTTTTAAATGATGGATATTTGCGGAGTTGGTGGTAGGAGAAAAGGATTAAAATTCTTAGAAGTTACATAAGGGCCAGATGAAGCAATTAATGGGTAAGAATAACCATTGTGTAGGATATATTCTAATCAGATCTTTGGAGCATGGTTTCTGCAGGCTTGAGCAAGCAGATATTTGTAGAGGCCTTTATCAAGATGCATCTAAATGTCCTTTGCATGAGGCCTGATGACTGCATTAGTAAATTGCTAGAAACACCTGTGGTTTCACTTTTTTCAGCTCCTGTCTACATTTTGAACCCTGTCCCTTCAGCATTTTAACTTCTGCATATATACTTGAAGGGAGAACCTGGTATATGGTTATAGGGCAACTTTTGAACCCCTAAATAATTTGAGGCAAACACTAAATTATTCTGGGGCAGTTGGTACCAGTCTTAACATGATAAATGTATGTGCATGAGTAGGCTTTTAAGAGACAGAATATATTACAAGAGGTTCATGAATTAATATGTGTCCCAGTTTTCTCATTTGAACCTTGTAAGACTGCTGGGCAAAACTGATTCATTATACTAGAATAAGTCTGGGCTCTGCGGGTAACAGGCTTTATATGTCTCCCAAACTTGGAGTAGGTGGAGTTGCTGTCCAAGATTTCTCCAAGATATGGCATAAAAGCCTATCCTGGCTTCTTTCTCTGGGCCACTGTGGACATGGCCAGCCATGTGAACCTACCCTGCGGTCATAGCAGTCAGGGTCGGCTCCTTCAGCACAGCAGGCTTCTGTCAAGGAGACAACTTCATTCACAAGGTGACAGATCTGTTCAAATGTGCCACTGGGAAACTTTCTGCTGTATAAGACCATTGATCTGAGGGGGGAAGAAAGCAAGTCAATATATAGAATTTTTAAAAATTTTCAGAAAATTTCCCATTTGTACAAATTAAAACATGAAATTTGTTCAGTCTTTAACAAGCATATTGCACACCTTGATTAGTGAAAAGAACAGGAGGTTGACTTTTAAAAACATAGTTTTTGTTCTAGGCAAACTTCTCTTGTAAAATGGAAGTTGGGTTTGGGGTTTTATCTGAGCAGCCTCCTGTTCTTCTCTCAAGCCTCCCCAGTAGGACCCGTTCTGTATCTTGTTGTCTTTGTTTGCCTCAGTCCTTCTGTATACTCTTTACATTCGAATTTACCTTAGAAAACTGTGCTTGTTCTCCTAACTCTATTAATAAACTTACTGCTAACAAATTCTTAGACCCTAGTAACAATAATTTAACTGGTCTAATAACAAGAATTCAACCGGAATCTTTGGATGTCCTCCACTGGCCTGATGTCCATGCCCACATTGACCTTGGGTTCTATCCTTTTAAAATGTGCAGAGAGTGGTTCAGCATGCTGATTTGAAGTTCCCTCAGATGTGATTTCATTCAAGGTCCAGTAACGAAGAGCGTGAGCAAATACCTTATACTTACAAGGATGTGAAGTCCTCTTTTCCCAGACTGGCCAGTTCCTTGCAAACTTTATCCTTCTCATAATCTCGGCCTAGGAACCAGAAATAGAAGAATCTGTATCTTTTCCTTTTTAATGACTGCTACATTATATGTATGTGTCTTCTACAGGATTCATTTAAGGTGAAAGTAGCATTTTTCTCTATATACAATTTCATTTTTGCTTGCCTTTCTAGCTGTTTTCTTACAGATGAACTTTATGGCCTGCTATAAATTGTGACAGACAGAACAAATGCACTAATGCTGAAAGTAGAAAAGTCAAATGATGTCAGAACCATTGACATGGTAATCCTTCTCATGGGCCCCTTCTTTACAATAACGCTAAGATGGAACTTTTTATCCTTCCCTTCTTTGTCTCCATGTCACCAAAGGCATTGAAAGAAACAACAAAAAAATAAATGGAGAGTATGTCTACATATATACATAGTGGAGAGCTAGCCCCACCTAATGCAGGACTTTAAAGGAAGTATGTGAGCTGGTGTTGCCACCGTAACCCCATTACCCACCTCCAAATTCTATCCAGGAATGCTAGGAATTCAGCTCAGGGGGGAAAAGCGGAAATTTGACCGCTTTCTCAAAAAATAACTTGCCTGTGTGGTGGGTTTGGAGGAATGGGTGGAGAGCACTTCCTCTCATTTCCAGCATAGGGAAAGGCTTAAAGGAAAACACTCAGACCTTGATAGGGGACTCGTGGAGTTTGGGGTATGATGACCGGTGTCTGATTCAGACTAGAGAATGCTAAAGGGAGGGAGGGAGGGGCTGGCGAAGTGGCCTGGGGCAACAAAGGAGAAGGCTTTGAGTGGGAGCTGTATTGTGACCTGTGGACCTGATGAAGATCAAGCAAGAGAGCAAGCCTGCCTGGACTTGTCTTAATTTTGGGGTGGAGCTAGGCTATCTAGAGGGCGGTGGGCTGCCAACAGTGGATATCTCCATGGAAAGGTGACAACTTGAAAAGTCTGAAGGTACTGGCTGGATGTAAGAGATCCCAGAAATGATGGTAAAGAGCTCCCTAAAGAACCCATAAAGGAAAAATATCAACTTGGAATACCTCCCATAAGCAGTGGAAACACTATCTCAGAAAACTATCTGTTGAATTAATGTTCCTGCTGCTTACCTCTCCTGCTAGCTTCTCCCTTCCCTATGTTAAAACTGGAAAAGGTAAAAACCATCTAGAGAGGGGTGCCTGGGTGGCTCAGTCAGTTAAGCGTCTGCCTTTGGCTCGGGTCATGGTCCCAGCATCCTGGGATCGAGCCCCACATGCATCGGGCTCCGTGCTCAGGATGGAGCCTGTTTCTCCCTCTTCCTCTGTCTGCCTACTTGTGATCTCTCTCTGTCAAATAAATAAATAAATAAAATCTTAAAAAAAAAAAAAAAGCCTAGAGAATGGGAGGAAGGCGGAGAGAAGAAAAGTGTACAGGTCCTTTGTTGCCGCCATAGGCAACAGGACTAACACAGGCCTGATCTGGGGGGAGAGTAGCTTCAACTTCAAAAGAACTTACAAGTGCTTGACTATTCAACAAACCAGACATTCCCATGACTGTTAGGAGGTAGTCCTTTTGAGGTTCAAAAGGACCAGAGAGGACCTCTTTAAGTGAACAGAAAAATCATCGAACCTACTCTTAGGTCCATCCAAATGGTTGGGAAGAGGTAGTTCCCACAGGAGGAGAGGAGTTCTCTACTGCTGAAGACCCACCTGTTCACCATACCTACGACATAATACAATAGGGTGGATGTGGGGAAGTAGTCCATGCGGTTATTTCCTGATGCATTATTTATGCAAGTAAGTCTAGGAAACATTCCAACATTTCATGATACAGCTTTTGGGGGGAAAAATGTAAGAAGAATATAAATGGCCCAGTTTCTAAGTGTGTTAAAGTTTAGTAAGTTTTTTTTCCTGGACTTTAAATATTGAGCAACCCATCTCAGGTGATACAATGGCAACTTCTATCATGACTTTGACCCTCCTACATGGCCTTGCCTCTCAGAGCTACAGCTTTGAAAGCAGGAACATAAGCCAGGGTTGAAAGCGGTCTCTGATGATTTGGAGAGCAGGTGGTGTCGCTTGGATACAAGCGGGGAGAAATTTTTTTTTCTTTTGTTTTTATTTTTCTTTTGAGAAGGTTCTCTTGAGGATGTCTTAGACTTAATGGCAAAAACCTGTAGAGGAAGCTGTTGCCCCTCTGTCTTTCAGGTGGACTGCTCAAAGTATATCACTGAGGTGGGAAGAGTCAGAATTGAGGGACAAAGACATTCCTAAGCAGCACTTTGTTTAAGCCCCTTATTACAAATTCCATCAAAATCCTAAAGGGTGTGAAAGAAACTACATGTTCAGATCTCATGTTATCTTGGAAATCAGGACAAGACCATAGGATTGATAAAGTTAACAGTGGAGTATAAAAAGCTACTTGCAGTGAACCTGTTAGAGCTGAGGACCTTCACATCTAGTACATCTTCTGAAATGTATTGACTAGTTTACAAGGTCGGATATTGTCACAGTTTCAAAAGATCAAATAGTACCAAAAACTTCCATTAATCATTAATGGTATTCAATGAGACCAGTGATTAGGGCATGGGGGAAAGAATTTAGGGGAGAGCTGTCCTCCTATAGTGAAGAATGTGCCATTAGGATGTCCATAGAGTTGTTTTATGTTGTTCCTAAGGTAGAGCTAGGAAAAATAGCTGGGTGTTAGATTTTAGTTCAATGTGCGAGAATTTTATTATAGCCATGACTAATAAATGAACTGCTTTTTGAAAAGGTGAATTTGTTTTGCCCTGAAAATAATCAAGTAGAATTTAACCATAATTATTAAAGATTCCTGAATTTAGTACAAGATTATATCCTCGTGATCTCTAAGATCACATCCGAAGGTTTACAAAATAATCTCTTTTAGAAATAGTAAGAAATTATATGGACCCCCCCCCAAAGTTTATGGTGTTTTAAACCACAAAAAATAGTTCTCCAATAAGAACTTTTCTCTCTTTAATGCAGAGGAGCTAACTGTTTAATAAACGTTCCCTATAGAAATAGAGGTCATTTTTGTTACTGTGATTGCAAACACTCATTAACATGAAAAGTGAGAGCCTGTATTCAAATGGTACACCTCTGATGAACATTTAAAGAAATATTTTGTTCCTAGCCTTTCAGATTCAGATTTCTCACTTCACAAAGAAGTTTCAGTATGTTATGGGAATGGGAGTACATATGAATGTAGTATAAGTAGATGCCACAGATTATCCTCTGTTCAATAGCTTTAATTAAATCAACTGGTGTTTGCACTAAAATGCATTAGAATCCACAGGTGTTAGGTACTGCTTTAGTTAGAATGCAAAATAACAGCAAAGTGGGGAAACTCGATCACCTAATGACTTAAAGTGCTTTGGGAATAATTTTTGCTGAAAATTCAGCCTTGGGCTTGACAGAAGCAAGGAAGGAAGTTCAAAAGAGAGTCATTGAGAAAGTTTAGAATTAAAATATAAGGGTAAAATAGTTCTCTTAAAGAAATAACCTGTAGAGGAAGCTGTTGTACTATGTATCTTTCAGGTAGAATACTCAAAATGTTTCTGATTAAAAAATTTTTTTCACTTATTTATCTACAGAGATCTATAGCTTCTAAGCCTAAGCAAATATGTTAATAATTTTCTCATGGTCCAAAAAGCGAATACTGAAGTTAATTTGCAATGTGATTATTACAAATTGATTCCTTATTCCATGGAGTACTGCTAAATGTTTTCATACTGGTGGAACTGCCTTTGATTCATATAATTAAATCCTATCTAGAATGAATTGTAAATGACCTAGTCTGTTCTTTAATGTTCCATGTGGTTATAAAGAAGGCAATCTGAACTTTGATATGGTCCCAGTAAATATTGGCATAATCTCAGTGACCCTGGTGAAATCATTTTCACATCAAGTGACCCCTTGGCACTAAATGTTTACAAATTTCATTAACAGTTTTGCTTTTTGCAATAGCCTGTCTCGTTTCTCTCTGTATTGTGAAATATTCTGGTAAATCGCATCTAATTCTCGACTTTTGAAAACTTGATTTATTTTCGGGAAATTTTTATTGCTTCATGTACCTCTCAACATAGCTAACAATATTCATACATGCAACAGATATGTTTTGAAGACCTGTACCAGGTATTGGGTTCAGTATTGAATATACAATGGAGAGCAAAATAGACCTATTTCTGCCCTCATGGAACTTTCAATCTAGTGGGGATAGACAATCAGCTACTACCATCTTGATACAAACTTCGCTAAAAAGTGTATTTTGAACGCTTTAACCACAGTTAGAATATTTCTCTGAAACCATTTTGGTCTTTTATAAAAGTTGTTTGTATACCAGGAATGATTGCTGTACTCTAAATAACATTGAATTGAAAAATGCTTATACAAAATGCTAGAAACTACATTACGTTGCTATTTTCCTATTGTGTTCTGGAGAATCATGGGCTTTCAGAGCTCTGTTGGGCATTCTGTATTTCTGTAATTTCATTCCTTTGGCATTTTCATTTCTATTATACACTGATAGACTAATTTGTCAGAAAAGGCCAGGGTATTTGGGGTGTGTGTGTGTGTGTGTGTGTGTCTGTGTGTTTAAAAATATGGTTTGTAGTGTTTATTCTGACTAGTCAGGTTAGATGTTGATTGCAGGGTAGTGGTTTACTTGAGAAATTGAACATTGCTGGACTGATTTAGGAAGCTGCCCTAATTATTGGAGCTAAAGAAAACTACTGATTTATTACTGGAAACACTGTCAATGAAGTGGCAAATTAATATTTTATTTCATTTTTCAGGCTTTTTTGGTTCCCCTATCTATTGACATTTTACATCATAAAGCATTGATCTGGTTTTTCATATTGATAATGATTGCAGGTAGGTGTGCAGTTTTCTGGGTTTGAGTCCATAGAAAGAAATTCAATCCTTTTAATACTAAACCTAGAACTCTACATGACATCTATATATTAAACCATCTAGAGGAAATGTACCTCTTAGGATACCATCAGAGGAACAAATCTTCATTTTAGACTTTGAACATTAAAAAAGCAGTAGGATATACAGGGTCAGTGAGTCAGTTGCCCAAAACCTAAAATTGCAATAGAGAATGACTTCATAGACTCATTCAAATTTAATATCCTTGGGTCCACTGCAGGCGGTTGCCTATATAGATGCTACACCCACCAAAGTCTCAAAGGAGGCATTCTTCCTTCATGCATCTCATTCCACCTCCCCTTCCCTTCACAGGTTGGGCATCTCGTTATCTACAAATGCTTTTGCAGGGGTGAAGATTAGGGAGCAAGTTTCTTTCTGCCACCTTTGGGATGCATGAGAGTGCTACCTTCAACAACCTGATTTAGAAATTTAGAATGCATTGCAGGGCTTAGTTTTTAAGCAATATAAGAATGAAAAGGTACCATGCAAGAAACTCTGAAGCCACCAATACTTAAGGAACTGATGTCTCATAGAGCTAAGCATATAACACCAATAGTGCTCATTGCCATAGAGGAGATTGAAACAAAGCATTACAAAACCTCAGAATGAAGAGGGCTTTTAGAAAGTCTCCTGAAAGAAACTATTACTTGAAGTGGATCATGAATAATGGGCAGGATTTTAACAGGAGTAAATGAATTGGAAGAAGTATTTTAAGTGGAGAGAACAACTTGGAGAGATCTGAAGTTAAAAAAATCACAAGTCCTACTTGGAAAAAAAAAAAAGTCCTATAAGGAAATGGAAAGGTGGACTTTAACACATGCTTGAAAGCCAAAGTTTTACTTTTTAGGTAATGGGGTATCCATTGAAATATATTCCTGTAGGGAATTCAAGGAAAAATAATCTTGAATTTAAGATGGTCAGTAGTACCCTTTCATAAGGCTGTTCTATGAAATGTTAATCTAAGTAAAAATGCTTAGCACCTCTCCTGCCTAATGTGATGAACACCCTGTATTAGCAACTTTTTATAGCAAAATCCAATGATGATATATATTATCAGATATTCTATAATCTTCTGATGTGGATATCCTGGGATTTGTTCCAGTCCTTCTTGCAGGTGGTAGGTTAAATTACTTTCTGGTAAGAATACAGAAGAGAAGGTAAAAATAGAAAACTCCCAGAGAGCAGGGAAATGAGTTAACATGCACCCCAGTCATCTCCTGGCCAGCTTTCACTGGATCTGGCAAATAAAAGGGTAGCCTGTCAACACTGAGATGCCTTGGCTCAGTGCTCTTTTTCTCTGAGAAGTTTCAACTTGTCACAGGATCCAGAAACCTACTGTATTAGACTTCTATTGCTACTGTAACAAATTACCACAAATTTAGTGGTTTAATCAATACAAGTTTACTAGCTTATATTTCTGACAGGCGTCTCATTGGGCTAAAGTCAAAGTGTCAGTAGGACTGTGTTCTTCCTGGAGGCTCAAGGAGATCATCTGTTTCCTTGCCTCTTCCAGCTTCTAGAGGTGGCCTACACTTCTTGGGCCCAGGCCCTCTTCTCCATCTTCAAAGCCAGCAATTTTGCACCTCTTTTTTCCTTAGTCACACCTTCCTCTGACTGTGTTCTGATTCTCTTCCACCTTAAAGCACCTTGTGATTACACTGACCCCACCCAGATAATCTGGCATTATTTTTCTGTTTGAAAGACTGCTGATTCCTTTTTTCATCTGCAACCTTAATTCCCTTTTGCAATGTAACCTACCCTATTCACAGTTCTAGGTCTTAGGATGTAGACCATTTTGGAGGGCCCTTATTCTGCTTACCATATATTCCTATTTAAGCCTCAAGTCACCATCAGGTGGCTCTAAACAGAGACCAGAATTGGGTGGATTTGTATCAGACCGCCCGAACCCTGGAATCCTACCAGTCAGTTGTACATGCTCAAGCTCATCAATTCATTAATCTCTCAAGAGTGATCCTGACTTTGATGTAGTTCATCTTTTGGATTCCAGTTACCAGATTATCAGGTTTGGTATTGTATCTTAATATGAATTGATTGGGGAAGAGATAGGGTTTGATTAGGAAGCCATTGCAATAGTCAGGTGAAGGGGAACAGGATCTGGACAAAGACAGTATGTGGAAATGTAGTGGATATGAGAGGTAGTGTTCACCAGGCCTTGAGCTAGATACAGGTAGGAGGGTAAAGGAGAGAAGAAAAAGGGAATACGGAGGAGCTTTCTATAGTAGAAGGTTCTGTATATGGCTGATGTATTTCGGAGCTGAAAATGGTAGAATGTGGAAATGATTGAATATAGACAGCAAAAATGGATACAATAAAATCCAGGAAGTCTCTACAGGATGGGACATAAATGATTCCAAGGTACTGGGGAAATAGGGAAATTAGAAGACAGAGCTGGATCCATGGAGTACAGATGAACTAGAGTTTGGATCAGTTACTGATAATAGTAGGCAGCATGAATTTTACTTAATTCCCCCTAAACTCGTGGTAGTGAACTGGTTTTCTCTCTTATTCTTATATTAGTGAAAGATTGTTCAGATATCTGTCCCATGAGAGGCAGCCAAGCCATGATTGTGAGCATTGTCTTTGTAAACCTAACTAATCGCTCTAAAATTCTGATTCTGCCACTTACTAGCTTGGTTTCCTTAGATAAGCTACTGACTCCTCCCTCCTACAGATTCTCACTTTTAAAGTGGGGATGATAATGCTGAGTTGATCAGGGTGTTATAATAATGAAATAGATCTATTCAAAAGATCTTGAACATGCTGGGACATTGTGAATATTGTCTATTTTATTTGGTGCATAGACTCTAAGACCAATGTTTCACAGTGGATAATTTATAAATCTTATTTTTAGAATTAGAGTTTACTACTTTCAGGATGTCTATTAGGTATTCTAATTGAAACTCAATTTTCCTTAAATACTCAAAACTACCTTTTGAGATCGGTACTCTAACAATCCTAATTTTGTGATTTTGCACAAAACCTCTGTTGAACACATACTACCTGGCAGGTGGTATTCTAAAACTGGGAATTAAGGAACAGAAATAAACTCCTTGATCTCATGGAGCTTAGGGTCTACATTTTGTATTTGTTATAATAAACAGATGAACAGCTGGTGATCAGGTAAGGTGATGAGTACCAAAAAGAAAAATATAAAGCAGGGTAAGGGGATAGAGAAAAATGAAGTGGTCAGTGCTATTTGAGATAGGTTGGTCAGGGAAGCCTCTTCTGTACATGAACTTGGAGCAGACACATGAAAGAGGTGAGGAAGGGAGCCATGTGGATATTGGGGGGGGTCAGTGTTCTAAGAGGAGGGGGAAGCTAGTGCAAGCCCCTTAGGTGCAGAACATGTAGTGTTCTACATGGGAGAATGTAGAGGTCTGTGGCTGATGCAGAGTGAAGGGGTAGCTGTGGGCAGAACAAAGAGGTTAAGTGGCCATAGGTACCCAGGGAGAAGGGTAATCAATGCCTCTTAAGGAGTCTTCATCTCTTACTGATAGAGTGATCTCCTGGCCTTTAAAAGCATGCATACCTACCCCTATACTATACACATGGTGGTGAGGACATACCTGGCGTTATACCTGACAACAGTGGAGCGTCACGTTGCTATTGATTTCCAGGGAGCTTAACATTGCCTTTGATGACAAAAGTTAGTTCTCTCTCTGATTTCAGTTCCTCCTCCTCCCCCTTCCTGGCTAAACCTCTTTTGGGCTCCGACTCTGGCTGCTTTTCGAACTTGAATCAGGCCAGGCTTGAATCGAACTTTGTAACTTTCTTCCAGGAGACCGTACACCTAGCTTCCAGGTAAATCATTGGCTTGGTCATTTGGGTCATGCTCATGTATTGTAGAATAGAGGACTGATGTGTCAGGACTACTGTTCCCGAATATTGGACATGTATCACTTACAAATATATTTTATGTCTCGGGATATCATCTACCTGCGGCATCATCTACACCTCCATTCCTTCAGCTTGAAACATACTTCTAGATCTTTGCATGGCGGTCTTTTCATCATGTAGATCTCCTATCCTAGGTCACCCCCTCAATAACCATTATATAGGTTTTGCAGAGAGGATATAAAGACTTCTCTGAGAAAATAGAGAAGATTACCCACTTATCATGCTTTCTGTACAGCTATGTCCCTGAATCAAACTTAGGACAACTTGTTTTTAGTATGGCTGCTGACGAAGGGGCAACTTGTAGAAAAGAGAAACAGTGATTCAGTGGTGAGTGGGGAGGTTGGGATAGCCCATATTGTCTGACAGGCGAGTGGGAGAAGGAAAAATGCAGCTTACCCACCAACCCAAAGGGCTTACTTTCTTCTTACTATTTGATATCCCATCTAGTCACAATACATATGCTGAGAATGAGCTGCTTAAAGCAAAAAAGAAAATGTTCATACTAAATACCTGTTATGGCCAACAGCTCATATAAAATGCAGAGGTTTGTTTCCTGTAGGATTATTTCCTTAGCAATCCTGTAGCTGTGTCACAGCCTTCCTGCTGCTTCATTGGGAACAGGGAAAGATACATTTTAGATTTCAGTCCTGAGGAAAGAAGCTGAGTGGAGAGGCACCTGGCACACACAGACTGCTTGCCTTTCATGGGGTAGCTAAAGTGGATATGTTCTTATGACTCCATCCAGATTTGGCATATTTGGCAAGGGCCTTCTCTCCCAAGATGTACCCAGGGTCTTGTGAACTGAATCTCCAGTGCATTTGATAAGGGAGGACTGGCCGAACTAGAGCTGATATTCATGGTGAGCTGTAGTAGATCCCATCTTAAACCTGACAATTCCCAAAGAACACTTCCTTTCCCAAAGGCACTTTAGGAATGCGCCCATGTGTTTGGGAAACTGGGGTAAATAAGATTTCTTTCTTATATGATTTCTCAGAATCTTTAGGATAACAAAGACCTTGATTGTAAACTGACCAAGAAGGACTAATGTATGGCTTATTTCTTAAATGTGTTTGGCCATAGAAACTTTCTTCCAAGAGGAGTCTTGAATGAAATACTTTCAAAAAGATGTTCTAGATACATGCTGTGGATTGTTGGTCCACTTTCTGGAACTATAAAAGGCAGAGAGAATTGGATCCCAAACCCATCCCCTACCACCCAAGCCTCCTCTCAATTCCTTTAATCTGTACTTTGTAACTTTCTTCCAGGAGACCGTACACCTAGCTTCCAGGTAAATCATTGGCTTGGTCATTTGGGTCATGCTCATGTATTGTAGAATAGAGGACTGATGTGTCAGGACTACTGTTCCCGAATATTGGACATGTATCACTTACAAATGTATTTTATGTCTCGGGATATCATCTACCTGCGGCACCTAAGTAATCTGACTGAAGTTGATTGTGAAGTTCAGACCTTAAAGGAAGGTGAATTGTAGTTTTTAGCATCCATTTCATCAGAGCGTGAGACAGAACTGAATGATGTCAAAACAGAGGGTGCAGAATACCGTTTTCCAGAGGACGTTTGTAATCCTTTGTGGTGAATCTAATATATACTTACTGAGTCAGCAGTTCAAAATGACTCATGCCCCAAGCTATGGTGTCCGCACATAATCCCAGAACCTAGTCACTCCGAGATCCTCTGTGTTTTGAAGATCTTGATCTGAACATATTTCAGTAGGATTTTTCAGGTTCAGATCTGCCCCAGGGAAGCCTTGGGCAAAGGAGTAAGCTTTCAGGGTTTCTTGGGACTTGGCCTATTCAGAGGTCTTGTAAAGGACACCATTTATTTATATCTCAGACTTAGTAGTCTAACGTAAGGACCCATAGCTTCCTTAAGAATCTATAAGTGAGTAACTTAAAATTTAAAGTAACTTCAATAACCAAAGATGAAGGAAAAGTGAATGTAAAAAGAGCGATAAGGTTATTCACGTCACAGTAACTGACAATTTCTGGGATACACATCTTCTACTGGTTAGATAGGTTACCGATATGAATATTACCCTGTGATATGGGCGAGGCTGTTCACTGAGAGCATGAGATGGAAGTTTTAATTTGCCAAAGCAAGACAAATGCAGATTTCCTTATAAGCATTAAAGAATCAGCCAGAAAAGTTAATTGGAACAGATTATGAATTTTGCAACTTGGGAACTTCTCATGAAGTTGTATGCTTCACATATTTTAGCTTGTATCATTTAAAAAGGTTTTTAAACATTGCTCAGAGATAAAGACATCATTTGAAGAATATTAATGAAAAATATAGCTTAATTATTGAGTCATGTTTCATATCTATTAAATTCTTTCATGTAGGATCTTTTAGAAACTATAATGCATTTTCAAATATTACACGTACACAGAATTCCTTGAAGAGGATCAAAGATCTTAGCTGACTTCATGCATCATTGATATGGTATATTCTCTCAAAAACAATAAATCTTCGAAGTCTGGGGGAAAAAATACTCCGTGATGGACTACAGCTTCCATTTGCGTTATATATATATATATTTTTTTTTTTTTTTTTTAAGATTTAAAAAAAAATTTGACACAGACAGTGAGAGAGGGAACACAAGCAGGGCGAGTGGGAGAGGGAGAAGAGGGCATCCTGCGGAGAAGGGAGCCCGACAGGGGACTGATCGCAGGACCCTGGGATCATGACCTGAGCTGAAAGCAGACACCCAACCACTGAGCCACCCAGGTGCCTGTCATTTGTGTTATCTTTTAACAATGAAAAAATTTCTAATTTCAAGCAATTCTCTCCAGATCTTGGTTTTCAAAAAAGCAGGGAGGGATAATTGAAAAATTATGATTTTTCTTTTATGAGGTTCTTGATTTCTTGCCCATTCCAATTCAATGTTATATGCCCCATTTGAGCTCAGATTGGTGCCTCTTTGATTCTACCCTTACTCCTCAACATGTTTACCAACTCTCTGTTCTTCACCTGTTGTAGAACTTTTAAAAACGGTAATGGAAAATCAAACTAGTAAGAATTCTTATAAGTGATGGCACCGCTGGAAGGTCTTACCTCTTTCTAGAGCATGCACAAATGCTACAGCAAGCAGAAGAACCAGGATCACCTTCATTTTTCTGCCAGCAAGTTCTGCAACACCCCGTCTCCTGTACGTGACCCAGGACAAAGTAGCAGCCCAAAGTAACCAGTTTCTTTTTACTAAGATTCCTGACTGTGAACTAATCAATTATTAATCTCTACACAGAAACAAGGGCAGTCATCCTTGGCCCACAAGAGGTAAAATAATATCAATCAAGGCAAATAGACACTCTGGGGAAAATGTAGGACATTTTAATCATTAACTTTGTCAAACTGCCAGAGTCAGGGAATACATAGAATTTTTTTTCCCACTGCTGCTTTTTTCTAAAATTAATGTATTAATTGGCACATATCCCTCCCCCCCCCCAACACTTATAGGGTTATGTGTTTTTGACCTTCCCTACCCTTCTCATATATAAATGGAAACCTGGAGGTTTCTCTCTACTGGTCTGCTTTTCTTTCTTCAAATTTACTACAAATAAGGATTACCTTAAAATACTGAAGACTAGATATTTTTAAGTCCTAAGGCGCAAGGGGATGAGAAGCCAATTTATCACAGTTGCCTAGTTCCATAATCTTAATGTTCTAAAATTTTATTGAAGATGGTGGGATAGTACTTTATGTGCTATATTACACTTCCTGAAGCACGGACATATTTTAATACATATTTTCAAAGATATTTATTTGAGTGAAACAGAGTGAGCATGAGAGGGGGGAAGGGCAGAGGGAGAGGGAGAAGCAGAGTCTCCACTGAGTGAGGAGCCCAATGCGGGACTCGATTCCAGGACCGAGATCATGACCTGAGCTGAAGTCAGACACTGAACTGACTGAGCCACCCAGGCACCCCTATTTTAGTATTAAAAATAGCCCTTAAAATAAAACATTGAACCCAGTTCTAAACATTGAACCCCCTCCCACCCCCTCGGATAGAATACATAGTCAAAAATTCCAGGGGCGCCTGGGTGGCTCAGTCGTTAAGCGTCTGCCTTCGGCTCAGGTCATGATTCCAGGTCCTGGGATCGAGCCCCACCTCTGGCTCCCTGCTCCGCGGAAAGCCTGCTTCTCCCTCTCCCACTCCCCCTGCTTGTGTTCCCTCTCTCGCTGTGTCTCTCTCTGTCAAATAAATAAAATCTTAAAAAAAAAAATTCCGTTAAATTCACCATTTTAGAGTTCATATTTTAGCTAAGTTTTAATTTAAGAAAAATGTCCTTAAACCAGTAGAGATGTTTTGTCTTGTGATACTTCCTTTGCACTCCTACACTTCCAACAGCAAGTGACAAGCTCGGCCTCTACTGTTCTTTCACCCAGCATGGTTCTGTTGATGATTTCTTGGTTTAAGGCCCAGTTCTAATGTGATTAGAAAATATTACTGGGATTTACTGAGAAAGATGAGAAGAATAAATTAATGTTTAAACTTGAAGACAGTGCAAGTCTATCAAGGAACCTCACAAGTAAGTGATATCAAATACCACAGGATATTAAATGAGAAAAATAATATGGAAATTGAGCTTTATATGGAACCCATATGTAGCAGCTGAATGCAATGTGTACTTGAATCTACCATTAAAACAAGCATTGTCCCAAACCTGGAAAAAAAAAAATAGCCCTTGAAGTGAGGCAAATAACTAGGATGGTGGTGGTAAATGACTTACCCCAAATCACAAAAGCTAGTTGCAAATCTTGGACTCCCTAGAGTTCATTTAAAGTTCTTTCTATGCGGGTGCCTGGATGGCTCGGTTGGCTAAGTGTCTGCCTTAGGCTCAGGTCATGATCTCAGGGTCTTGGGATTGAGCCCGGCATCAGGGAGGGAGGTGGGGTCAGGTCCCTGCTCAGCGGGGAGTCTGCTTCTCCCTCTTCCTCTGCCCTTCCCTTTGGCTTGTGTTTTCTCTCTCTCTGTCTCTCAAATCTTTCAAAAATAATTCCTATGAATTCTATAAAATTAGTGTATTTTGGGATAGTATAACTTGAGAGCTCACAGTGGCCTTGTGGAATGCAGAAGAGGGAGTATTTTACAGAAGAGGGGACCAAGTCCCAGATAGGTTCTGTAACTTGGCCAGAGAGGCACAGTTATCATTCATCCCATCGTTGGAATCGGGTCAGTGCCTGGGTCTTGCAGTAGCCCTTTTTTTCCAGAAATAGTGTCAGGTCAGGATTGGGACACAAGCCCTGAAACCAAATCCTCACTCAGCTCTTTTTTTTTTTTTTTTTTTAAGATTTTATTTATTTATTTGAGAGCGAGAATGAGAGAGAGCGCATGAGAGGGGGGAGGGTCAGAGGGAGAAGCAGGCTCCCCGCCGAGCAGGGAGCCCGATGCGGGACTGGATCCCGGGACTCCAGGATCATGACCTGAGCCGAAGGCAGACGCTTAACGACTGAGCCACCCAGGCGCCCCCTTCCTCAGCTCTTATTGGCCCTGTAATCTTGGGAAGTTTTGTCTAAGCCTTATTTTTCTTGTATGCAAAGTGGCGATAACTCTAGTACTGTTGTCACAAAGTTGTTGTGAGCTTAACGAGGATAATCCATGTGCGGGGTTTATATCAAACAGATGATGACATTAACGTTATCTATGACTGTTAATGTTCACTATTACTCTTATTCTAGTTTTTGTTCACGTTTTCGCTGGCTCTCCAAACCAAGAAGGTCACTGGGACTCAGTGGAATATTTTAAAGCCAGCCCTGTATCCTGGATCTAGGACCATCACAGACAAATGATCTAGAATTTCAGTATCCATTTAGTAGCTAAGGATTAATTGCATTGGCAGATTCCATCCAAATCTTAGTAAACTGCTCTAAGAGGTTACATTTTTAGTCTGATCCCCCATCTGTATTGAAAATAGCGGGGTTTTAGGTTCAGAAAATGGAGTCCAGTTAGTTGGAAAAAGAGGTCTGCTTTGATCTTGTTTAGTTACCTCTGTAAGGCCAATGGAAATCTGTGGTAAAGGAGATGAAAAGATACTATAAACCTTGCTAGAGATCGTATGGGAAGATAGTCTTGCTGTTTAAGAACCAACTCTATACTGTTCAAAGATTAACTTTCTGCCTACTAAAAATCTTCTAAACTTTTCCTTTGGCTAAACTATGAGTTTACTTTGTAAGTTAATTAAAAAAGTGCTTTAGTCTTTTTGTAAATTATTTGGAAATCAACTCTAAATGAGGGCCAAAGGGTTTAAAAATAAAGAAACCCAGAACTCCGAATAACAGATTAGTTTCCATTTTTAAGATAACACAACGTATGTACTCTTATAGTTTTTAATTTAACAGTATTTTAGTCATCTTTTGATTAGTTCATTTAAAGACAGAGTATATTGTTTCCCATTAAATTTGCTACAGGGTTTAAGATCAGCCTGTTCTTGCACTTGAAAAAGATAACTTTATCTCTGCTTTTGCAGTAGCCTCTACCATTCCTGTTTAATGACAAACTACATGTAGCAAGAATTGCAACATCTCATTTAGGTGTCCTCTTGAGAAATCTCTACACAAGCTGCCAAATGCATTCCCTTAGCTGAGTATCTTTTCCTAACTGAAAATTAGCTCTCACATGCTAGTAGCTAAATATATGAATCTTTGCTCTGTCTTATTTCTGTAAGTTTCCTTAATCTTTCACATGTTGATTGCTTACAATGATTTGAAATTTGGGAAGAAATAACCCTAATTGGCTTAAATGAGAAGTCTCATGTTGCAATGACTAGTACATCTGAAGTGTTACAGTAGCAGTTACGGCAACTTAAATTTATTATTGAAATAGATTTTTAAAAAGAATTCTTTATTAAATAAGCAGTAGAATTTTACAGGAGTTGTTTTGCCTGTGAAGAATTGAAATGAGGCTCTTGGCTGTCTCAGTTGGTAGAGCATGCAACTCTGGATTTCAGGGTTGTAAGTTCCAGCCCCATGTTGGGTATAGAGATTACTTAAAAACAAAATCTTAAAAAAAAAAAAAAAAAAAAAAAAAAAAAAAGGTAGTCTTCTCTTTATCTTGCCATTGGCTTTAGAAGAAATACAGGTTTTTTACATAAGCAAGGCTAGTTCTAGGCAAAAGTGTGAGACAAAGCCAATCTTTATTCTTTCCCTATTTTCTCTTCTTTTAGTAACTCCTAGACCATACACTCTTTACCAAAGCTGTATTTTGAACACTTCTATGCTACTGTAGGCTGCTTAGAAACTCTTCCATTATAGTATAACAGTAGAAATTGCCTTCAAAATGATGTAATTTGCCAGTGTTCTTTTAATTCAGGTTCTTTCTATGTTATTAGTGTGGTGTCCGTATCTTGCCCTGATGAATGACCTCATGAGATGGATGTGTTAATAGCATAAAGTATATATTATCCTTAAAGTTGATGTGCAGAGCGGGAGTAGAACATGATGTACATTGCAGAATACTTTACGATTTTATTTATTTGAGAGAGTGCACGAGCAGGGGGAGGGGCAGAGGGAGAGGGAGAAGCAGACTCCTTGCTGAGTGGGGAGCCTGATGTGGGGCTCAGTTCCAGGACCCTGAGATCATGACCTGAGCCAAAGTCAGATGCTTAACTGACTGAGCCACCCAGGCTTCCGCTGGTCTTTTTTTTTTCTTTTTTCCTAATTCTTATTTTAATTCCAGTATAGTTAATATGCAGTGTTATATTAGTTTCAGGTGTACAATATATTGATTCAACACTTCCATACATCACTCAGTGCCCATTGCCAGAAGTGCGCTCCTTAATCCCCATCACCTATTTCAGCCATCTCCCTACCCACTGCCCCTCTGGTGACCATGAGTTTGTTATCTATAGTTAAGATTCTGTTTCTTGGTTTCTTTTTTTTTTCCCCCCTCCCTTTGATTGTTTCTTAAATTCCACAGATGAGTGAAATCATATGGTATTTGTCTATCTCTGATTGACTTATTTTGCTCAGCATTATATTCTCTAGCTCTATCCATGTCCTTGCAAGTAGCAAGATTTCTTTTTTTTATGGCTGAGTAATATTCCGATGTATACATCACCTCTTCTTTTCCATTCATCTGTTGATGGATACTTGGGCTGCTTCCATAATTTAGCTATTGTAAATAATGCTGCTATAAACATAGGGATCATGTATCCCTTTGAATTAGTTTTTTTTTGTTTTTTTTTTTTTTGTATTTGGGGGGTAAATATCCACTGGTGAAATTACTGAATTATAGGGTAGTTCTATTTTTAACTTTTCAAGGAACCTCTATATTGTTTTCCACAGTGGCTGCACCAGTTTGCATTCCCACCAACAGTGCAAGAGGGTTCCTTTTTCTCCACATCCTTGTCAACACCTGTTGTTTTTTGTGTTTTTTATTTTAGGCCTTCTGACAGGTGTAAGGTGATATCTCATTGTAGTTTTGATTTGCATTTCCCTGACGAAAAGATGCTCATCACTGATGATGTATCTGTTGGCCATCTGTAGGTTGTCTTTGGAGAAATATCTGTTCATGTCTTCTGCCCATTTTTTAATTGTTTTTGTTTTGTTTTGTTTTGTTTTGGTGAGTTTTAGAAGTTCTTTATATATTTTGGATACTAACCCTTTATTGGATGTGTCATTTGCAAATACTTTCTTCCATTCAGGAAGTTGCCTTTTAGTTTTGTTGATTGTTTCCTTTTCTGTGCAAATGCTTTTTATTTTGAGGTAGCCCTAATAGTTTGTTTTTGCTTTTATTTCCTTTGCCTCAGGAGCCGTATCTGGAAAAATGTTGCTATGGCTGATGTCAGACATTTCTGCCTGTGCTCTCTTCTAGTATTTTTATGGCTTCAGGTCTCACATTTAGGTCTTTAATCCATTTTAAGTTTTTGTGTATGGTATAAGTGGTCCAGTTTCATTCTTTTGCATGTAGCTGTCCAGTTGTCCCAACACCATTTTTTGAAGAGACTGTCTTTCCCATTGTATATTCTTTCCTGCTTTGTCAAAGATTAATTGACCATATAATTGTGGGTTTCTGTTTTCTCTATTCTTTTTCATTGATCTATGTGTCTGTTTGTGCTAGTACCATACTGTTTTGATCACTACAGCTTTGTAATTAAATTAGAAGCCTAGAATTGATACGTCCAGCTTGGCTTTTCTTTTTCAAGACTTCTTTTGTTATTCGGGGTCTTTTGTGGTTCCATAAAAATTTTAGGATTGTTTATTTTATCTCTGTGAAAAGTGCTGGTGGAATTAAATCTCTGTGAAAAGTGCTGGTGGAAAAGTCTAGGCTTTGAGGAGCCTAGACATTCTGACAAGATTCTTCCAATCCATGAGCATGGAATGTCTCTCCATTTCTTTATGTCATCTTTAATTTCTTTCATCATTGTTTAATAGTTTTCAGAGTATGGGTCTTTATTGCTTTGGTTAGGTTTATTCCTAGGTATATTATTGGTTTTGGTACAGTTGTAAATGGGATTGTTTTCTTAATTTCTCTGCTGCTTCATTATTGGTGTATAGAAATGCAACAGATTTCTGTACATTGATTTTTATCCTGTGACTTTACTGAATTTATCAGTTCTAGTAGCCTTTTTTTTTTTTTTGGTGGAGTCTTTCAGGTTTTCTATATGTAGTGTGCTGTCATCTGCAAATAGTGAAAGTTTGATTTCTTCCCTGCTGATTTGGATGCCTCTTATTTCTTTTTGTTGTCTGATTGCTGTGAATAGGACTTCCAGTACTGTGTTGAACAAAAGTGGTGGAGGTGGGCATCCTTGTTTTGTTCCTGACCTTAGGGGGAAATCTCTCTGTTTTTCCTGCAGGGTATTCTTTATAGGATAGCCATTTTTCTGTTCTCGACTCCCATGAGAAATCCCAATATTCTTATAATCTCCCTTTTTATTTAAGTTTATTCATGCTGCAATTCCCTCATTTGCAATTAAAGGCTCTCTAACTAACATGTTAGACCAATCTTCCCTCTGTTGCTATCATTTACCTAAAATGTAAATGAGACCATATTATTGCCTCCCTACTTATAACCCTTTAGTTAATTGCCTGTGTTTAAAGTTCATGACTATATCCTATGCACCTCTGTAAGGTTCTCTTTGCCTCACATATTAAAATTTAGTACAGCTGAACTGCTTGTGGTTCACTGAGCACATGGCATTGCTGGGTTTCCAAAGGTCTTTGTTTTCATTCTTTTCCTTGAAAGAGCTCTTACTCTTTTTTGTGTCTGCTCTCTTAGTTTTCAGTAGAAGAAGCCTTTCACTTATTTAACATATATCTAATTCACACCACTTTTTGCCAGGTATCATGCAAAGCTATTGGTGTTACCATGGCATGCAGACCTCTATGGTCCTCATGGACCTTCTAATCTACTTAGGAAGACAGATGATGAAAACAAAATAGCAAATGTGTTGAGTGGTGAATATGTGGAGAATGCAGAAGAGATCAGTGGATACAGAGAAGTCAGTTTGAAGTCTGCTTCAGGAATCCAGGCAAGAAATGACAGTTGCTTGGCTTGTGGTACTGGCAACGGGATGGGGAGACTGTTTAGGACATAGAATCAGGGGTGATTGACCAGATGCTAGAAGGGAGAAAAAGTCAGAAGTGAGCCCCCAGGTTTCTGGCCCAAGCAAGTAGGTGACTATTAATGCCATTTTCTATGATAGGATGCACTGGAGGAAACAGTTTGGGGAAGATGCTGTGTTAGGAGGAACTCTGAGTCAGCACATGATCTGCTACTCTGGAGTGCACAAGGGACATGAATTTTTAGGCTGCACTGAGTCTTCCTGCACTGTGATCTGTTCACCCACAGTGCTCTTACTCTAGCTGAGACTCGTTCATCTAAGAGTTCCCATCAGCTAGCACAGAAACTCACCATTGTAAATCTTCAATAATAGTGTAATGGAGCAATTTAAATATCTAGTGAGGTTGTCAACCCTGTGTTTGAAATTAAAGACTATGATAGAACTCTATAATTTGTTTTTGCTCATTGAAATACAGGTAAAATATGAACAAGTCAATTCATTTAAATTTTGCACTTTCATGCAAATCTACAAATGACTCATTTTGTATTTTAAACAAGAGGCTATTATATATTCAACAGAGTACAGGAGTTAGAAAATCTCACAAATACATATGGGTTTATTAAGCAAGGTGACTTCATTTATTTTAAAAGGAAAATTTGAGTTGAAATTAGAGATAAATTAACTTCTACCATGGTTCTGTCTGCTAAGGCTGTGGTTTAAGAAGTCTTACATACGTTGGCAAATAATCATAACTTTCCCCCCGAACATGTTCATAAAGAAATAAACCTCACTGAAGAGAACATCAGATATTTAAGAGAAATGCTTATTTAGACTAGAAGCAATCAATTTTGTCTTCTGCTTGGAAAAGCAAACATAAAGAAAATGGAATTTAAAAAACTCAGGAACAAGTTTCATATGAGATTGCCTCAACCTTAGACAAGTAGCTACAACTCTGTGCACCTCTGCTGCTTGATGGAATGAAGAATTCTGTGCTCACAACTGCTGCGGCTATAGTCCTAACTAGGGAACTGCCAACTGAGCATGCCTAAGAAAAAGTGATGGCTAGGTTCGGTTCATTAAGAAGAAATCCCTTTATAGCCACTTCTTGTTCAACTATTTTCCAATAATGGCGCCAAGTAATTTGTGCAAACAGGCCCGAGTATGAAAACCGCAATTACTTTTTGGAGAACGTTGCAGCAGTAGCATATTTTTTGCATCATTTAGAGTGAAGGAGGCAGGGGTTGATAATGAGAAAATGAGAGAATGAAGATAAAAAAAGATGAAATAAAGGGCGCCTGGGTGGCTCAGGTGGTTAAGCATCTGACTCTTGGTTCTGGCTCAGGCCCTGACCTCAGGGTTGTGAGATCGAGTCCCACACATCAGGCTCTGTGCTGAGTGGGGAGTCTGCTTGAGATTCTCTCCCTCTGCCCTTCTGGCTCATGCTTGCTTTCTCTCTCTCTCAAAGAAATCTTAAAAAAAAAAAAAAAAAAAAAAAGAATGAGAAAATAAGCCAATTTATAGTAAAATGTCCATCATGAACAGTACAGATTGATGTGACAAATATACATATTTCTTTTCCACATTTTTTAATGCTTTCTAAGAGAATGAAATCCTCAAAAATAGAGTATGTGTTAATATTCGTAGCCTGTTCATTAAGGGCTTCTAATGTTGCCTTCTAGCCATTTTCTAATAAGCAGGACTCTAAAGAGGAAAGGCTGGGAATCTGAATAAATGAAATTCATATTTAAATTGGATTACATGGGCTTAACATTTCCAGGATCATATTGTAACAATTAAAAGATAACATATTTTCCCCAAGTAGAATCTATTAGATTATCTTGGTTTTCATGAATTTTTTGTTTGGGGGGGGGGTTGTAATGTCAAGATAGGAAATTTTGAAAAACTAATTATAATAGGCAGAATGTAGGCATACCTCTGAGATATTATGGGTTTGGTTCCAGACCCACATCCCAATAATGCAAATATCACAGCAAGAAAAGTCAAATTATTGTTTCCCAATGCATAGAAGGTTTACATTATAGTGTAGTCTGTTAAGTGTACAATAGCATTGTCTAAAAAAATGTACATACCTTAACTAAAACATACTTTATTGTTAAAAAAAAAAATGCTAACCACCATCTGAGCTTTCAGCAGGTTATAATCACTGATCATAGCTCACCATAACAAATATAGTGATAATGAAATTGGTGATGATGAGAATTACCAAAATGTGGCACAGAAACACAAAGTGAGAAAATGCTGTTTGAAAAATGGTACTGACACACTTGCTTGATGCAGGGTTGCCACAAACCTTCAATTTGTGTTTACAGAAAACCAAAAACAGTATCTGCGACGCTCAGTAAAGCAAAGCTTAATAAAACAAGTTATGGGAGTGCGCCTGGTTGGGTCAGTCATTAAGTGTCTGCCTTTGGCTCGGGTCATGACCCCAGGGGCCTGGGATGGAGCCCTGTGTTGACAGGCTCCCTGCTCAGCGGGGAGCCTCTCCTGCTCCCCATGCTTGTGCATGCACATTCTCTCTGTCAGATAAATAAAATCTTTAAAAATAAAATAAAACACAGAATGCTTATAATGCTCTTTTCTCTACCTCCCCGCCCCAAAAATGTTCACATCCTAATCCTTGGAACCTGTGAACAGGTTATTCTACATGGTAAGGGGGAATTAAGGCTGTTAATCAGACTACTGTAAAATATGTAGGTTTTCCTGGATTATCTGGGTGGGCCCAATGGAATCACAAGAGTCCCTTAAACATGGAAGAATAAGGCAGAAGTTTAGAAAAGATTAATAAGAGATGTGAGGAGGAAAGTAGAGACTGGAATGATGTGATTGTTGACTTTCAAAATGGAAAGGGGACATGAGCCCCAAAATGTAGGCAGCCTCTAGAAGTTGGAAAAGGCAAGAAAACAAGGGTATTACCATCTCCAGTTCTGAGAACTTTCCTTTTTTTTTTTTTTTCCTTCCATTTCTGTACTTTTTTAACTTCTTAAATTTTGGAACTGGTGTTATATACATAGAGACTTATAATTACTTCTGATAAATTACCTCTTCCTCAGTATGTCCTTCTTTATGTAATACTTTGTCTTGAAGTCTCTTTTGTCTAATATTAATATAGCCATGACAGGTTTCTTATACTTTTTACATGGTTTATCTTTTTCCATGTTTTTACTTTGAAAATATTTGTCTTTGTACTTAAGGACTTTCTTGAAAAAGGCATTTAGTTATATCTTTCTTAAAAATTAAGACATACACTTTTAATTGGAGTGTTTAGTTCATTTATGTTATTGATATGATTGAGTTTGAATCTACCATCTTGTTTCATGTGCTTGAATGCTTTTCCATTTTTTTCTTTGATATTCTGTTCTTGCCTCTTTCATGTCAATTGAATATTTTTATCATTCAGCTTTTTAAGTACTTTATTTTTTAGTTGTTGCTCTAGGACTAACATCTTTAATATATCAAAGCTTATTGGTTTTACATCTGACACTTCACACTTCCCATTTAACATTTGATAGGTCTTATTTCCCACTTTCCCACTTCTCATTTCATATTTTCACTTTCCATTTCATACATTTAAAACTTACACAGTATAATACCATTTACCCATACCACCCTTTGTACTATTTTTCTATTTGTTCATGTTTTACAAACCTTTCTAAGTTATTCTTCTTGCCTTATTTAGCACTTTAAACATGTTTTCTCATTAACTTATAAGTAGTTGTAGTTTTTACTGCTCTCAGGTATATGGTGTGTCTGATTGCTTTCAGTATTAGTGCTTTGTTTTTCGTTTCCTCTAGTGTTTGTGCACAGTGTGGTTCCCGCCTTTTTTTTTTTTTTTAAACTTATTTGAGAGAGAGAGAGAGAGTGCCAGAGTATGAGCAAGAGCTGGGAGGAGGAGGCAGAGGGAGAGGAAGACTCCCTGCTGAGTGGGGAGCCCAACATGGGGCTCCTTCCCTGGACCCTGGGAATGACCTGAGCCGAAGACGGATGGTGTAACTGACAGAGCCACCCAGGTGTCCCCTGTGTGGTTCTTTTTACATCTATCTCAAGGTTTCATTGAACAGATTGTCTGCAGTGTTTTTCATCAAATGTTTTTCATCAAATTTGTGAAATGTTTGACCGTTATTTTTGAAGGACTTTTCTGCCCTAATCTTTTGTTTGGGAGTATAATTACACATGCTCCCAGTGGTATATTAGACTATCTGATGTTATCCCAGAGCATATGTCCCTGAGGTTCTATTCAGCTTTTTAAACCTTTGTTCTCTCTCTCCCTCAGTTTGGATAATTCCAATTCATTAGCCTCAAACTCATTATTCTTTTATCTCCAATCTCATTCAAAGAATTTGGCTTTTTTTTCAGTTTTAAAATTTCTATCTTTTTATAGTTTCTATTTTGCTACTATGTTTCTTTGTTTACTTAAGACCATATTTGTTTTTCTTTAAGCATATTCTTTAAATCTTCCTTCATATTAATATAAGCTACTTTGGGACAAACAAAAACTAAAAGAATTTGTGATCACTAAACCAGCCCTACAAGAAACATTGAAAGGGGTCCTCTAAGCAAAGAGCCTAAAAGTAACAGACCAGAAAGGAACAGAGACAATATACAGTAACAATCACCTTACAGGCAATACAATACCACTAAATTCATATCTTTCAATAGTTACCCTGAATGTAAATGGGCTAAGTGCCCCAATTAAAAGACACAGGGTATCAGATTGGATAAAAAAAACAAGACCCAAGGGCGCCTGGGTGGCTCAGTTGGTTAAGCGACTGCCTTTGGCTCAGGTCATGATCCTGGAGTCCCTGGATCAAGTCCCACATCGGGCTCCCTGCTCGGCAGGGAGTCTGCTTCTCCCTCTGACCCTCCCCCCTCTCATGTGCTCTCTCTCATTCTCTCTCAAATAAATAAAATCTTAAAAAAAAAAAAAAAGACCCAGGGGTGCCTGGGTGGCTCAGTCATTGAGTGTCTGCCTTCAGCTTAGGTCATGAACCTGGGGTCCTAGGATTGAGCCCCACATCAGGCTCTCTGCTCAGCGGGAAGCCTGCTTCTCCCTCTCCCACTCCCCCTGCTTGTGTTCCCTCTCGCTGTCTCTCTGTCAAATAAATAAAATCTTTAAAACAAACCACCAAGACCCATTGATATGCTGTCTGAAAGAGACTGATTTTAGACCCAAAGTCACCTCCAGATTTAAAGTGAGGGGGTGGAACACCATTTACCATGCTAATGGACATCAAAAGAAAGCTGGGGTGGTAATCTTTATATCAGACAAATTAGATTTTAAACCAAAGACTATAATAGATGAGGAAGGACACTACATCATACTTAAAGGATCTATCCAACAATAAGATCTAACAGTTATAAATATTTATGCCCCTAACATGATCAAAGAAACACATCAACAATAATACAATAATAGTAGGGGACTCTAACACCCTCCTCACCAAAATGGATAGATCATCTAAGCAAAAAATCAACAAGGAAATAAGGGCTTTAAATGACACACTGGACCAAATGGACTTCACAGATATATTCAGAATATTCCATCCCAAAGCAACAGAGTACACATTCTTCTCTAGTGCCCATGGAACATTCTCCAGAATAGATCACATCCTAGGTCACAAATCAGGTCTCAACCGGTACCAAAAGATTGGGATCATTCCCTGCCTATTTTCAGACCACAATGTTTTGAAACTAGAACTCAATCACAAGAGGAAAGTTGGAAAGAACTCAAGTACATGGAGGCTAAAGAGCATCCTACTAAAGAATGAATGGGTCAACCAGGAAATTAAAGAAGAATTAAAAACATTCATGGAAACCAATGAAAATGAAACCACAACTGTTCCAAATCTTTGGGATGCAGCAAAGGCAGTCCTAAGAGGAAAGTATATAGCAATACAAGCCTTTCTCAAGAAACAAGAAAGGTCTCAAATACACAACCTAACCCTCCACCTAAAGGAGCTGGAGAAAGAACAGCAAATAAAGCCTAAACCGAGCAGGAGAAGAGAAATAATAAAGATCAGAGCAGAAATCAATGAAATAGAAACCAAAAGAATAGTAGAACAGATCAAAGAAACTAGGAGCTGGTTCTTTGAAAGAATTAACAAGATTGATAAATCCCTGGCCAGACTTATCAAAAGGAAAAGAGAGAAGACCCAAATAATTAAAATCATGAATGAAAGAGGGGAGCTCACCACCAACACCAAATAAATACAATTATAAGAGCATATTATGAGAAAGCATATGCTATCAAATTAGACAATCTGGAAGAAATGGATGCATTCCTAGAGATGTATAAACTACCAAAACTGAACCAGGAAGAAATAGAAAACCTGAACAGACCTATAACCAGTAAGGAAATTGAAGCAGTCATCAAAAATCTCCCAACAAAAAAGAGCTCAGGACCAGATGGCTTCCCAGGGGAATTCTACCAAACATTTAGAGAAGAATACCTATTCTTCTGAAACTGTTCCAAAAAATAGAAATGGAAGGAAAAGTTCCAAACTCATTTTATGAGGCCACCATTACCTTGATCCCAAAACCAGACAAAGACCCCATCAAAAAGAATTACAGACCAATATCCCTGATGAAGATGGATGCAAAAATTCTCACCAAAATACTAGCCAATAGGATCCAACAGTACATTAAAAGGATTATTCACCACGCCCAAGTGGGATTTATCCCTGGGCTGCAAGGTTGGTTCAACATCCCCAAATCAGTGTGATACAATATGTTAATAAAAGAATAAGGACTATATGATACTCTTAATAAATGCAGAAAAAGCATTTGACAAAGTACAGCATCCTTTCTTGATTAAAACTCTTCAGAGTGTAGGGATAGAGTGTACATACCTCAATATCATAAAAGCCATCTATGAGGCTCTCTGCTCCTTCCCGTTCCACAGATAACCACATCTTCTGGTGCAGTGCCAGCCACGTCCCCAAGACATGATAATGAAGGTCGGAGTGAACGGGTTTGGCCCTATTGGGTGCCTGGTCACCAGGGCTGCTTTTAACTCTGGCAAAGTGGATGTTGTCACCATCAATGACCCCTTCATTGACCTCAACTACGTGGTCTACATGTTCCAGTATAATTCCACCCATGGCAAATTCCACAGCACAGTCAAGGCTGAGAACGGGAAGCTTCTCATCAATGGAAAGTTCATCTCCATCTTCCAGGAGCGAGATCCTGCCAACATCAAATGGGCTGATGCTGGTGCTCAGTATGTTGTGGAGTCCACTGGGGTCTTCACCACCATGGAGAAGACTGGGGCTCACTTGAAGGCCAGGGCCAAGAGGGTTATAATCTCTGCTCCCTGTGCTGATGCCCCTTTGTTTGTGATCGGTGTGAACCATGAGAAGTATGACAACTCCCTCAAGATTGTCAGCAATGCCTCCTGCACCACCAACTGCTTGGCTCCTCTGGCCAAGGTTATCCATGACAACTTCGGCATCGTGGAGGGACTCATGACCATCATCCATGCCATCACTGCCACCCAGAAGACCGTGGATGGCCCCTGTGGAGAAGCTGGGGAAGCTGTGGCATGATGGCCGAGGGGCTACCCAGAAGGCTGTGGGCAAGGTCATCCCTGAGCTGAACAGGAAGCTCACTGGCATGGCCTTCCATATCCCCACCCCCAACGTGTCCATCGTGGATCTGATCTGCTGCCTGGAGAAAGCTACCAAATATGATGACATCAAGAAGGTGGTGAAGCAGGCATCAGAGGGCCCCCTCAAGGACATACTGGGGTACACTGAGGACCAGCTTGTGTCCTGCGACTTTAACAGTGACACCCACTCCTCCACCTTCGATGCTGGGGCTGGCATTGCTCTCAACAACTACTTTGTCAAGCTCATTTCCTGGTATGACAATGAATTCAGCTACAGCAACTGGGTGGTGGACCTTATGGTCCACATGGCCTCCAAGGAGTAAGAGCCCCCTGGACCACCAGCCCCAGTGAGAGCAAGAGGAAGAGAGAGGCCCTCAGCTGCTGGGGAGTCCCTGCCCCAACTTATCCCCTCAAACACTAAGAATCTCCTGACCTCCATCGTGTCCATCCCAGACCCCCTGAAGAAGGGGAGAGGCTTTGGGGGCCCTACCTTGTCATGTACCATCAATAAGGTATACTGTACCCAGCCAAAAAAAAAAAAAGGCCATCTATGAAAAACCCATGGCGAATATCATTCTCAATGGGGAAAAATTGAGACCTTTTCTCCTAAGGTCAGGAACACGGCAGGGATGTCCAATCTCACCACTACAATTCAACATAGTACTAGAACTCCTAGCCTCAGCAATCAGACAACAAAAAGAAAACACATCTGAATCAGCAAAGAAGAAATGAAACTCTCACTCTTTGCAGATGATGATACTTTATGTGGGAAACCCAAAAGATTCCACCCCAAAACTGCTAGAACTCATACAGGAATTCAGTAAAGTGACAGGATATAAAATCAATGCACAAAAATCAGTTGCATTTCTATACACTAACAAGACAGAGGAGAAATTGAGTCGATCTCATTTACAATTGCACCCAAAACCATAAGCTACCTAGGAATAAATCTAACCAAAGAGGCAAAGAACCTGTACTCAGAAAACTATAGAATACTCATGAAAGAAATTGAGGAAGATACAAAGAAATGGAAAAACATTCCATGCTCATGGATTGGAAGAAGAAATATTGTGAAAATGTCTATGCTACCTAGAGCAATCTACACATTTAATGCAATCCCTATCAAAATACCATCCACTTTTTTCAAAGAAATGGAACAAATCATCCTAAAATTTGTATGGAACCAGAAAAGACCCCAAACAGCCAGAGGAATGTTGAAAAAGAAAAGCAAAGCTGGTGGCATTACAATTCCAGACTTCAAGCTCTATTACAGAGCTGTAATCATCAAGACAGTATGGTACTGGCACAAAAACAGACACATAGAACAGAGAGCCCAGTAATGGACCCTCAATTCTATGGTCAAGTAATCTTCAACAAAGCAGGGAAGAGTGTCCAATGGAAAAAATACAGTCTCTTCAACAAATGGTGTTGGGAAAATTGGACAGCCACATGCAGAAGAATGAAACTGGACCATTTCCTCACACCACACACAAAAATAGACTCAAAATGGATGAAAGACCTCAATGTGAGACAGGAATCCATCAAAATCCTAGAGGAGAACAGGCAGCAACCTCTTCAACCTCAGCCGCAGTAACTGTTTCCTAGAAACATCGCCAAAGGCAAGGGAAACAAGGGCAAAATGAACTATTGGGATTTCATCAATATAAAAAGCTTTTGCAAAGCGAAGGAAATAGTCAACAAAACCAAAAGACAACCGACAGAATGGGAGAAGATATTTGCAAATGACATATCAGATAAAGGGCTAGTATCCAAAATCCATAAAGAACTTATCAAACTCAACACCCAAAGAACAAAGAATCCAATCAAGAAATGGGCAGAAGACATGAACAGACATTTCTGCAAAGAAGACATCCAAACGGCCAACAGATGCATGAAAAAGTGCTCAACATCACTTGGCATCAGGGAAATACAAATCAAAACCACAATAATATACCACCTCACACCAGTCAGAATGCCTAAATTAACAAGTCAGGAAACGACAGATGTTGGCGAGGATGTGGAGAAAGGGGAACCCTCCTATACTGTTGGTGGGAATGCAAGCTGGTGCAGCCACTCTGGAAAACAGTATGGAGATTCCTCAAAAAGTTGAAAATAGAGCTACCCTTATCAAGTTTAGATTTTCTTGGGGGAAAAAAATGTTTCTTCATTTGTTATATACCCTTAGAACCATTTCCAGAGACTTTCACTAGTTTCCCTGGGGGAGCAAGTCCATGGCGTTTCCTCATACTATCATGCCAAAGGAACTACAAGGTTTCTTTTTTGGGATGATGAAAATGTTCCAAAATTAGATATGGTGATGGTTGCCTGACTATACTAAAAAACATTCAATCTTATACCTTAATCAGATGAACATTATGGAATTTAAATTACATCTCAGTAATTTTGCCATTAAAAAAAGAATATATGACGCTTACCAAAATGTGGTTACTGTGTTGACAAGGGAAAAGAGAAGAGAGGTTAAGCAGTGCTAGAACCTTCCAGGTCCCATACCCGACTAGTGGAAAGGCTTCATCACCATCTTTTTAAACATCAAAACACCCAGCTAAGATGCTAAAAAGACTACACTCCAGACATATAGATCTCATTGGAGAGTAAGATCTACTCTAGATCCACCTGTACAGAGCCTAATATCCAAGTCCTTACAAGAGCAATAAAAGACAGCATTTAGAGGGATTCAGTCCCTCCAAGTTACAGGGGCTTGAGAAACACTGTGCTTTTCTTTTCTTTTCTTTTTTTTTTTTTTTAAGATTTTATTTATTTGACAGCGAGAGAGACAGTGAGAGAGGGAACACAAGCAGCGGGAGTGGGAGAGGGAGAAGCAGGCTTCCCGCGGAGCAGGAAGCCCGATGCGGGGGCTCGATTCCAGGACCTGGGATCATGACCTGAGCCGAAGGCAGACGCTTAACGACTGAGCCACCCAGGTGCCCCCGAAACACTGTGCTTTTCACTCATCCACCCTAAAGAAAGGCAAAATTAAGCTCACACAAGTCTAAGATGAAGTTGGCCAATAATTGAAATGCCAACTGAAAAAAAGTCAAATCTTTATAGGAATATAATGGAATGCAGTGTTTTTTTTAAAAATAACATTCAATAGTGTCCAGTATACAATGAAAAAGTTACTACATATGAAAAGAAACCGAAAAATGTCACCGATAATCCAGATAAAAATCAGTCACTAGAAACCAACTTTGAGATGGCCCTCGCATACTATTTAGTAGAACAAAGACTAGAAGGCAGCTTATATATTTTTTATTAACATATAAGGTATTATTTGTTTCAGGGGTACAGGTCTGTGATTCATCAGTCTTACACAATTCACAACACTCACCATAGCACATACCCTCCCCAGTATCCATCACCCAGACACCCCATCCCTGCCAGCCCCCTCCACTCGAGCAAACTTCAGTTTGTTTCCTGAGATTAATAGTCTCTTATGGTTTGTCTCCCTCTCTGCTTTCATCTTGTTTCATTTTTTCCTCCTTTCCCCTATGATTCTCTGCCTTGTTTCTCAAATTCCACATATTAGTGAGATCAAATGATAATTGTCTTTCTCTGATTAACTTATTTCACTTAGCATAATACCCTCTAGTTCCATCCACATTGTTGCAAAAGGCAAGATTTCATTTTTTGATTGCTGCATAATATTCCATTGTATATATACACACCACATCTTCTTTATCCATTCATCCTTTGATGGACATCTAGGCTCTTTCCATAGTTTGGCTATTGTGGACATTGCTGCTATAAACATTGGGGTGCACATGCCCCTTCAGATCACTACATTTGTATCTTTGGAGTAAATACCCAGTGGTGCAATTGCTGGATCGTAGGGTAGCTCTAAACTTGGATAGTCTGTGGTATTTAAAACAAGACCCACTCACTCCTTACTCCCAGCTCAGCAAGACAAGTATAAGTACAAAGGACTCCCTTTTCCCTCCTCTCTCAGTTGGTAGGGCTACCCAGCAGAGGGCCAGGATGCCAGCATTTCTCCTCCTACCTTTATCTACCTGTTACTGAGGCTAAGCTCCAGGTGAGTGTGGCTGAAAAGTAAGTGCCCCTTTTCTGCCCAGCTCCTGCTCATGGGATATAGGTTCAACCTTGGGCATGGCATCACTGAGAAAACTTGAGCCCTAACTGCCCTTGCTGTGGTTTGTGGGTAGGAGCTCAAAGACAAGAGAGGCACACCAAGGTGACCTGGGCCTTTAGCTAAGATGCTCCCGCCACTGAGTGCTCAGCTCTATTTCACTCTTGATTTCTTAGGAGAAAGTATAGGGGTAATCTTCATGACAATGGATTCCTAGATATGACACCAGGATGATAAACAACAAAAGAGAAAACATAAATGGACTTCATCAAAACTAGCGTCCTTTGTAGGACAAAGGTTTTTACCAAGAGCTTGAAAAGACAACCCCTAGAGTAGGAGAAAATATTTGCAAATTATATCTGATAAGGGTCTTGTAACCAAAATATATAGAACTCTTACAACTCAACAATAAAAAGACAACTGAATTAAAAAAAAAGGGGGGGGTAAAGGATCTGAATAGATATTTCTCCAAGGAAGGTATATAAGCTGACAAAAAACACATAAAAGATGCTTGACCTCATTAGTCATCAGGGAGATGCAAACCAAAACCACAATGAGGCACCACTTCATACCCACTTGGATGACTACAGTCTCAAAGTTGGATAATGTGTTGAGAATGTGGAGAAATTAAAACCTTCATAAACTGATTGTGGGGGATATAAAATGATGCAGTCACTTTGAAAAATGGTCTGGAAATTCCTCAAATGGTTAAATATAGTTACTATGTGATCCAGCAGCTCCACTCCTAGATTTCTTCCCAAGGGAAATGAAACTTTATGTCTACACAAAAACTTTTAAACAAACGTTTATAGCAGCACAACTCTTAATAGCCAAATGGTACGAACAACCTAATTGCCCATCAGCTGATGAATGGATAAACAAAATGTGATATATCTGTATAGAATACTGGGAATGAAGTAAGGATACATGTTGAACATGTGGAACCTTGAAACCATTATGCTAAATGACCACCTATTACATGATTCTATTCATGTGAAATATCCAGAATAAGCCAAGCTATGGAGACAAAGTAGCTTAGTGGTTGCCTATGTTTAGGGAAATGGGGGAATCAGTGGGGTGATAGCTAAAGGGTATAGCATTTCTTTCTTTCCTTTTTTTTTTTTAAGATTTACTTATTTTAGAGAGAGTGCACATGCATACACATGGAGGAGAGTGGGCAGAAAGAGAATCTTTTTTTTTTTTTTTGAGACAGAAAGAGAGAGAGCACATGAGAGGGGGGAGGGTCAGAGGGAGAAGCAGGCTCCCTGCCGAGCAGGGAGCCCAATGCGGGACTCGATCCAGGGACTCCAGGATCATGACCTGAGCCGAAAGCAGTCGCTTAACCAACTGAGTCACCCAGGCGCCCGCAGAAAGAGAATCTTAAGCAGACTCTCCAGTGAGTGTGGAGCCCAATGCTGGGCTTGATCCCACAACCCCAAGATCATGACCTGAGCTGAAACCAAGGGTCGGTTGCTTAACCAACTGAGCCACCCAGGGGTTCCGGAATTTCTTTTTGAGGGGATGAAAAGGTTCTAAAATTGACAGTGCTGATGATTGCATGTATCTGTGGATAGATTAATATTTTAAATAGAGGCATGATATGGTCTGTGAATTTTATTTTAATAAAGCTATTATCAAAAAGAAAAATTATGCATAAGCAGGGCTTATATGTCTTTGCACTCTGCATGCACAGCCAATCTTTGTCCTAGATCAAATGGGAAGCTCATTGTCTCCTGGGCACATTTCCTACTACCATGCATATTCTCCTCCCCCACCCCATACCCTATGCTGCAAATTCCTCCATACAGTGGGGCCACTGTGCTCTGCATGGATTGCAGCTTGTTGCAGTTGAAGTCAGCACATTTTCTACAAATAGAGAGCCAGGGTGACCTTGGGGCTTAGCTTCTGAGGTTCCTCATTCAGAGGGATTTAAATTTAACTGTTGTCTAATGCCTGAAAGCAGGTACCTCATTAATGGTTTCTTACAGCAGGAACTCTAGCATGGCATTTGATTTTCCTGTTATTCCTTCATACCTGAAAGAGGATATACTCTTGATACATAAACAGAATTACAAATACCTAAAATATAAAAGCTCTGCCTATAAGTGTTGACAGTAATTATTTAAGAATATCACTGTCATATTTTTAAATGACTAGTCTTTAATTTTTAAATATTTGTATTCTGGTTTCTTATAACTTCTTGGTAGTTTCTTCTTTTTACCTGTTCTCAAAGTTGATTTTGAGATGAAAATTAATCAGTATTAGAAAAACTAAGTGTTTGAAAATACCAACTTAATTTTAAATTTGTAGAAGTGAGCAAAATATTTTTTTGAGCTAATTGACTTAATTGTAGTCAGTCTTGAATAATGCCTTTATTTCTTTGGAAAGTAGATTTTATTTGTCTTGACTAAGTATTGGATATAAGCCTTTATTCTAGTAGCTCCATACACTTATTATTTTATTTTTCACTCTTACCTATTCCAATAAATACTTCATTGTTTTAATAGTTTTAGGTTCTCCAGTGCTTTTAGTTATTGCAATTAATGTTTATTTAGACTTTGAGCTTAATATTTTTATTCTTTTGATATTTACCTTCTAGCATTATTCACATGCAAGATCATATTGGCATTCTGCATAGAGCTGTGCCTACACTGATCAGGTTAGGTCAGTATGTTCTTTAACAGAAAAACAAGACCCTTAGGATAGGCTCATCAACACTTGTGATGTTATAGGGAATTAAAAAATCAAACTGTACAGAACCTTTAAGTTGTTTTCACATTGGTTTTTTCATTCTCGATATCCCAGAGTTTAATTAGTGCTGTTCAAACATCCTTTTGATTGAATCGATTGGATAGCAGACAAATTGCTGCCCAGTTTAGTCAAACCACCATTTGGAATACTCAAATGGGGGACTAAGATAGAAAGATCTGATGAACTCAGTTTGATGTCATACATAAACTCTAATTTGGTTGAGGATAAAAGGAACTAGCAAAGAAAAGTTTTCTGGTAACAGAAATTTATTCTCAGTCTATTTCTGAACCAAATTTTTTTTTTTTTAAAGAAAGACATCTGATTACCTATTAGAAAGCTCATTTCTGATTGTCACTTCAAATATGGAGACTTTCAACAGGTTAATGTGTAATGAATGGCGATAAATTACCTATTTCTCCCTGTTCTGCTTTATTCAAAGTACTGCCATGTGAATTCTATACAAGATGTGCTCTGAAAAAGGAGTCCAATTAAAGGGATATGCAGGATACAAACACTGGCTATTTCTGTTATTCTATTTTTTTTGTCCTCTTCAGATATCAGGACTCTACTGCCTTCCCACAAGTAAAAGTTGGTGTAAAATCATAGCTCTTAAAAAAAAGAAACAAACAAGAATAAAAAACAACAACAGAAAAACAACTCTGGAGCACCTGGGTGGCTCAGTAGGTTAAGCGTCTGCCTTTGGCTCAGGTCATGATCCAGGGTCCTGGGATCGAGTCCCACATTGGGCTCCCTGCTCAATGGGGAGCCTGCTTCTCCCTCTCCCTCCACCTGCTGCTCCCACTGCTTGTGCTCTCTCTCTGTGTCAAATAAATAAATCTTAAAAAAACAAAAAAGAAAAGAAAACTTTGACATGAGTGACTGTAGAGGAGTGCTGATACCAGCCACCTATCCTATACTTCAATTGCTTTACAGCTTGTAAATCACTTTCCTATACTTCTTATTTCATTTGCTCTGGACAACAATTTATACATTGGTAGTTAGAAGATTATAAAATAACTTTACAAATAAGAAAGCTGAGGCTTAGAGTACCAATGGTACTTGAAATTCTTTGAGATTAAAATACAAAACCTGACTCCAGACTAGAGTGTTTCTCGTGAATTGAATTAGTCCAGATCATCACCATTGATAGATAAGGTAGACAGCTTTCTCCTGATGGAGTAAGCGGTCTCTTAGAACAGTGCAAAGGGTATGAACTTTGTTTGTTATAGACACAGAGTTGTGTGCAAACTTTACCAATAACCTTGATTAATACAATAATACAAGTTGAATGATAACATAAACGTAGAAAAATTAAGACATCTGGCCAAACCTAAACATTTGAATTCAAAACACATGTTATTACTTCTGTTTTTTAGAATATGTAATTTTTTCAGTCATGGCTAATTTATAAGGAGTGTTTAAATTTTTGATTCTACAAACATTGACATAACAAGTTAGAGGAAGAAATAAAAAAAAGCCCACCTTAAAAAAAACAAAAACACCTAACTCTGCTTACCCTGTAGTCATGTGGCATAATAGTAGTAACCCATTGTTCCGAACATACTGTTATATTGTTAATTATAGTAATTTGACTAGCATTAGTAACATATTACTTCATTCAAAGAAACTTTTATTGATCTAGGCACTGTTCTAAACATTGGGGTAAGATAATGAAAATGCAGACAAAATATTTGCCTTCATGGAATGTAATTCTAGTGGGACAGAAAAAATGATAATTATACTTTAATAAATAGTTACCTGTCAGGTAGTGGTAATTGCTTTCTGATGTAAAAGTTTTTAGTGAACCCTCTTCATGCAGATAATTTACACTGGGTGAGACCTGAGGAGTCCATGTCTTTTTAAATTGTGTGTGTCAGGGCACCTGAGCGGCTTAGTCAGTTAAGCATCTGACTCTTGATTTCAGCTCCGGTCATTATCTCAGGGTTGTGAGTTCAAGCCCTGTGTTGGGCTCCATGCTGGGCATGGAGCCTACTTAAAAAGAAAGAAAAATTGTGTGTGGCATATCTATTCTGGTACGCAGTCTTCTAGTAGATACAATTATATAATTTTAAGGACATTTGAGCCACTATAACCCAAGGAAAATTGTTTTATAATGAGCAGCCCATCCCAATACCATTTGTTTCTTAAAGCTTCATATATTTTTTTTTTATTAAAAAAGTCACTGAATACCCAGGAGAATTAGACTTGAGATCCTGCTGTGTTCATTTTTACCTTGGAGTCAATAAAAAATATTTCTAACTTAATCACAGAAAAAGTAGAACAGTTATGGGAAACAAAAAAAAATAAAAGCACACAGGGATTGTGCAGCATATAGAACAACAGGGAATAACCACAAAGTGTATAAACACTAGATGAAGAAACCCCTCTTTTTTTGGTGAGGTGAGAGGATGCTAATAGTAAGAGAAAACACTTACCATTTTCCCTTGCTATTAACTTTCTTCTTTCATCTGTTATATAGCCTTCATAATGTACTAAGATGTGTACAATATTTAAGAAATTGACATTTTCAAGGTTATCTAAAAGAAGGGTTGTTCTATGCATTGGTAGGCAGAACATTGTATGTTAAGTTTCAAATAAGGAATCTGGAATTCTTACTAAGATGACTGATTTGTAGTATAACTGGAGAAATGGTGAGGACTTTTCTCAAAGACGATTTTCTTTTAACTATCTACTCATGTTTTGGGTCATTCTTAAGTTTACTCCGAAGTTGTCAAATGCCAATAAAACCTATTGGCATTTAAATAACTTTGCAGTGAGCTAACCAAAAAAGTCTCAAGACTGTATAGACACTAACTAGTAACATCTCTCTATACTGTAGCTATGTGGTCTCATTGTTCATTGCTCAGCAACCTGGCCTGGCTAGTTTAATTAACAAAAGTGATTTCTCCCAATTTTTTTGAGGAGGAAGTGATCAATGTCATTGTAAAAGGAAAAAAGTCAGATTCATATGCATACTACTAAAAATGTTAACACGAAGTGACCTTAACATTTCTTTTACTGTTAGCACCCTCTCCCCTCAAGTGCTATGCTGAACAGTTTACATGGATTTCCTCATTTAATTTTTATAACAGTACATGAAGTCCTCATTCTTTTTTATAGATCAGAAAACTGTGCCTTAGAGTTTCCTAGTAAGCAGAATCTGATTATCAAGTCAAGCATTTTGATCCAGAGCTACCCCTAAACCAGTTCTCTACTATCAACAAGGAAGCAGTGACTTATAAATGGATATATATTTTCCATACTGCTACTTTCAATTATATTTAGCACTTGTCTGACTATTGAAATGCAATTTCACTTAAACTGAATTAAGAGTAGTATAGAGGTAGAAGATGTTGATACCCTTTTTGATAGTTAAAAAGGATCTGCATACTTGAGTTTGGAAGGCATAATACTATAAATTGGCAGTATTTTGGGGTCACTGGCTCAGAACTTAAGCCTATAGTATTATCTTCATGAAAACGTCTTTACGACTATAGTTTCATCATAACTGGCCATCTTAGATGTGCGGGCTTTGCCTTAAAAGGGATGGAAAAATCGGAACAATATAATGGAAATGGCAACTCAAATCATTTGCAAAATGAAATGAACTGTGAAATATTTCCACGTGAAAAGTAGCTCTTTATAATCAATTGAGAGTAAGCTGAAACCTTATATCTTTCTCTTTCTGTCTCCCTCTCTGTAAATCCACGAAACACCTAAAAATATACATATCAGGTAGGGATCTGGAGAAAGCTATATGGCACTTGGACTATGCTAGACTAGTGCATCGCTTTGCTATTGGGTCGAACAGAAGAGATTTCTCAAAACCAAAATAAAACCCGACTGCCTATGCATAATTTTGTGAGCTACCTTAAGCTCTACTTCATTTCAAATATATCTTCCATGCTAACTTGGGTTAAAGAACAATCACTGAGTAATTTCTTATGTTCTGTAAGTATGGATTGATTGAACCTATAAGAAACGTGAGTCTGCCTTTTGTCTCTGTTTGCTATTAAGACATGATGTACACTGAGTGCCTGGGTAATATGTATCTTACAAAGCATCATGAAATGTTTCAGTGCACTGTTACTTAACAGGAGTCCTATATCTATACATGTAGTAGGTAAGATGATGTGCTTTTAAATTTCTTCCATTAACAATTCGATGATAAGCAGCATTGTTCACTTATTCTTTTAACCATTTACTCAACAGATATTTGAGCACTTACTATGATAAATAAGACACAGCCTGTCCTTGGCTTCATGGAGTGACAGACGGTGCTCCTAAATCTGTATTTAATGGGGTCTATGGTACACCACACTAGTGTCTACCAGGATTTCCAGACTTTCTTTCTTACCAGGAACATGGCAGGCTCTGTGTGTGCCTTACCTCATACCTTCTCAGCCCATTCCCACAATCCTCCACCACCTCAAACATTGTTGTAAAAGGTGGGTGTGGACAGGTGTAACCTGACACCACCTCATTTCAGCTGCATTGAGAGCTTCATTTTCTGCCTCAGCGCTTCTCTGCCATATCTGCGTGGGTCACCTGTGAAAATTCTCGGTCATTCTGATGAATGTTCTAAGCTGGGAGGATGAGGTAGTTATCATTCCATGAGATAGGCCTAGACAATGGGGATAGGAGTTGGTAGATAAATACTACTCTTTTCTATCCATAGAGAATTTTAAGGTTCTAAATGGTTTCCCTCAGGGAACCATTCTAGAGGCTGAGCATATCCCCAAATAAAATACATATATGCAAGCCCTGTCTCAGTCTCTACTTATAGGGGAAGCCCAGGCTGGAATAGTTGGTACTCTAATAGCTCCAGTAGCATTTTTTTTTAAATTTTATTTTATTTTTAGCAGACCTCAAGATGGGACTCTAGAAGTGATAATTCTCTGTTCACTGTGTGGTAGGGTGATATGACCTTTGGCATGTGGAGTAACATTGGTAAAATTAAGACTTTGATGATGGGTTGAGAAGAGTACTGGAGATAAGTCATCAGCTTATACGGTAAGAGTGTTGATTAATATTGTGATAATTACAGAGTTGGCTGTTTTTTGTTTATATCTCCTGCAGTCACTGTATAATCACTATCTGGTCTCAGGGTTATGTTAACTCCCCTGTTCTTTATAACATTATAGTCTGAGGACAATGTTTATGTTCTGCAGACTATCATGCTAGTTCACTAATAGTATTGACATCAGGTTAATTGGATATGTTGAATAGAAATTAGGATGTACTCTGATGTCCCATTAGGACACATGAGTGGCAGAGGATGAGAGACTCTGGGAGGGTTCAGGGGCCTGTCACTAAGTAAAGTGTTAGAAGTCCTGTAACAAAGACTCTGTACTCAGTAAGCCTCTGGATTTTCGAAGTGATATTTATGCAGTTGGGAAACGTTTTTGATTCATTTATTAGTGACTTGAAAGTGGGCTACATTTGAATGGGTCCCAGAGCAAAAGATGACTTTGAGAAGAAGCCAGCCTACAGCACACCACTGGATTGTGGGTTGTCCTTCAGAATGCATTATACGCACTAAAAGAGTGGTTTACATATGTCCTCAATAACTAAAACATATAGAAATGGGAACCAAAGTTTATAGGAGGGGTTGGCCCCTCTTTATATTATGCCAAGTGACCCTCTTTTGGAATTTGTGCTTCCTGTCCCTTGACTGCTACAATAGAGATCCTGGATCCCACCACGGAAATATTTCTACCAGAGGTAAGCGTTCAAATTGCCTGAAGTCCCACTACTGTTTCCTGATTTTAACTCTTTTTTTTTTTAATTATGTTATTTTAATCACCATACATTACATCATTAGTTTTTGATGTTCCTCATTTTAACTCTTAATGCTGTTGACCCGTGAAAGGAGTTACTGTATGGGTGGGAGTGGTTGATCCAGAACATATCTATCGTACATCTCTAACATAATAGAGATATTATATACTGGGGACAAGAAATACATCTAAAATCTAGGAGAATATCTTGGTGCTTCTATGCCTAGTCATGACTATAGATAGGTAATTGCAGCAAACATGCTTAAACCACATGAAGTAGCTGAAGGCTTTGACTTCTCACAGAGGTCTATATTATCTCAGTAGAGGAGAAATCTGGAGATCCTGAATTGTTGCCCAAGGATTAGGGAAATCTAAAATGTGTGGTGAAGAGAAATATCAGTGTTAGACTTGAGATGAGTTACAGCAGTGAGGACAGTAGGTTGTTTCTCTGTGACCTATTGGATTTGATGTAGGGCACAAGTAGATCTGAGTGGTTTAAGTGGTAGACTGACTACTGGATGACTACCCATCTTTCAGCACACTTCCTATTCCAGCTATTGTTGTGGTGGTCCACTACTTAGAGGTGTAGCTTAATGGCAACTGGCCTCATCTGTACTGCCTATCTCTTGTTGTTTGCCCTGGTGTTTTTCTGTGAAGCAGTGTAGAACTTTCGCAAGAACCAGCTCAGCCATTTTGATACATACACCAACCAGAAAGTGTTAGTTACTACATGGGGGCAATTCTTGGCCAACAAGGTTAGAAGAATATGAACAAATACTTCAAAATCACTCAAAAAGGCAATTCTCAGATAATCTTCTATGGCTCCTGTGAGACTCTGAAGCACAACTGAACCTGAGAGAGACTCTGCTTGCCAATAAACCCTAGAATTGCCTTTTCCTCCTTCCCTGTATTTTTGTATCCTTTCTCCTCCTGTTTCTAGGATTACTTTACATAATAAATGATTTACAGGCATGCCCTTGACTCAGGTTCTGCTTCTTTAGGGGAGGATGTTACAGGCTAAGAAACAGCCCCTTACAATGAGGGATGGTATGTGGCATTTGGCCATGCTTAGAAGCACTTGAGATTCCTTGTGTGATGAATTATTCCTGCTTTCTTACTTAGGTATGGTAATTGTATAAACCTGTGTTGAGATGAAGCCATCTGGAATGTGGAGCCACCTCAAGGAATCCAGCTGCTCTGCAAGAATGAAAACTGAACTTTTGTCTAGTTATGCGATAAACATTTTGGGATTTGTTAGTGAAGCATAGCCCAGCTCATTTTGTCTAGTTATGGTGTAAAGAACAATGAATACAACAGGGTGTGTAATATGAAGAAGGAACGTAATAGCACCAACCTCTCCTCACCTAACCCTTTTCCTCACCTCCAGGAAAGAGGTTTAAATTTTGTTTCCTGTATTATTTTGAACATGCTGAGCAGGATAGAGAATCTAATTAAAATACATGTACATATCACATAAAAATACAATCGAAGCACTTCATCCTAATCACATTTTCCTACCTCTGAGGTACCAGCATCATTTTTTTTTTTTTGCATTTTTTTCACTCCAATGAATATCTTAATATTTTTATTCTAACTGAATGATTTGCTAAACAGTATTTTGCATGCTTCTATGATGTAGTCAACACTGTGAGCTACTTTTTTGCAATGTGCCTTTTTCCTCAAAAATAATGCTTTTTGAGATTTAGTTGGGTTGATAAGTTACTCCATTTTCACAGCTATGTAAACAATTACATGGATATGCTATATTTTATTTATCCATTCTCCTGTCAATAGACATTGAGGTTATTTACAGAATTGAGTGAAGGTGTGAGCTGCTCTTATACCATCTTCTCCTTCCCAGGGAAAATAAAGAGCTTTGTTGTTTATGCCCATTAAGGAGGATTAAGAACTATTTACCTTTGTGAGAGCTGCTTCTGTGACCTATTGGGACAGAGGCCAAACTACTCTTGGGGTCTGAGTAAGCAGAACGTAAGGGAGGGAGAATGGCTTGATAGTATCTGAGTTAACAGGTTGTGGGGTTCTGGATGTGTGTTTTAGGAGAATCCTTGGCCAAATATTAGGTGAAAACTTCCTTCTGCTTATTGTTTTCATAAAGCACAGACTGTATTTTAAGAAGGTTCAAAACTCTAAGAGCCATCTATCAGATGGGTTTGTTAGCAATTTTTATTTCCCATTAAAGATAGCATTAAATAATCATCCAATATTACTTCCATTGGCTCTTGGGGCTCTGTTACAAGGTCTCTTTGTTTGAATTGTTTCAATGATTTGTACATAAATAGAAATTCCTACCCCCTTAACCCACTCTTAGGACAAAAAAAAAATAGAAATAAGATTTTTATTTTATCAAACTTTGTGAACATGGACTGGTCAGTGCTTCTCGGCAAGAAATAACCAGTCTTCACCTTTTATTATCCATATTGGCAGGAATGACTTCTATTACAACTTTTCTTTTTCTTACCTGGGACACTGATAGGTTATCAAAGGAATGAAGTCCACCTATCTGACAAGGGATCACGCATGGATATAGTCCCATGATACGATGCAAGATATAAGGAGTAAAAAGTACCTCCTATGCTTTTCTCCTCTCTCTTTTGTAACCCTACATAAATGATCTCCTAGGTGTAAAAGGACCTAGGATTTGCTAGAACCTGTTTGCCAAGGTGCTCTGTTTAACGAGGCCATAAGTTCATAGATGAAGCCATTTGTCACATGGTGAATGATCAAAAAGCCCCCACTTCCTGCTCCCACAGTACTTATCTGAATCCCCAATTAGGAATTGGTGGTGGTTTTATGCATAAACTAAATATAAGTAAAAAAGAATAGTAGTGTTTTTTGAAAGGGGAGCCCAGGGAGGAAATAGACTGTGTTTGATAGAGGGGCTAAGAAGGGTTGTCCAGAGATACTTCTAAGGAACTGAGAAAAAATCCTCAAAATATATGGGACACCTCATGTGTAAGATTCAGCAGTCTGTTTCCATGCAGCACCCAGGGAGGTAGCAGAAACTCATATGGGATTGAAAGCTGCTTACCAGGGACCTGATTCCCCTACTTGGCAAGGGTCATGGTGCCCAAGATGCCCAATGAAACAGCAGTGTTCTCTGCTTCATATTGACCATAGGGCTTTTCCAGTGTAGACTGATGAAAGGTCCTTGTTGAACGTTTTGGAATAAATAAGACCCTGGAGCTCTTACATAACCTTAGAGAAGGGCTCTCTCTACAAATCCTAATGAGATTGAATTCCTTGCTGGTCATGAGGGGATATTCAGAAGGGATTTAATTTAGAGATTAGACTTACAGAAATATATATATAATTTATCTCCTCCCTTTGTCTCTGAGAGATGAGTAATAAACTTCATGCCTGCCATAGTTGAAAAAGTTAATGTAATAAACATGTCAGTAAAATTCTGATTAGGCACTCTGAAACTGTGACATAGACTAAAACTAATGGCCCTTACTCCACTAGACTCTACCTAGAGGTTGGTACAATATCTGATAAGTGTCCAGCACATAGTAGATCATAATTTTACAAAAGCTGTTGAAGACAAAAGAATTATTGAGTAAGCATTAAATCAGAATGTGATGTGCATCACAGGCAATCTGTTGAAGAAATTATAAAGACTGAGAAGTCTCACCTCCTTCTTTGGCCAAGCAGATACAATCCATTACATAGATGTTTTTAAGATAAACAAGAATTACTCCCTAAGTGAAAGGACTTGGCAGCACCATTGGTCACGTAGGGTTTACCCTAAGTTCACTGGTTTTTTTGGTCCCTTTCCTTGCCCTTTCTTTCTTCCCTCACCTCCCATAAAATTTTCCAAGTGAGTCTAATATGCAGCTGAGTTGAGAAACACTCAGAGTGGGGAAAACAGGAAATTGGTACTTATGTAGAGCAAACATAAAGAAGAAGAAGAAACAGTGTCTGAGAATAGGCAGGAATGCAGATGTTCCTGTTCTAAAATATTCATGAGTCCTCATGGTTTAAAGAAGAGTTCATGAAAGGTAAAGTAACAAGATGATTGTCATATTCAGGGAAATAAATGAAAACCCTCTTTTAATCTTAAAGCCTCAAGGGATTTTGAGAGGACTCATTAAAATTGGGTAGAATAAGAACATAGAACATAGCATAACTACTATATATGGAGCAGAGTGAGACTGTTTATGTGTAAGAAAAGCAGTGGTTATACCCTACTTCAAATTCTATCTTGATCTCTTACGTCCTAAGGAGTGAATACATTCTCAGAAAAAGAACTGAAATGACTGTCCAGGGAATTCAATTAAGTTTATGAATTTAAAAAAACACCAATAATGTACTTAATGTCTGAATTGCATTACATTTCTGTAAGATTTTCTGGGCAAATTTCAAGTAGCAAATACTAACTCTGGTTCTTAATAACACTATTGGTAAAGCTGTCTCCATCCGTCAACCTATTTAACTGTGGTAACTCCTGGTAGACAAAGTTGCAGTTTCTCTTCTTCTTTTTTTTTTTTTTTTTTAAGATTTTATTTATTTATTTGACAGAGAGAGATACAGCGAGAGAGGGAACACAAGTGGGGGGAGAGGGAGAGGGAGAAGCAGGCCTCCCGCCGAGCAGGGAGCCCGATGCGGGGCTTGATCCCAGGACCCTGGGATCATGACCTGAGCTGGAGGCAGACGCTTAACGACTGAGCCACCCAGGCGCCCCAACAGTTTCTCTTCTTTATCAACCTCAAGTTGTACCAATCAATTGAAAAGATTCTTTTCTTCAATCTGTCCTAAAGGGAGAAATGGGGAGGGAAAGTAAACGTTTAATGACCTACCACTATTTTGAGAAATCTACATTGGTTCCATCTCCATAGTTCATTATAACCCGTGTAATACATTGTTGTCAGCTTCTGTTTCACCCCCTATTCATTGCACAGCAACTGGTATGTTCAGGTGAGATTCGTAAACCATATCTGGTAAACCCTGTCTGGCAACAACCTATTAGAATGATTCCCACATTGCCACAGTTTAATCTCTTATCCATGGTGATTCAGGAAAAGGTATGTAAACTAAACTAATCAGAGTAAGGCCTTGAAGAAATGGCCTCAAGAGATGCTTTATGGATGACAGGTCAGGAGGTATTTTAGCCTTTGTTACCATGAAGCTCATATTTGGTAATGGGCAGAGCCAAGCAAATGGAATTGGAACCCTAATTAAAAACATGCTTGAGCCTGTTAACTCTATTTTTAGTTACATGTACTAGTAAGTTATTCTTTTTTTAGCCCAGTTTGAGTTATTTGTAACCAAAAGCATCTTCCCTGATAGAAAGCTATCATCTTAAGCGATACAATAGCTACCATTCAGTATGCTAGGCATTGTGCAAATCACTTGCTATTCACATTATAAACGTTTATCTTTTACTTGGATTTTGTCTCTTTCTCAGAATTGCTACAGAATTTACATTCATTCTTATAGATTCAATCTCACGTCTTCAACGGTGTTTCTCAGTGGCTTTGTACATGGTCAGGTGTCTTCCATTTAAAACACACATCTCATTGTTCATCAGGTTTTTGTTACTTTCTCTGACCTATAACATTGTATTAGTTTTTGATGTACCATATGATTTGACAGGGAAGCATCATAATAGAATGATCACTTTGTTTTTCATGGTGAAACCAAGTATAATCAAAGTATGTATTTTTAAATGTTGAGATTAGTGAATCTGCTAAGGATAAGTGTGCCCTATATGCTAGGGATATACCTCTTCAGTCCTTGCAATTAGGATGAAATTAAGCACATATTTCCCCTTAGGGACTGCTGAAAACTGGATGGTAGCTGTTATGCATTAAATGTTATGTAGAAGAAACCATTTGCAGAAAGAATAATTGCAAATATAGCTCCTAATTTCCCGTGGACCATAGTTAATTCACTACGAACAAACCGGGAACCCAGCTATCCTTTATCATGAATTCATCTTTATTTTTGGTTTACACAGAGGTAACTGAAATCAGGCATTTTATTTTTATCATTTGGTTTCAATTAAAAAGGCATTTCTCCTCAACAGCAAAGTTCAACAGATTTTCATGGTGACTGATAAGTTAATGAGTATTTGGTATTTAATAGAATTAAAATGAGAGAAAGTTGTTGGGAGAAAATTTCATATCTCAAATGTGTCATCTAATAACATATATTTTTTTTTTAAAGATTTTATTTATTTGAGACAGAGAGAATGAGAGACAGAGAGCATGAGAGGGAGGAGGGTCAGAGGGAGAAGCAGACTCCCCGCCGAGCAGGGAGCCCGATGCGGGACTCGATCCCGGGACTCCAGGATAATGACCTGAGCCGAAGGCAGTCGCTTAACCAACTGAGCCACCCAGGTGTCCCCTAATAACATATTTTTATAGTGAAAGTAGGAGGTATAGAAAAATTTTTTTAAATTATCTGGATATGAGAAAATATTTTTGACCTCTGAATAACCTTGTAACATAAAGGTGAGTCAAAATAAGGCACATGGAATAAGTTAAAATCTTTGGAAAAACTAAAAAGTTGTCTAGGAAACAGTAGTCTGAGTTCATAACAACCTTGAAATTGTGAAAAATAAAACACAGTGGACAGTTAAGGACAGTTTTATTCAAGCAATTACAATAAAGAGTATATGTATTAATGAGTAATGTTAAAGAGAAATTACATGAGATGGAATTAAACAGGTGAGGAAGACTTTGTTTAAGCCTATTGCAATGGGAGAGAGAGACCATTGCAATAGAACAGAGAGATTGAACTCAAATCCACCCAGACAAAAAGTGGGAATTTAAGTGCTGGGATGAACAAGCAGAAAAGTATAGGAGAACCTTGGGGAGACAGGCGGCTGATCAATGCGATTGGACCAAAACTCTTAGCAAACTGGTACTTCTCATAGTTAGGCTTCTACCTCCCACAGAGACTGGGAGATGAATGTTATCTCCCCACCCCCCTCCACCCCCCACCCCCCGCTTTGGAAAGTTCAACAATTAACTCTGCATTTTTTTTTTTTTGGAAAATTTAAATTCAATTAACATATAATGTATTAGTTTCAGAGGTAGAGGTTAGTGATTCATCACTCTTTTTTTTTTAAATTTAATTTTATTATGTTATGTTAATCACCATACATTACATCATTAGTTTTTGATGTAGTGTTCCATGATTCACTGTTTGCGTATAACACCCAGTGCTCCATTCAATACATGCCCTCTTTAATACCCATCACCAGGCTAACCCAACCCCCCAGACCCCCCAGAACCCTCAGTTTGTTTCTCAGAGTCCATAGTCTCTCATGGTTCATCTCCCCCTCCGATTTCCCCCCCTTCATTTCCCCCTTCCTACTATCTAGTGATTCATCATTCTTATATAAAATCCAGGGCTCATTACCTCACAAGCCCTCCTTAATGTCCATAACCCAGTTACCCCATCCCCCCACCCCTCCCCTTTCTTGATGGTTACGTTTTAAAGGAATGGCCCCCAATTCCTTGAGAAAGACATTCTAGGTTATAAAACTGGCAAGAGGCTGGAAAAGATAAACATCTTGAAGGGGCATAGAATGATTTTATAATTGAAAGATTTCATAAGTAAATGCTCTAAGAAAAGGGAAATCAGGGGCTTATAGTCAGGGAGAAATGTCTAAAGGTTAGTCTAGGTGAGGGGAAGGTTAAGGCTGTTTTGATTAGGAAAGTCTGAAGAGGAGAAAATTTAGAGTTTTATACCAAAAAAGACTCATTGAGGGGGAATGGAGATGTACATGAACTGATTGAGGAAAGGTGGAGGTGTGATCTATTTCAGAACCTATAATGGCCATTTCTCAGGGCACATAAGGATGGGGGGAGGATTTTTTTTTTTTTTTTAAGTCTTTTTTACACTCTATTCTAAACCATCCTATTCAGGGAACACAGGGCTCAGGTTAAGTTCAACACTGTTAAACAGATATAAGATTCCCTTTCATCAAAGGATGATGCAATTAGCTTTAGAATACTGTTTTCTAAGTGGGAACCTGTTGAGGATTCTTGTTTTTGTTTTAATTTAAGTTCTAGTTGACCTATAGTGTAGTATTGGTTTTAGAAGTAGAATTTAGTGATTCATCACTTACATAGAACACCCAGTGTTCATCCTAACAAACGCCCTTCTTAATGCTCATCACCCATTTAGCCTGTCTACCCACCCACCCATCTTCCCTCTAGTAGCCCTCAGTTTGTTCTCTATAGATAAGAATCTCTTTTCTGATTTGCCTCTTTTTCCCCCCATGTTCATCTGTTTCATTTCTTAAATTCATTTCTTAAAGTCATTTCTTAAATTCCATATATGAGTGAAATCATATGGTATTTGTCTTTCTCTGACTTACTTCACTTAGCATAATAGTCTCTAGCTCCATCCATGTCATTGCAAATGGCAAGATTTCATTCTTTTTTGTGGCTGAGTAATAGTCCATTGTGTGTGTGTGTGTGTGTGTGTGTATTCATATACACATATATTCATATGCATATATGTCATCTTTACCCATTCATCAGGCAATGGATTTTTGGGTGCTTTCCATAATTTGGCTATTGTTAATGCTGCTATAAACATCATGCTATAAACTGCCCCTTTGAATCAGTATTTTTGTATCCTTTGGGTAAATACCTAGTAGTGCAATTGTTAGATCATAGAGTAATTCTATTTTTAACTTTTTGAGAACCTCCATATTGTTTTCCAGAGTGGCTGCACCACTTTGCATTCCCAACAGTGCAAAAGGGTTCCCTTTTATCTGCATCCTTACCATCTTTTGTTTCTTGTGTTAATTTTAGCCACTTCTGACAGGTGTGAAGTGATATCTCATTGCCGTTTTGATTTGTATTTCCCTAAAGATGAGTGATGTTGAGCATCTTTTCATGTGTCTGTTAGCTATTTGGATATCTTTTTTGGAAAATGTCTATTCATGTCTTCTGCCCATTTTGTAACTGGATTATTTATTTTTTGGGTGTCCAGTTTTATAAGTTCTTTATATATTTTGGTTACTAACCCTTTATCAGATATGTCATTTGCAAATATCTTCTCCCATTCAGTAGGTTGCTTTTAGTTCTGTTGATTGTTTCCTTCATTGTGCAGAAGCTTTTTATCTTGATGAGGTCCCAATGGGTCATTTTTGCTTTTGTTTCCCTTGCCTCTGAAGACATGTCTAATAAGTTGCTGCAGCCAAGGTCACAGAAGTTGCTTCCTGTTTTCTCCTCTAGGATTTTGATGGTTTGTCTTACATTTAGGTCTTTCCTCCATTTTGAATTTATTTTTGTGTATGGTGTAAGAAAGTGGTCCGGTTTCATTCTTCTGCATGCTGCTGTTCAGTTTTCCCAACACCATTTATTAAAGAGACTGTCTTTTTTCCATTGGATATTCTTTCCTGCTTTGTTGAAGATTAGTTGGCCATACATCTGTGGGTCCATTTCTGGGTTCTCTATTCTGTTCCATTGATCTGTGTCTGTTTTTGTGCCAGTACCACACAGTCTTGATGACTACAGCTTTATAATATAGCTCGAAGTCTGGAATTGTGTTGCCTCCTGCTTTGCTTTTCTTTTTCAACATTACTTTGGCTACTCGTGGTCTTTTCTGGTTCTACACAAACTTTAGGATTGTTTGTTCTAATTCTGTGAAAAATGCTGGTGTTATTTTTATAGGGATTGCATTGAATGTGTAGATTCTTTGGGTAGTATAGACATTTTATCAATATTCTTCCAATCCATGAGCATGGAATGTTTTTACATTTCTTTGTGTCCTCTTCAATTTCTTTCATAAGTGTTCTATGGTTTTCAGTGTACAGATCTTTTAACTCTTTGGTTAGGTTTATTTGTAGGTATCTTTGGATTTTGGTGCAATTGTAAATGGGATTGATTCCTTGACTTCTCTTTATGCTGCTTCATTATTGGTGTGTACAAATGCAACAGATTTCTGTACATTGATTTTTATATCCTGAGAATTTGTTGAATTCATGTACCTGTTCTAACCATTTTTTGGTGAAGTCTTTCAGGTTTTCTACATAGAGTATCAAATTGTCTGCAAATAGTGGAAGTTTGACTTCTTCTTTGCTGATTAGGATGCCTTTTATTTCTTTTTGTTGTCTGCTTGATGAGGCTGACTTCTAGTACTATGTAAATAACAGTGGTGAGAGTAAACATCCTTGTTTTATTCCTGACTGTAGGGGAAAGGCTCTCAGTTTTTCACCTTTGAGGTTGATATTGGCTGTGGGCCTTTCATATGTGGTCTTTATCATGTTGAGGTATGTTTCTGCTATCCCTACTTTGTTGAGGGTTTTTATCAAGAAAGGATGCTGTATTTTGTCAAATGCTCTTTCTGCATCTATTGAGAGGATCATATAGTTCTTATCCTTTTATTAATGTGGTATATCATGTTGATATTGAACCACTCCTGTGGCCCAGGAATAAATCCCACTTGACCATGGTGAATAGTCCTTTTAATGTACTGTTGGATTCAATTAGCTATTACCTTGTTGAGAACTTTTGCATTCATGTTCATCAAGGATATTTGTAATTCTCCATTTTAGTGGGGTCTTTGTCTGGTTTTGGGATCAAGGTAATGCTGGCTTGTAGAATGAGTTTGGAAGTTTTCCTTCTATTTTTATTTTTTGGAAGAGCTTCAGCAGTATATGTATTAATTCTTTTTTAAATGTCTAGTAAAATTACCCTGGGAAGCCATCCTGCCCTGGACCCTTGTTTGTTGGGAGATTTTTGATTACTGATTCAGTTTATTTGCTGGTTATGGGTCTGCTCAAATTTTCTATTTCTTACTGTTTTAGTTTTGGTAGTTCATATCTTTCTAGGAATTTATCAGTTTTTTCCAGATTGCTTAATTTGTTGGCATATAATTTTTCCTAATATTCTCTTATAATTATTTGTATTTCAGTGGTGTCAGTTGTGATTTTATTTATTTGGGTCCTTTCTCTTTTCTTTTTAATAAGTCAGGGTTTATCAATTTTGTTAATTCTTTCAAAGAACCAGCTCCTAGTTTTGTTGATCTGTTCTATTGGTTTTAGGCTTTATTTGCTCTTCTTTTTCCAGCTCCTTTAGGTATAAGGTTAGGTTGTGTATTTGAGACTTTTCATCTTGAGGAAGGCCTGTATTACTATATACTTCCCTCTTAGGAACACCTTTGCTGTGTCCCAAAGGTTTTGTACAGTCATGTTTTCATTTGCTTCCATGTATTTTTTTTTCTTTAATTTCCAGATTAACCCATTCATTCTTTAGTAGGATATTCTTTAACCTTTATGTATTTGTGGACTTCTGCAGGATTCTGATTATAGTGATGACCTCATTGATTAGCATGTAACAGAGTCCACCTAATCTAGGCAAAATATTCTATTCCCAAAGCATTCTTTTAATCAAAAAAGCAGTTTTACTGCAAGTCACAAAGAGTTCTTCTGTTGATGGCCTTTGCTTTTGAAAATGTTTTGTGTTTTTTGCTATGATTGTTGGTTAGTTTCTGTTATAATTCCCTGCTTATTCCTTAGAATATTAATCTCTCAGATTTGTATTGTGCTCTACAGATTACAGGACTTTTGTTTATATTATCTGATAATTGCCCCAGTATCCTGTGAAGCAGTCAAGAGCAGGAATCTGCAAACTTTTTCTGTAAAGGACCAGATGGTAAAGATTTTAGGTTTTCTGTACCATAATGTCTCTGTGACAACTACTCAGCTCTGATTTTGTAGCACAAAAACAACCATATTCTATATTTAAATGAATGAACATGAATGTGTTTCAGTAAAATGTTGTCCATGGACCCTGAAACTTGAATTTCATATAATTTTTCCTGAGTCATGAAATATTAATCCTATGATTTCTTTTCCCAACTATCCTTTGCTTGTTCACCATACAAAACTAAGTGGCAGGCCAGATTTGGCCTCTAAGCTACAGTTTGCTGATCATAGGGTAAAATAATGTGAAGGTTTGAATTTCGTCTCTACTACTTACACTGGAGTGTTTGGGTAAATAACTTTATCTTGAGTTGTCACTTCCATGTTTTCACAGTAGAAATAAAAATGCCTACTTCACAGTTCCATGAGAATAAAATGAGCATCAATGAGATAAAATACAACGTTTCTAGAATTGGTAGTTTCTCAATTACTTTTCTCTTCCTTATATTATGCTATGGAGGAGGAGGAATCTAAGTCTCAGAAGTTAAGTGATCTGCCCAGGATCATAGAGTCTTCGGTGGTAAAGCTGGGACTTTGAATTCAAGTCTCTCGCACATTTGGTGGACTCTGACCAAGCTGTCTCCCGTTCGCATGGCAGTTGCATACAGTGGGTATCTTTCCCCATCTTGGGCCTTTCTCCGATGTGCAGCTCAATTCTACTTCCTGTCATCTTCATCACTTAGTTCTTAGTATTCTAAACAAAATTTTCTTTTAAATCCAAGCAAAACCTAGAAATAGGGCTTATTAGTTCTAACTACTCTTCCCCTAAGGTTCTACTCACTAGAGACCACCAGGTTTCTTCGAGGGGAAAAGCTCATTTGTATCGCCTTTATATATTTTGGTTTTTGTTTTATATTATGTGAGGATGCTCCTCTGGACTTTATAATGGACAGATGGTAGTGGAAAATTTAAGAGAATTAAGACATTATAACAGAGTATAAAATTGATGAGGTTTTGGGATATAGGTGAGGTTTGGTGGGGTGAGGTCCGGAACTGATGACCAAGAAGGGATTCCTGGACATCTTTGGTGCAAAATGGTGGTTTATTAAAGCACAGGGACAGGACCCATGGGCAGAAAGAGCTGCTGTCCTGGGGTTGTGAGGGGTGACTGATTGTGTACTTGAGAGTTGGGGGAGGTAAGGAAAGGGAGGTTTCAAAAGGATTTTCATATGTTAAAGAAGACTCACAGGGTATGGAGGACTTGCCATTGTCAAGTTCAGGTTGTTTTTCCCTCTAGCAAGGCATTAATATTAAGATAGTTGGGAGATTCCTGGAAGAAGCTCACACACGTCCCACCCAGTAGTGGGGGTAGGGGGGAGGTTGCAGGGTGTCAGCTGGTGCTTTGTCCTTAGCTAGCCTTCTGCTCCCTCATCAAAATGCGCTTGTATTTGCAAATACAATGTGCTAATGTTTTCACTAAAATATGAAAAAGCAGTTGGTTACATTCACAATGGAACTAGTTTAAGAAAATCAAAGACCTGATAAAGACAAAACATAGAATCTTTTTTGTAGGCAGATTACATTGAAGGTTAAAAAAAAGTAAAGAAAAACCTTTTTGGGCGCCTGGGTGGCTCAGTTGGTTAAGCGACTGCCTTCGGCTCAGGTCATGATCCTGGAGTCCCGGGATCAAGTCCCGCATCGGGCTCCCTGCTTGGCAGGGAGCCTGCTTCTCCCTCTGATCCTCCCCCCTCTCATGCTCTATCTCATTCTCACTCTCAAATAAATAAATAAAATCTTAAAAAAAAAAAACCTTTTTGTTTAGTTTCTTATCAAGAGCAGACTGGTAATTTAAGAAAACTTTGTCTTTTTAACAGAAAACCAAATCTTAATTTTGGATCAGTGTACTTTTGATATTAAAATCCCCCCCCCCTTTGTTTTTTAGTGTGTGCCCTGTTTTGGTTATCTCCTGGGGTGTTTACATTTCAAAGACTTAAGACTCCCAACTCCAAGGGGCAGAAAAAAATGGAAGTTTTCTCCTAGGAGTTTTTTGGTGATTGTTATTTGAAATATTCCTTTGTGTTAGGGTCAGACAGCATGGGACACCTCTGGGTTCTTTTTTTTTTTTTTTTTTAAGATTTTATTTATGTCTGTGAGAGAGAGAGAGTGAAAGCAAGAATGAGCAGGGGGAGGGGCAGTAGGAGAAGCAGGCTCCCCACTAAGCGGGGAGCCCGAGGCAGGGCTTGATCCCAGGACCCTGAGATCATGACCTGAGCCAGAGGCAGATGCTTCATGGACTGAGCCACCCAGGTGGCCCTGTTTATTTTTAATCATGATAATATCCTTCTCTTTCATGATTTTCCCAGAGATTCCAACTCTTAGCATCCTTTTAGGGTTTGTCGTAAGTGTCTGGATCTTAATCTCTGGTGTCTTGTGCCCTCCTAACTTTGTAAAGGGCATGCTAAGTATCTAATTTATTATTCTGCTCTCCTACCTTGTCTGTCAACCCTGAAGATAGTCGAGTAGTGGACCCCTGCATATCCTTCTCTAATTTCCATTCTTTATCTAACTTTCGAATTCAAGCTTCAGCTTCTGGTTGGGCATCAGTGGCCAGCTGAATTGCCCATAGTAGAGGCCATCCCACTGTGGCATTCATGTATTCCCCTTACTCTGCTACAGTGTGCTATGTGTAATTCCTCAAATAAGTGTATTAGGGCAGCCAGCATTTTTGAGGCATCCCTGTATTTGTGTGGTGGTCCACAAGCATCTGACATAATGGTCCATCTTCCCCACATAGAGGTCGAAGGCCAATTTGGGATTTCCCTCAAAGATGCTTCTTTCTCAAGGCTAGGGAACTTAAGAGATGTGTAGGGCCATCTTTTCCTATAGGAAGATGATAGCTAATTCAGGCTTTACCCCACAGACACCTCTTTCCCATGGCCTATTTCTTTGGTCTCCTGGCTGACTCACCAGTTGTTGGTTCACAAGCTCCTTGGGGGCTTCTCAGGAATAATTCGAAATAGGCCCCATACTTGGAGGCAGGGAGAGACTGAAGAAAGAGGCAGGCCACCTCATATTGGTAGGTGGCATGTTGAATAAGCAAAGAGAAGTTACATATGAGGATTATCTTGGGCAATGGCAAAACCAATAGATCTCCACATCCACCTGTCACATCTTAAAAATTTATATAGCTATTACCTTGTTGAGTTCAGTCACATATACTGTCCAGATAGTTTCAGTACCACATCATTATTTCAAGGCTATGTCCTTGGGTCAGCCTCTGGGAGTGGGGAAGGCAAACAGAATTCACATTCCATGGACAGAGGATAGGGTGAGGAGCCTTTGATTGTCAGGGTCCAGCTCGAGGGTCAACCAGTGATCATGTCCTCTTGACCTCCTCTGACAATTTACTATTTTTCTTGTTGAGACTGAAGCTGAGATCATTGATTTGAATGCTTTCTTCTTAATACAGAAGTTTATCACTGGGATCAATCTAAGTTGGTATTTTTTCTTTCAGTACTTTAAAATCAATAAGATAATGCTTTTGTGATCTTCTGGCTTGTGTTGTTTTTGACATGAAGTCTGATGCTATTATTATTTTTGACCCTTTGTATATAAAAAAGTTCTATAGAGATTTTTCTTCTCTTACACTTAAAGCCAGTGACAGAGACAATATTGAGAAAGTGGATTACATTGTGCTTTGGTGTAGTTTTCCTCATTTTCCTTGTGTTTGGTGTTCATGGAGATTTTTCAATATATGTTTATATTTTTCATCAACTATGAAATTTTTCCAATTACCAAATCTTCAAATATTTGTCCTCCACCTTGTTCTCTAACTTAGGGGCTCCATTTACATATATATTAGGGTGCTTGAAGCTGTCCCACAAATAAATTGTTGCTCTCTGTTTCACTTAAGATAACCCTATTGGTATGTCTTCAAGTTCAATAATTTTTTCACCTACAACATCGAATCTGTTAATCCCACATATATTTTTATTTTTCATTTTATACACTTTAGTTTTCATCTCTAGAACTTTGATTTGTGTCCTTCTAAAAACTCTATTAACCTGATTAATCTTGTCTCTGCTTTCAGGAACATGTGATGTACACCTGCAATTTTTAATGTTTGTTTACTAAGTCTATGATCTGTATCATTTCTGGGTTGAATTTTCTTGATAGATTTTTCTCATAGGTCCTATTTTTCTACTTTGCATACACAACTTTTTATTGGATGTTAGATGTAGTGAATTATACCTTTCTTGGTGCTGGATATGTTTCTATTCTTACAGTCTTGAGCTTTGTGTGGGATATACCTTTTCTTGTTAAGAAATGCTTTAACCCTTTTAGATCTTCTAACTTTGTTAGGTGTGGTTAAGACAGTGGTTTGTTTGGAGCTAATTCTTCCTATTACTGAAGCAACACACTGAGTGCTCTACTGAATGCCTCATGAGTGGTGAGATTTTATGTGAAAAATGAGAATAGGATTTCTTTTTTTACAGCCTTTTGTGGACCCTAGGTAGTTTTCCTGCCTTTACATAGTTTCCTCAAATGTGTACATTGATCAATACTCAATGAAAAATCAGGATGGACCCTCTACAGATCTTAAGTGCTCTTTCTGTGTGCAATTGTTTTCTTTCTTGGCGTCTTCACTGTGACGTCTAACTGCTTTGGTCTCCCCATGTTGAATTTGGGTAGTTATTAGATGGACCCTGAAATTTAAGTTAGATAATTGGATTGAGATATAAACTTAGGCATTGTAAGCATATATGGTATATTTAAAGCCATGAAACAGCACGATTTACCAAAGGAGTTCATGTTTACAGAGAAGACTAAGATGTTGAGCCCTGTAGAAATCCAACATCAAGAGGCTGGGATAAAAAGAGAAGAAGCCAACAGAAATGCAATTCAACTCTTAATGTTTTCCATACTTTACTGTCATATTTTATTTATTAAAAATACTTATTATCCAGACCTTTTAGATATCCTATAAAATAAAGTGTTTCTTGACATGTATAGTTCATCACATTTCCAGCAATGTCTTCTTTTACATTTTTATTCATTTTTTAGATGAGAATTGGTTTTATAATAAATGATAAATTAATGGCATGCCCTATTAAAATTTTAAAAATATATTAGACCTAGTTTCATATTAGGGCTGCTCCTAAAGAAGTATATTAATGATGGATATAAGGAACACATCCACCTGCATCAGAACTATAGTTGCTTGTTAAGAATGTTGATTACTGGGATTCCAGTCTGGATTTAGAGTCCATACATTTTCATTTTTATTAAGATCTTCAAATGACTCTTAGGTATACCAGGGTTAAAGAATTAGGACTCATTTTGTCCGTGGTTCTGAACTCTTTTTATGCCCTGAAAGGTTTTGTGTTTTTTGTTGTTGTTGTTGTTGTTGTTTTCTAATGATGATGCCTGGGCTCTATAGAGATTTTGATTCAGTTGATTAGGTTTGGGGCCTGGACATCTATATTTTAGGCCTTTAATGTAATTCTGATGTGCAGCTAGAATTTAGAACCATGTCTTAGGGTGGAGTATGAACACATGTAAGTGGGTGTTTATGTATAGAAGAAATCTGGAATTTTCTTTGAAACAGGCAATATAGGTGAGTGCAAACAGAGTAAGCAAGAACCTGGCTGTTATCATAGGTCAGGCAGGTTATAGGTCAAATAGAGAAAGTTAAACAGGCATGAAATAATTAGAGGATATATTAGTTGAAATGATGTTGAGAATGAAGTAGAGGTCATCTCATAAAGTCTCAAAGGACTCTGCATGTGGGCTCTAAATCTGGAATGTCAGAGTCAGAGTATCCTAGTGAATAGGAAAGTAAAACCTATTGCTGATCTTAAGATAGGGATATATTTTTTTTAAATCTTAAAATATTTGCTGTGTGAATGGTTTAGGGTTCAGAGATTTTTCTTTATACCAGAGAACATCAAAAGTCTATGCACCCTAATTAAGGCAGGCAAAGGTGCATAGGTTTAGATCAATGAACACAAGTTTTCTTTTTTTTTTCATTTTTTTCATCTTTTTAACACTTCCTGACTTTGACTATATTCCCTTCATATAATATAATTCTTAAAGCTGCTTTCAGGAAAGAATTTGATCCAGAAAAAGGCTTACTTCTTTTTTTAAAATGTATTTATCTGAGAGAGAGAGAGAGCACACGAGCACACAAGCATGAGCCGTAGAAGGGGCAGAGGGAGAGAGAGAACTGAGCAGACTCCATGCTGAGCGAGTCTGACACAGAGCTCGATCCCATAACCCTGAGATCATGACCTGAGCCAAAATCAAAAGTCAGATGCTTAACCTATTGAGCCACCCAGGTGCCCCAAGGCTTGCTTCTTTGAGGTTATTTCCACTTTAATGGGAGAGTTTATCAAATATATCTCTAATAGCTGGAAGAGGAGGTATTTTAAGAGTATGACTTTTTCCCAGTGACCCTGAAATCATACCATACAGCCTCTGCTGTAGACAGTGTTTGTATCTCCCCAAGTTTCATGTTGAAATCCTAACAGTGATGGTTATAGGAAAGGGAGACTTTGGGAGGGGATTAGGTCAATAGAGTGAAGCCCTTATGATATGATCAATGCCCTTAGAGTCCTGAGAGAGCTTGCTTCCGCTCTCTGCCCTCTGGGAATACACTGAGGATTGGCAGTCTGTGACCCAGAAGAGGGGTCTATACAACCATGGTGGCATTCTGATCTTGAACTTCCATCCTTTAGACCTGTAAGAAATAAACATTTGTTGTTTTTAAGCTACCCAGTCTATGGTAATTTGTTATAGTGGCCTAAGCATTCTAAGACAGCTACTTTAATTACATGTATGGCCATATCATTATCCACATATTGTTCACACACACAAGTATATTTAGTTTCAAGGGAGTTAGATAGATAGTGTCTACCTTCCTCTGAGTTCTGGTTTCTCTTCACCATTATGGTAGCTTGACTACTTACCTGTAAGCTCTCAGTCTGTGAGATAGCTTACTTCAATACAGAGCTCTCACATCCAACAGTTTTGATTGTCATCAACCTGTGCTTTATTACTTGTGTTCTGAGAGGCCTTTTGCAGTGTTTTTGTCTAAGAGGTAAGCAGAAAAAAAGTTTAATTTGATTTTTCATTCTGAAGAGATTGATTCTTGTACATAAATCAGTCCAGTTGAGATTTTCTGTGCAATGACTCCATTGCCTCTGAAGCAGTTGCATTTCAGAAACTGTTTCTAGATGATCTGAATCTTTCCATTTGGAATGAATATTAACAAGTAGTTGCTTAAATAGTTTCACAAAATAAATGCAATGTATAAAACTGAAAGCTTTCCATGTTGGACTTCATTTATGCAAGGACCATTTGAAACAGAAAATGCCCATTGACAAAAGGTCAACATGTTTTCTAGAAAATAAACTATAGCAACACCTCAGGTGAGGATTTTAAAAACAAAGAGCTACAACAATAATGAATGTGAGTTTTAATTAAGAATTGGGCATTTTGATATTCAGTTATATTATAAGCATAGGATTAGACTTTTACTTAGTCAACTGCTTCAAAGAGATAGAGTTAAGCTTTATTCTATATAGGTTTCATTTTATTTTTCTATTTTCTTGTACAATTTACATTTTACATTTTCTTCAAAGTTTATTTCATCAAGTGATCAATACCACCATCCTAAAGAAAATTTGAAAAAAACAAAGGAAAAGAGGTTACCTGCAATTAATACTTTAGTGTATTTACTTTGTTCTCTTATGCAAATTTATTTCTTTTTATATACTGCTATTCACATCTGCAGATTTGGTCACCTCTCTTTTATTTCTACAAATTAATGTTATTTTAAGAGTCAATATGCCAGTTTGAGTAGGAAGTCTATCGCCCTTTCCATTCATTCCATGATAGTCTGGGGCTTACTCAGTCTATAAGAAAGTACATCTGAAAGCCATGTCCACGTAGAGAGAGCCCCAGTTTCTAACGTTTGCTGCTGCCTGTGGTGCTATAGTCTCTTCTTACATCATGTTTCCTTTGATTAGCAGTCATTCATAGTATGAAAATCTTGCCAATCATGTGTGCTACTCCAGCTCCTAGTGTAGACAGGTGTGGGCTTTTGAGGCATGTGACTCTAAGGAGTAGTCTCTTCTTTCAATGTTAGATATAGCTCAGCTGCCCCATACTGGTTTCTAGGATGTTCTTCCAGGGCCCAACCCCTTCAGTACAAACCATAGTCATTCCCCATCAAAGAAAGGGCCAGCCTATCCAGAAATACAGCACCTTGATTGGGTTTATGGTGGTGTGAGCTGATCCACAATCATATCTCTATATTTAGTTTGTTGAATCTTTTTGGGGTCAGACAGCTTTCCTTCTCTATCCCTGAATGCAAGTTGTTCATTCTACTTCCTTATTGGACAATGAAAATATCCCATGATGACTACCTGTGTAGTAGTCAGGAGCAGACCCTTCCATAGCTACCTAATAGTATCCTTTTTAACTTTTTAAAATCGAGGACTTTGTATTATATCCTTCTTGGAGAATAGAGTTTGAATGATATCAAGGATTTGGGGAAAGTTTGTTTACTCACTGCAAGAGGGACAACAATCTGTTACTGTATCATCTGGGTGAGTTACCTCCCAAGTACTATCTGGATGACTTTAAATGTTCTCTCTAAAGAGTAAAAAACAACATAAACTCCACCTTAGCTTTTTACCTCCTTTATTTTGAAATAACTGTAGATTCACATGCAATTGCAAGCCATAATATGGAGAGCTCATGTAGCCTTCACTCAGTTTCTCCCAATTGTAGCCTCTTGCAAAAACTATGATACATTATCACCAACAGGATATTAGCATTGATAAATAGTAAAGAGACAGAACATTATCCTTATCACAAGGAATCCCTCATGTTGCTCTTTTATACCCACACCCACTTTCCTCCTACCCTCCTTACTCCTTTTTTCAAGAATACCATGTAAATGGAATTGCACATTATGTAACCTTTTGGGATTGGCTGAAAAAAAAATCTCAAAAAAAAAATGAGCATAATTCTCTAGAGAATCAACCAGTTTGTTTTAAGTATTGACAGTTTTTCTTTATGGCTGAATAGTATCCCATGGTATGGATACACCATAGTCTGTTTAATCATTTACCTATTAAAAGACATTTAGCTTATTACTAGTTTTTTGCTATTATGACTAAAGCTGCTATAAACATGTACAGGTTTTTGTGGGAACATGAGTCATTTTTTTTTTTTTCTGGGATAAATGCCTAGATCTGCAATTTTGGGGTCATATGGTATTATAACTTAAAACTGACAGTGGGATTTATCCATGTAAAGGGCATTGATGACCCTGGTAATAACTGTTTTGGTGGAAAGTTGGGGATAGAAACCTACATTGGGTGAGTTCAAGAAAGATTGGGAAGAGGGGAATTGTGGAGAGTAAATATAGTGAGTCTTTTGAAGGGCTTTGCTATAAGAGAACTTAGATATGGGACAGTAGCTGAAGTATGAGAGAAATAATAGCATGTTGACTTGCTGATGCAAATGAGTAAGAGGGAACCAATGGAGACTGGGATATGGAGATGGGAAGAAAGCTGGCCTTGTAACCAATGAGAGAAAATAGGACACAGTGACAACATGGAGCCTTGGCATGGACATATGATCCATAACAATGGGAGATTCTGAAAAATTTTCTCATGTTGGTGTGGTAATTTCCTCCATTCTGTTTACTCTGTTCTTTTTTGAACTATTAGGTACATGTTGGATTTTTTTTTTTTGATAACTTCTTACTTTTCCTCCTTTTGTTCTTTGCTCTCTAATATTTCCTGAAGTTCCCCTTCCTTTATTTTTTTAACTTGTCTACTTTTTTCTACAATATTTTTAGTTTACAATAGTGTTTTATCATTCTTTAAGTTTCTATTTTAATCCAGTTCTGTTCTTTTATCATGTATGCAACATAATTTTTTATTTCTCTGTGAATATTAATTATACTGTTTGTGACAATTTCATGTTCAACTTGCCTGGGCTGAGGGGTGCCCAGATGGCCAGAGACATTTCTAGGTGTGTCTATGAGGGTGTTTCTGGAAGAGTTTACCATTTAATTCAGGAGACTAAGATTCCTCCCACCAATGTGGGCAGGCATCATCTAATTCACTGAAGGCCCAAATAGAACAAAAAGGCATAGGAAAGGAGAATTCTTTCTCTTCCTGAGCTATGATGTCCATATTCCTGCCCTTGAACATCAGAACTCCTGGTTCTTGGGTCTTTGGACTCAAAAACTGAATTATACTACCACAGGCTTTCCTAGTTTTCCAGCTTGCAGATGGCAGATTATGGGATTTCTTAGCCTTCACAGCTTTGTGAACCAATTCCTATATCTCCTATAAATTCTGTTTCTGTGAAGAACCTTGACCAATACATTGTTGAAAGTATTTTTCCTACATTTTTTCTGTTTACTCCAGATTCCTTTTCTCTTTGTTGGTCTTTCCAAATCCTATTAGAGACTTCTCTTAATGTGTTATGAGCCACACTATTTAAGAACCATGAACTAAAAAGCCACATAGATGTTCTGGGTATGTGTGCAAATCTTGTTGTCTCATGGACTTTGCTATTCAGAACTGCAAAGTATATGTGAGTTCTCTCTCAGAAGAATTTGCTTCTGCAAGGGAAATTTTCCGGTTTCTGTTTGGGCTATGTAGGTATGGCTGCCAGTATTTGGATGGTTGAGTGGTGGGGGGAAGCATTGAAATGCTTAGTCATCCTCTTACTCCTCCTGTTTTGACTAGTTACTGACTTCTGCTCTTTGCAGTCTCATGGCTCTGACTCCAGAATCTCACTGTTACTGAGAAGGGAAGATCAGTTGCCTCTTTGCACAGACTGGAGGAGGGAATCTGTAGGCCTTCCTACTCCTTATACCATTATTCAAACAGTCCTGTTTTTAGCCAGTCTTGTCATCCTATCTTCAGACACACATGATGCTTTCAATGTCTGAGCCTTTTTTTTTTTTTTTTAAAGATTTTATTTGTTTATTCATGAGAGACAGAGAGACAGAGAGAGGCAGAGGGAGAAGCAGGCTCCCAAGGAGCAGAGAGCCCGATGCGGGACTCGATCCCAGGACCCTGGGATCATGACCTGAGCTGAAGGCAGATGCTTAACCATCTGAGCCACCCAGGCGCCCTCAATGTCTGAGCCTTTTAAGAGATCTCCTTGCTGCTGCTGGGTTTCCCCTCTACTGGCAGTGAAATTTTAGCTCTTTCTGCCGTGCATAATAAGGCTGGAAATCACTCATTTGCTTTTTCATCTTGCAAAAATTGTTGCCATCTTTATCTCACATTACCTTCTCTCCTAGTGTATTTGTCCTTTGGTATTGAAAACTTATCTTTATATTGGGGAATAAAGGGTAAATCACCACCTGTTAGTAGTGATTCACGAAGTCAATCTATATGTTAAACCTCTCATATAACTGGAAAATTGTGTTCAACAGACTGATGTACCATACCAATTAGAGCTATTTAATAAAATAAGAGGATAACTTCATCAAGGAGCAACATATTCTAGGGTAATATTATAAAATATTTGACTATAATCCTACTTGCCTGAGTTCCATAATATGAGCTGCCAGTAATGAAGACAAACTTTAACTTTCCCTCTGATAACCCAAAACAATGAGGACATAGGGATTTTTGTCTTAATACAGAAGAGATGTGCAATTTTGTCTAATTATCTGAAGCTCTAACATAGCTTAAAAAATAAGGACATACTTAACAGCTGCCGGGTACTTTAGCTTTTATTAACCCATATATATCTCACAGGCAGGTATAATCATTATACTTATTTTACAGATAAGGAGTCTGTATTAGTCAACTTGGGCTGTCATAACAAAATACCACAGACTGGGTATTAAATAACAGAATTCTCTCATGGTTCTGGAGCCTAGAAGTTGCAGATCGAGGTACTGGCAGATTCATTTTCTGGTGGGACTCTTGTTGGCTTGTAATTGTCTGCCTTTTCACTGTGTCTTCATGGCCTTTCTTCTGTTCATGTGTGGAGAGAAAGAAAGATCTTGTGTCCCTTCCTCTTATAAAGACACCAGTTCGGTGTCATTCAGGCCTTATCTTTATGACTTAATTTAACCCTAGTTATATCCCTAAAGACTCATTTTCCTAATAATACATATTGAGGTTAGGGTTTTAGGGAGACATACTTAGTTTATAAACAGTTTGAAACAAAGAGGAGGGTTCCACAGAATGTAAGTGGCAGAGGGCAGTTTGGCTAAGAGTTCATGTTTAAATATTAGGCTACTATGCCTCAGAGTTGATTGGTTAAATATTTTTTTCAAACAGTTTGTTTTGTTTGTCATGTTGAGGCAATGATCGAATCATTACCTTGGTATTTTCCTATCTCAGTATGCAGGCAATAGAGAAAGCCTCTTTACCAGCCAGCATGAATAGATCACATCTAAGCCTTTCCTCATAGTGATGTGATATGTGTATTGGCTTTGGTCAGTGAATTTTATTCAAACAAAAAGATTCAGGCATAAGATAAATCTTTCTCGTGTTTTCTGTATCAGCTGGGAAATGAAGTATATGGATAGATTATTTCCTTTCAATATTAGGACGATTAAAAGGATTGCTTATATCAGAGAGAGGAATCTTCTGTGTACAAATTCTTTTCAGGTTTAAATTTTTTTTTTGTAATAAATGCTACATGTCCATGGTGAAAAAATTCAAAATATATAAGTGTATGGGATGAAAAGCAATATGTCATTCTATTCCCAATCCCCAGGTAGCAAGTTTCCCTCTCCAGAAGTAATCAGGTTTGTAGTTTATTAATTGTTCTAATTTTTAATTGTATAATTAGCCAAGCTATTATATTGCAGTCTTAACTTTTAAAATATGAATCTAGCTGAGTGGAATATTAAAAGAGTATGATCACACTATATTAGGAAAAGCTTGGTAGATGTAACAATGATCATTAAACTAAAAATGAATAAGCTCTTAGTACTTGGTGGTGAATACTCATTGCATGATTGATTGTAGCTGTTAGTCATGTTTCATTGATAAGATTATCTCCTAGACTGTATGAAGATGTTGCTAATGTGTTAGTACATAAGCTTTTTTATATAATAAAAGACAAGAGCTTAAGGCTTGTTACTTTCACAATAAATTATTTAAATGTCTCTAATAAGAAAGATTAACTGTTTTTTCCGAGTATAGTTGACGCACAATGTTAAATTAGTTTCAGGTGTATAATATAGTGATTTAACAAGTTTAAGTTACGCTATGCTCACAAGTGTAGCTACCATCTTCCTGCCATTAGTCACCATAGAATGCTATTACAATACGATTGACTATATTCCCTTTGCTGTATCTTTTATTCCAGTGACTTCTTTCCATATCTGGAAGCTGTATTTCCCACTCTCCTTTGCCCATTTTGCCCATCTTCCCACCCCATTCCCCTCTTTCAGATACATTCTAAAAAAATATTACTTCCTCCTCCATGTTTTATGTATATGTTGTCATGTTCCACATGTTTTTATTCATAATTTTCTTATGTCTAATTATGGCCTTTTCTTTTCCACTTAAGTCCTTGGGGTGCCTGGGTGGCACTGTCCGTTAGGTGTTGGAATCTTGGTTTTGGCTCCGGTCATGATCTCAGGGTCGTGGGATCAAGCCCCCTGTCAAGCTCCTCAGGGTGGAGTCTATTAAAGTCTGCTCTGCCCCTCCCCACCACGTTCTCTCTCTCTCTAAAATAAATGAATAAATCTTAAAAAAAATAAAAGAAGTCCTTTTAACATTTCTTGTAAGGCCAGTTTAGTGGTGATAAACTCCATTGAGTTCTTGTGTGGGAAACCCTCTCTTCCATTCTGAATGATAACCTTGACTGGTAGTGTATTCTTGGTTGTAGTTTTTTTCCTTTCAGCACTTTGCAGGCCAGAAAGGAGTGGCATGATATATTCAAAATTTGTTGAAAAATAAGCTGATAACCTAATGGGGTTTCTCTTTTGCTGCTTTTAGGATTCTTTATCTTTAACCTTTGACATTTTAATATGTGTTCTGGTGTGGAAGTCCTTGGATTCATCTGGTTTGGACCTCTCTGTGCTTCCTGAAACTGGATGTCTGTTTCCTTCCCTAGATTAAGGAAGGTTTCAGCTATTATTTCTTCAAATAAGTTTTCTGCTCCTTTCTCTCTTCTCCTTCTGGCATCCTAATAATGCAAATGTTTATTAATTTGATGTTGTCCAAGACCTCTTTTAACCTATCCCCATTTAAAGAAAATCATTTTTCCTTTTTGCTGTTCAGCTTGGATGCTTTCCATTACCCTTTCTTTCAGATTACCGATCTGTTCTGCATTTGCTAATCTGTTGATTCCCTCTAGTATATTCATTTCAGTTCCTTGGGGTTCTTTTTTATATTTTCTCTTTGTTGAAGGGCTCACTGAGTTTTTCCACTCTTCTCTCTTCTCTGGTGAGCATCTTTAGCATCATTATTTTAAACTTTTTTTTTAAAAGATTTTATTTATTTGAGAGAGAGCATGAGTGAGAGAGTGCGAGCGAGTGAGTTGGAGCAGGGGGGAAGGGCAGAGGGAGAGGAAGAAGCAGACTCCCACTGAACAGGGAGCCTGATTCAATGCTCTATCCCAGGACCCTGGGATCATGACCTGAGCTGAAGGCAAACACTTACCCAAATGAGTCATCTAGGCACCCCTATTTTAAACTATTAACAGGCATATTGCTTATCTCCTTTTCATTTAGTTCTTTTTCTGAGGTTTGTCTTGTCCTTTTGGAGCATATTCCTCTATCTCCCCATTTTGCCTGACTTTCTGTTTTCTGTGAATTAGGCAGAATAGCTACTTTTCCTAAATTTGAAAGAATGGTCTTGTGTATGGTCATCCCATGTATAAACTGTGTGTGCTTGGTGATTTTTGTTGGCTGGCTGGAGCTGTGGCTGGCATGCAGTGAGGTTCCTGAGGCACTCCATGCTGGGGCTGCCCTGGTTGGGATGACTGCAGTTGAAGTGGACATGGGCTTGGGTGGTCCTGAATATCTCCATGTGAAGAAGGCACTTTTGTCAGGACATTTGAAACTGAAGTGGGTGCAGTTTGGAGGGAGGTGTCCTAGGGCTCTATGCACAGAGGACACTCTGGCATATTCCTTTGATTCTTAATGCAAGTAAGAAAACATTGAAAAGAATGGATAAACTTCACTAAGCCATTTTTGTTCATATGATTGTTTTATTTAGCAGTGTTTGCTGGCAAATAATAGAAACATTAATCAAAACTGATTTATGATGTAACTGAAAAGTCCAAAAAAAAGGTGCCCATCAGGTAAGGCTTTTCTGTGTAGCTCAACAAGGTTTTCAAAGACCTGCTGGTTCTTCAAGATATCTGAAGTATTGTTACTATGACTTAAGAGGAATTGATGTTTAATTGATATTAAACAATAAATGCTTATGACAGGTTCATATGGGATGTTTAACAGTTTCCATATTTATCCTTGAGTGGGCTAGAGTGAGTATGCTATGGAAATACCTTGGATAGGAGACTTAGGGGTTCAAACCTACTAAGAGTCCTGCTTTCTCCCCATTTATTAGGAAGATCTGGGTCCAAATTTTAGTAACTATTGTCTAAATTTTTATATGTAAAAAGTAAACTTTAATGCTATTTCCTATTGTTGATATGATGCTGAATGAGTTATTGGATATAAAATGCTTAACATAAACTATGAATCATATTAAACTCACAACTGCTACTAATATGGTTACTATTACCCACACAGTTATTTTACTTTCATGGCATGCCCCAGAACCTTGACCTAAAACTCTTTTGTTCCTATCATGTACTCATTTCTAGGTGATCTGCTTAATGAAATCCAAGTTAATATCTTCAGCTTTGAAATCTCTCCTGTGCTCTACACTTTTTTCTCAGGCCAAAAACATTGCAATTTTCCTTGATTTCTCTGTTATACCCCATTCCAACCTAGCAGTAAATCTTATTGGTCCTATCTTCAAAATATACCCACAATCTAAACTGCTTCTCATCCTTCTACTGCTATCACTGTGGACAAACCACCATCCTCTTATACCAGATTCTTGCTATAGACTCCTTCCCTTTGTACTTGCACCCCTTAGATTATTCTCTGTACTTATGTTCCAAACTTTCCAATAGCTTCCCATCTCACTCAGAGTCCTTCTTTTGGAATACTAGCCCAACATCATCCTGAGCTCACCTTCTATTCTCCTGATGGCTCCTACCACACCAGTTTTCTTTCTATTCTTCACAATCAGCATACATGTTTCCACTTCAGGGTTTCCACATTTAATCTTCTCTTTGCCTGGGACACTTACTCTCCTCCTCCTTAACAGTTCTCTGCTAAACTTAATCACCTTAATGGAGTAGACTTCGTGTCCCCCTACCCTTTTATTCATTGCTATCTATGATTCTGTTGTCTGTTTTTTAAATAACAACACCATTTGATATATTTCTTATAACTTGTTCTCCCCACTACATGTAAACTGTGTGAGAGAAAGGACTTTTAAAAATCTATTGCTGTCTAACAAATATTTAGAATTGGGCCCTCTATATAACGCTCACAAAATGAATGTACATGAATATTTGGGGCCCATGTGTATCTCTGGCCTTTGGCCTACAGAGAGCTCAATGAGCTCTATAAGAAGAGTTGGGTCCTCCTATTTCCACCAATAGTTGTTTGATTAAAATTTAAAATTGTACCTGAGGACACTAGTGAAGAAAACATGAAGACCATGCAGAGGTATGTTTGGAACTCTGTGCACAGCCCTGTGAAAGAAGGCTGTTCATCCCCTACAAAAGGGAGGAGGAAAGGGTGTGCTCTTCTACAGCACAGAAATAATAGAGCCAGAAAGATTTCCTGAAATTGCATTTCAGTCTTTTTTTCAGGATTTCTTTCTTGCCAAAAACAAGATTGTCTTAACCTTTACTCGAGAATCCTAACAAGACCCATGCTTTCAAAACAAATTTAAAAATCTTTATATAGGATGAGGTTGCATAGAACCAGACCTTCTATTTTGTGAACTACTTACAAAAAGAACACATTTTTTTTACCCAAAGTCACATACATCAGAAAGTCTAAGAGTATAGCTGTGATTTAATTGTTTGTCTCCCCCTCCCAAATTCATATGTTGAAATCCTAACCCTCCAGTGTGATGGTACTAGGAGGGTGGGGCCTTTGGGGAGTGATTATGCCATGAGGGTATGGCCTTCATGAATGGGATTAACATTAATATTTATATAAAAGAGAACCCACAGAAATCCCTAGCCCTTTCCACCATGTGAGGATAAAATCTGCAACTCAGAAAAGGGAATTAGCTTGACCATGGTTACACCCTGATCTCTGACTTCCCAACCTCCAGAATTGTGAAAAATAAATTGCTGCTGTCTATAAGCTACACAGATGGTGATATTTTATTATAGCAGCCCAAACAGACTAAGACAAGTGTGTAGGACTGTTCTCTGGTTTAGACGTGATGACATCCCACAACTATATAAGAGGGGCATACTGGTGTGGACTTACAGTTATCTTATTTATAAAAGTAAGCATTAATTTCAAGCTATTTCTTGAGTCTCATTTTATCCTGCTCTCCATTATTTAAGCAATTGATATTATTAAATGGTCTTTCATTTCTACTTTTGCTTTGCCCCTTCAGAGTCTGAAGACATTGTCTTTCTATCAAGAAGAGCCTTGCAGTTTTCCTACTCTGCTTCATGTAGCCTGTAGGACCCTCCCACTCTGGGGCAGCCTGACTTCTGAAGCTTCCATCAACATTCCACAGCACTGTGAGTAGACCTATATATGTCTACACATACATATATTTATACACACACGCAAATTTCCTTAGAGTCCAGTACCAAGTGCATTTTCATTTCATACACTATCTACTTAGCTTTTGATATTTTTGTTCTAACTTCTATAATGTCTATATTCCAGGTACTTTTAAATAGCTTCTGAATAGTAAATGTCCTTTGTTCTTAATTGCTCTTTTACTAGAAGAAGGTATCACCTATCACCTCTACCCACTGATGAGCCTATGAACCAGTATTCCCTAGTGACTGACCTATGGTTTTGTCATTCAGAATATCATAAGTCTCTGGGTCTTTGCTGCTGTGTGACTCAAAATGCTGCACTGCTGCCCCCAACCCTCCTAATCTCTCCTATCCCCATTCTTCCAACCAGTACATAAAATGTTAGCTTAATGCTCAATGCAGGGATAGAGTTAATTTCTGCTGCCAAGACCAGCAGTGTTACCTTATGTCTTAGTCTGTTCAGGCTGCTCTAACAAAAATACCACAGACTGGGTGGCTTATACAACAAATGTTTCTCCGATGTGGAAGCTGCACAATCCAAGATTAAAGTGCCAGCAGATTTGGTGTCTAGTGAGGACCCATTTCCTGGTTTATAGAAGGCCATCTTCTTGCTGTTTCTTCACATGGTGTAAGAGGTGAGGGAGCTCTAATCCCATTCATGGAGCTCTGCCCTCATGACTGAATCACCTCCCTCAAAGCCCCCCTCCTAATACCATCACATTGGAGGTTAGGATTCAACATAGAATTTTGAGGAGAACACAAATATTCAGCCTATAACATCTTAATTTCTAAAATTCATGGCTGGTAATGAGAGAATAGTCATTCAGAGTGCATATCCCTAGAACCAGACTACCCAGTTCAAATATTAGCAACTAACCAAAGTATTTGACCATGATCAAGTTACTTAGCATCTGTGTGTGCCAGTTTCTTAATCTTAAAATTACTATGACATCTATGTCATCACATACATATTTAAAGATTAAATGTTAAATTTAAGGGTTATACAGAACACCTTGAAAGATATTTGAACATTCAACATGTTTTAGTTACTAGTATTGCTTGTTATTACATTTCTGATCCAGTTTCATTGTTTTACTGTGACTAGCTATCTAACCAAGCATTATTTCTACTACATACTAGTGCATCTTTGCTGTAATTACAAAAAATTTTAACTAAACTGATTTTTGTTGCTATCTAAGATCTTAGACAAAGTTAAAGAAAATGTCCACTCTTTTAACAATTCAAATCCTTTATTATGTCCTACTAATCAATGCTTAAGGTATATACTTGCTTAAATTTAAATAAAATTTCATAATAATCTTAAGGTTTTATTGTTAATTATGGATGTTTAGTACACAGTGATTTTAAAATTGACTTCTGACTACAGTTTGCCTTTCCTTGTGCTATTCTAAGTTTCTTAACCAACCAACAGGTCATAATTTTCAGGGTTCAACCAGACTATTGATCAGTTGATAACATGAAATATCCTATTTACATGAGGGTTGCAGCCTTTAACACTTGCATAATTGAAATTTTGCAAAATGTGAGTTTAATCATAAGTATAATCGATATTTGTGTTTTTCAGTTAAATTGGTATTGCCATGTGTCAGGAGCATAAACACAGCTGGAAACCTAAATTCAAGATGAATTTTTCATTTGCGGGAATTTGCCTTATTTCAAATCTTAGGTATAAAACAAAATTAAGATTTTCATAGCATACTATATCAAAATTTAAAGATTCAAATAAGCACAAAATGCAAACATGTTTTGCTTAAAATGATTTTACTACCTAAATTATTTGTCTTCTGCTCTTTTGCTAATGTTTTAAAGCCATCAAAACAATTTTTAGTTCTTGTTTACTTGTTCAGTAGTTCCAATTAGAATTCTTGACTGAAACCTAGACATGCATCTGTGTATTACTCAGAGTTCTTTTGGTGGCTACGTTAGAAACTCAGCTTGAAATTTCTGCGTAAAAAGAATTTGTTGAAAGTATATGGGAGTATCTCCTATAACCGAAGGAAGGTATTGGGGCAGGTAGATTCCAAAGAACACTTAAAAAAATAAAAAAAGAAAAAAAAGGACTTGAAAGGATGTGAACCTCCTCTAAGACCCTCTGTCTCTTTGGCATTGGTCCATAAAATATTCTGTATGAATTTTTTTTTTTTTTTTGTACTCTAGATTGCTTCTTCTAGAAGGATGGTAGGAACTGAGTCACTCAAAGCTCCCAAGCCTTCTATTTCATGATCCCTAATAATTTGACTGGCATTGACTCTTAACACAAACTTAAGTTAAACAAAAGAAAATTGAAGAAATAGTTGTAATTGGACTGGCCTGCTTCAGATACCCACTTTGCATCACTTAGCTGGGTCAGGAGAGAAGATTCCTTGTATCAGAAATATAGCCAGTCTCTAGATATAAAGAGATAAATAACTTTTTTTTTTTTTTTTTTAAAAAGGCCTACTGTATGTCAGATATTATACAAAGACTATTAGATATTTTCTAATCCTCAAAATTATCCTTTGGATCTTTTATAAATGAAGGTGTTGAGATTTATTAAAGTTAGGTGGCTAAAGAACTATGACTTTCCTGTATTTTGATTATACTGATGGCCCTAGTTAAAGTCCTCCTTATATCCAGTCCTGTTGCTTTTATAACTTTGTATTCCCTCCCTTCTCTGACTCTGGAATGGTCTGTGACTTGGCCAATAAAATATGGCAGAGGTAGCTTATGCTAATTCTGAGACTATGTATACTTCTGCTTCTTCTCTGACTCAAATGGGCTTGGCCATTACTGTACCTCAACCTTGCCATAGGAACATGCCTGATCTAGCTTGCTTGAGGTATGTAAGAGACATATGGAGTCCAGTCCATGGCCTAGACATACCTGTGTGTCCCAGATTGAATCATGTGTCTCGATTCTCACATAAGGTGTGACTAACGTTAGGCTCTGAGAAACACCCTTGTGACCACTGGTCTCAACAAGGCAATGGTCTCCATTCAACAGAGGGCTCAGGAGAAAGACTGACACTCTGTATGATATGGGCCCTTTGGGTGACCACTAATACGGAGGAGAGCAGTTACCATGTGGCATGCTGAGGTCCACACACCTCACTAGGATGGCTCCCTAGGACCCTACAAAATAATTCTGTTGCTGCTACTGCCTATTTCTCTGTTGCCAAAACAAACAAACAAAAAACACATCCTCAGGGTTATAGAGGAAAAATACCCACTCACGGTATACCCATGGCTCACCCGAGGGGTTCATTAAACCCAATTTAAATCTTAGATCCTTAAAACCACTAAAGCCACTATTGCTATGGGTGACCTCTAATCCTGGTGATAATGATTAGGATTTTCTGGAAAAAGAAACTAATGTAAGTAGGTGGAGAGGATCTCCTCTTCTACCCCAAGTATATCCAATAGACAGCAAAAACAAAATAAAAATGATAAAACAAAAATTAAACAAGAACAAACCTAACTCAGATATAGAGAGAAGCAAAACCTGAAACAGATTTGAAATTTGACCCAATTGGAAAGCCAAAATTTACTAAACGAATTTATCAACAAAAAGTGCGAAATAGCCTTTGTGCCTCTATATAATCCAAATTAACTTTAATATCTGATGAAATATAGTAATTGGCAAATCTTTATCAATACTTTATCAAATTAGTTACACTTTGGGATTGCACTAAATTTAAACACAATAATCCGTATGGTTTTAGGGGATTTATGAAACATAAAATAGGTATACCTCACCTTAATGATCCTCTATCAGAATTCTTGCTTTGCCTAAATTATCCATTGTCTTAAAATACCTCATAGCAAGCATGGAATTTCTGACCTATTGAAATAAAAATTACTTTAAGTCTCTGGCACTTAGAATTGGTTTGACAAAAGGGACTCCATGGATCTTCCTAACCAGTTAAAATAGTTAATATAGCTCAATATAAGTAAAAATGGGGCCCTCAAGGATTAAAGGCCATTATTTAAGAGCTATTCAGAGAATGGGTGATTATTTTCAGTGCTTCTTTATTTAATAGTCCAATTTGACCTGTTCTTAAACCTAAAGCCAATGAATGCCACCTCACAGTAGATTACCATGACCTTAATGCTTAATTATTGAAATCACTGATTCATCCAATCAGCAACTGGTAAATACCTTGTAGCCATAGATTTTGGCTAATATCTATTTAGTGTCCATTTTAATAGCCTCTCAGCTGCAGTTTGACCTTTACTTCTGAAGGAACACAAAACAGCCTTACCATGGGGTATATCAGTAGCTCCACCATCACACACATTTTTTGCAGGCAGAATTTAAAACTTGTCCGACTTTCTCCAAGGAGCACAGGCATGGCATTACACTGTTAACATCCTCCCCCAGCGACATTCATTTGAAACACGCGGTCAGTATTCACAAAATGTTTGAAAAAGAATAGATCATTGCCACACGTGAAGTACAAGGTCATGGCTACCTCAGAGGTACAAACCTCTTGGCATGATTGGATTATTCAGAGGCTACTCCATTCCATTCCTGATGCTGTCAAAAAAAACAACTATTGACACTTTCAGTACAGACAACATTAAAATAATTCCAGCATGTTTTAGGCCTTTTGGATTCTGGAGGTAATGTAATCCTTACTTATACATTTTATTTAGCTCATTTATGTTGTTACTTGCAAATTGGACAACTTTGAATGGGGCTCCCTAGAACAAAAGGCTCTAGAATCTGACCACATAGCAATACAACAATGTCCTTCAGAGACTCTTGCATTGTAGAGCTTTTAGCAACACCCTTTTATGCCTCCTGGAATCTCTGGACCACCCCTAATGGTGAAAAATTGCCCCGAGGGTGACCCTAATAGGCTGAATTTCATGCAATTTAACACTGGATGCCCTTGCTAACAATTGACTCCATCTGCTTGGTTTTACACACCCTTGAGCCATTGTGTAAGGTTTGCCTAGACAGATGGTCTGGTCAATAGTAACAACAATAATTCCTATCCAAGGTTTACCTTTAGGGTAAAGAACTTTGGGAACCTCTTGCCTCACAGATACCCCAAATAAAAATCAAGATCATACAAGTCTCTAAACAATGAAAGCCATAATATAAGGCCTTATTTAGGCATTCCTTATCCCTTTCAGAGTTCCAGATATTATTGATAGTGACAAAGACATTCCTCTCACTTCTGAAAATACACAATTCTGGCTTTTCGTCAAATCATCACAAGTCAAAGATGAAGGATGGATCTTTCAGCACTCTTATTGGCCTCAGGCTACTGGCCTCAGAGTGCCATGATGTTTTTTTTAAACAAGTTCAATGAAATTAAACATGGCACATTTCAGCTCTCATTCATCAAGGGTAAATTGTAGTAAGGTGTCTAAACTCCATTTTTGATGGTAGTCTATGGACCATCTTTAAGCCTCACTACTCTTCTTTCTTTTGCCCCAACGTTGGACAAGTTGGTAAGAAGGCTTGTGTGTTTCCACCTTTGGGGTTGGCAGGAAGTTCAAACAAAGCAAACTATGTTTGTATTAACCCAAAGCCCAGCCCCATCGTCTAACTACAGAAAAACCCAAGCCAGTCTCCTTTCCTTGCTCTCCTAAGGCATTTCTGGACAGGCTTGGGAACCTGCTCCGTTCTCCCAAGGGAGTCTCATTATGTGAGTAATAAACCCTTTAATACCCTCCTGGTATATGTATGGTGTCAGTCTGAAAATCCAAACCATATTTGTGGGGGAAGATTGCATCAACTCTCTGCCTGATGAGAACAATATTTAAGTAATCAAATCGTTTTCTGTCTTGGACCTAAAACGCTATCTGAGTTTCCTTGGTAGACTTATAACATAAATCAGCTATTTTCATCCTTTGAGTGGGCTGTCCATGATGAAGGATGGGCCCTAAGTGTTAGCACAATTGGCTGAACTGTTGCAGCCATCTTAGCACGGGATGCTCTGGCTGATGTCTAAAAATTCATAATAATCATAGGGTAGTTTGTTTATAGAGAATAAACTGGCTGCTTTTTGCATATTTCTTTCTTGGAAACATCAGATTTTTGTTTGAAATGTATCAGTTATTTACTTCACTTTTTGTGGATATAGCATGTTCTCACTCACATAAGGCAATTGTAGGCTTTATTGAAAATGCTAATATCATCCATGACAGATGAAATATAGTAGGTTAGGTGAAAATTACATGAAGAAATGTGATTTTTTTTTCAAATTATTATACTTAACAAAATCATGTCATTGCTAATTTTATGTGGGAAAAGTTTATCTTGCATAATGAAAATTACATAGTGATTGAGTAAATACTATGTTTGCTTAGGTAACTTTCCTTGAGTATATATTCTTATTAGAAAATTATCTTCTACATTTCAGGCATCTAGGGGTGCCTGGCTGGCTCAGTGGGTTAAGTATCTGACTTTTGGTTTCAGATCAGGTTGTGTTCTCATGGGTCATGGGATTCAGCTGTCTTCAGGCTCCACACTCAGTGGGGAGTCAGCTTGAAGATGCTCTCCCTCTGCCCCTCCCCAGCTTGTGTGCTCATGTGTGTGCGTGTTCTCCCTCTTCCTCTCTCTCTCAAATCTTTAAATTTCAGGCATCCAGTGATCAATGAAAGACAGTGAAAACAAAAGACTTTCTGGCTGTTTCCATAATTTAGTATTTCTTTTGCCAAATTAAAAAAATAAAATGTAAAAATGACTGCTTTATTTCTGGGGTTTGCTTCAAGACTGGTATACTAGGAAGGCACAATTTGGCCCTCACTCTTTAAGCCCTAGTCGGAACCCAGATGAAGATTTTGTTGAGAGGAAATTTGAGGGAGTATTCTAAACTATTTCTGGCCAGAGGTACTTAGGCTATTGTGATGTAAGACTTGAAGGAAGCTATCCATAGCTTGAAGGCTGCTATGTAAGCCATGGACAGAAAAAAATATTGGGTTTCACAGCAGCAAAACTCTTCTCTCCTACATAGGAAGTTAGAAGGAATGGAATTTGTTGCTTTATGTGATTTTTGAAGAGTAAAAAGAGAAAATGGGATAAATCCTTTCTCTCACCCATAAAATTTCTTTTGAATTTAAATGAAGTTTTTCCTAAAATTTCTTCTTTTTTTATTTTATGTTAATCACCATACATAACATAATTAGTTTTTGATGTAGTGTTCCATGATTCACTGTTTGTGCATAACACCCAGTGCTCCATTCAGTAAGTGCCCTCTTTAATACCCATCACCAGGCTAACCCATCCCCCCACCCCCCTCCCCTCTAGAACCCTCAGTTTGTTTCTCAGAGTCCATAGTCTCTCATGGTTTGTCTCCCCCTCCGATTCCCCCTCTTCATTTTTCCCTTCCTGCTATCTTCTTCTTCTTTTTTTTTTAACATATAATGTATTATTTGTTTCAGAGGTACAGGTCTGTGATTCAACAGTCTTACACATTTCACAGCACTCACCATAGCACATACCCTCCCCAATGTCTATCAATTTCTATGAAGTCTTCCATATTCCACATTGATTTGTTTGATTCTTCAGTTAGACTTATCTGTTCAACTTCAGATTATTTTCTGAGCTGCCTCATCTCCTGTTTTCATGACAGTATTCTTGCCTAACTGCAGCAATTTGCATATGGGTCATCTTTCTTAGATGTATATACTTGCATGTTTTCTAAAGAAGCTTCCACATGCTATTGACTATGTCATGGCTAATAAACTATTTTAAATCCCTAGTATAGGCAGACAGGTCATCTTTCCATTCAAGACTTATTATAAACATAATGGAATAATTTTTGTTCTCCAAAACATTTTTTTCTAGCTTGAAGCTTATACAGTTTTTGGTAGACTATTTTCATCTCTTAACTAAATTGATTTCCTATAGTGATCTTGTAAGAGGCTTATGTTTTTGCAATCTTGAAGCAAGGTTTAAATGAAAAAAAAATCTATTTTAGGCATCATTGATTTCTTTTCTCCTAAGCAATGATAATTTTCAAAACACAAAGAATTTCTCATAAAACATCAACTTAATTTTTTTAACTTTAAAATAAGTTATTTTGTTATAGGGATTTTTAGGAAACATTTATTTCTAAAGATCTTATTTATTGGAGAGAGATAGAGCATGCGAGAGCATGAGCAGAGGGGAAGGGCAGAGGCAGAGGCAGAGGGAGAGGGAGAAGCAGACTCCCTGTTGAGTGGGCAGCCTACCACAGGGCATGATCCCAGAATCCTAGGATCATGACCTGAGCCAAAGGCAGATGCTTAACTGACTGAGCCACCCAGGTGTCCCAGGAAACATTTATATTTAAAATAATATGATAAAGATAACTTGGAATAACCAAAAAATATAACCTTGAAATTAATCAATTGGATAATCTTCTGAAGATACATACAACTTGATATTCAGAAATCTTTTAGGTATGTAAGTTTATGATTTGAGAATTTGTTTGAAATTTTTATTTGAAAATTTCCCATACCATTCCAATAATTCATTAACATGTCTATCAAGCAAATTTACTTATATAGAACAAAGAGTAACTTCTATGTCCATGTTAAATTCTTAGTAAATATTTGAAATTTTGGAGTATAATGTTTTATAGCTTTCAGGTATGAAATTAGCAACACAAGAAATTTCTAGATATATAGAATGAGGATAAAAACCTCTAGAAATGTGACCTTTCTGATTTATATATTTGCAGTTAATGTGAAGCCAGCCCTACTTCAAAAGGACATATTCAGTGGCAAATTCATGTGAATTTATTAGGGACTATAGATTTTTATAGTCCTTCAATCTCTGAAGCATTTCTTCCTCTCGTTTGTGAGCTTTCAAGTCTGGGGGTATTAGCCAGTTATCTGTGCTCTTCCTCTTTGAAATTTAAACCACTGAGAACCTTCTTCCTTTTCCTCTAGGCACATATTCTCTCTTGGGAATGCTTATCCCCTTTAATCTTATGGAAGGTGACACATGGGGATTATATGTGAGAGGCCATGGAGGCTCTCTGTGCGGGCCACCAGATGTGGTGTCTGTCTTGATTGGATGTGGGCCCCCAAATGTGAGGTGCCCCAATTGGGTGGAAGTTGGAGGCATGGGGGGGGCGTGAAAGAATTCACCAGAGGCAGAACAAAGGAGAAATAAGTTTACTGAATACACCTCAAGAAAGTGGTGGGCAGGACAGCAAAGCAGAGACTGTCTGCCATGAAGCAGGGGTGGGGCACTATAGTTAAAGAGAGAAGGTGAGGAGGTATGAGAACTTAGGGAATTTTACTTTTTTGGCACTTAGGTCAGCTGACCCGTTGGTCAGCTAGGGTTTATGGATATTTCGAGGTGGGTCACCTAATGGGCCTGTTTGTATTCAGCCAGGGGGTTGGGGGTCACCGTGGGCCCTTCTACCTTACTTAGTTTTCCATCATTCACATTGGTGCCTAAAAGCAGCCTCTACAGATTGCAATATTAGTTATCCTTGGGAATTTTCCTGTATAAATAGAAAAACCAACATTATGAGTCATGTACCAATAGGCACTGTATAAACATATGTTGATGGGGGCACCTGGGTGGCTCAGTCGGTTAACCATCTGCCTTTGACTCAGGTCATGATGGTTCAGGTCATGATCCCAGGACCCTGGGATCCAAGCCCTGTGTCGTGTTTCCCTATGCCCCTCCCCTCTCCTTGTGCTTGTGCACACATATGTGCACATGCTCTCTCTTAAATAAATAAAATCTTTAAAAAAAATGCATGTTGATGATAGTAGAGTTTAGCCTAAGTAGGGAAGATACCATTGCATATCCTTCTGCTACAGAAGGTGTTTCTAAGTGTTCTATTCTCTTTCCCTCTGAACTTTTCTATGTGTAGTTTCATTTTTTTCTTCATATATCTGAACAACAATTGTGACTTGCTAGGCTTTAATTCTAGTCCTGTATGTCTACCTCAGAAAACTGGGTATTAATGTGTCAAGTCTACTTATTTATATCACACCAAATTCAGAGATTTCTTAAAAAAAAAATAGTGGAATTCACATATTGTTTTCTATAAGGAACTGTTTATTTTCATAGTATTGGTGAATCTCTAGAAAATGGTGCATATTATTTTCCTTTAATAAAGTAACAATTATTAACATCAATCTCTTTGAAATCAGAGTGTACTTGTTACAGTGCATATTCCTGGGCTCCCACTGAGGGATTCTAATTTAGGAAATGTGAAGTTGGGGAAGTTGTTAAAAATCTTACAAAGAATTAAGGAATTCTAAATTGGTGGTGGTTAGGCTTTGAAAACCTATTAGCTTCTCAAACTTGAATATGAAACTAAATTACTTATTTGCAGATTTTGATTGAGTGGATCTGGGATGGAGCCTGAGACTGCGTTTCAAATCACTTTCAAGGCATTTTGGGTAACAAGCCCTTTGAGACACAGACTCTAAGGTCATTCATTTTGTGTGATTGTAAAAGTTCACTTAATAAAGAAATTGGCTTTTACACACAGTTCTGTCTTTTGTAGGATCTCTTTGTATTTCTCACACATTAAAAAAAAACACACATCTTTAAAAAAATGCATTCATATACCAAACATTTATTATGTCCTATATGGTAGGCACCTATTACAGGGTGAATGGACAATACCTGTCCTTTGCAACAGTAAAGTAACACAGACTGTTCTTGTTTTACTAATTGTAATTTTCAATTCTGAGATAAATCTTTGATTCCTTGAAGAGAATAAAACATGTTGGAAATGCTAAAGGCTCTGGATCATTTTGAGAACCTGGTGAGAAGAAAGGGCAGGCGTCTCAAAGGGTTCAACAAGCTGAAGAAAGGTTAGAGCCTGAAGCTGTTGCATCCACGTGCTTAGCAGGCAGTCCCATCTTGCATATGGTGGTGTTGCTTCAACACCAGTGGTTGACAAATGTCTCAGAAGTCAGGAAAGATTATGATCTTCATTTTTTAAAAAAGATTTTATTTTAGAATAAAAGAGCACAAGCAGGAATTGTGTAAGACTGTTGAATCACAGACCTGTATCTCTGAAACAAATAATACATTATATGTTAAAAAAAAAAAAGGGAAGAAGAGAGCAGGAAGGGAAGAATGAAGGGGGGAAATTGGAGGGGGAGCTGAACCATGAGAGACTATGGACTCTGAGAAACAAACTGAGGGTTCTAGAGAGGAGGGGGGTGGGAGGATGGGTTAGCCTGGTAATGGGTATTAAAGAGGGCACGTACTGCGTGGAACACTGGGTATTATATGCAAACAATGAATCATGGGACACTACATCAAAAATTAATGATGTAATGTATGGTGATTAACATAACATAATAAAAAAAAGAAGAGCACAAGCAATGAGGAGAGTCAGAGATAGAAGCAGACTCTCTGCTGAGCAGGGAGCCAGATGTGGGGCTTGAGACCAGGACTCTGGGATCATGACTTGAGCTGAAGGCAGATGCTTAACTGACTGAGCCATCCAGCGCCCTGATCGTCATTCATTTTTAACCCATTCCTGTTATTCCAAGTTCTTTTGATTTGGGTTCCTCGTTTTGTTTCATTTCTGTTTTTTTTTTTTTTAAAGGAGTTGGTGTGTGTGTGTGTGCTCATGTGTGTTCCTTCAGGCATTACTGACAGCTAGACCAGCTCAGCTACATAATAATTTTTATTGTGGAACTATTTCCTTATTATATTTTATCTTCAGCTTAAGTCTCTATAACGTATTACAGCTAAGTGTCCTCTCATGGGGTTGGTGGCCTGGCTTTCAGAGAGGACAGGGGACCCAAGCAAACTTGTAAAAGGGGAGGGTTGTCTTTGGATCTCACTGTCCAGTTTTCATTAGCAGTCCAAGCTCTTCTCTGGAGAGCTAACCTGTCATCTGGATCCTTTACTGCATGCTCTCAATGGTTTGTGGTACAGTGGGAAACACCAGACTAACTGTAGCTCCCCACACACTTGCTGGGTAGCACTGGTAAGCTCCTTTTTACCTTGAAACTCACTATAACCTGGATTCTGAGCTTAGACACATTTAGTCTAATTTCTGGACCTTAATTGTTAGGTGATTGTAGACCAATTTCTTCTTATGGTTCAGGTTCCTCATCCATAAATTGGGCAGAAAGAAGTACCTATCCTATATTGTTCTTAAGAATATTTAATTAAATAATATTTTAAAATTAAATAATATTTACAAAGTGCTTATACTTTATCTAATGCATAAAATATCCTTAGTAAATGGCAGGAGTCCCAATGGTGGGGGTGGTTTTTATATTATTTTTAATGTAAACATTTATGAAATAATACATGTTAAATGCCCAGCTTATGGAGGCTAACTTGTTTGTTTTTTCCTATATTGGCAGGGGCTTTTCGACTCTTATGTCTTTCCTAAATATCTGGTTCATTCTTTGCTAATTTAATAATAAATTTTGTTTAAAGGGAATAAAAATGTTCTTTTAGGACAAATATCCATTTTAATAGGAAATTTTTATGGACACATTTTTTTTTTTTAAAGATTTTTATTTATTTGACAGAGAGAGAGATAGCGAGAGCAGGAACACAAGCAGGGGGAGTGGGAGAGGGAGAAGCAGGCTTCCCGCCGAGCCGGGAGCCCGATGTGGGACTCGATCCCAGGACCCTGGGATCGTGACCTGAGCCGAAGGCAGACGCTTAATGACTGAGCCACCCAGGCACCCTGGACACATTTTTTTTTTAAATTCCAGTGTTGTTCAAGTATAATAAATTGATATCTATAAAAGAAAAATATAGATTGCAACTTGATTATATTATTTGATTATAATTCTATTCAAATCTGTACAAACATAAAACCAGGCACAAATCCCTTATGTTTACACTGTTCTAAAGAATGATTAAATAAAATGAAAAGTTCAGAGCACACATAAGTGTAAAGCTAATAAAAATAAAAAGTTTTCATATAATTTGATGGATGATACTGTTTTGCTGAACCGAAAGAGGAGCTTGCAATGTAAATCTAACTACTACTGGTGGGTGCTTCCAAACTTGGCTTGTTGATACTCCTGTGTGATATGTTGATTTTGACACTTTTCTTTTCACACATATTTTTTATGATTATTATTTACCTTTGCTTGTGATGCCATTTGATCTTCTCTTGGTTTGACTACATTGTTTATTGAATTTACATGAACATTATTGAGGGGTGGGAAACATTGTAAAAAGATATAATGGGAAAAACTAGACTCAGCCATAGTATAAGAACAATTATTTTACTTCTTGAAGAATTGATTTACATACATGTGTGTATATATTAAAATGTGTGTGTGTATAGTATTCATTTGTTCAGTTCATACCTATTTGTTCAGACTCCTCTAATACTACCTATTTTCCCTCTCCTTGTCTTTCTATTTGGGCTCTACCTCACTTACTTTTGGTTGCTTGAGCACACCACATATACTTCTGCCACCATATCTTTGTATCTGTTTTCTCTGCCTACACTGCTCTTTCCCCCCCACTCTGGATCTACTTTTTATTATCCTTCAAATGTCAGCTTAAATTACATTTCTCCAGGTTAACCCTTAGCCAGCTCCCCAGATTAGATCAAGTCTCCTTAACATCTCCTAGAAGTCTATATTTTTTATTGTATTACTACTAATCATAGCTATTTATTAGATATTTGTGTGATGATTGGGTTAATCCTTTCTTGCTGAGACCATAAAGTCTGTGTGTGAGTACATAGCCCTCATGGCTTATGGCTAATAGCCGGCACTCACACGTATTTGGTAACTAAGTGGATGAGTGAATAACAGTGTCAAGCTCTGTTGATGCTTGCAATCTAATGGGAATATAACAGCCAAGGCTGACATGATCTCTTGCCCTTATGAAGCTTACAGCCTGCAAGGAAAGACAGAAATGAAAAATAATTACATAAGCATTCATTTACATAATTGGGGTAAGTGCTACAGAGAAGCACGGGGTGTAATCTGAGAATCTGGGAGTGACGGGTGTGGCAGGACAGCCAGAATGTTTTTCTGAGGACGTGATTAAGCTAAAATCAGGGAAGTTAAGTACAGGCTAGCTAGGTGAAGGAGTGGTGGTGAGGGTTCTGGATCACTCAGGGTCTTAAAGTATGTGTATGTCCCTGCCTTCTGTCCATCCGTTCATCCATCTACACATATCTGAGAAAGAGAAGGGTAAACGTTGAGACTAGGAATTTGTTGCTTCCTTTGTACCACAGTTTCACTTGGTATATATGCTTCAGTTAAATCTCCAAGTTGTTGCCTGATCTCATCTTAAATTCATGATCACAAATCTGTATTAGGTTTTAAGGGAAGCTAGCAGTACTATCACTTTTCCCTAATGAGCATATTCTCTTTCAGTCCTACACATCTGTTTTCCAGTCTCCTCTCCCCACAAACCTGAAACATGTCCTTTTCTTCCTGACATCAGCTGATGTATTTTTTTTTTCACTGAGAAAATAAGAGAAATACAGAGAATGTCCATATGTTCCTACCACCAAATCTAGCCGTCTATGGCATCTATACTTAGATTCTTGGCCTTCTTCCTGTTACACTGGATGAAGCTATTATCCTACCGAAGGCCAACTACTAAACACTTGTGTTCCAATCCCATCCCTCCTAGCCTCCTCAAAGACATTGCCCCTAAAATTTTCTACCTCTTCCTTCCTGCATCTTCAAAATTTGTCTCCACTGTATTGTTCCCATTGCATGCAAGAATGATACAGCTATTCCCATTTTTTTAAAAAAAAGTCTTTCTCTTGACCCCCATGCTCTTTCAGCTAATACTCTATTTCTCTTCTCCCTTTTTTAGCAAAACTCCTTGAATAAGTTGCCTTCATTTACTGTCTTTATTTCCTTTCTTTCCATTGTCTTGTGCAGCCACTTCAATCAGGCTTTTATCTCCTTCACACCATCTAAAGAGTCTGATCAAGGACATTACTAATTTAAAGGAGACAAAGACTCTCAGTTCTTTGAAGGAATCCAGCAGAGTCTTGAGATGTATTACATCTTTACCAATAAAGGGAGGAAAAGGAAATCTTTCAGCTCTTGTGGCTTACAGAGAACCTCATTTTTATTTAAGCTTTTGGAAAATAAACATGTTATTGTAATATCTTTACCGTGGCAAAAATTATTAAAATGACAAAAAAGGACTCATAAAGTTTTTGGTGTTAAAGGTAATATTTCTCTGGACAGCAAGAATAATCTCTTCAGCAATATGTTGGTATACTTTTAAATATACTTGTGTTATAAATAATACTTCAAGGACAGCAGTTTTAGAATTAAAAAAAAAATAGAATTATACATTCATGTGACTTCATAGGGATAGGAAGATAAGAATTCTTCTGTGGATGTTCTCAAGTTACTACCTTATCCTAACCGGTTTTATGATGCAGAATACGGTCTGCTCTCCTACTCTAGGGGAAGATAAAACATTTTCTCATCTTGAGATTCTTTTCACCATCCTTTGGGAGGACTGTAGTTTGAAGGGTAAGCACTGAAATTAATGCAGTTTGAACTAAAGAAAATAGGACCAAGAATCTTTAAATGTACAACAGAAGAGTAAAGGGCAGAAGAGAATTTTTAAAGATTAGAATATAAGGCCTGTACTATAGTGATTTGCATTTATGTTACTAATAAGCCGTAATTGTCAGCACAAGGTCAATTATCAGTCTTCTGTCTACCAGCAGCATTGGGTACATCTCATCACTCTTCCCTTCTTGGGACCTATTCTTAATTTCAGGACACAGTCTTTTACTTCCCATCCTACTGTACTGGACATTCCTTCATCTCCTTGGGAGGTGATTTTCATCCTGTTGACTTTGAAGGTTGAAATGCCTTAGAGCTATGTTCTGGACATTCCTCCTTTTCAGTCTGCCTGTACTCCTTGGGTGGTCTCAACCAGTTCCATGGCTTCAACACCAAACACTCCCCTGAACATGATTCACTTTACTCAACCACATCTTGACCTGCCATTTGGATGTCTAAAAGTTTTGTCAGATTTGATAGACCTCAATGTAGTTTCTTAATATCCTTCCTACTCCAAATCTGCTCTTCCATTCACTAGTTCCCATTTTAGTATGTGGGCACCTCCATTTGCCATTTTTGCTTTTTCCTTGTCTTTCACTCACACCCTATATCCAACCCATGACAGAATTTCTTATCTGGACATGTATAATCTCATCACTTTTATTGAAACTATCCTAACCAAAGACACATTTATTTTTTTACTGGACTTTGGCAATTTGGAGACCTAACTATTCTCCCTTATAACCTCACTCTCTTGGGTCTACTATTAAAACTGTCTCTTCACAGTTTATTACCAGGATAACAGGTTGACTATTGTAAAATATAAGGCAGATTCTTTCACTCTTCTGCTTAAAGCCTTTAAGTAGCTTCCCATATTACTCAGAATAAAAACTTGAATTTCTAACTATAGTTAAAAGCCCTACATAAATTTCTCTACTGCATCCTTCTGCCTACCCTCATATCTCTGATCTTCTATTTTATTTCTGCTTTACCTTAGCCACATTGATCCCCTTGTTTTTTTTCTTTTTCTTCTTAACACGCCACATACACACACACCTCAAAGCTTCCTTGTTTGTGGTTTCCTCTGCCTGGAATGCTGTTAACCAAAATACACTCCCTCACTTGATTCAGGTGACTATGAAAATGTGACTTTAACAGAGACTCCTTTCCCACTAACAATATCTAAAGAGCAACTTCTACTCTTTTTCTGCACTATTTTTCTTAGAATTTTTCATCACCTGACATATTACCCATGCACACATTTAGTTATTATTTCTCTCTAGAGTGGGAATGTATGCTTCATTGGAGAAAAGACTTTATTCACTATTGCCAGCACCTTAACACTAGATCCATATCAAGTGCTCAAAAAATGAATGGTTTTATTTATAAACATTTTTATCTGTAGAACAAAACTGAAAGTCTTCTACATTAAGCACTTTATTTTCAGCACCTAGTTTTTTCCATTAACATTTTACTGTCTTCTTTTCATCGTATATCTAGGTACCTATTTTTCTCTATCCATCTATTAAATATCATATTTTTAGACTTCAATGCAAAGTAAAGACCTCTCTATACTTCCCCTTAATTAATTCAACATGAAATTTATTAACTGAAGTTCAATATATATTTATGATTTTTCTTGATATAAAATTTGTATATGATTAAATGTATAAATCTGAAGTATACATCCACTAAAATTTGACCTGTGGAACTCAAACTTCTATTAAGATATAAAATATTTTTATATATAAAATAATATATTTTATATAATAAATATTATATACTATATTTTATATTATATTAATATATTTTTATATTATTTCAGGAAGTTCATACCTTTCCCAGTCAATCTCCACCCTGCAGCTACCAGTGTTCTGATTTTTTTCAACCATAGGTCGTTTTTAGAATTTCAAGTGAAAGATACCATCACACAGATATACTCTTTTCTGTAAGACCTTTTCAGTGGCATGATGCTTTTGAGACTCTTCTGTATGGTTGTATGCATCAACAATGCTTTACTTTTTATTGCCAGTAGTATGAGTACATGTGTTTGTTTAATCCTTCTTCTACTGATGAACACGATGAACACCTAGGGCTTTTTTCAGAATTTGGCTATTACCAATAAACCTGCTATGCATATTCTTTTTCTTTTTCTTTTTTAAGATTTTATTTATTTGACAGCGCAAGCAGGGGGAGTGGCAGGGAGAGGGAGAAGCAGGCTCCCTGCTGAGCAGGGAGCCCAATATGGGACTCATCCCAGGACACTGGGATCATGACCTGAGCTGAAGGCAGACGCTTAACTGACAGCCACCCAGGCATCCTGCTATACATATTCTTATTAAGGTATTTTCGTGACTGGGCAAACCCTTTGGGTCCCCTCCCTCCTTGGGAGCTTTGTACTGTCACTTTGTTATTGCTCAATAAAACTTGCTTTGCTGCCAAAAAAAAAAAAAAAAGTATTTTTGTGATCATATCTTTCTATTTTTACTTCTTGGGGGGAGGATAAATACCTAGAAATAGAATTGCTAGGTCCTGTGATAGGTAAGTGTTCCATTTTACAAAAAAATTACCAATAACTTTCCAAGTGGTTGTATCACATTAAACTGCCATAAAGAGTGTATGAACGTTCCATTGTTCTGTATCTTTGTCACCATTTGGTATTACAAGTCTTTTTAATTTTAGACATTGTGGGGGGATTGTAGTGATGTATCATTGTGGTTTCACTTTGTTTCCCTGATGACTAATGATGCTGAGTACTTTCTTCATGCACATATTGATCATATCTTTTTTTGTAAAATGTCTTTTCAGATCTTTTGCCCATTTTGTATTGAGTTGTCTTTTCATTATTATAATCCATGTATCAGTCCTTCAATATTTCTCTTGCCATCAGGGGAAAACTCATTTTTTTATCTTTCAAGAAGTACACAAAAAGACAGTTTTCTCACTCTCCTGGGACAAATTTGTACTTCCTCTTAGAATAGAGGCATCTTCTTTTCTATAAAAACAAAGAGGATTATTAAAAAGTTACACATCTTATGGTAACCCACTTCCTGTGAGTATGTATATTACTGTGTATAAAATCATGTAGCACATAAGGAGAACATGTAACTAAGAAATAGAAATCTATGAAAATGATACAGAACTACATTAGAAGAATGCATGTCTGTGGGATCCTAGGCAGGAGTGAATTTAGTCAGCACTTCCTGGCACTGGATCATCATGTTAGGGACTCTAAGTGCTAGGCCAAGATCACATTCCCCACTCCAGAGAGAGGGAGTGAGAGAGAGAAGTATAGAATCAAAATTTAAGTGTAATAAAACTAATAACCTTTTTGGACCACTTCAGAGCTTTTTGGAAACGTGTCAAACATTAAAGTCTTTCCCAAAAATAAAAACGTTTTTTCAAACTCCTGCTTTGCTGGCAATTTAGGCACATGCTTGGTTTACCTAATTAGGTATTCAACACTGGCACTTCCTGGTTCTAGAAATAAGGGAAATGGGAGACAAATCCAATAGGGGATGTTTCATAATTTATTTTAAAATACTTCAGCATTCACAGTAGTATAAATTCTAATTTATACCTTAGAAGTTTTCACCTTCTCCTAAAGGGGGTACATACCTCATGGGTGGTTTCCTAGCATTTAGTTTAAAGAGCACTCTTGAGGCTACTGCATCTGTTTGAGCTATCTCTATCCCTGATCCACACTAAAGGTTTTGTTATTAGCTTAACCTATGGCAAAAATGGCTTTTGATACTTGAAACTCACAATATTCATGATATGTGGGTTGGCCAGAAATAACAAGGCACAGTTCTGTCCTTGCAGAGATGGGATATAAGAATCCTGTAAGGTCAGTGATTGACTCTTAAATAATTCTGGGTTCAGCTGATAATTGAGAGTTTTCTGGAACTTTTGCCTCTAGGTTATTTGTCGGTCTGTGTCTAGAGAATTGTCACCATTACTGTGCATGTACCATTTATGCAAGGTGCTGCTGGAGCAACTAAAAGGACAGAGAGCTGTGCTTCAGTGTGTGGTTGCTATTGGTAATAAATGTCTATATCTGGAATTCCTATTGGGAATAAATGTCTTTTGTCTGGAAATTGTTTTCACTGTAATCTGGTAGGGCAGCTATGATAAAGGGACCTGTAGGTATCATTTGCCTCTAAATTTGGACATTAACCAAAAACCTTCTAAGATTTACATATGACCAAATTGACTTAGGTTGTTTTGCTTACACTTAATCTTTGACATTTACTTTAATAATATAATTCATGGCGGGGCGCCTGGGTGGCTCAGTTGGTTAAGCGACTGCCTTCGGCTCAGGTCATGATCCTGGAGTCCCGGGATCGAGTCCCACATCGGGCTCCCTGCTCAGCGGGGAGTCTGCTTCTCCCTCTGACCCTCCTCCCTCTCGTGCTGTCTCTCATTCTCTCTCTCAAATAAATAAATAAAATATTTAAAAAAAATAATATAATTCATGGCATCTCTACCAAATATAGAATATTATAGTGTAGAGCACAGAAGACCTGGGTTCAAATTTCAGCTTTGTCATTTATTAGCTGTTATTTTACTTCAATTTGTTTCATTTTTTCTCTCTACAGTAAAATAAGGATAATAGTAGTACCTACAATAGTTGATATGGAAATTACATAAGTTCATATTTGAAACCATTTTAAGCAGTTATATAAAAGTTTGTTAAAATGCAAATATCTTCTATGACATTGGAGAGGTAGAGTGAGAAGTAATTGTTCCAATGTATTTATTATGAGCTTTGGGGAAACAAAGTAAATAGAATATATGGGATTCCTTTCTTTTATGCTTTAAGGAATGGAATAGAAATATATTACTTGACCTTAACTGAAGTTAGGAGATATATATGTTTGAAATCACTGAAAATACTCAGGATTCTATAGCCACAAGCTAAGGAGCAAAATAAAAATCTACAGTAGCCTCACAAAACATATTCCCATTTCCATGATATTCAAAATCTATTTTCATCTCTGCTTGTAAGCAGAGAGAAACAAAAGGATAACATAAGAGCAAATGCTTCTAGCTGGTTGTTAATTATCAACTGAAAGAAATGTATAGAACTTGCAAATGCTAGGAATCCAAAATGAAATGTCAACTTCATGTAAAACAGGCTGCTTAGATTGTATATATTGGTTAGCACTTTAGCTCATATTTGAAAGAATATTCCATCATTCATACAGTTACTAAGGGACTAAGTTGAATATTTTTAAGGTTAAAATAACTAATAGCTTCATAGAACTGTCATTATAACAGTTTGGGAGACCTGGAATGATAAGTGTCCATTCCTTTTTCTTCTTTGTAAGTGGTCAAACTTTGCTTGATTGTCTGGCCATCAGATGTGGAAAATGATCCTTGCTTGACCTTATGATATTTATAGAAAAGCTAAGATTTTATTACTTCTGATAAACATATGGAACCACAGCCTGGGGTTATTTTCCAGTAGGGTTACTGATTTGTATACAAATTTCTCTTGTCAGTCCTTGATTTTTCATTGTTTCTGACTTTTCTTGGTCCTCTCCTGGAGAAGCAGATGACAAATCACCTTTAAGTGCCAATCATAAATGGCAAATTGGTCCCAGGATTTTTGACCCTTGAGAATATGAGGACAATCATTTTTGCATATTGTTTGACCATTAAAGGGTATACTAGCTTATGGATTATTTTACTGCAAAGACTTCACAAAATGCTATCCATTTCCTGTCAGAAGTATAGAAAATGATTTTAATATTATATCTCTAAGATATTTGATAAAATGCAAAAGTTAGGATATTTTTAACCATCTATTGTCTTGTTTTACTGATTTTAGAAAAAATTGGTGTATAAGAATTCAGCTCTTTTTCTTATGTGTACAAATGAACTGATTTCCCCAGAGTAAAAGGCTTAATGTTGTTTGGAATAAGTCAGTATATAAAGTTGTATTATAAAATGTTGTATTGATTAAAATAAAAATGAATGGCCTGATAATAAAAATGGATTAGAAAAACTGTATTCTCCATTTAGAATCTAGAACATATTTGAGATCCTGAAAAAACTTGATAATAATTTAGAAAATAAAGATCTTATATATATTTTTCATGGAAATTCTGGAAATTAGGACTTTTTTGGGTAGGATAGATGCAGTTAAATATAGACTGTGGCTTGAAGTGTACTAGGAATGCTAGGAATGTACCTGGACCCTCCTACCCGCACCCTTTTGCCCACAAAATAGCTTGCCTGAAATTTCAGTGCCTGAAATTCTACCAGATGAGAATGATTATTTTGGGTGAGGTAACCATCTTCCTTGCTCTGTGAAGTTGTTGTTTTTTAAAGCCAAATAGTTCTGCTAGGGGAAATACTTATTCAATCAACAAGTTTGTTGGAATTTTCTGTTGACTTGGCATTCTTTTGCATGCAGTCTTGTGATGCATGCGAATATTTTTGAGGGGAGAGAAACTGGAAAGGGTGCTGGCAACGGGAAAAAAAAAAGTCCTTAGGTTTAGATCTTATAATAATCCTTCCACAGTAACCAATTAGATAATTGTGTGTGGAAACAATGTGAAGCTACTAAAGACAAAATTATTTAATCATCATATCTCTGAATAACCACTTACTGCATGTGTAGCATGTGTGAAAGGTTCTAAAGTCCTAGCATAAGAGACGGCATGAACACTATTTTAATTAGTACAATTATTTTATATATCCTACAGACACTAAAATAAAAAAGGGGGCACCTGGGTGGCTCATTCATTAAGCATCTGCCTTTGGCTCAGGTCACGATCCCAGGATCCTGGGATCAAGCCCTGCATTGGCCTCCCTGCTCAGCAGGGAGTCCCTCTGCTTCTCCCCCCACTTGTTCTCTCTCTCTCTCTCTCTCTCTCTCTTTCTGTCAAATAAATGAAATAAAAAAACTTATCACACTCAACACCCAAAGAACAAATAATCCAATCAAGAAATGGGCAGAAGGCCTGAATAGACATTTCTCCACAGAAGACATACAAATTGCCAACAGATACATGAAAAAATGCTCGACATCACTTGGCACCAGGGAAATACAAATCAAAACCACAACGAGATACCATCTCACATGTGTCAGAATAGCTAAAATTAACAAGTCAGGAAATGACATGTTGGTGAGGATGCAGAGACAGGGGAACCTTCTTATGCTGTTGGTGGGAATGCAAGCTGGTGCAGCCACTCTGGAAAACAGTATGGAGCTTCCTCAAAAAGTTAGAAATAGAACTACCCTATGATCCAGCAATTGCACTACTAGGTATTAATCCAAAGGATACAAACATAGTGATTCGAAGGGGCACATGCACCCCAATGTTTATAGCGGCAATGTCCACAATAGCCAAATATAGAAAGAGCCCAGATGTCCATCAGCACATGAATGGATAAAGAAGAGATAGTATATATATATACTATGGGATGCTACTCAGCCATCAAAAAAAGAAACCTTTCCATTTGCAACGATGTGGATAGAGCTAGAGGGTATTATGCTAAGTAAAACAAGTCAATCAGAGAAAGACAATTATCATATCATCTCACTCATGTGGAATTTAAGAAACAAAACAGGATCATAGGGGAAGGGAGGGAAAAATAAAACAAGACAAAATCAAAGAGGGAGACAAACCATAAGAGATTCTTAATCATAGGAAATAAACTGAGGGGAGGGGCATGGGGGGATGGGGTAACTGGGTGATGGGCATTAAGGAGGGCACATGATGTAATGAGCACTGGATATTATATAAGACTGATGAATCACTGAACTCTACCTCTGAAACTAATAATACATTATATGTTAATTGAATTTAAATTAAAATTAAAAAACTCCAAAAAATAAATGTCTTTATGTTAAAAAAAAAAAACCTACTGATACGATTGCTGGATCATAGGGTAGTTCTATTTTTAACTTTTTGAGGAACCTCCATACTGTTTTCTATAGTGACTCTACCAGTTTGCATTTCCATCAACAGTGCAAGATTGTTCCCCTTTCTCCACATCCTTGCCAACACCTGTTGTTTCTTGTGTTGTTGATTTTAGCTGTTCTGGCATGTGTGAGGTGGTATCTCATTGTAGTTTTGATTTGTATCTCCCTGATGAATGATGTCTAGCATCTTTTCATGTGTCTATTGGCCATCTGTATGTCTTCTTTGGAGAAATGTCTATTCATGTCTTCCGCCCATTTTTAAATTGGATTATTTTTGGGATGTTGAGGGTGATAATAATATATAATATATATATATATATATATATATATTTTTTTTTTTTTTTTGGATACTAACCCTTTGTCATTTGTAAATATCTTCTCCCATTCTGTAGTTTGTCTTTTAATTTTGATGAAGTCCCAATATTTTATTTTTGCTTTTGTTTCCTTTGCTTCAGGAGGCCTATCTAGAAAGAAGTTGCTGTGGCCAATGTGAAAGAAGTTCCTGCCTGTGTTCTCTTTTATGGATTTACATCTTTAATCCATTTTGAATTTATGTTTGTGTATGGTGTAGATAGTGGTCCAGTTTCATTCTTTTGCAGGTTACTGTCCAGTTTTCTCATCAGCATTTGTTGAAGGGATTTTTTCCCATTGGATAAAGGTTAATTGACCATATAGCTGTGGGTTCATTTCTGGGTTTTCTATTCTGTTTCATTGATCTATGTGTCTATTTTTGTGCCATACTGTTTTGATCACTATAGCTTTATAATATAATGTAGAAGTCTGGAAATGTGATGTCTCCAGTTTTGCTTTTCTTTTTCAGATTGCTTTGGCTATTTGGTCTTTTGTGGTTCCATACAAATTTTAGGATTGTTTGTTCTAGCTCTGTGAAAAATGCCAGTGGTATGTTGACAGGGCTTGCATTAAATGTGTAGATTGCTTTGGGTAGTATAGACATTTTAACAATATTGTTTTGATCCATGAGTATGGAATGTTTTTCCATTTCGTTGTGTCTTCAATTTCTTTCATCAGTGTTTTGTAGTTTTCAGTGTTCACCTCTTTGGATGGGTTTATTCCTAGGTATATTATTTTTGCAATTTAAATGGGATTGTTTACTTAATTTCTCTTTGTGTTGCTTCATTATTGGTATATAGAAGTGCAACAGATTTCTGTACACTCATTTTGTATCCCAGGACTACTGAATTTGTTCATCCTTACTGTTTGAAGCATCTCTTCCTGACTCATTATCTCTTTTCCTTATGAGACTCCATTTATATGTATGGTAACTTTTGCGATATTGCCCCACATGTCTCTGAGATTCTGTTTAGTATTTTTCAATATCTTTACTCTTCATATTACATGATTTCTATTGATCTGTCCTCATTTTCATTTTATTATTTACCTTCTTTTGTAAATCTCATCTATTTTAAATATTATACTTTTATTCATATAACTTATATTTGGTTCTTCTTTACAGTTACTATTTCTCTGCTGAGATATCTTATCTTTTCATTCATTATGAGCATATTTTCCTTTACATCATTGAGTTTTAATAGCTACTTTAAAATCCTTATCTGCTAAGTCCAATAAATAGGTCTTTCTCAGCTGGTATCTTTTTCTTGAGAATTGGGTACATTTTCCTGCTCTTTAGTTGTCAAGTCATTTTGGATTGCAGTCTGGGCATTATGAATGTTATATTGTAGCAACCCTGGTTTTATTAAAATTCTCAATCTTTTTTTAGTTGGCAATATACTTGGCTTTACTCAAACTGAAAATATAGGCAGTTGCTTAAATTTCAATTTAGTTATTTTATTGCTAACTGGTCCTTGTAAAGTATATCCTGTGTACACATGAAGTTGGCAAAAGAATATTCACCTTTCTGAGATTCCCCTCAAACTCTTCAGTAGCTGTTCCTGAATCAAATTGTTTCCTGGTTATTCACATTTGAAAAACTGAAGAATTTCTGTCAGTTTTGCCATTTTATGCAGTACCAATTTCAGCCTGTTCCTTAGACTAAAAGAAATACAATTTAGCTCACTCTTTTTCATTTCCTCCTTCTAAGGATCTATTGTCTTCCAGAATCTGCCCAATTTTGTTCATTCCTCAGTGCCTTCAGGTGATTGTTTATTTGTATTTTGCCCAGTGCTTATGGTTACTATGTAAAGGTTAGATCTGATAGGAGCTTATCAGCCATAGCAACTGCAGAACACAGAGTAATTTTTAAAACCATTTTGGGAAACTATTTGGTGGTATTTAAGATGAATAGTTTCATATCCTATGAATCAATAATTTTACTTCCAGTATAATTATATTCCTGTGTTCACCCTAAAACATATATGAATATATTCATAGCAACATTATTTGTAATATTAAGAAACTGGAAGCTATGCAGATTTGTCAACATTAAAATAGTAAATATTATATTCAAATGAAAAATACAATTAGAATAAACTGTTACATGCAACATGAATGAACTTTACAACAGGCTGTTGAGCAAAGGAAGCTAAATACAAAGAGTATCTACTAATGATTGTATTTATGCTAGATTAAAAAAAAAACAAAACAAAACTAATACATGTTGGTGCCTGAGTGGCTCAGTTGGTTAAGCATCTGACTCTTGATTTTGGACATGATCTCAGGGTTGTGAGATTGAGCCCCACATTGGGCTCTGCACTGGGCATGGAGCCTGCTTAAGATTCTCTTTCCCTCTCCCTCTGTTAAAACAAAACAAAACAAAATAATACATAGAGTTTGTCAGGATAATGCTTACCTTTTGGGATTTAGTGACTAGGAGAAGGCATTAGGGTTTTTCTGAGGGTTCCAGAAATATTCTATTTCCTGGACTGAACTTCTTTAGTTACCAGCATGTGTTAACTTTGTAAAAATACTTTGGCTATATATTTGTGATTTGTGTACTCCTCTGTACATATATTTCAATAAAAATTTTAAATAAAGTTGGTTGAAAACAATCAACAAAACTAAAAGACAACCTATGGAATGGGAGAAGGTATTTGCAAATGACATTACAGATAAAGGGCTGGTATCCAAGATCTATAAGGAACTTATCAAACTTAACACCTAAAATACAAATAATCCAGTCAAGAAAGGGCAGAAGACATGAACAGACACTTCTCCAAAGAAGACATACAAATGGCCAACAGACACATGAAAAAATGCTCCCCATCACTTGCCATCAGGGAAATACAAATCTAAACCACAATGAGCTACCACCTTACACCAGTCAGAATTGCTAAAATTAATAAGACATGGAACAACAAACGTTGGTGAGGATGTGGAGAAAGGGAACCCTCTTACACTGTTGGTGAGAATGCAAGCTGGTACAGCCACTCTAGAAAACAGTATGGAGGTTCCTCAGGATGTTAAAAATAGAGCTACCCTATGACCCAGCAATTGCACTACTAGGTATTTACCCCAAAGATACAGATGTAGTGAAAAGAAAGGGCATCTGCACCCCAATGTTCATAGCTGCAATATCCACAACAACCAAACTGTGGAAGGAGCTGAGATGTCCTTCAACAGATGAGTGGATAAAGAAGATGTGGTTCGTATATACAATGGAATATTACTCAGCCATCAGAAAGAATGAATACCATTTACATCGACATGGATGGAACTGGAGGGTATTATGCTAAGTGAGTTAAATCAATCAGAGAAACACAATTATATTGTTTCACTCTTATGTGAAACATAAGGAATAGTGCAGAGGACAATAGGGGAGGGGGGAATGGAATGGGAAGAAATCAGAGAGGGAGACAAACCATATGAAACTTTTGACTCTGGGAAACAAACTGAGGCTTGTATAAAGGGAAGGTGGAGGAGGGGATGGAATAACTGGATGATGGGAATTAAAGAGGGCTCATGATATGAGCACTGGGTGTTATATTCAACTAATGAATCATTCAACATTATATCAGAAACTAATGATGTACTACTATACCTTGGCTAATTGAATTTAAAGATTTATTTATTTGAGAGAGAGAATGAGAGAGAGAGAGAGCAGGAGAGGGGGGAGGGTCAGAGGGAGAAGCAGACTCTCTGCCGAGCAAGGAGCCCGACGCGGGACTCGATCCCGGGACTCCAGGATCATGACCTGAGCCAAAGGCAGCCGCCCAACCAACTGAGCCACCCAGGCGCCTTGGCTAATTGAATTTAAATTTAAAAAGTTGGTTGACTTGGCTTACCTAATGCAGCAAATATTGATTTTTGTCAGTAGTTCTGAGTCTAACATATTTGGCCATTTTCCACTTATTTTCAGGAAATTATTCTGAATATGATAGAGGTTTCATGACTTGGGAAATGTTATTCACAAGTAGACTACAAAAGAAAACCAGTAAAGCTTAGTTGTTCCTTATACCAAAAGACTTTATCCTTTTTCTTTTCCCATCCAAAACTTCAAAATTGGAGCCCTAGATTTACTAGAAGAAAACATCAGTGTATATTTTTATAAACTTGAGACAGAGAAGGCTTTTCTGTATAGGACATCAAATCTATAAACTTAAAGAAAACATGACCATTTGCAGTGTGGTAAACATTTAAAACCCCAAAAATAGAAAAAAGAAACCTTGGACTTCATTAGCATGTCAGGCAAATCTATAATATATTAAGTATAACTGCAGGTGAATAAAAAGATAAATTCAATAATAATGGAATGCTCTACAGTTAAAAAAGAATGAGGAGAATCTTCAAGGAGAGAAACTATTTACCAAATCAGAGTTTGCATAAAGTTAATAAAAGTCTCTTGAGGAAAACAAAATTATAACTAATGAATATACAGTAGAATGTTGTTTTTATGTGTGTGCCAACTTCTCTCTAGGCTGACCCCCATCCAGGAAGTTTCCTTAGGAAGATTTCATATTTATTACTTAGGGAAAAAGTGCTAGCACATTCTCTGGTGATATTTCAGAGCTGGTTAAATAATGTTTACTTACTGTGGTTGGTGAGTTTCTTTCCTCAGTGTGATTAGAGAGGGTAATAAATTTTCCTTTAATTATCAATTGTACTCCTCACTTGGGATTAGTCTCAGCTGGGTAATTCCTCCCCAGTTCTGATCTCTGAAGAACAGTCCAGATGTATGTGACCTGAAATAATCTGGATAGGTATATAACCCTATAGCTTTGAGAATGTAGCTGTTTTCTTGAGACTCTTCTAGAAATAACAGTGTGAGACTGACGGAGTATAATATTGGCTAGGAATTACAGAAAATTCCTGTTGATTGTTCTAAATATATTTATAGATTATTATAAATCATTCCTCTATCATTGTTAATGTGTGTAAATGATTTATGAATGTTCTGTTTTTATGTCACTGTATATATTGCTTAGTCCTAGAAGAATAACTAAATCTGCCTATAAAGTACTGTACAGAATTCAATCTAGTCATATAGAGGCTTGTGGAAATGTAATGAAAGAATAAGGAAGAATAGTTTTCCCTAAAAGTCTATAGCACAGAACATAAAATTCCTTATTTGTTCATACACCTAAGAAAGGTTGTTTTATTTGCAAACTCTAGGATTTCTTCGACCAAGATAGATTTACCATAAGTTGTCTTTTGAAAGCACTTTTTAAATGTAAATTGTGGTCTCATTATGAACTTTTAATTAACAATGAAATCCTCATTCAACACATGAAAATTAAGTCCATTAATGATACTCAAAAACAAAAAACAAAAGCTTTGTCTCCAACTAAGGTCTTAACCTCTTTTTTTTTTTAATTTTATCTTTGATCAACTCTTTATTCTGAAAATTGGCATTTCAAGGAACCAGATAGCCTGAGTAGATGAAGAAAAACTACTCTTTTTTTGAAAGAAGAATGCCTGCTAATAAATGCAGAAGAGATAATTAGAAAATTACTGTTTGGCAAATTTTCATGAAACACTTGATTCAGACATGGACTGATCATCAGTGGATGCTGAAACTTTTAAGTGAAAGATGAATAGAAAGTAGATACTTGTTTGTTTCAAGAGTGTCAGCCCCTCAAACTAAGATTATTTACTAATAATATTTCAATAAGCAAAATTTAAAAGATGTACTTCAGAAAAGGGGAAAATGATTCCAGAATATCTAAATTTCAAGAATGAATTAGAGCCTCTTTTGCCTGTCCCCTTCCAGCACCAAAAAGGAAAAAGAAACATGAAAAAAGTAAACAGGTGGCAATTCAGAAAAATGCCAATAATTATACTCAATCTGAATTCTTACACAGGTTTTGCAGTCTTTCATGAGGCAACTAGTCCATTTGAACTTTAAACTGCTATGACAAATATTTTAGTCTTCAGATTGGCAGTATCATAGTTTAAGAATTTATTAAAGGCAGATATTTTCATTTGAAAGTAAAAACTTCAAGTGATCTAACTTTATACTTAACCTTTTTGTTACTTTGATTAATGATCATGTAGTAATAATACAAACACGTTCAATTTTGATTATCTCCTTTTGTTCTTTCAAGGTCTATTCAAAAGTAATTACTCATTTGGAATGCCTCGGTGGCGCAGTTAGTTAAATATCCAGCTCTTGGTTTGGGCTCAGGTTGTGATCTCAGGGTTGTGAGATCAAGCCCTGAATTGGGAGACTCTTCCTCTCTCTCTGCCCCTCTCCCCTCTTTCAAATCTTTAAAAAAAAAAAAAAAAAGTAATTACTCATTTGGGTTAGAGTAAGGAAAACAATGACAACAATCTCTAGTTGTCTTTAGGGAATTTGAAGAAGGGAAAATTCTGAGAAGTGGCTGGGACAGTTAAAGGAGTAGTACATTTACCACATTTATCACACAGCCTTGAGAGTAGAGTGGAAGATAGGGAGAGCCCTAGGGACTGAATGTTTGTGTCCCTCCAAAATTTGCATTTTAAACCCAAATTTCCATTGTGATTGTATCTGGAGGGGGGTGGACTTTGGGAGTAATTAGGTGTGGAAGGTATAGCTGCCATGATGGGATTAGTGCTTTTATCAGAAGAGATTGAAGGAACTTGCTTCTTCTCTGTCCTCTCCACCCTGTGAGGGAACAATGAGAAGACAGCCATCTGAAAACTGGGAAGAGGTCTTTCACCAAGAGCCTGACCATACTGGCACCCTGATATTGGACTTCCCAGCCTCATAACTGTGACACATTTGCTGTTTTAAGCCACCCCGTCTATGTTAATTTGTTCTAGTGGCCAAACTAAGAGGGAGAATAGGAAGAGTGTCTCAGATGAGCAAAAGTACAGAGCAGGGTGAAACTGAGAGAGAGTTCATGGCTCAGGCTCTTGTGGTTCTGGAGGTAAACAAGAGGTGTAAGATACTCTAAGATCAGCACTGGGGGTCTTGGAAGAGAGAACAGAATGACCCATTCCTGTGGTTTGGTATCTTCAGTTGGTAGAAAGGTGATTAATGGGACAGTCAATTCCTGTGAAGAGTAGCATTCTTGGTCAGCAACACTATTTCTAGATCTCTAGATCTCTTTTCTCCCATAAAATGTCCTGTTGCTTTTAATCTCCTCCCATTTACCTATTTCAACCTTCATTAAAAAAATGTTAGGCAATCAGGGAAATCCTATTGCTTTTTTTTGTAAAGCAATTCAAATAAAGCTTATTAAAAAAACATGCTTTTTTTTTTTTTTTTAAAGATTTTATTTATTTGACAGAGACATAGCGAGAGAGGGAACACAACCAGGGGGAGTGGGAGAAGGAGAAGCATGCTTCCTGCCGAGCAGGGAGCCCGATGTGGGGCTCGATCCCAGGACCCTGCGACCATGACCTGAGCCGAAGGCAGACGCTTAATGACTGAGCCACCCAGGCGCCCCCCAAAAAACACAATTTTACATTCAAGTTTTAATATATTTTTTGCCTCTTTTTAAAATTGAGGTATAATTGACATAACTTGTAAATATGTTGATTTGAGACATTGATATACTGCAATATTATTACTACTATAGTATTAGCTAACATCTTCACATTACGTAATTATCAGTTCTTTCTTACGGTGAGAACATTTAAGATCTAGTTTCTCAGCAACTTTGACATTTATAATACAGTATTGTTAACTATAATCATAAAGCTGTGTTTAGTTCTCTAAAACTTAATCCCCTTATAACTGTAAATTTGTGTCCTTTGACTAATACTCCCCATTTCCCCCACCCCTCAGTCCCTGGTAACTACCATCATACTCTGTTTATAGGAGTTCAGCTGTTTTAGATTCCTCATATAAGTGATATCATACAGTATGTTTTTCTTTATCTGACTTAACTCAGCATAATGCCCTCAAAGTCCATCCGTGTCACAGGATTTCCTTCTTATGTCTGGAAAACATTCTATGGAGTGTACATGTATATATGTACATTGTATATATATGTATATATGCATACATACCATATCTTTAGCCATTCATAGGTTGACAGACATACAGGTTGTTTCCATATCTTGGCTGTTGTCAATAATGCTATAATGAATATGGGAGTGCATATTATCTTTTTGATACCTTCTTTTTTTTTTTTGTAAGATTTATTTATTTATTTATTTGACAGAGATTGAGAGCTCACAAGCAAGGGGAGTGGGAGAGGGAGAAACAGGCTCCCTGCTAAGCAGAGAGCCTGATGCGGGGCTGGATCCCAGGATCCTGGGATCTTGACCTGAGCTGAAACAGATGCTTAACTGACTGAGCTACCCAGGCACCCTGATACCTTGTTTTCTTTTCCTTTGGATATATACACCCAAAAATGGGATTGCCGGATATGGTAGTTCTACCTTTAACTTTTTAAAGAATTTCTATACTGTTTTTCATAGTGGCTGCACCAATTTACATTCCCACCAACAGTGCACATGGAGTCCCTTTTCTCCTCATCCTAACCAATGCTTACCTCTTATTTTTTTGATGATAGCCATTCTACAAAGTATGAGGTTGACATCTTATTGTGGATTTGATTTGCATTTTCCCTCATTAGTGATGTTGAGCATATTTTCATGTACCTGTTGACCATCTGTATATTTTCTTTGCAAAAATGTTTATTAAATAGTTCCTCTACCCCCCCCCCCTTTTTTGTGAGACAGCACAAGCTGGGGTTGGGGAGGGGCAGAGGGAGAGAATCTTAAGCAGGCTCCATGTCTAGTCTGGAGGCCAATATGGGGCTCTCAATCTCACAACCCTAAGATATCATGACCTGAGCCAAAATCAAGAGTTGGACATTTAACTGACTAAGCCACCCAGGCACCCCTCCTCTGCCCATTTTTTAATTGGATGATTTGTTTTTGTTTTCGACTTGTATGAATTTTTCTGTATTTTGGATAGTATCCCTTATCAGATATGTGATTTGCAAATATTTTCTCCCATTTCATAGGTAACCTTGTTTTCTTGATTGTTGGTTTTGCTGTGCAGAAGCTTTTTAGTTTGTTTTTGTCTATTGTGTTGATTTTAGCTTTTGTTGCTTGTACTTTTGGTGTCCTATTCAAAAAATCATTGCCAAGACCAGTGTCAAGGAGTTTTTTCCTATTTCCTTCTAGGAGTTTTATGGTTTTCAGTCTTATGTTTAAGTCTTTAACCCATTTCGTTAATTTTTGTGATTAGTGTGAGATTGGGGTCCAATTTCATTTTTCTGCATGTGATTACCCAGTTTCCCTGACACCATTTGTTGAAGAGAGCATCTTTTCCCCATTGAGTATTGTTGACTTCCTTGTCAAATAATAGTTGACCATATATGTGAGACGTTTATTTCTGGGCTCTCCATTTTGTTCTATTGGTCTGTGTATCTCTTTTTATGCTAGTACCATGCTGTTTTGATTACTATAGTTTGTAGTATGGTTTTACATCTGGAAGTGTAATGCCTCTAGCTTTTTCCTTTCTCATGATTGTTTTGGCTGTTCGAGGTCTTCTGTGGTGTCTTAGCTATTTCTGTGAAGGATGTCATTGTAATTTTGATAGGGATTGCATGGATCCGTAGCTTGTTTTGGATTATATGGACATTCTAACAATATTAATTTTTTCATTCCATGAACATGGGCTATCTATCTCTTTGTGTCATCTTTAATTGCTTTCATCAAAGTTTTGTAGTTTTTATTGTAGAGCTCTTTTACTTTCTTAAATTTATTCCTAAGTATTTTATTATTTTTGATGCTATTGTGAATAGGATTCCTTTCTCTTTCCTTTATTTATTTAATCATTGTCAGTGAATAGAAATGCATGATTTTTGTACCTTGATTTTATAATATATTGCCATTGCAGTTAGGTATTTTCTGTATTTTCATAGATAGAACTGTTGGAGATGCTTCCTCAAGGTCCATTTTATACACTACATTTTAGATGAGCAATAATGTACAAAGAAAATATAATTCCCTTGATTAAATTTCTTGCATGAGGTCCTATCCAACCATTTGTTGGTTTAACTCCATTCCCTTTCTCAAGTACTGGGACTAAATAAAATGAGTGATAGTGAAGATAAGGGACTATCTTAAACTTTCTAATTAGGATATTTTGTCTGCTGATTTTTATTTTCATTTTTATTACAGGTTTTTATTCAAATTCCAATTAGTTAACATATAGTGTTAGTCCACCTCCCCTCCAGCAACCCTCTATAGTAAAGAGTCTGCTTTCTGGTTTGCTTCTGTTTTCCCCCTACTCTGTGTACATCTGTTTCATTTCTTAAGTTCCACATATGAGTGAAATCATATAGTATTTGTCTTTCTCTGACTGACTTATTTCACTTAGCATAATACACTCTAGCTTCATCCACATCATTGCAAACGGCAAGATTTCATTCTTTCTGATGGCTGAATAATAGTCCGTTGTGTGTATATATACATATATAAATATACCACCTCTTTATCCATTCATCATTTGATGGACATTTGGGCTCTTTCCATAATTTGGCTATTGAAAATGATCCTATAACCATCAGGGTGCATGTATCCCTTTGAATCAGTATTTTTGTATCCTTTGCATAAATATGTAGTAGTGAAATTGCTGGGTCATAGTATAGTTATGTGTGTGTGTGTGTGTATATACACACACATATATATGTATTTATATTTATATTTTAAGATTTTGTTCATTTATTTGACAGAGAGAGCACAAACAGGGGGAGCAGCAGAGGGAGAGGAAGCAGACTCTCTGCTGAGCAGGAAGCCTGATGTAGGCTTGATCCCAGGACCCTGGGATCATGACCCGATCTGAAGGCAGATGCCCAACTGACTCAACCACCAAGTGCCCCAGGGTCATGCTATTTTTAACTTTTTGAGGAACCTCAAAATATAGAATGGCTGCAACAGTCTGCATTCCCACCAACAGTGTAAGAGGGTTTCCTTTTTTCTACATACTTGCCAAAATCTGTTGTTTCCTGTATTGTTAATTTTAGCCATTTTTGACAGGTGTGACGTGATATCTCATTGTAGTTTTGATTTGTATTTCCCTGATGATGAGTGATGTTGAGCACTTTTTCATGTGTCTGTTGGCCATCTGTCTGTCTTCTTTGGAAAAATGTCTGTTAATGTCTCCTGCCCATTTCTTGACTGGATTATTTGTTCTGAGTGTTGAGTTTGATAAGTTCTTTATAGATTTTGGACACTAGCCCTTTATCAGATATATCATTTGCAAATATCTTCTCCCATTCTGTAGGTTGCCTTTAAGTTGTAGATTGTTTCCTTTGCTGTGCAGAATCTTTTTATTTTGATGAAGTCCCAATAGCTCATTTTTGCTTTTGTTTCCCTTGCCTCTGGAGATGTACCTAGTAAGAAATTGCTACAGCCATGTCAAAGAGGTTGCTTCCTGTTTTCTTCTGTCTCATATTTAGGTCTTTCATTCATTTTGAATTTATTTTTGTGTATGGTGTAAGACAGTGGTCCAGTTTCATTTTTCTGCCTGTGGCTATCCAGCTTTCCCACCACCATTTGTTGAAGAGATTGTCTTTTCCATTGGATAGTCTTTCCTGCTTTGTCAAAGATTAGTTGACCATAGAGTTGAGGGTCCATTTCTGGGCTCTCTATTCTGTTCCATTGATCTATGTGTCTGTTTTTGTGCCAGTACCACACTGTCTTGGTGACTACAGCTTTGTAATAGAGCTTGAAGTCTGAGACTGTGGTGCCTCCTGCTTTGCTTTTCTTTTTCAACATTACTTTGGGTATTCAGGGTCTTTTCTGGTTCTACACAAACTTTAGGATTGTTCTAGTTCTGTGAAAAATGCTGGTGTTATTTTGATTGGGATTGCTTTGGATGTGTAGATTGCTTTGGGCAATATAGTCATTTTAACAATTTTTTTTTCTTCCAATTCATGAGCATGCATTGTTTTTCCATTTCTTTGTGTCCTCTTCAATTTCTTTCATAAGTGTTCTTTAGTTTTCAGTGTACAGATCTTTACCTCTTTGGTTAGGTTTATTTGTAGATATCTTATGGGTTTTGGTGCAATTGTAAATGGGATTGATTCCTTGATTTTTCTTTCATCTTCATTATTGGTGTATAGAAATGCAACAGATTTCTATATGTTGATTTTGTATACTGTGACTTTGCTGAATTCATGTATAAGTTCTAGCAATTTCTGGGTGGAGTCTTTCATGTTTTCTACATAGAGTATCAAATTGTCTACATATAGTGAAAGTTTGACTTCTTCCTTGCCAATTTGGATGCCTTTTTTCTCTGATTTTAGAATTCATTTTGAAACAACTGTCTTTTTGGTAATTCTGTCTTTTTTGAGTCAATTCTGAATTTTTCAGATTTTCCTACTTCTTTCCACAAGATGTCAATACCTTTACATGATATGGCAATGACAAAGATTTCTCAGATTTAGGACTGAGACCTCCATAGTGTATACTCTAGGGAGGCTGGTATGTTGCAGTACCTAGCTGGTGTTTGATGTCCCCATAATGGTGGTTATCACTTTCCACTTACATTTTCAGTTTTAAGATTTGTTGAACAGCAACATTGTGGCCTTCTTTTTTTTTTTTTTTTTCAATTAAAAAGTACTCTCTCATTAAATACTGAATATCATATATGTAAATTTGATTGTTTTCCATGACTATAAAATACGATATTTCACAGGAATATTTATAGCATAGAAATGAAATCATGAAGGAGAAATGTTATTTTTCACAATTCAATTTATTGAGAAACCTTAAAATGACACTTCCTAGGAAATCAACTTGATGAAAAATGACATTAAGTCTTATAGAAGTATATACTGATAGAAAAATGTGCTTTGAAGATAAATTATAAATAGAATAGTTGTTGTGAGTCCATTTCAGAAGTGTATATAACACATAACACGTTTTATTCCTTATGCTCGTTATTAAATTCTGTAGTTGTGGAAAACAGTAGGGCTGACAGTTCGATTGTTTAAGTGAAGGGATAATTAGTGGCTTTAAGGTATTGTGGGGGGTAGAGAGATGTTGATTTTCTATACTGTTTTCTATGAAGGTTCTCAAAACACCTCCATAGAGGCTGATTTTTGAGGCAGAGGAAAACAAATGTAAATCAGCAGAAATGAATTCTATCAATAAGACTCTTAATATTCAGTAAAGTTGCACCCGAAAAGAGATCTTCTGCAATCACTTGACAAATAGAGATGGCCTAAAATTTGATTCCAAGATTAGACTCTATCTTTCCACCTCAAAGAATACTTTAAATAATAATGAGACAATAATTATAGTAAGCATAGAACATATTTATTTAGTGCACCTTCTAATATGCTAGGTTCTTTGTGTGAATCATCTCATTTAATTCTAAGAGCCTAATGACGTTGGTAATGTTATCAACCATTTTATCAAAAAAGATATCGAAGGTCAAGGTAACAGTAAAAATTAGAACCAGGAATTGTCTCCAGTAATTTGACTCCAGTGTATATATTCTTAATCATTACTAAATTTTTGTAATTAAACTTTTTATTGAAAAAATTGTAGACTCATATGCAGTTTTAAGAAAATACAGAGATCCCTTGTACACTTAGCCCAGTTTCCATAATGATAACATTTTAGAAAATTATAGTACAACATCACCAGGATATTGCCATTGATACAATCCACAGGTCTTACTCAGATTTACCCAGTTTTACTATATTTGTGTGTGTGTGCATGCATGCATATTAAATTCTATACAACTTTATCACCTATGTAGGTTCACAGCCAAGAACTGAACAATTTCAACACCTTAAGTGTTTTGGTCAGTTGAGGCTGCTAAAACAGAAATAGTAGAGACTGGCTGACTTAAGTACATTTATTTCTCAAAATTCTGGAGGCAAGAAAGTCCAAGATTAAGGTGCCTGCAGATTGTGTCTGGTAAGAGCCTGCTTCCTGTTTAATAGATGGCTATCTTCTGCTTTGTTCTCACATAGCAGAGAGTGTGAGCTGTGGGCTCTTCATCCCCTTCTAAGGGCACCAATCCCATCAGGGGCTCTACCACTATGATCTCACCCAGACCTAATTACCTCCCAAAGGCCTCATCTCCAAGTGCTATTATAGTACTATTATATTGAGAAGTAGGCTTTAACATGTGAATTTGAGGGAGGAACATCAACATTCAGTTCTTAACAATGAGGATCTTGCATGTTGCCCCTTAGTAAGCACGTCCATCCTTACCTACTCCATCCCTAAGCCATGGCAATCACTAATCTTTCTTCCATTTCTAAAATTTTGTCATTTTTGAAAATACTGTATAAATGTAATCACACAGTATTTAATCTTTTATGATTGGCCTTTTTCACTCAGCAAAATTCCTAGATACTTATTCACGTTGTTGAGCATATCAGTAATTGCTGAGTGGTATTCCATGGTATGGATGTACCACAGCTTGTTTAACCATTCATCTGTTGAAGGAATTTGAGGTTTTTAGTTTTTGGCTATTAAATATAAATCTGCTACGCACATGGGTGTATAGGTTTTTGTGTGAACATAAGTTTTCATTTACCTGGGTTATATGGTTACTGAATATTTAATTATATAAGAAATGGCAAACTGTTTTCCAGACCGGCTGTATGATTTCACATTTCTACCAACAATGTGTGAGTTTCTTTGAAACTTTGACAGCATTTGTTGTTGTCACCATTTTAAATTTTAGTTATTCTGATAAGCCTATAGGGATATTTCACTGTGGTTTTAATTTGCATTTTCCTATGGGTTAGCAATATGCAACATCTTTTAATGAGCTTATTTGCCTTCTGCGTATCCTCTTTAGTGAAATGTACAAATCTTTTTCCAATTTTTAAATAAGATTGGCTTTTTAAAAATGTTGAGTTTTGAGAGATTTTCATACATACTTTAGATATTAGTCTTTTTGTCAGACGTGGTTTATAAATATATTTCAGTCTGTAGCTTGTTTTTTCATCTTTATGTGTACTTTCACAGAGCAAAAGTTTTAAATTTTGATTAAATTCAGTTTGTCAGTTTTATTTTATTTTTTTATTTTATTTTTTATCTTATTTTATTTTATTTGCTTATGGAATTTCAGTTGTTCCAGCACCATTTGTTGAAAGAGATAACTGTGTTTTAAAATTATTGTTCAGTAAATTTGACTGGACTATCTTAGCTTTAATAAAAGTGATGCAAGTTCTTTCTGAGATGGTACAGTACCTTTCTTTGATGTCATCTTCAGAATAACTGCAGAGTATGGGGCTTATGTGACACAGGGACAAGTCATAATTGTCAGAGTGACTGGACCATTACTGTATTTTTTTAAATTTCTGACCCCAAATAATCAGGATAAATCTTCTCCTATGCTCATTTCTCCAGTATTTTTTTTTTTAATTTTTTGGCAAATTTCCTCTCAAGTACTTGCCTAGGTCATGTGATTTATCCGTGTCTGCTCTTAGATTGGAGAATATTCTATACAAATAACCATTTTGTTTTGATTATAGCAGGAGATTTGGCATATCCTTAAGTATTGTACTTTTCTTTCCACAGAAGGAGTCATTTTGGATTCTACTGCCATGATCATAAAATTTCATATGAACAGAAAATGAGGGGAAGAATCTATTTCACAAGCTTTAAATAAGAAAAAGAACTCCCTAAATTTTACTATGAATTTTCTACATGATTACTTGGCTAGCAAAAGGTTTCACCCATAAATGTGTTGTTTATATTTTGTTCACGTTTCAGTTTAATTTTGATCCCTATTTGAAAGCATTCGAAAGCATTCAATTCATTCAAGTTAGCATGTGAAAATTTTCTGGCAATCTGCAAAAAGGCTGGTTATAATGAAAGGCACTCTGAACATGTGAGTTTTTTGCCTGTGGAGCTATCAATGTCATAACTAATTACTAATATCTTTGAATCACATTTGTGAACTTTCCTCTGTTAGAATTTTGGCTATGGGCCTAAATTAAAAACAGATTTGTCTTCCTCATTTCTCCTGCCTGGATTACTTACAATATGATTCACTCATTAATTGTTCTTTTTATCCTTGACTTGTCTAGGTAAAACGCAGTCCCTGAAGCAAAAACAGCAGGTAATTTTAGGCCAAACATTGGAATCAGTGACTTGTTCCCATAGACTTGGCAAAGGCCCAGACAAGACTCTTCAAGGCACTGTATTGTTATCTCTGTACCTAATCTGCCTTGATTATCATCCATTATCCCTCCACTTAACAGAATAGGGTTCTTTGTGGAAAGATGAGCTGGCATGTCTCAAAGCTATTTCTCTATATTGACAGTTGTTTTTTTTAAGATTTTATTTATTTGACAGAGAGCACAAGCAGGGGGAGCAGGAGAGGCAGAGGGATAAGCAGGCTCCCCGCTGAGCAAGGAGCCCGATGTGGGACTCAATCCCAGGACCTTGGGATCTTGACCTGAGCCAAAGGCAGATGCTTAACTGACTGAGCCACCCAGGTGCCCCTGTATTGGCAGTTTCTATAAGACCCTTCAGTATCCTCAATGGAAAAGAAAGTGCTACCTTCAAGAAACAGGAAGGTCTTTTAATGACCTTATGAAGAGAAATCTGTTTACTGCAGGGATCTGTGACAAAATCACCCTATGTTTTAAATCAACTAAGTATGTTTGTCCAGGAGAGTCTGGTAAAGGTTGTCTCAATTTCCACTCAACATTTGAACTCTCATTTACCTTTGTCTTAAAAAAAAAGAATAGATTTATAGACTCAGTCCTGTATTTGTGAGGATGTCTTGAAAAGGATATGTTGATGTTTTTTCTATTCATTGTAACATAAATTCCTGATTCCACTTTTTGACCCTTCTCAATTTCACTCTGGTCTATAGGTAAAAATATCAATTACATCCTATTTAGTTTTTAAAGGATATCTTCCAACTCATAACCATGTTTCATAAAATAAGCTGTAATGGAATATACCATAAAAAACTTCAAGTTTAGCCGCTTTTTTGAATGACAAAAATCCTAAAGAAATTAAAAGAAAAACAATTGCTTTATAAAGGAAGCCAAATAAAACATAACTATAATCAGGCGTTGTGCTTGTAAGCCCACTTTATTTTACACCAAATTTAGCAGTGAGCAGGATTAGGCAGAAGAAATAACATGTTTCAACAACCAGCACAATGGAAGAGACAGTCTTCAACTAAAAAGAATGAACCTCTTAGTCTGTTAATAGAAAAGAGAAGGGGTAGTGGGTTTAGAACATAGGAATGGAGATACAAAGCCAGAGCGAGAATTCTAGTTTTCTGGCTCTGGATCATTTGCTCTTTCATACTACATAACTTGCTAAAGTGAATTTTAATTTTATCCAGCTTAATAGTTTTTCTGTTGGTTGACTGGATGTTGGAAGTGTATATGGATATCCTAATCATTGCAAACACATGGCCTATAAGTCTACCTTGGTTTGCATGGCTAAGAGACATTCATTGGGAAGAGAAGATTAGGGAGAGGGGGATGGAAATAGATTTGTTCCATTTCTTTTACTGCTGAATATTAGAATAAAATTTCCCATATTATACACAAGGGCATAAGACCTCCTGATACAATAAATTTAGTTCCTGAGAATGAGAGAAATAGATGGTGTTTATCCTGTATTAAAGATGATTATGTTTAGAAGGTAGCTAAAATGCTTTGGGGAAAGGCAGTTCAGTACTTAAAAATATAGGTGATTAAAAACAGACCCGAAGAGTCAGGAATAGCTTTCGTGGGTTGTTTGCTGCTTCTGTAAAAAAGCATCAGGCAAACTTTAAGAAAAAATTTATGTGTAAGTGCCTGGATTTAAATTTGCATATAACCAGCAACCTAAGCAGTAAATTATGTCTTACTGACTTTTAAAAGCCTGTAATGTGGTAATAAATCCACAATAAGGTACAAAGGTCTATAATAAAATAAAAACAGAGATCTTTTTTTGTTTAGTGTTTGTGCTAATTTCTTTTTTGTGTTTTGATTTTTTTTTTCTGTTTTTGTTTTGATTTTTGTTTGTGTTCAGAGATTTCTATTCCATGCATATTTTGTAAGATTTCTGACTGTCTTAACTCAGCTCATAAAACTAAAGTGAAGCCGCAATAAAAATGGCCAATTTGTTGGCAATGTAGAATTGAAAGACCTAACTATCCTGGGGCATTATTGAATATGAATGTCAACTGATTTATTCAATCTCCTAAACTATTTGAGGATAGTCATATAAAGAAGGTATCTTTGTTTCAGAACAATTGCAAAAAATACCTTTTGTATTTTTCAGGGAAAGTAAGCTCTTAACTAAATTTGGCAAGTTTAAACTTCTGTCTGGCTTCTACTACTTGTGAAGTAAATGTGTGACCTTTGCTGATAGTTTAGCTTATTTGAATCATAGTCTCTTAGTCTTAAAATTAAAATAATACAAAATTTATAGTTAAGAATAACATGAGTTAAAAGCAGTTTATAAATTATATTACAAATGGCATGAGAATTGAAAATACAATGCCTGGGGTTAGATCCTGGTTTCTCCATGTATTTGTTGCAAAATCTGACTCTTGGAACTTCTGTTTCCTAATTTTACTTATGATAAACTGAACAGGATTGTTGAGAGGATTTTATTTATGTATATTTATATATATACACATACTGTGTGTGTGTGTGTGTGTGTATGCTCTTAAATCATGTAAATATCAACTTCTATTAAGTACTGGCACTTTATAAATACTACATGCACACACATACATAAATCTCATATGTTATACAGTATATTCACCATAAACTCTTACATACTTTCTAGCACTTATTCAATTGTTCTAAATGCCCTCAATGTTCTTTTTTGAATTAAATTTAAAGACACTAAGCAAGCCAAACAAGAAGTTAATCTTACTACTTTATTATGTTATACTATATAACATGGATATTAAACACTGACAAGTTAAGTCCAAAATATTAGATTGCTCTCACATAAGTTTTCCAAAGCTCATTCTGAAAGTGAAGCTATAAGAAGAACACGATGATGCATAATTTGGCATGGTTCATTTAAAATCATTTAGCTTCAAAGCTGAAGTCCATTAAAGAACAAATTTAATTTTAATAAAAATACACTTATGATACAGGTAGAGAGGTATAGGAGGGCAGTTTACAGTGATTTACAAATGAATAAATAAATGTATCAGACCCTACCTCAGTAAAGACAAAAGATCCATCAATAAACAAAACTGTAGTCCCTAGCCTCCCTGGTACTGATTTAAGAACAAAAGTTGAGTTTGGGGTTAATTCAAGTTAGGCCAGAAATACTATGGTTGCTGCCTTATATTGTATGGTATTAGGAAACTTGCGTTCAGAGAGCTCAACTTAATTTCTTTAAATTTCACAGCCAGCAAGTGGCCAAGCCAGGATTCAAATCAGTGCTTCCTGACCTCAACTTCCTTGCTGTAGAGACCTAGGCCCTACTGTTTGAGTAGATACACTGAATGGATCAGTATAAAAGGAAAGCGATCTATAAATAGAAAATATTCTAGAATTGATCTTTTCTCTTCCAGTTTGGAAAGATACCCAGCAAAGCCCTCAGATAGATATGAAAGAAATAAGCCTCCCGTTTACAGGATGGTTTTCAGGCATGCCTAGCATTCTGTCTGGACAGGGCAAGAGAAAGAACCAGTGTGGTCAGGGTGTGCCACGTACAGTTACCAAAACTATATTTATATATGCAGCTTGGGCAGTCAGCCCAGACTCCTATCAGGATCATACGAGCGAATGAGGAGCCAATGAGCGAATTTCTTACTAAGCTTAGGAAAGATCTTCGTTTTCTGTTTTGTCCCTAGCTCTTAATGACAATATGCATCTCTGAGTGGCACTTTCATAACAATAGAAGTTTCATAACTAAGAACATGAGGGAAGAGATGCTTTCCTTGTCAGAGTATGAATTGTTGTGTTAGAGCAACAGATCATCTTTCTGGATGAATAGAAGTGCTTGCATATTGGAGCAACTGATTCTTTTATGCTGTTTTCCTTTGCTACCCACAGTTTAAGCTTTGTACATATACCCAATTTCTTACAAAAAGTGCCATTGGGTTTTTGAAATTTATGTATAAAAACAGGCTCTCCAATAGAAGCAGGATTAAAATGATAAAGATGTTACATGCGAATGTTAAATTTAGTTCTTCTGGTAGCCATGACAAAAGAGGTAGTAGACTTTTAAAAAATTCTCATTATAGAGAAGAAATACTAACATATACACCAACTTATTCTCCTCTTTGGACTAAAATACAAAGCATTGATCACTCATTGTAAAATTTCAGATGCATGTGACTTTCTACTCCCCATTCCCCAGGTTTACTTTGTGGAGTGTTATTTTTGATTTAAGCAATGAATGATAGGGGCAATAAAACATGTTTACCATGGCTGCCAAGTAGCTTCAATGATCATTAGTATTCCAACAAATCCCAGCTTTATATTTTCTCCTTCAAATATGTTCCTCTTTTTATATTTTTGATCTCAACAAATGAAACTTTCATCTCTAGGTCTTTATTATTTTTTATTTTTTGAAAAAGATTTTATTTATTTGAGAGAGCGCATGAGCAGAGCGAGTAGGAGCAGAGGGAGAGAGAGAAGCAGGCTCCCCCCGAGCAGAGAGCCCAGTGTAGGGCTCCATACCGGGAACCCCAGGATAATGACCTGAGGGGAAGGCAGATGCTTAACCTATCCGACTGAGCCACCCAGGCACCCGTCATCTCTAGCTGTTTAAAATGGAAACCTGGACCATCCTTAACTCCTTCTCTGTCACTCCTTCATCTCTCTTGCGTTTAGTCAGTCAATAGGATTTGTTGACATTGTCCCCTGAATAGTTCTCAAATTTTCTTGGCATACCTATGGTATATATTCCACTTTCTTAGTTCAGGCCATCATCTTCTCTAGCTTAGGTCTCTCTGGTAATTTGTAAATGTTTTCCTTCTCTTCAGCTTTGCCTTACTTCCTTCAATTCTCTTCCTTGGCATTTCTTATTGGCTCTTTCTCTTGTTGACAGGAAATGTATACTTCTTTTCCATATCAATAATACCATCCCTCACTTTACCAATAATAACTATTATTTCAACTATGGCCAATCCTTTTGTTTGAAGACTTTTTTGGAGCCCATCAAATTTCGGTTCTAATTTGGACATAGTTTTCTAGAACTGCAAAATTCTTAGTCTGATAATATATATATGTTTTTAATGAGAATTCCCGGTTTCATGTCTTTTTTTTTTTAGCCTACATATTTTTTTCTTTATGTATTTTTATGGGATTCAAGGACATTCTTCAGAAGTGTGACAGTGGTAGTAAACTTTGAGTCTTTGTATATTTTTATTTTGCTTTCATGCATTGAATTTTATGTTAAATAGTTTTCCCTCAGAATTTTACAGATTTTGCTCCCTTGTATTCCAACCATAAAGTGCTGATGTGAGAAGAATGTGATATCTGCATGTGTCTTATTTCTTTGTAGGCAACCTTCAATATTTTTTCCTACCTCCAAGGAAACATTAAGATCTCAATATAATAGACATAATGGACTTTCACAGTGATATGAATAAAAGCAAACACAAAATTGCCCTGTAGGAATATTTGTCACAACTCAAGATAATAGGACTCACAAAAACAGACATTTTACACTGAAATAATTTTAAATTAAAAAATTACAAACCAAATATGGAAAAATAATCAACGTTAGAGCTTACAAAACAGATAAAATAATTTTCCCCTCCCACAAGATTTGAAGATGATAGATCAGTCTTGCAGAGGTGGTAATTATATTTAAAGTTATTAAAATAACTACTCATGAAAACCGTAAATAAAGAATATGTTTTGAAAATAGAGTTTATTTGATAAAGAGCCAAATCTATTCTCAGGAATAAAAAATTATATTGAAAAAAATATCCACGTATTGGGCAGATTGAATAACAAATTAGATATAGCCAAAGAGAAAACGAATGTATTGGGGTGTAAATCTAAGCCAATTACATATGTCACATAAACCTATAGAATGATGGGAAATATGGAAGAGGGGGCCCCTGGGTGACTCAGTGAACTAAGCATCTGACTCGATTTTGGCTCAGGTCATGATCTCAGGGTTGTAAGATCAAGCCCCATGGGCTCTAAGCTCAATGGGGAGTCTGCTTGAGATTCTCTCTCTCCCTCTCCCTCTGCCCTCCCCCCCCCACTCTTGTGCTCTCTCAAAAAAGGAAATATGAAAGAGAAGTTATGAGATATAGATGATAGAATGAGAAAAACCAATAAATATCAAGTAGAAACTACAGATGGAAAAAATAGGTTAAGATACAGTATTTGAAGTGATAATGGTCAAAAGTATTTCAGAATATAAGAAAATTACTAACCATATTTATATTTAGAAAGTATATAATAGTTTCATATTAAACCTCTGTGAAAACTACTTCCTCTGTTAGGAGTTTTTTTAAATACAAGCATTCAATTTAAACTTCCTTTGTCTGGCTTAAGAAATATATATGCTTAATAAATCAATTTAGATGTCACCTTTATAGGAAGTTTTGGTGATCCATCACATTTGGGTAGGACCGCTTATACATGCGCTTCCAGTTGTTATCCTGATCTTAGATACCCTGAGTATAGGATTTCTAGTTACTCTGATCATAGCATTCATCAACAGATTCTCATACATTTTCAGCTTACATGTGTGTCCTGTTGACAATAGAGCAATTACATCTTTTTACTCTTGAATTTCCATGATTAGCATATAGTAAGCATTCAATAAACATTTTAAAATTTTTATTAAGCATAGTAGATATACAATGTTCTATTGGTTTCAGGTGCACAACATAGTGATTCAACAACTTTATACATTGTGCAGTGCTCTCCACCATAAGTGTAATTGTCATCATACGATGTTATTACGGTATTGACTATATTCCCTATGTTGTACTTTCTGGACCATTTTCTTACACCATACACAAAAATAAACTCAAAATGAATTAAAGACCTAAATGTGAGACCTGAAGTCAACAAATATTTTTAACTAAAATAAATTTCACACAATACGCTGCTCTTCTGAAGTGCATAGAATCTCAGAATATCAAGGCAAGGCTTCCTATACCATTTTGATGCATCACAAAGAACCACACATTAACTAATAGCTGAGTGTCATTTAATTTTTATGCATTATGGGTTTAGAGAAGAAAATTCACCTTATAGTCATGGCTATAAGAAAAACATTAGAATACTATGTTCTGCATGAGAAGATAGTGTTTTTCAAGCTTGACTAATGAACGAACCTCTCTAAAACAAGAAAAAAATGTTCAAAAAACAAAAATGTTTTGTTAACTTTATTCACTTATTTAAAAATATTAAGGTCTATTGAAGACATAGCAAGGAATTATTATCGTTTTAACTTTTTAAAATATGTACAAATATAGAACTAATTAAAATTCTCTATAAATCCAACAAAAACAATTTGATCAAAACAAATTTAGAAATTAAGTACAAAATCTATAAAAACAAAGGCAATAATATAAGTTTGATGTGATGCCTGATTCTTAGTGAAATTAAATCTCTGCTTGCTATTATGTCTTGAGTTCAGCATGCCAATTCTAATTTGTGCATAACAAATGTCTTAATTCTCCCATTATTTCCCTTTTTTCAAACTACTGTGGAGGTCAATTAACATTCATTTAGGATGTGGGAGGAAATACATCTTTTATGTGTTAAATCTCCTTTGTTATTTTCTCATCAGCCTGGGAAAATTAAGTATTACTTGGCATTACCTCAATTATAAAAACTAATGTAAACCCAGGCATTATGGTATTCAGTAGTCTGTAGATCATCTAATTGATTCAGAATATGTCTCTTATACTTTCTGGATTATCTCAAATTAAAACATACAATTAAAAAATTTCAGAGAAAACTCAGATTGCTGAAATAATGTTTTCAGAAATCCAAGTGTCCCTGTATCCTGTTGGAGAGCCTGTCCTACTCCCTTGGTAACCTAAACCATTTCCTCCTCACAGTTCTTTATGACTATAGTCAATTCAAACATAAGCAGGATAACCAAACAATAATACATTTTATCATTTGGGATTCTGAGTCCTTGAATTAATCGGGGGGATTATGAAAAGTTATAGAAAAATGTGGAATATGTAAACTAGAAATTCTCTTGAATCTAGAATATTTGAAAAAGAGATAATCCTTTCCCCTTTCCTTTAGTTCTAAATTCATAAGCCTGGTTCATCTAGAAATGTGTTCATTTTAATTTCCCTTTTGCTCTTTTTAAATTATGTGGCTTGGAAAATAACCTTAGTCACCAGGTATCGTGGTGATATGATCAGTTTAGAATGTATGCTTCTTAAAGACCATTTCCTCTTCAGTGTAACTTCTGTATCAGTTATTTCTAAGGACAGAAGCATTAAAAATTGAATTAGATTGTTTAAAAAAAAAGGCACATTTTTATTCCAAGATACTGGAGAGATTTCTTGCAGGGTAGAGCAAATAGTATGAAAGTGACCCATTTTATCCTTTCTTGGAAGAAAAAGCATGATAGATTGAATTATTCATGGCTCTTTTTTATTTGTTTTTTTGAGCAGAAATTCAGGAATTCCATACTCCCTATAAAACTGTAGTAAGTTAAATAGGGCATTAATTGTCACACTATATTAAAAAAAAGGTCTAATAGCCTGTCCTATTGGTGAGTTGCATACATAGTTTCTCCTTTAAAAAATAGTTACTGTTTTGTTTTTATTACCCATGAGGTGTATTTTAGAAATTCAAGTAGATAGTAGATGTACCATTAGTTTTAAATTAAACCTATTTTATATCTGTCTCAGATATAAATATTATGAGGAGATGCTCCATAATATTTGCCTGTCACCTGAAGCCTAACTTTACTTGGCAACTTAGAACAAATTTAAGTACTCCCTTGATATATCCTAATTCCAGGATCTCTATTACCTAAATCCATGTTTCAAAGTTTTCTTGTGCTTTCTTCAACTACAGTCTTTAACTAAAACTCAATATGCAAAACTAAGAAGAGCCATGCTCTTCTGGCTTAATAGAGAGTGGGGAAACATAAAAGCCCCCAATTGAATTTTCTTGTCTTTTTTTTTAAAAGATTTATTTATTTGAGAGAGCGAGAGAGCATGCAGGGGGTGGGGTGGAGAGCAGAGGGAGAGGGACAAGCAGACTCTGCACTGAGTGTGGAGGGAGCCAGATGTGGAGCTCGATCTCATGACCCTGAGACCATGACCTAAGCTGAAATCAAGAGTTGGACACTTAACTGAATGAGCCACCCAGGCGCCCCTCTTGTCCCTTTTGATGATTCCTGAGTTAGCTCTAGGGAACCCCTCGAATGCCCTGAAACCACTCTAAATCATCTTATGACATCAGGTATGTTTGTGTACAACACAGAGACTTTTTCTGTGGGAGGCCTATGAGTTAAAAATGAAACATGTTGAGGACTCTCATTTGTGAGGTCTAAAAACAACCTGGCTCTTGGAGCTAAGCTAAGGAGGGAAAAGAAAAAGGCCAAGTTTATTCCTAATATTACTGTTACTATTTTGTCATTTTGACAAATCAGTGTATCATGGGAATTTCCTTGGGATTAATTTAAGAGTTAATGACTTAAGTCCAAGTTTGGGAAATTCACCAACTCTGGTCTTTGGAGGCATTAAATAGATTCCATTCCACTTGAAATCTTAGAGTGGTAGATGGATTGACTTTGTCGAGTTGATTGGAAAGAACTGCTGTGTACTAAGTTTAGGGATTATTATACCCTCAAATGTGATGGCATTCATGCTCCATAAGATACACTGTCTCATTCCTGGGTGCTTGAGAAGGAAGATGTAAACTTGTGATGCTTCTGAACTTGGGCTGAAAAAATGGCTGGTTTAGAAGGGAATTATATATGTATATATACATATATATGTATATATCTGGTCTGGAGCAGGTACATAGTTTTATGGGTATTGAAGTCAGAGAATGAAGTTCAGGTTAAGTAAAAATGATGAATAAAACATAAGGACAGACCTTGATCCACTTAGTTACAGAGTTGCTGGCCAAAATAGAGTTGTGGAACATTGAAGACAGATTGAGAAATACTATTCTATGAGGACTACTTTTGAATTTTTATCTCTGTAAACCTCTGGTTACTGAGGATTCCTTTCCATTTTTATTTTTGACAGAATTCCTATGGAGAAAATGGAAAATTATCTTCATCCCTAAAGAGATTTTAAATCTGGGTTTCTCATGGCCTCTACCAGCCTGATATTTTAGGGTGGAGTGGGGTTTTGGGAAAATTAACTCTAATCCCCTTTTTCTAATGGGGTTCCCATTAAAGGTCTTACCTGTTCAAAGATACAGGTTCACCTAAAATAGAAGTTCTGATGAATAACAGAACTTGCCAGATTTCATTACAGATGTGGAAAGTCCTGATGAATTCTGGCCCTTAGTCCCTCCTATCTGAACCACTGACAAGTACATTTCTTTCTCTTTCATCCAGAGCCTTAATAGGCAAATGAGCTGAAAATTCCCGCTAAGGTGTCTGCACAATGCTGTAGGTGATCTTCACCAAAATTCCCCATTTAAATTAAAATTTAATGATTTATATTCAGGTCATTCTAAGTAGTTTAAGAAAAGAAAATTCTAAGTAGTTGCAGATGCTCTAATTAAGGTGCTTGTTGAACTAGTTAATGAGCAATACTTTCGTAACTTAAGTGTGCATCTGTTGAACGCAGTTTATCCAATTGCCTTATTTAAAATTTCATGCTCCAATGTTGTGTGTCTTTGAAGGATTCAAAAAAGAAATTAAAGGAGTGTGCATATTCAAAAGGATGGTAAACCGAGTAGGCACTGGGACATGCTTATGAGCATGTATCTATAATTTACATATATTTGCATGTCTAGGTTTAACGTCAATTAAGAAGACAATTGCATTATATGTCTAATTTATGCTTCTTATGGAAAGTAAAATGATAATAGGGTTATCTTCCAGAATTTTAGTTCTTGAAGAATTCCAGATGGGTTCTTTTATCTATTAAATAATGGAGTCAATTTAAATTTGAGTCTGAAATGGACCTGGTCCTAATATCCATAAATTTAAACTGATGTAGGAGGTATCTATTGCTGCTGGAAAGGTTTGTCTGTATTTTCAGATGTTCGTGTGTCATATCTTTATTCTGTATCCAGTATCAGGTGGTATATTTTCTGGTTTTGCTAAACCACAGACTGTGGTGCTTTTATGCTGCAACTGGGGATGTTTACTCATGATGTCATTGGGAAGCAACTGAGCAAAGTGGCTAGACATGCTGGCCCTGAGTAAAATAGCCCTGAATACAAATGCCTTCTCCTCCACATACTAGCCATATCAACTTAGATAGTGGAACCATTGTAATAATAAAATGAAATAGTCCTTAGTGTCTGGATTATAGAACTCCTAAACAAATATTAGTTGCTGATGCTGTTATTATTGCTATTATTATTCTGTCATTCCCAAAGATGCAAAAGAAAAAATAATTCTTTTGACTGTAAGACTAAAGCCTATGGGGTGCCTGGGTGGCTCAGTCGTTAAGCGTCTGCCTTCGGCTCAGGTCATGATCCCAGGGTCCTGGGATCGAGCCCCGCATCGGGCTCCCCGCTCCGCGGGAAGCCTGCTTCTCCCTCTCCCACTCCCCCTGCTTGTGTTCCCTCTCTCGCTGTGTCTCTCTCTGTCAAATAAATAAAATCTTTAAAAAAAAAAAAAAGACTAAAGCCTATAAAAAGAGCTGCTGTGGATAAATTGGTGATTAATGAATGAATTGGCTAAATTGTATAGTAAGAGAAAAATCAGAAGAAATGATGTGGCAGCAAATATTTCTACTCTGCAGCCCATACATAGTCTACATTTCACATATCATCATGTGGTTTCCTATTTATTAAGAGAAAAAGTGGAGAAAAAACTTAAATGTTTAAAAAAATGCACTTCCAAAGTACTAACAGAATGATTGATTTTCTGTAAAATTAACTCTTTAGGGGCGCCTGGGTGGCTCAGTTGGTTAAGCATCTGCCTTCTGCTCAGGTCATACTCAGCAGGGAGTCTGCTTCTCCCTCTCCCTCTGCCCCTCCTCTGCCTTCATGCTCTCTCTCGTTCTGTCTCTCAAGTAAATAAAATCTTATTTGGGGATTAGTAAATACTCATGTTCAGTCCTCCTCTCCCTGTAAGTTATGTTTCCATGAAATTATTTGAAAGCCTTCATGTATCCTAATTATAGAGATTTCCATTCTTTATTGGAAATAAAGGTAAATACTTCCCTTCCAAACTTTATCATCTGTTGCTTTAAGAATTTTATTCTTGTCTACCTAAACATATCTTGTTACAGTGTAATTCCATTTACTCTTCTTAAAACTGCAGTGGAAATACAGAAAAGTTGGTCATTTTTCTACAATATAATCATCTTTCATGTGTTCTAGAAAACAGACCTGTCTGTAAAAGGAAAATAGGGTATTCCTATATTCATTTTGAACACAAAGAGGTACCAGTAGGATTCTCAGGTGAGAATGTTAAGCAATGGATTAGAATACAAAAGTGGAGAATATTGTGGGATTAGAGTGACATGATGAGGAAAACACAGTGAGAAATGAATACATTTTATTAAGAGACAAACTTGGGCATAATTGTAAATGCAGTTGTCTAAACCATGTTTACAATATGAATTTCTGGACTTCTCAGCCAGAATTCATCAGGACTTTCCACATCTGTAATGAAATCTGGCAAGTTCTGTTATTCATCAGAACTTCTATTTTAGGTGAACCTGTATCTTTGAACAGGTAAGACCTTTAATGGGAACCCCATTAGAAAAAGGGGATTAGAGTTAATTTTCCCAAAACCCCACTCCACCCTAAAATATCAGGCTGGTAGAGGCCATGAGAAACCCAGATTTAAAATCTCTTTAGGGATGAAGATAATTTTCCATTTTCTCCATAGGAATTCTGTCAAAAATAAAAATGGAAAGGAATCCTCAGTAACCAGAGGTTTACAGAGATAAAAATTCAAAAGTAGTCCTCATAGAATAGTATTTCTCAATCTGTCTTCAATGTTCCACAACTCTATTTTGGCCAGCAACTCTGTAACTAAGTGGATCAAGGATCAAGGATCCTTGAGGAGAGGCTGAGAAGTCCAGATCAAGGTCCAGCAGGGTTCAGTTTCTGATGACAGCCCTCCTTCTGGTTTGACTATTGCTGCATTTTCATTATATTCTCATAAGGTAGAGTGTGTGTGTGTATGTTCTGGTCTTTCTTCCTCTTTACAGAAGGACACTAACCCCATCATGGGGGCCCCACCCTCATGACCTCATCTCAACCTAATTACCTACCAATGGCCCCACCTCCAAATACCACCATACTGGGGATTAAGACTCCAAAATAGGAATTTGGGGAGAACACAAACATTCAGTACATAACCGTCTTTCCTTCCTAATCTCTTGGAAAGGAAATATTTAGCAAGGAGATGAAAATAGCATTTTTTCTAATAGTGTTTCCTGAACAAAACAACTCAAATACCACCCAGTTTAGTGAATCAGAGGTGGAACTGCAAGATCTACTTAGCTCTATTATTAAATGAATTTTCTGTTCCAATTTATAAGGTCATTCAAAATCTTACTCCATGTCAGAGTATTGTAATTGCAGTTATGTTTTACCAAATTTGGAAGCAATTAGAAAATACATATTGTTAATTGCATTTTTCAAATGACACTCTAACAGTGAAGAGATACCATTACAGTTGACCCTTGAGCAACACAGGTTTGGACACATGGGTCTCCTTATACATGGATTTTTTTTTTTTTATAGTACTGTAAAAGTATTTCTTCCTTATGATTTTTTTTAAGATTTTATTTATTTATTTGAGAGAGAGACAGATAGTGACAGAGATAACGAGAGAGAGCATAAACAGGGAGGAGAGGGAGAAGCAGGCTCCTGCTGAGCAGGAAGCCCAATGTGGGGCTCAATCCTAGGACCCTGGGATCATGACCTGAGCTGAAGGCAGACATTTAACTGACTGAGCCACCCAGGCACCCAAGGTTCTTTATTCTTGATGTAAGAGCTTTGTCAGATTTTTGTTTTACAGCTACTTTCTCCCAGGAGGTGACTTAATTTTTAATTTTCTTAACAGTATCTCTTGAAGAGCAAAATCTTTCAATTTCAATGAAACTCCGATTTATTAGTGTTTTCTCTTAGGACTTGTACTTTTTGTATCATATATAAGAAATACTGGTCAAAATCATTCAAATTTCTCCTATCTTATAAAAAATTATAATTTTATTTCTTACATTTAGGTCTACAATCCATTTCAGAGTTTTTATTTTTATTTTTTGGTGTGAGGCAAGAGAGGCTTCATTTTTGTTTTTGCATGTCTACACAATTATTGAAGCATCACTTGCTAAAATATTCTTTCTCCATTTAATTTTTTGACAACTTTGTTGGAAATTAATTTATCATGCATGTGTGGTTCTATTTCTAGACTCCTTTGTATCATTGATCTGTTTGTCTTTATGCCAGTACCATATGGTGATGATTACTATAATTTTGCAAGCCTTTAAAAATAGGTAGTGATAGTTCTCCAACTTTTTGTTTTTCAAAGTTGTTTTGGCTATTCTAGACCATTTGCATTTACATGTCAATTTTAAAATCAGCTTGTCAATTTCTAAAAGCAAAGCCTGCTAGGATTTTGATTAGGGTTACATTGAATGGTTAGATTAATTTGGGGCAGTATGATAGTTCTCTGTGAAACTATTTTATAAAATATATAGCTTATTGGTGTCTTACACTAGTACTGAAGAATGTGAAGAATAAAGATCTTAGAATACTTGGTCCTAATTGTCACTTCCTCAGATTGCATGCTGCTTGATTATTTTCCCAGTATATTATTTTTATCTTACTACTGTTTAAACCCTAATTAAAAAAAGATTTTGTTAACATGTTCTTTCTCTTTAATCTTTGTTCCTTTCTGCATCTTTGCTTGTCTTAGATCTTTTGTGTGTTGTCATTTTGGTTTGTGAGATTATTCATGGAACTCTATTAGAAGAATTTTTTTTTTAAGATTTTATTTATTTGAGACGGAGAGAATGAGAGAGAGAGAGCACATGAGAGGGGGGAGGGTCAGAGGCAGAAGCAGGCTCCCTGCCGAGCAGGGAGCCCGATGTGGGACTCCATCCAGGGACTCCAAGATCATGACCTGAGCCGAAGGCAGTCGCTTAACCAACTGAGCCACCCAGGCGCCCCGTATTAGAAGAATTCTTAAAGGATTGACTTGAAGTTGTTCCTTCAGACTGCATTTGTATTTGTTTCTGCTGGAGTGAAATTGTAATTTCAACTGAATTCCTTTATAAATAAAAATGCTCAGCTTGCGTATTTGAAAACCATGGAAAGTATATGAATTTAGTCCCCAAAGTTGTGTGAGCTTGTCCTAATCCATTGGACTAATACATTTCCTCATTGCTTGCTTACCTTCCTGAATTCCTGTTTTTAGCGTAGCATATTTTCTTAATTTCTTGTCAGGTTTATCCATTTAAGAGGCATTTTAGAACTATTTCATGCAGCATTTAAAAAATATTGAAGGGCTTAGTATAAAGAGTCCTTCACAATGCTGAGAATGGAATTCTGTACACCTAATTTCGGCATAACTCTTGTATAGCTTCATTGAGACAAAATTTAGAACTCACAGCACTGATTTTGTAGTAAATCTGGGGACAGGCAATTTCTCCAATTGGTGGCTTCATACAGGACTTTGAAATCTGGCAATATTCAAGAGTGATCAGTACCTCAGAGGACAAGCGTTTCTATGTCACATAAATAAAATAAAAGCCAATAGATGAATTACTGCACAAAGTATTGTCAGCATTTTAATGGAGGCATTTATCTCTGTGTTGCTTAATACACGCAATCTATACCAGTATGGAATGTGTACCACTTGGTACAGGACTACAGAGTATTCTTGGTGGTTTTCATAGAATCCTATTTCAGTAAAATAGCTGCACCTCTCAAGCACATTTCAGTTTCGTGGTTATTTTAATGTTTCTGTTGTAATCATTGTTTCCTCATCTGCCTTTTTATATATTCTTCCATGTATATTTTCTTTTGTTATAAGGTAAATATGACTTTGAGATTGCAAATGATCTCTCCTCTCTTGATCTCTTTGTGTCTTCCTTCTCCCTCCTCCCCTATAGCAGTATGGTATTTGCACCATTTGCCGTAAGACTTTAAACTATTCTTGGCATATTCTTTAAAGTATTTATCGTTCATATATGAAGCTTCTTTCCTCTCTGCTGTCTTTCTATATGCCTTTTATAATAAAGCCATTCATAGTGATTCCTTTGGTCTACCCTGGCTTTCTGGGAACACTGAAGTGCTTCATGAATGAATAGAAACATAAAAATAAAAACAGTGGGTGGTGCCTGGGTGGCTCAGTTGGTTAAGCATCTGCCTTTGGCTTAGGTCATGCTCTCAGGGTCCTGGTATCAAGCGGCATCAGGCTCCCTGCTCAGCGGGAAGTCTGCTTCTCCCTCTGCCCCTCCCCCTACTCATGCTCGCTCTCAAATAAATGAATAAAATCTTTAAAAAAATAAAACGGTGAATAAAAGCACAAGGGCAAAATCTTGATTTGTGATATGTGGATTCCAGATTTCCGTGGAACATTAAGGCCCTAGTGATTTCTAACAACAGCATGAAAGAGACATAATAGCACAGTCAGCTTGGGGTAGGGGATTGCAAAACAAAACAAACTTTTTCTTAAAGTCTCTAGATAACCTGTCAGTGCAACTTCTATTCCTCTTCCTGCCAGATTCAGAGGCAAGCTGACTCAGGAAGGAGATGAGCAGTTTTGGAGAAAAGTAGTTTAGATTCCAGAGCAGAATACACTGAACATGTCCTTCTTTTTTTAGCCCAGAGAAAGAAATTCCTACACTATTATTAAACATGTTAAGCACCTGAATTCCACTTCTTACTCACATCCAACTTTAGGCATTTTTTAACAGGAGTGACTGATTTTTATGTCCTTCTGCCTTATGTTCTATCTGACACTCCCCCAGAGGTGTTAATAAGCAGTGCATTGAAATGAGATTTATAATTTGACAACCAAAGGAAAGAAACACAGGTCATGTGTATTCCTCTTCTGGGATAAGGAAAATTGCCTCTAACTCATGATTTTAAATTTGGCATGCTGAGTCTGTAGCGACAATGGAAACTTCTTTTGATTTTGTTTTGTTTTGTTTTGATACTAGACTAAGGAATTATCATTTTTGTATAATGCTTGGGATCAATATATTTATGATCCGTGTGCTTAAAAGTGATCCTCGCATATCTCCAAAACAGTATTTCTCTCTAAGTGCAGTGAATGACTGAGATTTGATTCTGTGCTTTTTTAAGTGATACATCTGAAAACATTACCTCGGAGCAAAGACATTTTCATTACTGACATACTACCTTGTTTTTTCAGTATAGTTTATTCTTCAAGCACTAACAAATAATAAGAAAAAGCACTAACAATTAGTAATAAAAATGTCCAGAAGTATTTAAATAGTGACCTTACATAAAAGGCAGTATTTCTCCCTTCCCCTCGAAGTTGGAGGCCCAGACCTCCTGGCCAAAGGGAGGGGGTCATCATTCTTTTCCAACTTCCTAGCCACTTGTAGGTTATACCATTCTCATGGAGTGATTCTAGCTGAATTTATTAAAAATCCCAATTCCCTCATTTCAGGTGAGATCTTAGTACTACTGGGAAATTTTTTTTTTCAGTCCTAATTACCTATATTTTCCGTATCACTTTGTGTACAGATGTACAACTCACCTCAAATTCCAACCTCATCCCACATGATCATTCTCAATTAATGATCTTGAAACCCACTTCAGTGTGAAAGTAAAGGCTCCCGGGCAGAACCCCTTCAACATCCACCACTTCAGCCTCAAAATGTATGCATGACTTCCTTAAGTATTTTATTTTCTTTCTCTAGGGAGAGGGTGGTTTTCAAGGCCATTGAAACATTCTCTGTCCTTGAACCCATATCCTCCTGCCTTTTCCGGAAAATTGTTTAATCAGTTTCTTGTTTTCTCTCTTGCAGTTTGGACTTCCTTACCTTTTATAAAAGCTTAACCTTTTCTCATCCGAGATCAAAACCTGTCTTTACCCTGATTTCACCACAAGCTATTATCTAATCTCTTCACTTAACTACACAGTTTTATCAAAATTGAGTCCAAGTCTCCAAGTAAAACCTATTCCATCAGCACTTGACTACAATCCAACTTCTATTTTCACCATTTTTGACAACACTCTTTCAAAAGTCAATGATTTCCTTCTCACAAAGTTTAGAATATCTCTACAAGTCTCCTCTTATTGACTTCTTTTTTTCTTAATGACATTTTTAAAAATTTTATTATGTTAATCACCATACATTACATCATTAGTTTTTGATGTAGTGTTCCATGATTCATTGTTTGTGTATAACACCCAGTGCTCCATTCAATACATGCCCTCTTTGATACCCATCACCAGGCTAACCCATCCCCCCAGCCCCCTCCCCTCTAGGACCCTCAGTTTGTTTCTCAGAGTCCATAGTCTCTCATGGTTCATCTCCCCCTCCGATTACCCCCCTTTCATTCTTCCCTTCCTGCTATCTTCTTCTTTTTTTTTTTTTTTAACATATAATGTATTATTTGTTTCAGAGGTACAGGTCTGTAATTCAATAGTCTTATTCACAGCACTCACCATAGCACACACCCTCCCCAAAATCTATCACCCAGCCACCCCATCCCTCCTTTTATTGACTTCTTTTTGAATACCTCTTCTATTTTGTTTTCACTTTTTCCTGAAAGGTTCTTCCACAGAGATCTTGATTCCTTCTCTTCATCATTCACATCCAGTTATGAAGTCAAATCACTTCTACCCCTGTAGGAATCCACTTTCTATGACCAGTGTTGCTCACCTAGGTAAGAATATCTATCATCTGTTTTCTAGAACACTGCAATAGCTCCCTAACTGGTCTCCCTGTGTCCTACATGTTTATATGAATAAATATGTTCTCCACAATATTCATGCTATTACTTTGATTTTTCAGTAGTTTTATAATCTTAGTAAAAATAATACATAATAATACATGTTGTTATAAAAGTAATCAACACTGAATGTGAAGAAATATCACTACTAACACCACCACCAATGGTTTATTATTTTTATTTTAACCTGTCTCACGTAAATTTTTTTAGTTTTAATTCCAGTATATTTAACATAGTGTTACATTAGCTTCAGGTGTACAATATAGTGATTCAACAATTCTATACATTACTCAGTGCTCATCATGATAAGTGTACTGTTAATGTACTCTTTAATCCCCTTCACCTATTTCACTCATTCTCCCAACCACTTCCCCTCTGGTAACAATCAGTTTATTCTCCATAGTTAAGAGTCTTTTTGTTGGGGGAGAGTTGTCTCTTTTTGCTCATTTGTTTCTTAAATTCCACAGATCAGTGAAATCATATGATACTTGTCTTTCTCTGACTTATTTCACTTATTATTATATGCTCCAGATCATCCATGTTATTGCAAATGGCAAGATTCCATTCTTATGGCTGAGTAATATTCCATTGTATATATATACCACATCTTAATCCATTTATCAGTTGATGGGTGCTTGGGTTGCTTCCATATTTTGGCTATTGTATATAATGCTACAATAAACATAGGGGTGCATGTATTTCTTTGAATTAGTGTTTTCATTTTCTTTGGGTAAATACCCAATAGTGGAGTTACTAGATTATATGGTAGATCTATTTTTAATTTTTTGAGGAACCTCCATACTGTTTTCCCCTGTGACTAAACCAGTTTGCATTCCCACCAACAGTGCATGAGGATTCCTTTTTCTCCATATCCTTGCCAACACTTGTTTTTTCTTGTCTTTTTAATACTAGCCATTCTAACAGGTATGTGGTGATATCTCATTGTGGTTTGGGTTTGCATTTCCCTGTTGATGAGTGATGTTGAACATCTTTTTCATGTGTCTGGTGGCCATCTGTATGTCTTCTTTGGAGAAATGTCTGTTATGTCTTCTGCCCATTTCTTAATTGGATTATTTCAGGTTTTTTGATATTGAGTTGTAGAAGTTCTTTACATATTTTGCATATTAACCATTTATTGGGTATGTCATTTGCAAATATCTTCTCCCACTCAGTAGGTTGTCTTGGTTTTATTGGTTGTTTCCTTTGCTGTGCAGAAGTTTTCAATTTTGATGTAGTCCCAACAGTTTATTTTTGCTTTTGTTCCCCTTATCTCAGGAGACATATCTAGAATAAATGTTTCTATGGCCAATGTCAGAGAAATTACTGCCTGTGCTCTCTTCTAGGATTTTTATGGTTTCAGATCTCATGTTTAGGTCCTTAATTCATGTTGAGTTTATTTTTGTATATGATGTAAAAACATGGTCCAGTTTCATTCTTTTTGCATGTAGCTGTCCAGTTTCCCCAATGCCATTTGTTGAAGAGATTGTCTTTTTCCCATTGCATATTTTTGCCTCCTTTGTTGAAGATTAATTGACCATATAATCATGGTTTATTTCTGGAGTCTCTATTCTATTTCATTGTTCTGTATGTCTATTTTTGTACCAATTCCATACTGTTTTGATTACTACAGCTTTCTAGTATAACTTGAAATTTGGATTGTGATGCCTCCAGCTTTGTCTTTCTTTTGCAAGATCGTTTTGGCTATTTGGGGTCTCTTGTGGTTCCAGACAAATTTTACAATTGTTCTAATTCTGTGAAAAATCCTGTTTGTTGGTATTTTGATATAGATTGCATTAAATCTGTAGATTTCTTTGGGTAGCATGGACATTTTAATATTTGTCCTCCCTATATGTGAACATGAGATATCTTTCTATTTGTTAGTGTGATCTTTAATTTTTTTCCATCAGTGTTTTATAGTTTGCAGAGGACAGGTCTTTTAGCTCCTTGGTTAAGTTTAATTCTGGGTATTTTATTATTTTTGGTGCATTTGTAAATGAGATTATATTCTTAATTTCTCTTTCTGATGCTTCATTATTAGTGTACAGAAAGGCATTGGGTTTCTGTATATTGATTTCATGTCCTGTCACTTTACTGAATTCATTTATTCAGTTCTAGTAGTTTTTTGGTGGGAGTTTTTTTGGTTTTCTATATTGAATATCATGTCATCTGCAAAGAGCGACAGTTTTACTTCTTCCTTATTGATTTGGATGCATTTTATTTCTTTTTGTTTTCTGATCGCTGTGTCTAGGACTTCCAGTACCATGTTGAATACAAGTGGTGAAAGTGGACATTCTTGTCTTGTTTCTGACCTTTGGGGGAAAGCTTTCAGTGTTTTCACCATTGAGTATGATGTTAGCTGTGGGGTTTTCCATATATGACCTTTTATTATATTGAGGTATGTTCTCTCTAAATCTATTTTGTTGAGGGTTTTTATCATGAATTGATGTTTTACCTTGGCAAATGCTTTCTCTGCATCTATTGAAATGATCATATGGCTTTTTATCCTTTCCTTGTTGAGTGATGTTCAATATTCACAAATCAATCAGCATGATAAAACCCTGCATCCCTGGAATAAATCCCACTCGATTGTGGTGAATTCAGTTTGCTAATATTTTGTTGAGGATTTTTACATTTATGTTCATTAGAGATTTTGGCATATAGTTCTCTTTTTTGTAATGTCTTAATCTGATTTGGGTATCAGGATAAGGCTGGCCTCATAGTGTGAATTTGGAAGCTTTCTTTCCTCTTCTATTTTTTGGAATAGTTTTGTGCTATGTTGTTTTGAAATGGTTAGCCCAAACAACAAATACTAGTTATTTTTATAGCTTAATAGGAATTACTGATTTTGCAGCATGTATAGTGCTTTTGGAAATAATATTTAAAATCTCACAGCAAATGCTGCTAGTTTAACTCTAGCATTGTCAAGATGAAGCTTGAGATAATTTTGTGGATTAGTAATCTCTTTCTGATTTGATTTATATCCACCTTTTTCTGCTTTTGAAACTTGTTTTAGGCTTACTGTATATTCAGTTTACTGGAATGGTATCTTTACATTTTATTTAAAATTAAAAATTTAGTTAAATGTTAGTGAAGTTTCATACAGACTCATACCTATATAATACAGAAGCTTAAGAATGCATTGTGGTAAGAAACATATAGATTGGCTTTTTTTGAATGAACTAAGATGGACTACAAATTGAATATTAATAAAGAATGTAATGGATGTAAATGATTATATTTTTCATAATTAAATGGAATTAAAATATATTATTTAAATTAAAATTTAGATAGTTTGGATTTGGTTCTGAACAGATACAGATTAGAATAGACCAAATTTGGACAAAATTTCTAGATTATTTCTATTGGACTCTGTGATTCTAAGGTTGAGTATTTCTCATGACTCTGTGAATAGAACTGTGCTAGTAAATAGTAATAGCAAATATCATTTATTAAATGTATACAACTTACAGATTTGTACTCAGTGCTTTGCATAAGACATTTGAAGTAGTTCAAGCAATGTTTAAGGAATGAATCTTTCTTTTTTTTTTTTTTAAAGGGAGAGTGAGAGTGCAAACAGAGAGGGGGGAGGGGCAGAAGGAAAGGGATAGAGAATCTCAAGTAGGCTCCATACCCAGCATGGTGCCCAACGTTGGGCCCAATCTGAGGACCCTGAGATCATGACCTGAGCTGAAATCAAGAGTCAGATGCTTAACTGAGCCACCCGGATACCCTGGAATGAATCTCATTTTTATTGTCTTATTATTGAACTTCAAAATAACCGTGCCTGGGGCCTGAGGTATATGTATCTTTTCTAAACTTCTTAATTTCTTTTTGCAAGTAAAACCTTGCCAAGAATTTGTTTCAACTTTTGTTTTTGTTATATGGAAGGGTTTTTTTTTTCTTCTCATCCTAGATCACCACAGATATTTTTTATTATTTCTGTATATCAGTTGCTAAAAGTCATTTTAGCTTGAAGAATATTCTGTAGGCAAGAATATGCTGTACAATGGTGCTTATACTTTACTGTGTCTTACAGTCACCTGGAGGACTTGTTAAAACACAGACGTCTGGGCATTAACTTGAGAGCTTGTGATTTAGCAGGTGTGAGGTGAAATTTTTAGTTTCTCAGGTAATATGGATGCCGGTGGCCGAGGTTCCATACTTTGAGAACCTCTGCTTTATGAGTATCTAAAATGAATACAGAGGGAGGATTATGGCATCCTTAGCACTGTTAATTTTATTTCAGTGAGTTTTTGTAACATAGCTAAGTTATAGTTATGCATAATTTTAAACTATTAGGGACTTAAATGTTACAAGCACTTTACATGTATTGGCTCATCTATGCCTCATTATAAAACCAACATAGGTACTATTAGGAGCACAACTGAGGATGGAAGGGCACAGATGGCTAAGTAACTTGTCCAAAGTCACACTAATTAGAAGAACTGGAGCCAGGAATCAAACTCATGTAATCTGACTCCAGAAACCATATTCTTAACCACTTATACCATGTCCCTATATCTAATATAAGAATTATCACAACAGGGTGGGGGGATGTGTTAGCCTGGTGATGGGTATTAAAGAAGGCACATACTGAATGGAGCACTGGGTGTTATATACAAACAATCATGGAACACTACATCAAAAACTATTGATGTATGGTGATTAACATAATAAAATTAAAAAAAAAAGAATTATCACAACATGTGGTCTAAGAGAAGATGAGGCCATGTGTTATGCTTCCTCATACCTGATATAAGTAAGCACAGTGATTAGCCAAGATGGGTCGTGCCTTCACCACTCCCTCATGTATAAAGCATCAATGTCACATATTCTATTAAATTCACATGTTAGGGCTAGCTGGAAAATGTCTCCAAGTTGTTTTCTGCTCTTTAGGGGAAAAGGTACTATTTTTAATCACCAGTTAGTCATTTCCAGATGTCACATCAAGGTTTTCCATATTTATGACTCTTTGAAAACCAGCAGCTGGGAAGTGACACTAATTAAAAAGCTACTCTTGAAGAAACTGTATGCTATGTGGTATAACTCTTGAGCTTATTTCTCCTTTTTTGAGAGACTGCCTAGAAAATGATTTCTGAGTTTTAAGTAGGATTCCTTGGATTTATTTTAACAGATATTTTGGAAAATCATGTTCATATCATATATAGAATATATGCTAGAATGCTTCCTTTTTATTCAACTCTTAGAGTCTTCCAAGAATATTAAAAACCATGAATTGAAAAATTGATTTTTTTGTTGATGAAAGTACAAATTGGAATCGAATAAAGATATTTGGTGAAATACATGGATGGATAATCACAGAGGTAAACCTATTTGTTAAACTACCAAGGTTTATAGAATACTCTCAGAACATTAAGAAGGAGCAGGGAAATAAGTACTAATATGTGGATAAATTAAAAAACAATCTGTGGCTATTAAAAAAATAAGAATAATGTAGGCTGTATTAGCTAATTTTAATATATTCTTACATATAAATTTTTTATAGCTTAATGGACAAATATATAGGATATCAAAAAAGGAAATACATGTGATTTTGGTCAATTCTGGGGATATATGAAGATGCAATGTTGAAATGATGTGGCAATTTTTATCCTTTAATATTTAGTTCCTTTCCATTTAAATACAATGATTTTTTCCACGTTTCTCTTTCTTTTTTTTATTATGTTCAGTTAGCCACTGTATAGTACACCATTAGTTTTTGATGTAGTGTTGATTCATTAGTTACGTATAACATCCAGTGCTCATCACAGCACGTGCCCTCCTTAATACCCATCACCCTGTTACCCCCTCCCCCCACTTCCCTCCCCTCTGAAACCCTCAGTTTGTTTTCCAGGGTCCATAGTCTCTCATGGTTCGTCTCCCTCTCTGATTTCCCCCCCTTCAGATTTCCCTCCCTTCCCCTATGGTCCTCTGTGCTATCGCTTATGTGCCACATATGAGTGAAACCATTGTTTCTTTTGTCTTTCTCTGCTTGACTTATTTCACTTAGCATAATCCCCTCTAGTTCCATCCATGTAGACACAAATGGTGGATATTCATCCTTTCTGATGGCTGAATAATATTCCATTGTATATATGTACCACATCTTCTTTATCCATTCATCTGTTGAAGGGCATCTCGGCTCCTTCCACATGTTTCTCTCTCTTTTTTTTAAATTTTGTTATTGTTATGTTAATCACCATACATTACATTATTAGTTTTTGATGTAGTGTTCCATGATTCATTGCTTGTGCATAACACCCAGTGCTCCATGCAGAACGTGCCCTCTTTAATACCCATCACTAGGCTAACCCATCCTCCCACCCCCCTCCCCTCTAGAACCCTCAGTTTGTTTTTCAGAGTCCATTGTCTCTCATGGTTCGTCTCCCCCTCTGATTTCCCCCCCTTCATTCTTCCCCTCCTGCTATCTTCTTCTTTTTTCACATGTTTCTCTTTCTTAATGGGAGATGGGATCCTTGTGCTTCTTTCCTATACTGGGTGACTCTGAAATGTGGTGTGAAAGCTTCCAGAGACCTCTGTGGGATCTGACACAAAGTTACCCTCTGTGAGACCTTGCTTGCCATTGCAAAATGGCTTTGTCTCTTTCTTTTCCCTGCCTGACCCCTCACTTCTTTACCAGTAGTTCCTTGGACTATATCTTAATACTGTAGTAATCACAACTATCCTGTACTCAGAATCTTCCTATACTATGACATAGGTAGATGACAGGTTGCTCTTTAGAACGAGCTGATTAGAATTTAGCAGGTAATTTTGGAACCCTTCTCACCATTAATGGAATTTTGAGCTATTTTTAGGTAGACAATACAACATGGCATCCAAGAATATAAAACTTAAAATGTGTAATTATCTAGCTCCTAGTATTATGTTCTAAGTCTCACAAAAATGCTGACTCAAAAATTTTTTAATATCCATGTTAATCATGTCTCAGGTTCTGAGAAATTACAAATTTACCCAAACTGGTCATAAGCAATCAAATTAGAAGGAAGCTAAATATATTGATCTCTATAAAGTAGTACATGTATGAAATTCTTAGGGCTATTACTCTATGGACAGATAGAAAGACAGGAATATATCCTATGATATAAAATTAAGTGAAACTAAAAAAAATGATGAATCTTCATTTCTCAGAAATTGGCCTCTGTCAGAAAATATGACTTTTAGAATTAGAAATGAAAAGTCATCTATATTAGAACTAAAATAGTGGATGGTAGTTTGGCTATTGAAACAAAGCAATTGCATTTCTTCCTAAAAAAATGAGAAGGAAAGAAAAAATAACAAATGATAAGCAATTAAAAGGAAAGCAACCAGGAGTATAATGTAATATGTGATTTAGAAAAATGAATGCTAAAATGACCAAGAGACCAAAATCACATTTCATGAAGAGCAATAATACTTAAAGTTTGGATAACCACCAATTTCTCTCTGAAGAGATATTTTCTGAATAATTAAAGATAACCTAAAATAGGGTGAAATCAGGTTCAAATTCCTCCTTTTCACACCTGATGCTTTTCTTGACAGGCTGAAGCAGAGTACGCTAAAAATATTTGTTGGTAACATTTTGAAAAAGCTAGAACATAGAAAGAAAGCAAAAACATAGAAAGAATAAAGAGGTCATTGTTAGATGGGAATCAGCCTTGCTTGATGGATGATCTGTCTTTTTTGCTCTGAGGAACACAGGGGACAGTGCATTTAGCTTCTCTCACAAAATACAAAGGCAACTTCTTTAGAAGACCTTTTTTCTCCAGCTTTATTGACCTATTACTAACATATACTTATGTCAATTTAAGATGTACAGTGTGATGATTTGATACATGGATATATTGTGAAATGATGACCACAGTAAGGTTAAATGCCTCCATCCCCTCACATAATTGCTATTCGTTTGTGTGTGCTGATAACATTTAGTCTTTTAACAACTTTCAAGTATATAATACAGTACTCATAATCACAGTCACCATGCTATACATTAGATCTCCAGAATTTATTAATCTTACAGATGGAAGTTTATACTCTTTGACAAATATCTCTCCATTTTTCCCAGCCACTGGCAACCACCATTCCATTCTCTTTTTCTAGGAGTTCAACTGTTTTAGATTCCACATAGAAGTGAGAACATAAAGTATTTATCTTTGTCTGACTTATTTGACTTAGTCTAATGCCTTCAGGGTCCATCCATGTTGTCACAAAAGGCAAAATTTCCTTTTTTATGACTGCATAATATTCGTGTGTGTGTGTGTGTGTGTGTGTGTGTGTGTGTGTGTGTGTGTGTGAGACATCTTCATCCATTCATTCCTGGATGGACACTTGGCTGTTTCCATGGCTGGACTATTGTAAATAAAACTGCAATGAACATGGGGGTGTAAATATCTCTTTGAGGTAGATTTTATTACCTTTAGAAGACATTTTAATATTAATTTTGGCAAAGTAACTATGTAAGTTGCAGAATTTCCTCTTTGAAGTTCATATTTTCTTCTACCTAGAGTGACATAGAAATTATGTTCTCAGGAAATTCTAGCTTTACATGCTTATGATATGTTGCATCATTTGGGTCAAATCATGGAAGACAACGTACTATAGTAATTAGAAATGAGACCTCTGGAGCCAGACTTCCAATGCCTACTACTAAACGATTCTGTGTACTATTTTTTTGATCTGTAGTATGGGAAAAATAATAGTAATTACCATATAAGAAGTTGTGAGGATTGAATGAGCTGATTAATATAAAGTGCTTCAAACATTACCCAGCATGTATTGAGTAGTCTATAATTCTTGGCTGTTGTAATAGTAACAGTTTTCCAGTGGCAGAAATGGACTTTTTCAATGTTCTTTCTGAGTTCAAAATCTCATATACTTTATCTGAAAATAAAAGTTCATTCTTCTAGCATAGAACCTTATATTATCTATGTACATAATATAGTTTGTTTATTGTCCTCAATTAGAAATACAATCACCTGACTTATCTCAGGCATTTCACTAAATAGTTTATATTCTTTCTTACTAATACGGCAATAGCTCTGCCAGGTGAATATTAATATTTCCATTTTACTGATACAGAAACAGATTCAGAAAACTTGCCTAAAAGCTAAAATTCACACATCTAATACATATTGAAACCAAAATTTAAGCAAAGTTTGAGCTCATGTTGTTTCCTTATACTGTTTTGTGCAATAGAAAGAATAAAGAGGTCATTGTTAGATGGGAATCAGCCTTGCTTGATGGATGATCTGTCTTTTTTGCTCTGAGGAACACAGGGGACAGTGCATTCAGCTTCTCAGAACTTTCATTTTCATGATGTCATTTTGACCTGGAAATTTTAAATGCAAAACAACCAGTTTCTTTCCAGAACTACATGTATATGATGTGTTTTCAAATTCTCCTTAAGCAGATTGAAAACATACTCATAGCTATGAATGTGACTAATCACCCACTGCCTATTTAATCACTAGACCCTTACAATTTTTATTCCACTTTCAGTGTTTGCATTGACCTTGCCAACATTTAATTGACGCCAATCCACATGAATGCTTAAACTTGAATCACCTAATTGCTAGAGATTTCTCTTACTTAAAGGAAATCCAGAGCACATTTATTGACAACATTAAAGTTCTTACTAATTTCCTGCTTAGAGAATAGTATGAAAGAGCTGCTTCATCTAGGAGAATATTAACTTAGAAACTTTAAGATGAGAGAAGTATGATTTAGAAGTAATGAGAAATAAAACCGAAATTCACAGATTATATTTATGCTTGCTATTTTATTTCTATCTACTTAGACTTTTTATTAAGGATGTTGGTAGGATTTTATCCAGTATCTTCCGGAACCTCTATGAATAAACAGTTCTGGTTTTCTTCTTTAACTTGATATAAATTACAGTTGTATTTTTTTCTAAGCTTTATTTGATTTTTGTTTTCTTGTCTTATTCTTTTTTTGTCTTAAAATATAGCACTTCTATCATGTTTTATATATAGCAGAGGAAATTGCTGACTTCATGGAATCCAAAGTATAATAAGATATTTAATGTGATGATGGTGAAGATTGAGGGTCCATCCAGTTGAAAAAGAAATGCTGTGTATATTATTAGACTTGCTGAATGATTTCCAAATCCTCTTCTTCCCTTCTGTCATTATCACTTGTTTCAATAGGAAAGCAATGTATGAAGACAATTTTTAAGGGAATTTTCTGACCTTAAGTCAAATAAGGGACACTTGGATTTGAGGTTACCGTGAACATAGCTTTACCTGAGGGTCTGGAGTTGGAAATTCACACAGGCCAGTGTTCAACTCCCCAGGCCCCTGTAGAAAACAGAGTGAAAGAATGATGGCTTTGCCTTTGATGTTAAAGCAAGGAGGGAGGGTGGTCATGGAAACAGATTTGCGTGATCACTTGTGGTGGGGAAAGGGTGTGTATTTCCATGGGCCAAGCCTAAACTGTAGGTTGGAACTGAGAGGTACTTGCAAGTGGATTGGCAGGGCCAGGTATCAGTGCAATGCAGAAGCTTCCAGTGTATTGTGCATTGCTCAGATCTCCTCTTCTGGACCATGATACTTATTTCCCCCACTGCTTGGAGTATTGCTTGCTAACAACCAATAGCCGAGTTCCTCACTAGGAACTGCCATGGCCAAAAGGAGCAGCATTTCTTAAGGGTAATGCCTCCTGGCTGTCAGCAGTTTGCATTCAATAACTGGTCTGTGTTGGGGCATAAAAATCTAGCCTTCTTACATCAAATGAAAATATGTCCAAAGGGCATCCCAGTATCAAGATTTCCCTGTGAGACTGGCTGAAGCCTCATTGCAGCTGCATCACAATTCAGCTTTTTCTTCGTCCTATCCTGCTGCCGTCACATCCTTACACACAGTGTTCCTGAGATCACATCCCTTCTCCTCCTCTTCCCATCTCTGCAATCATCTGCAAATTTCCATCTCAGAATCTCCGGGAATCCAACCTATGGCAGATGCTGCTGAGAAATTATATTGTCACCCTACTTCTCTGGCACTTAGGGAATTATTCAAAAGGCCAAAAAGGCATTCAAATTCTAAAATACCAATTTCGATTTTTTTAGTATTACTTACTGTGATAAAGTATTGATGAGTATACACTTCTGTGTCCTTTTCCTTTCTCCATGTGGTAAGACACTTAAGTCAGAAAGTGTGACTCATACTCTGTAGGTGTAGTAATCTGTATCCCCTGATAACCGATAAATGCTACCACGGTCCATGGCTCTCGTGCTGAGTGCTGGTTTATTGAGTGAATTGATTTATGTGGCCACATCAGAATGTATAGTGTAATTTTGAATTCTACAGAGAGAAGTCTTATCTATTTGGTAAACTCACTTTGGACTGCAGTACAGGTTTTGATGTGGAAGGCAGAACAGAGAGCCTGGCAGGAACAGTGGTTCATCTGCTAGTTGATGCACCAGTGGAATGGTTCAAAGTAGCTTGCCAGAGTGAGTCTCTAAACCAGCAGACATGTCCATTCCACAGATATCACTGCTGCTTTATCCCTGTGCAAATCAGGGAGTATAGGAAGACTGGGTATATGTATCTCTGTAGCTTTCCTTGGTTTATAAATCTAATTTTCCTTTGTTTATAAATTCAAATTAAGACTCAAAATGAGGTAAGAGAAATGCCTATCTCTTAAGTGCAAGGAATGCTTAAGGCCTGCTCTCAAAGGAAGCTACCTGCTCAGAATGGCACAAAATCTCCTCTTCCTTTTGTCTCATGGTTTTCCTCACCATGCTTCTGTGTCTTTGTGCATTGTGATCCTTTCACTTAGACTGTCTTTACCCTCTTTAGCTACCTGTCATATTCCTATTCATCCTCCAAGACTCAGTTTAATTGTTTTGGAGTCTCTCTACAATCCCTATCAAGTTTGAGACTCTCTTCTGTTTTTCTCTTGCTCTTTTATTCACATACTTTTTTTTTTTTAATTTATTTATTTGAGACAGAGAGATACAGAGAGAGAGAGAGAGTAGGAGCAATGGGGAGAGGCAGAGGGAGAGGGAGAAGCAGACTCCCCGCTGAGCAGGGAGCCTGATGCGGGGCTTGATCCCAAGACCTGGAGATCATGACCTGAGCTGAAGGCAGACGCTTAACGACTGAGCCACCCAGGCGCCCCTATTCACATACTTTTTAAAATTCACAATGTATTGTGAACTTGTATTTTAGTTAGTTGGCTTCTATAACTCTACTGTGAACTTATGTAAGGCAGGAGAATGTCTTTTTCTTCCTTTTTTCTCTCCATTTATATAAATAGCTCATAAAATGCCTCCTAATTTATGAATAGATTCAAACCCACCAGTGGAAATAATTTAAAAATGTAGAAGTATTGGAAATTGAAGAGACACCTACTTGAATTCTATGACCTTGACATTAAAATCCTTGCCATGAGAAACCCTTCTTAAAGATTTGGATATCTAATCATTTTTATAATACAAAAGGTATTGGGGAGAATTGAGAATGAGAAAAATATATGTCTTCATTTGACAAATGAAAATTTAAATTAATATCAGGAATTTTTAAAATAGTGAAATTTTGAGGGGATTGGTAGTATAAATAGTGACTGTTGCATGCAATAAATATAAAAATTAAAAAAATGAATCTTGTCATATTTCAGCAAGACCTTTCACTTCCTTTTATTGAAAAACTTGGAACTTTTATGTTGCATTTCAATTATACGTTTAAGTACAACAGTAGAATATAGAATTGTGACCTGAGAATTGGCCTCTGAAATTTGTATTGCCTCCTTCAGGTGGTTGCTTTGAAATATCAAAAGATAGCTCTTGTATAGAAGAAATGCTTATGGGGCGCCTGGGTGGCTCAGTCGTTAAGCGTCTGCCTTCAGCTCAGGTCGTGATCCCGGGGTCCTGGGATTGAGCCCCGTGTCAGGCTCCCTGCTCTGCGGGAAGCCTGCTTCTCCCTCTCACACTCCCCTTGCTTGTGTTCCCTCTCTCGCTGCCTCTCTCTCTGTCAAATAAATAAATAAAATCTTAAAAAAAAAAAAAAAAAAGAAGAAATGCTTATCTGGTTCAAATATTATTCAGTAGTCACATACTGAGCAGAATTCATGGCAAAAAAAAAAAAATTACAAAGATGAACATGACCATGTCTTTGCTTTCACTGAGCTCATGATCTAGGGAGAAAGTGAAATAAACCAGAAAGTTATAACTCAGTGATTTAGGTGCTTGATATAGGAGATGAGGTGACTATCGTGCTTTGGGGGACTATGTTGGTGGCTTATTTCCATTCTTCCTTTGACCCTGTGCATGATTGCAGAAGTTGTAACCTAATTTCTTCTTTCATTAGTACGCCCATACCTTCAATTCAAATTCTCAGTTTACCATTTACTAGCTTTGTGATCTTGGGCAAGCTACTTAATCCTCTGAGTCTTAGGTTCCTCATTTATTAAATAGGAAAGTTTCTTTGTTAAATAAGAATGATCTCTGTCTTGCAATGTTGTTATAACTATTAATTGAAATACTTAAACTACTTAGCATGGTCTTAGTATATAGCAATTCTCAACTACATATATATATATATATATATATATATATATATATATATATTTTTTTTTTTTTTTTTTACCTTCTTCACTATTTTATCACTGGGATTCAAGAGAAAGCTTTAGGCTATTTGTATGCTTACACTACAGTTTGCACTGGAAAACATTCTATGATCCCTTTCTCCATCTCATTCTGTCCATGCCATGATGCCATGAGTGACTCCAGGGTAAGCATTGTGGTTTCCCTCATTTTGTAGTCACAGAGCCTAGTCTTGTGTTCAATTTAAGTGCTCAGTAATTTGTTCAGGGATTGGATAATTACTGAATTCTATTTATTTTTAAAACAGGACTGAAAACTGAGCAAAGCTGTGGATATCATAATCTAAGCAGTATAAGATCCATATAGTTTCAATTTCTGATTTCTCCAATTGCAGTTTACTGACAATTATTACAGATAATTGCCATTGTGTCAGTCAGTAACAGCACATGGTGGCAAAATAGGCTCCGATTTGATTTAATCAATAGCGGGATTACTGAGAGGCTCTGATCCTAGAAGCTTTCAAGTGGTGCAGTGATACAGAGAAAACTCAATTTAATTACCAGAAACTAGGTCAAGGAGGAAAAAAAACATACTTCTGGAGGGCAAGTGCAATAAAAGAGACAATTATAATGGATATATGAGCAAGATGGATAACACAGCATTTTTTTAGAAACTCTAAATCATTTTTGAACATTCTGAGTAAGGGCCAGTCTGCCCTGGTCAGTAGTGGATTTTAATTTTTTCTGTGTGAACCAAAGTTCATCCATTTGCTTGAGTGTGGCTTACAAATGTCTTTATAAGTGATTGGTATGGTTATTTAATAAATAGGATTTAAAATAGGGAAATGTTGCAGACATCCTTATTCATCAGAAATGGATTGGTAAAAGCCAACCAAAACTTCATCCTATTACCTTAAAAAAAAGCTAATGCTATACACTGGAAACCATTTTCTCTGAAAAAGAAACTTGAGACTTCTAAGTGTTGCTCTTTTATCAAGATAAATATTAACAGACTGAAAAAATATGCCTGTCTTCTTTGCTTCAACAGAACATTTTACAGCCTCTTAATAAAAATGTTTTTTTTTTTTGTGGTATATAGATAAAAGTTATTGAGTGTTTAGTCTATTCTAACTACCATGATAATTGTTATATATTTTATGTTAATATTTTCATGTTAAAGGAGATTAGCTATTTTGCCTTTTACAGGACTTCAAGAGGTTAAATAACTTTTTCTAGCTTGTCAGTTATAGATCCAGAGGACTTGAATCCAAATCTATTTGATATCGTTATAGAGACTATGGGTGGGAAAGTCCATGCACCTTCAACCTGCAGTAAAAATTTTAGTTGTTTTTTTTTTTTAAGATTGTATTTATTTGACAGAGAGCAAAAGCGCAAGCACAACAGAGGGAGCAGCAGAGGGAGAGGGAGAAGCAGGATACCCTCAGAGCAGGGGGAGGCCAGTGTGAGGCTCGATACCAGGATCCCGGGATCATGACCTGAACCAAAGGCAGTCGCCCAACCAACTGAGCCACCCAGGCACCTGTAAAAATTTGTCTTATAAGTAAACTCAAATTCTCTCTGATTCATACACCCACAAAATAATAACTAAAGGAACTTAATAGATGTTAAGACCTGTCTTACTGACTGATTTAACAGACTTTAAGTCCAGCTGGTTTTGCCAAAAGTTTAGATAGATATTTGGAAATCTTTTTTTTTTTAATTTTATTTATTTATTTGAGTGAGAGAGAGAGAGAGCAAGAGAGAGCAAGCACAAGCAGGTTGAGGGGCAGAGGAGGAAGCAGACTCCCTGCTGAGCAGGGATCCTGATGCAGGGCTCAATCCCAAGACTCTGGGATCATGACCTGAGCCAAAGGCAGAGGTTTAACTGACTGAGCCACCCAGGCACCCCAACATTTGGAAACCGGGGTGCAGAATTTACTGTTAATGGAGAAGTTGGATAAAACTAGATAAGTGCAGAAGGGACAAATTTATATTTTTAAATTAAAAATATTTTAAAAGATATATCATTTTCTATTAATGCATTGAGTTTCTGTATTTCAGAATAAGACTCTGCTTAGGAGGCTCATATATTAAAACTGTGGCAATCTCCAAAGTCATCCCTCAGAATGTGCATTTGGGTGAGTGAAAAGCCTACTTTTTATAGGTCAGTCAGTATTAGAAGACCAATCTATAAATCCAAATTTTAATAAGCCTGTAATGGGGCTAACAGTCATTACACAGCAGTTGGCAGGTAACATTCAGTTTCTATTCACATGCAAAACATCTTGATTTCTTCTCAAGTATTACTGTGAATTAATTACATTTTTATGCTTGATGTTTCTCCTGAGTTCATATCAATGACATTTCAATTATAAATGCCTTCCATGTACATGAAACAGAGCAAAATACTTTTTTTAAATATTCTTTATGTGTAATGGTGGATGAAATGTAATGGTGAATTTTTATTGTCTGCCTTGACCAGTGATTGCTTTTGAAGCTATCTCCCCTACACATACACCCCAGTGGTTCAAATTGATTAAAGTCAGGATGTGATGAAAGAAAAATGGAGAAGTATGCAGAAAAATTGAACACTTGATTTCACTGTCAATTTAATCTCCTTTTGTGTTTTAACTTTATTTTTAAAAAACAAACATGCATTTATTATAAAAATTTAGGAAAAACACATAAGCAAAGGTAAGAGTATATATATATATCACTGATATCTCTGACACAGAAAAAATTACTGCTAACACAGTGGTTTTTAACTTCCATTTTGCTTTTACTCCCATATGCGGGACACTTCAAAATATTCATAAACGTAGACAACAGTTAATAATAATTGGTGAGAAAATTACTTTTTCTTCCTCCCCTACTATTCTGGGGGGAGAAACAGAAGTGTACCCTTTTGAACTAATTAGTGCTGTTCACCAGATAATTTTGGTTCTCCTCACTTCTAAGCTTATGGGAGTATTTCACTTTATCTTTAGTCGGATGGGGTCATGTGTGAGAAAGTCTGAACAATTAGTTATGATTAGAAGTGATGCATGTCATTATGGAGTCAAATTATTTATTTGTATATGAGTGAGTTCCTTTCTCAACCTACTCAGTAAACCATAGCTTTCAAAATATGGCTGGGCCATTGGTTTGAGTAAGTAAGACCAACAGAGCCCCCTCCTGACCAAAAAAGGATCTATACCATGACCAAGAAATAGACCTGTTACTTTAAGCCATTAGGATTTTGAGGTTTGTTACCACAGCATAATTTAACATGTCATGACAAATATACAACCCAATAATCATCTGTCACCAAATGACTTCAATTTATCCTCAGGAAGGGAGGAAATCTGAGCCAAAGCTTATGGGAAATAATATACATTTAGGTCAAAGCATGCAAATTTTATTAAAAATTATCTTTAAAGCAAATTTTTCAGTTGTAAGGAATATGTTATGTGAGTTAATAAAGGTGCAGTAAGGAATTTCAGTAAGGAATTTCTCCTTGTTTTATTACAAAAATACAGTGATAATATCTTTGTAGCAATGAAAATCTAGGAAACCAAGGGCTGTTCTCATGCAAATGATAAAATAGCAGTGTGTACATAAATATGTCCCTAAGAACAGGCAGAGTTGTATTGGTAAAGAAAATTTAAAAAGCTGAAAAGTAAATAACATTAGTAAACCACTCATAAGACTCATAAAAAAGACAAGATACCAGTTACAAATATCTGGAAGAAAAAGGAAGACAACTGCAAAACCTATAGAGTTTAGATTAATACAAGAAGTTATTATAACAGTTTTTTTCCAATACATTTAAGTAGAAAATTCCCAAAATATGTATAAACCATCCATACAAATAATCAAAGCTCACATAAGGACAAAATCTGAATTCTCCAGCAATTATTTTAAAAATCCAAAATTAAAAACTTTCCTAAGAATATGATTCAAGGGTCCTACTGAGAATTATACCAAACATTTAAGAAAGACCTAATAACCATACACAAAGCTTTCCTTCAAGAACCCAAGAACACTTGTAGGGTACACCCTTTCTATTCAATAATGCACTGATGATCTAACCAGCACAATAAATAAAAATAAAGGAATGATATACAAAAAGGAAGAAATAAAATTAGTATTCAAAGAAATGATTTTGTACATAAACTAATATACACAATAACTTATTATATATGCATTCTTTAAGTTTAGCAAGATTATTTAGTACAAGGTCAACATGCAAAAAATTCATTGTATTTTGACATGCCAATGACAAATATTTAGGAAACACACTATTACAATATTTTTAAAAATATCAATTTCCTACTACTTGAGAGAAAGTTGACCTATGTAAATTGAAGAATGTTTATGGGTTGGAACATTCAATCGTCTAAATATGTTAATCTCCTGAAATTGAGCAATGGGTCTGCTGTGGTCCTATAAACACACACACACACAATGGAATATTATGCAGCCATCAAGAAAATGAAATATTGCCATTTGCAATGATGTGGATGGAACTAGAGTGTTTATGCTAAGTGAAATAAGTCAATCAGAGAAAGACAAGTATCATATGATTTCACTGATATGAGGAATTTGAGAAACAAGACAGAGGATCATAGGGGAAGGGAGGGAAAAAATGAAACAAGACGAAACCAGAGAGGGAGACAAACCATAAGAGACTCTTAATCTCAGGAAACAAACTGAGGGTTGCTGGAGTGGAGGGGGATGAGAGGGATAGGTGGCCGGGTGATGGACATTGGGGAGGGTATGTGCTATGGTGAGCGCTGTGAATTGTATAAGACTGATGAATCACAGACAATGTATCACAAATAATACATTATATGTTTAAAAAAAAAATTAAAAAATGCTAATAGTAGATTCAGCAGAATTGGGAAAGCAACTGAACAAAAAGATTTGGGTAGAATTAAAGTGTGTGAAGTCAGTGATTTCAAGGGACATGGGGCAAGTTACCCGGACCTTATAAAAACAGACAAAATAAGAAGACTCTGCAGATTGTCTGCATTCTTACAAGGGTGGAACTAACCAACACAGTTGGAGTTTGATCTAAAAGAGTTAGAAGGTCCAACTCTGTGACTTTAACCATAGAATTCATTTTCATAATAAATATAGAATGTAGAGCATGTGAAAATGAAAGTCATTTGAGGCAAGTACAGATGTCTAGTGATATCTCTCTTGGATGAAGTTTTGGAGAGGTTCATGGGAAGGGTTTATGTAACAAAGAATGAGGTAATTAAAAGATTTTTAGTTAAGAATAAAAGGATTAAATCGAGGCTAGGCTCTTAAGAACTTACAGATTTCGGGGCATCTGGGTGGCTCAGTCGTTAAGCGTCTGCCTTCGGCTCAGGTCAGGGTCCCGGGGTCGAGCCCCGCATCCGGCTCCCTGCTCGGCGGGAGGCCTGCTTCTCCCTCTCCCACTCCCCCTGCTTGTGTTCCCTCTCTCGCTGTCTCTCTCTCTGTCAAATAAATAAAATCTTAAAAAAAAAAAAAAAACTTATTGATTACCATATTGCAGATCTGTTTCATCATTTGTGAAATTTGGACCTAGATAATCTAGAAAAGAGATTAAATATTTACTTATCCACTTTGCCTTCTCTGTGCTGATCGATTGTTTCATGGAAGGAAATAACTTTGTGTGTGAGAGCGTGCATGAGTCTGTGCAAGCGCACATGGAAGGGGAGGGGCAAAGGGAGAGGGAGAGAATTTTTAGCAGGCTCTACACCCAGCACAGAGCCCAACATGGGGCTCTACCTCACCACCCTGAGATCATGACCTGAGCTGAAATCAAGAGTTGGGTACTTAAAGGACTGAGCCACCCAGGCACCCCTCATGGAAGGAAATCTTAGAGTAGATTTTAAATAAAACCTAACATTTATCATATTAAAAAAGTAGTTGTCTAAAGTAATACAACTTACTTTTTTTCTTTTATGGATCATGTTTTTGGTGTTGAATCCAAGAAATCTTTGGCAAACCAAAGTCACAAAAATTTTCTATGTTAAAACATTTTTAAAGTTTTAATTTTTACATTTAGGTCTATGATCCATTTTGAGTTACTTTTTATATTTGGTGCTAGGTATCAAAGTGAATTTTTTGCATATGGATATCTAATTTTTTTTTTTAAAGATTTTATTTATTCATGAGAGAGAGAGAGAGAGGCAGAGGGAGAAGCAGACTTCCCACAGAGCAGGGAGCCCGATGCGGGACTCGATCCCAGGACTCCGGGATCATGACCTGAACCGAAGGCAGACGCTTAACCATCTGAACCACCCAGGCGCCCTGGATATCTAATTTTTAAACACAATTTGTTAAAAAGAGCATTATTTCTCCACAGAATTTTATTTGTACTTTGGTAAAAAAATTAGTTGAACTTATATTTGTCAGTTTATTTCCTCTGTTTCATTGATCAGCTTATCTGTGTTATATCAATACCACATTGTCTCAATTACTGTAGATTTATTATATCTTGAAATTGGATAGTATTAGTCCTTCAACTTTGTTCTTAAAGTTATTTTGGTCATATTAGGTCTTTTGTATTTCCAAATGAATTTTAGAATCACTTTGTGATTCTAAAAGTGCTTGCTGGGTTTTTTTGTGTGTTTGTTTTAGGATTGAGTTGATTATATAGATAAATTTAGGGACAGTTGACATCTTCACAATATTAATTCACGAATGTAGTACATCTCTCCATTTAAGTATTTTATCATTTCTTTTTAACAATGTTTCGTGGGTTTGGGTGTGCATATATTGTACACCTTATCAGATCTATTCCTAAGTATTTCACATTTCTCAATGTTATTATGCATGATGTTTCTCAAATTTCAATTTCTAGTTATTTGTTGGTAGTGATCGAAATAAAATGGATTTTTGTATAGAATTGCTGTTTACACCTTATAAACATGCTACTTAGCTTTAGTAGCTTATTTGTAGATTCCATTGGATTTTCTATATATCCAGTCATGTTGTCAGTAAATAGTTTCTTTCCAATATGAGTATCTTTTTTCCTTTGTCTTGCCTAATTGCACTAACCATATCTTCTAGTACAGTGTTGAATAGAACTTGCCTTGTTCTGATATTAGGGGGGCAACTTTCAATCTGTAACATTAACTGTTAACATTAAGTGATGAGAGTATTTCATTTGAGAAACTTGTGTTCCTAGTTTGCTGAGAATTTTTTTAAAAACTTTGGGATAGGTAGTGGATTTTATCAAATGCCTTTTCTGTTAAGATGATTATATGGCTTTTCTTTCAAAATTTGTTTCTATGGCAAACTACATTGATTTTCAATGTTAAACCATTCCTTAGATAAACCCCATTTGGTCATTTGGATGAAATGCTCTTTTTGTACATTGATGAGTTTGATACGCTAAATATTAAATTTTTGTATTTATGGTCATGATTGATATTACTCTATAGTTGTCTTTGCGTGTAATTATTTTGTCTAATTTTGGTATTAGCATTATAAAAGCTGACTTCACAAATGCGTTGGGAAGTATGACCTCCTCTTTATTTTTGGAATGAGTTTTTGCAGATTTGGTTTTATTTCCTTCTTGAACATTTGGTAGAAATCACCAGTGAAGTCATCTGAAGTTTTCTCTGTGGGGATGTTTCTAAGTACAAATTTAATTTTGTAGCTATATAGGATTATTCAGGTTATCTGTATCTTCTTGTTTAAGCTCTGGTAGTTTGTCTTCCAAGGAATTTTCCTGTTTTATCTAAGCTGTCAGATTTACTGTCATTAAGTTTTCATAATAATTATATGTTTAACATCTGTAGAATGTATAATGATGTCACCTCTTAGTCTTGATATTGTGATTTTTGCCTTTTTTCTCCTTATCTTTGTGGCTAGAAGTTTATGAATTTATCAATCTTTACAAGCCAGCATTTGATTTCAGTGATTTTTCTCTATTTTTTCCTGTCTTTTAATTTTTATCAATTACTGCTCTTTTATTTTATTTCTTCTGCTTACTTTGGGTTTAATTTGTTTCCCCTTTCCATTTTTTTAAATAGAAGCTTTTACCATTTTAGATCTTCTTTTCTAATAATATAAGCATTTAATGCAATAGTTTTACCTCTGATCATTGCTTTTAGAGCATCTGCCAACTTCCGTTAGACTTTAAAAAAAATTAGGTGTCTCCAAAATATATTTTATTTTCTCCTATGATTTCTTTTTTGACTCGTGGATTATTTAGAATTATGTCATTTAATTTCTAAATATTGGAGAAATGTTCCAAATACCTTTCTTACTGATTTCTAGTTTAATTCTGCTGTATCTAAGAACATTACTCTTAGTTTGAAATTTATTGAGAATTCTTTTATGGCTTAGAATATTTTGTGTCAGGGTACCTGGGTGGAACAGTTGGTTAAGTGGTCCAGCTTGATTTCAGCTTAGGTCATGATCTCAGGGCTGTGAGGTTGAGCCTTGTGTTGGGCTCTGGGCTCTGTACTAGGCATGGAGCCTGCTTAAGATTCTTGTTCTCCCTCTGCCTGCTGGCCTCTCTCTCTCTCTCAGAAGAATGTGTTGTATTTTAGTAAATGTTTTGTGTATTGTTGAAAATATGTGTTTTGCTGGATCAAGTATTCTATAATTAGCAATCAGGTCAAGCTTTTTGATAGTATTATTCATGAAAATAAGATTTCTATTGTCTTCCTTATGTTTGTATCCCTGTACCTAGTATGCCTACCACCCCTTGGCTGCTTTTGAGATTTTCAAATTTTCACTGTTGTTCAGTAATTTAGGAAGTACTTCAATGTGATTTTCTCTGTGTTTATTCTGCTTATGGTTTGCTGACCACTTTGACCAGGGGGTTTATCCTTTTCATAAAGTTTGAAACAATTTTTGGAAATTATTTTTTCAAATATTTGTCTTGTCCCCTAACCTCTCCTCCTGGATTCCATTTGTACTATATTATCAAACATCACTGAGTACTGTTCATTTTCTCTTTTTCCTAGTTGTGCTGCATTTTGGATGGTTTCTGTCACTATACATTCAAGTTGAATGATAGTTTTCCTGGTGTTGTTAATTCCACACAATATATTTTTTTTATTTCAGATTTTTTTTTCATTCCTTGAAATTCTATTTGTGTCCTTTAAAAAATATTTTTCCTATTTCTTTATCATGTTGATATTTCCTCCACCTTCCTAAATATTTGGAGTATATTTTTCGAAGAATTTTCAGTGTACTTTTCTTATTTTTCTTTGCTCTTTTTTTTGTTTATAATAAATGATAAATATCAATTCAAAGATTAGGACAGAGCTAAGGGTGAAGTGTCTTAGCAATCTTATCCTTCTCTTCTGACTTCTGACTCCTTTTTGATGTTGTTTTTTGTTTATTTCTTAAACAGTGGTAAAAAGCATAGCATGAAATATAATCCCTTAACAAATTTTAAGTATACAGTACACTTACCTGTATTATTACTTATGAGCACAATTATGTGCAGCAGAATTTTTTCATATAGCACAACTGAAATTTTATTTATGTTGAAGAGCAACTCCCCATTTCTCCCTCTCCCAGACTCTGGCAACCAACATTCTACTTTTGGGCTTCTATGAGTTTGACTACTTTAGCTATCTCATATAAGTGGAATCATGTCGTATTTGTTTTTCTGGGACTGGTTTATTTTACTTAGTATAATGTTCAAGCATTTAATCCACGTTGTTGCGTATGATATGATTTTCTTCCTTTATAAGGCTGAAGGATATTCCATTGTATGTATACACCACATTTTCTTTATCCATTCATCGGTCAATGGACATTTAAATTGCTTTGCACATCTTGGCTATTGTTAATAATGCTGTAGTGAACACAAGAGTATAGATACCACCTTGGCATCCTGATTTAAATTATTTTGTACAAATACCCAGAGGTACGATTTCTGGCTCATGCAATAGTTCTATTTTTAATTTTTGAGGAAATTCCATACTATTTTCCATAGCAACCACAACTTTTTCATTCCCACCAACAGTGCACCACGGTCCCAATTTCTCCAAATTATTGCCAACATTTGTTATGTATTTAATATTTTTGATACCGGCTATTCTAATTGGTAACTGAGGGGATATCTCATTGTAGTTTTGATTTGCATTTCTCTGATGATTAGTGATATCAAGCATCGTTTTAGATACCTATCGGGTATTTGTGTGTTTTCTTTGTATGCCTATTCAAGTCCTTTGCCTATTTTTAAATCAGGATGTTAGTTTTTTGCTTTGTTTTTTCCTACTGTTGAGTTGTAGAAGTTTCTTAAATATTTTGGATACCACCTTACTAGATAATGGTTTACAATTATTTCCTCCCATTATGTAGGTTGCCTTTTCACTCTGTTGATTGTTTCCTTTGCTGTGCATTTTTTTGAGACAAAATAATTATGGAATTTACCTCACAGATTCCTATGGAAAGCATCATTACCTGTTGTATATATTTTTAAAGGTTTTATTTATTTATTAGAGAGAGAGAGATTGAGCACAAGCAGGGGTAGCAGCAGAGGTAGAGGGAGAAGCAGACTTCCTGCTGAGCGGGGAACCTACTGCGGGGCTCAATCCCAGGACCTTTGGATCATGACCCAACCCAAAGGCAGACACTTGACCAACTGAACCACCCAGGCACCCCACCTGTTGTATATTCTTATTTTTAAGACACATAGAACACAAGTGTGACAATAATAATACAAAAACTGTAAGGATCATCATTGTTCTTTGGTCACCAACAGTAACCAAACCAGTACTCAAAGTATGGTCTGTGGTGCCAGTTTGTAGATTATTAGTTCCCAGCCCATGGCAAGGGAAGTATAGAAATTGAACGTAAGCATTTACAAACTTTTATGGAAATTTGACTTGGCTGTGAAATATAAGTATCAGATTGTTTTTTCTAGAAATTTGTATTTATTGTATTTTACAAAAGTATTGATCTTAAAAGATTAAAAATTAAACTGGTCCTTCATTAGAAATAGTTTGAGAATTACTTATCTCTATCAGTTAATGTGGAGCTAATAATCTTACTTTAAAATCAATTACTAATATTTTCAGAGTATTTTTGAAAAAATTATATTGCTCTAGAATTACATCATATTCTTAAACTATTCTCGAAGCACTTTATCAAAGCAATGCCCCTCTCATCTACATAGATACTTCGATGCTAGACGTTCTGGTGATATAGCCAACATAGCCAACATTTATTTAAATATTCATGTGATTATAATATTGAAGACTCAAAGGACCATGATTAAATAAGGAAACTAAAAGGAATCTATTATCATGAAGTTTCTTTTTTTCTCTGAATTGTTTGGGCAAAACTTTTGAATAACATAATTATAGCGCCTCAACTTTAGGCCACAGTTTTCTATTTTTGAATTTCTTTTTTTTAAAGATTTTATTTATTTATTTGAGAGAGAGAGAATGAGAGAGAGCATATGAGAGGGGTTAGGGTCAGGGGGAGAAGCAGACTCTCTGCCGAGCAGGGAGCCCGATGCAGGACTCGATCCAGGGACTCCAGGATCATGACCTGAGCCGAAGGCAGTCGCTTAACCGACTGAGCCACCCAGGCGCCCTTATTCAATGCTTTTAATTCATTAGTATAATTATTTATTTCAGTGCTTAAATTGTTCCAGCTTTGGCCATTGTGAACCACTTCAAGCTAGAGGTGAGATAGGAAATCTAGAGGGAGATGGAGTTGGGTAAATGCCCTTCCCCTTCGGTGGAATGAGGCTCTGGACTTACCTCCTAAAGAGAAAGTCCTCATTATGGAGATGGATATGGACATATTTCAAAATGATTATTTTTCTTCTCGCCATGCCAGACACATAAGATTTTATTTGGCTATTTACTGTGAGACCCCGGAATGTTTTCATTCACATGCTAATGCACACTCAGCCTCTTACAAGCAATTTAAATTACTATTTAAGTGTTCCTCTCCAGTTATGGCTCCAGTGGCTTTTGTTCTAGATAATTCTATCTCACTTGTGACTCTGTATTTTCCTGTCTCTTTATATTCTGGGATAGCAGTCTGCCAAGCAACCTTGAGTCTATGATAGGTCCAAGAAAAGTTGTTCAGAGTTTTCTTGTTGTAAGGAAGGGAGTGACAACTTTGGAGCTTTTGACGTATCAGAGCTGAAACCTGAGTCTGTGAATTGATTTTCTTTTAAAATTTTATTGAAGACTTTATTTTGTTACAGTAGTTTTAGGTTTTGTTTTTTTTTTTAAGATTTTATTTATTCATTTGAGACAGAGATAGAGAGAGCATGAGCAGGGAGAGAGGCAGAGGGAGAAGCAGGCTCCCCGCTGAGCCAGGAGCCCGATGTGGGGCTCGATCCCAGGACCCTGGGATCGTGACCTGAGCAGAAGGCAGACGCTTAACCATCTGAACCACCCAGGCACCCCAGTAGTTTTAGGTTTACATCATAATTGAGAGGAAAAGACAGAGATTCCCCATATACCTCTGACCCCTAATGGGTGCTTACCCATTATTAACATCATTTACCAGAGTGGTGATTTGTTACCAATTGAACTGTATACCTAATATCCAGGCGCTTTAATGTATTTAAATTATTTATCACAAAAACAACAAATACAATATATGAAGGGAATAAAAGAACAGGTGGATCAAATATGAGTATACTTCCTGTCTTTTGTTTTTCTTTTCCCTCCTAAATGTGAATGCATTTTTAGATATAAAAAGAATAAGCACACAGAACACACAAACACTATAGTGCAGCTCCTTTTATTGTCTCCATTTTACAAATGAGTCAGTCCAGAGGACAGTCCTGTGCTCATCGTGCTGGATATTGGGTCACAAAAAAAGATGGTAGGAAAAAGGTAATTGCATTAAGTAATGCAATACAATAACTACAATAACAAATCCTCCTGCTTTGTAAACTTGACTTTTTCTCATATGAGCTGAGCTTCCTTTACTTAATTTGAGTGTAAAGAAATAAATTTAAACTGAAACAGTCAGATTTGACAAAATACTAAAGCCTAAACAATTTTGAATAAGCTGATACTCTCACAACACTTAAAAATTATATACTCACGTTGTTACCTATTTGTTTTGATCAAGTTAAAGAATGGAATCATAGGGGTTGATTAAATATAGTACAATTCAATATTGAGAAATAAATTGAACCATAGTAAACTGAGTTTTCTGTTTTTAATCTATGTTAACAGGTCTAATCGTGGCTAAATATAAGGAGGGTTAAATATTAACTTCAGCTAAATTCAAAATAAATTTTACTTCATTGTAATGTCAGAAGGTTCTAATGTCAATTTAAAAAATAACCTACAATTGTTATTTATATAAATTCTCAAATCTCTTTTGTTGCATACTTTTTATTTGGATTCCTTCCATCCATATTTTATAACAGTAAGATTATCTCATATTAATATTATAATACAAGTTTATCTTTATTTTCACTTTTTGTGAACTTTCACCTAGAATTCCAGTATACTTCCTTTGCTTTTTCAAATTCCTTCACTTAGCAAATCTTATTGTCTGGAAATAACATCTGGATGTAAAGGAAAAGAGGAAGTTTAATTTTTTACTACTTCTGTTAAGACAGTATTTGTTTTGAAACAAGGAATGAGAAGCAGATATCTTAAGTTATGATATTGGTTCCAAGAATCTACTGAGGGAATGTTTGTTACATAAGACATTGCTTGTTTTTGTTTTCTTTTGACAGTATAGTAATTGAGGAAAAGATACTAGACAAGGTCAAAGGTTTTAGTTGGGTTACTAACTAGGTTTGTCAAATTATAGAAATCATTGAAAATACTTTGGGACTTAGTTTATTCATTTATAATAACCTTACATTATTAGGGTTGGTTTTTGTTTGTTTTGAGAGAGAGAGAGAGCAGGAGCAGGGGGGAGGGGCAGAGGGAGAGGGAAAAGCAGACTCCCCGCTGAGCAGGGAGCCAGATGTGGGGCTCAATCCCAGGACTCTGAGATCATGATCTGAGCTAAGGCAGATGCTTAACTGACTGAGCCACCCAGGTGTCCTATTAGGGTTTTTATATAAAATATTGTCTAGCTATCAATTTCTGATGGGCTGTTTCACAACCTCCTAGCTAAACACAAAGTCAAAACCAGAAAACCTCAAAACATTGGAAAAAAAATAAGGTAGAGATATTAAGTTGGTGGTCTTTAGATATCCTTCCAAATCAATTTTTCTGTTATATGATGTTTAATGGTCTAACAACATTGCAATTTCTTAGGGCTGCATTTAACCTTATTGTGTGCCATTATGATCCTTTAAAAAATTTCAGCTGATATTTGGTTGACTTATAAATCAATTTGAATTAGGTCATTTTCTTCTTTTTTTTTTAAGTTTAATTTTTTATTATCTTTATTTTTTTATTAAGATCTAATGTTTATTTGTTTCAGGGGTACAGGTCTGTGATTCTTCAGTCTTACACAATTCACAGCGCTCACCATAGCACATACCCTCCCCAGTGTCCATCACCCAGCCACCCCATCCCTCCCACCCCCCTCCACTCCAGCAACTCTCAGTTTGTTTCCTGAGATTAAGAGTCTCTTATAGTTTGTCTCCCTCTCTGGTTTCGTCTTGCTTTTCTTAAAAACTTTGATACATTCTAAAAAAGGTGTATATGTGTAATTTCAAGCATTTCTGTGAAATTTTAAGCTGTGGGTATTATTAGGTATTACATTAACAGCAGGGTTTATTCAAATAATTTTCAATAACAAAATGGTATGGTATGTTCAAATTATCCTAATGTTCATCTAACTATAGGCTTATGGATAAGAAATGTTTTAGAGTTTATATGCATGATCCTCTGAATCAAAGCAACTAAAGTAGACTTAATACTTGGGGATTTCCTTCTGTACTATAATTTGAATGCATTTAGACATAATATGGTTTCTGAGGAAGCTATTATGAAATATAGCATTAAAATTTCACTGGCTTTTGGTTTCCAACCAAATTGGATCAATTGGTATAGAAATTATTCTTCTCTGTAAAACAACTAAGAAACTGGACGAAATAAGACAGCTATTTTCAGACTTTGGGCAGCAGGCAGTGAAAGACTGTGCTCACTGAGAGAAGGGGGAATGAATAAGGTGAGTTCTACACTTACCCTAGCTTTCTGGCTAAAAAAAATTTTGGGGCCTGTAGCAGAAGGATATGGAAGCTGCTACACCTGGAAGTTAACTATTCTTTTCACAGCAAGTGCTTTCCTGAAAAGAGATCTGAGTGGCACACCTCTATGACTACCACCGTCCACACCTTAGACATTATAATTCCATTTTTCCATAGATGTTCATCGAGCAGCTCCACATAGGTCTTTCTTTTGAAGGGGAACTTAGAAGAGAGGGCTTAGTGAACTAATTGCAGACTCTGTCATTGAGGTTGGTTTTGGGGCCCACAACAGTACTCTCTCCCTCCACCACTATCCATTCTAAATCCTCCTCATTCTTAGGTTTTATCTGCATGTCTTGTTGGCTTACCTGTTGGTGTGAGCCAAACTGTCATTCCTGAAGAATCTCAGTCCTTGGAAACTATCCACCTTTTAGGCATGTGTCCATTCAGTTATAATGGGGCAAAGGGGTCCCAAGAGAGACTCAAGTGGATCAACTGACTTTTACACACTCTTTCCCGTTTTGTAAAACAGCACTACCTCTTCTTTGTGATCAAGGTAAATTATTCCTTCCAAGATTTTGATTCCCTTTCTCACTTGCTGGTTTCCAAGCAAGAGAAGTTCAAAATGCCCAAGGGACAGCCTCAGCTTATAGTTCAAAAAGACCCTCACTATGTCTCTTGGCAAGGGTTCACCCTTCTTTAGGGATCAGAACCTCTAATTGTACAGAAACCAGAGATGTGGGATGAGAAGCACGAATTCCCCCAGTGAGTCATTGGGAGCGATGGTGAGTGGACCTACTGATACTTCCACCCTTTGGTTCCTGGACCCACGGTGTGTTCTAGAGAAACAGCCACATAGAGTTTTTAGCTATAGTTCATATACTGTATTCTGAAGGGTATTCTACCATTCTTGAAGCTATTGCCTCTGAGCTGGAGCTTTAGCTGCAGGTTCAGCAGGGTCACTCCAGTGTTTATTACAGCAACTGGTATGGTATGTCACAAAACCAATGGATCTCATAAATGTGGGCCCACTTTTTCAACTCTTTCATTGTGAAATGGGTGTCCTGGTCAAATGCTTTGTTTTGCAGGATTCTAGGCTTGTGAATTAGGCACTCTGTAAACCCATGGATAATGGTCCTGGCTCAAGTTCTACAGGCAGAGACAGTGAGCCTATACCTGCAAGTGTATTTTTTTGTGAGGAAGAATTGCTTTTCCAGCATGGGAGAGGCCAAAAAGAACAAACTTACCACCAAGCAATGAGTTGGCCTACTTGAGGAAAAGTGCCATATAGGGGACTCAGTGTTAGTGTTTATTGCTGACGAGTTGAGACACGGCAGTGGCTAAATTGGCTTTATTAAATGGGGTTCATGCTGATGGTCCAATATGAAACCTAGGTTTCTACCACTGTGGCAAATATGTTCGCTTATCATGCTAGTTCTGGGGTGGCCAATGGGAAAATATGGCTCCCATCAACTGGCAAGTTCGTTGTTCAGTGGTTCTTCCATGACAGGTGCTTTCTAAAATATGTTAATATGTGATAGTAAACTCTTGGCACTTCGGGCACGTTACCATATGTCCACCATATGTTTCCACTTCAGAAGTCTTTGTGTCCAATATCCCAGTGTTTTCATTCCACGTTCCTGGCCAGCTGGCCAGGCTTCTGGTCACGTTCCAGAAATTTATGTATAGTTTTCATCTCTGCCAACTTCTATGTCCACAAAGTGGATGCCAGATGCACCATTTAAAGTCTGTCTTTTGGAAATGTTTTCCTTATCATTGTCTCTCAAAGCAACCCTTGCATGTGGCTACAATTCAGCTGCCATTCATTTTTGGCTTACACCTATATACTGACTTGAACTATCTGAAATCCAATCTCAGCATTTTTCCTTCTTTTTTTCAGCTGGACTGATAGAACACTCCCACCCTCATGCCTATAAATAGGAGCTAAATGTGGGGTGCTGGTACAACTCTATGGGGTAAAATGGGGTCTGGGCTATCTACTCATGTATTCTTTTAATGGTCTACTGCTTACAATATCCATATTTATGACTTGGTTCATTTACTCCCCTGCTTTGGTGGAATGCAGCATCTAGAAGCTTCAGGAACAAGTGCAAAGGAGATAAATTTTTGAGAAATTTCATGTATAATTGATGCTTTTATTGCTCCTTGCACTGGATTGATATATTTTTTAAATTAATTAATTTATTTATTTATTTTTATTCTTATGTTAATCCCCATACATTACATCATTAGTTTTAGATGAAGTGTTCCATGATTCATTGTTTGTGCATAACACCCAGTGCTCCATGCAGAATGTGTCCTCCTCAATACACACCACCAGGCTAACCCATCCTCCCACCCCCCTCCCCTCTAGAACCCTCAGTTTGTTTTTCAGAGTCCATCATCTCTCATGGTTCGTCTACCCCTCCGATTTCCCCCGCTTCATTCTTTCCTTCCCGCTACCTTCTTCTTCTTCTTCTTTTTCTTAACATATATTGCATTATTTGTTTCAGAGGTACAGATCTGTGATTCAACAGTCTCACACAATTCACAGCGCTCACCATAGCACATACCCTCCCCAGTGTCTATCACCCAGTCACCCCATCCCTCCCACCCCACCCCCCACTCCAGCAACCCTCAGTTTGTTTCCTGCGATTAAGAATTCCTCATATCAGTGAGATCATATGATACATGTCTTTCTCTGTTTGACTTATTTCGCTCAACATAATACCCTCCAGTTCCATCCACGTCATTGCAAATGGCAAGATCTCATTCCTTTTGATGGCTGCATAATATTCCATTGTATATATATACCATGTCGTCTTTATCCATTCATCTGTCAATGGGCATCTTGGCTCTTTCCACAGTTTAGCTACTGTGGACATTGCTGCTATAAACATCAGGGTGCACGTACCCTTTCGGATCCCTACTTTTGTATCTTTGGGGTAAAAACCCAGTAGTGCAATTGCTTGGATCATATAATAGCTCTATTTTCAACTTTTTGAGGAATCTCCATACTGTTTTCCAGAGTGGCTGCACCAGCTTGCATTCCCACCAACAGTGTAGGAGGGTTCCCCTTTCTCCGCATCCCCGCCAACATCTGTCATTTCCTGACTTGTTAATTTTAGCCATTCTGACTGGTGTGAGGTGGTATCTCATTGAGGTTTTGATTTGGATTTCCCTGATGCTGAGCGATATTGAGCACTTTTTCATGTGTCTGTTGGCCATTTGGATGTCTTCTTTGGAAAAATGTCTGTTCATGTCTTCTGCCCATTTCTTGACTGGATTCTTTGTTCTTCGGTGTTGAGTTTGATGAGTTCTTTATAGATTTTGGATACTAGCCTTTTATCTGATATGTCATTTGCAAATATCTTCTCCCATTCTGTCGGTTGTCTTTTGGTTTTGTTGACTGTTTCCTTTGCTTTGCAAAAGCTTTTTATCTTGATAAAGTCCCAATAGTTCATTTTTGCCCTTGCTTCCCTTGCCTTTGGCGATGTTTCTAGGAAGAAGTTGCTTCGGCTGAGGTCAAAGAGGTTGCTGCCTGTGTTCTCCTTTAGGATTTTGATGGACTCCTGTCTCACATTGAGGTCTTTCAACCATTTGCAGTCTATTTTTGTGTGTGGTGTAAGGAAATGGTCCAGTTTCATTCTTCTGCATGTGGCTATCCAATTTTTCCAACACCATTTGTTGAAGAGACTGTCTTTGTTCCATTGGACATTCTTTCCTGCTTTGTCAAAGATGAGTTGACCATAGAGTTGAGGGTCCATTTCTGGGCTCTCTATTCTGTTCCATTGATCTATGTGTCTGTTTTTGTGCCAGTACCATGCTGTCTTGATGATGACAGCTTTGTAATGGAGCTGGAAGTCCGGAATTGTGATGCTGCTGGCTTTGCTTTTCTTTTTCAATATTCCTCTGGCTATGCGGGGTCTTTTCTGGTTCCATACAAATTTTAGGATGATTTGTTCCATTTCTTTGAAAAAAGTGGATGGTATTTTGATGGAGATTGCATTGAATGTGTAGATTGCTCTAGGTAGCATTGACATCTTCACAATATTTGTTCTTCCATTCCATGAGCATGGAACGTTTTTCCATTTCTTTGTGTCTTCCTCAATTTCTTTCATGAGTATTTTATAGTTTTCTGAATACAGATCCTTTGTCTCTTTGGTTAGATTTATTCCTAGGTATCTTACGGTTTTGGGCGCAATTGTAAATGGGATTGACTCCTTAATTTCTCTTTCTTCTGTCTTGGTGGTGGTGTATAGGAATGTCACTGACTTCTGTGCATTGATTTTATATCCTGCCACTTTACTGAATTCCTGTATGAGTTCTAGCAGTTTTGGGGTGGAATCTTTTGGGTTTTCCACATAAAGTATCATATCATCTGCAAAGAGTGAGAGTTTGACTTCTTCTTTGCCGATTTGGATGCCTTTTATTTCTTTTTGTTGTCTGATTGCTGTGGCTAGGACTTCCAATACTATGTTGAATAGCAGTGGTGATAGTGGATATCCCTGCCGCGTTCCTGACCTTAGGGGGAAAGCTCTCAGTTTTTCCCCATTGAGAATGATATTCGCTGTAGGTTTTTCATAGATGGCTTTTATGATATTGAGGTATGTACCCTCTATGCCTATACTCTGAAGAGTTTTGATCAAGAAAGGATGCTGTACTTTGTCAAAAGCTTTTTCTGCATCTATTGAGAGGGTCATATGATTCTTGTTCTTTTGTTGATGTACTGTATCACGTTGATTGATTTGCGGATGTTGAACCAACCTTGCAGCCCAGGGATAAATCCCACTTGGTCGTGGTGAATAATCCTTTTAATGTACTGTTGGATCCTATTGGCTAGTATTTTGGTGAGAATTTTTGCATCCATGTTCATCAGGGATATTGGTCTGTAGTTCTCCTTTTTGATGGGGTCTTTGTCTGGTTTTGGGATCAAGGTAATGCTGGCCTCATAAAATGAGTTTGGAAGTTTTCCTTCCATTTCTATTTTTTGGAACAGTTTCAGAAGAATAGGTATTAATTCTTCTTGAAATGTTTGGTAGAATTCCCCTGGGAAGCCATCTGGCCCTGGGCTTTTGTTTGTTGGGAGATTTTTGATGACTGCTTCAATTTCCTTAGTGGTTATAGGTCTGTTCAGGTTTTCTATTTCTTCCTGGTTCAGTTTTGGTAGTTGATACATCTCTAGGAATGCATTCATTTCTTCCATGTTATCTAATTTGCTGGCATAGAGTTGCTCATAATATGTTCTCATAATTGTTTGTATTTCTTTGGTGTTGGTTGTGATCTCTCCTCTTTCATTCATGATTTTGTAGATTTGGGTCATTTCTCTTCTCTTTTTGATAAGTCTGGCCAGGGGTTTATCAATCTTGTTAATTCTTTCAAAGAACTAGCTCCTAGTTTCGTTGATCTGTTCTACTGTTCTTTTAGTTTCTATTTCATTGATTTCTGCTCTGATCTTTATTATTTCTCTTCTCCTGCTGGGTTTAGGCTTTATTTGCTGTTCTTTCTCCAGCTCCTTTAGGTGGAGGGTTAGGTTGTGTACTTGAGACCTTTCTTGTTTCTTGAGAAAGGCTTGTATTGCTATATACTTTCCTCTTAGGACTGCCTTTGCTGCATCCCAAAGATTTTGAACAGTTGTGTTTTCATTTTCATTGGTTTCCATGTATTTTTTTAATTCTTCTTTAATTTCCTGGTTGACCCATTCATTCTTCAGTAGGATGCTCTTTAGCCTCCATGTATTTGAGTTCTTTCCAACTTTCCTCTTGTGATTGAGTTCTAGTTTCAAAGCATTGTGGTCTGAAAATAGGCGGGGAATGATCCCAATCTTTTGGTACCGGTTGAGACCTGATTTATGACCTAGGATGTGATCTATTCTGGAGAATGTTCCATGGGCACTAGAGAAGAATGTGTATTCCGTTGCTTTGGGATGGAATGTTCTGAATATGTCTGTGAAGTCCATTTGATCCAGTGTGTCATTTAAAGTCTTTATTTCCTTGTTGATCTTTTGCTTAGATGATCTGTCCATTTCAGTGAGGTGGGTGTTAAAGTCCCCCACTATTATTGTATTGTTGTTGATGTGTTTCTTTGCTTTTGTTATTAATTACCTTATATAATTGGCTGCTCCCATGTTAGGGGCATAGATATTTACAATTGTTAGATCTTCTTGTTGGATAGATCCTTTAAGTAGGATATAATGTCCTTCCTCATCTCTTATTACAGTCTTTGGTTTAAAATCTAATTTGTCTGATATAAGGATTGCCACCCCAGCTTTCTTTTGGTGTCCATTAGCATGGTAAATGGTTTTCTACCCCCTCACTTTCAATCTGGTGGTGTCTTCGGGTCTAAAATGAGTCTCTTGCAGACAGCATATCGATGGGTCTTGTTTTTTAATCCAGTCTGATAGCCTGTGTCTTTTGATTGGGGCATTTAGCCCATTTACGTTCAGGGTAACTATTGAAAGATAGGAATTTAGTGCCATTGTATTGCCTGTAAGATGACTGTTACCGTATATTGTCTGTGTTCCTTTCTGGTCTATGTTGCTTTTAGGCTCTCTCTTTGCTTAGAGGACCCCTTTCAAGATTTCCTGTAGGGCTGGTTTTGTGTTTGCAAATTCCTTTAGTTTTTGTTTGTCCTGGAAGCTCTTTATCTCTCCTTCAATTTTCAATGACAGCCTAGCTGGATATAGTATTCTTGGCTGGATATTTTTCTCATTTAGTGCTCTGAATATATCCTGCCAGTCCTTTCTGGCCTGCCAGGTCTCTGTGGATAGGTCTGTTGCCAATCTAATGTTTCTACCATTGTAGGTTACATATCTCTTCTCCTGAGCTGCTTTCAGGATTTTCTCTTTGTCTCTGAGACTCGTAAGTTTTACTATTAGATGTCGGGGTGTTGACCTATTTTTATTGATTTTGAGAGGGGTTCTCTGTGCTTCTTGGATTTTGATGCCTGTTTCCTTCCCCAAATTAGGGAAGTTCTCTGCTATAATTTGCTCCATTATACCTTCTGCCCCTCTCTCTCTTCTTCTTCTGGGATCCCAATTATTCTAATGTTGTTTCATCTTATGGTATTGCTTATCTCTCGAATTCTGCCCTCGTGATCCAGTAGTTGTTTATGTCTCTTTTTCTCAGCTTCTTTATTTTCCATCATTTGGTCTTCTATATTACTGATTCTCTCTTCTGCCTCATTTATTCTAGCAGTTAGGGCCCCCATTTTTGATTGCACCTCATTAGTAGCCTTTTTGATTTCTACTTGGTTAGATTTTAGTTCTTCTACTTCTCCAGAAAGGGTTTCTCTAATAACTTCCATATTTTTTTCAAGCCCAGCTAGTATCTTTAAAGTGATGATTCTGAACTCTAGATCTGACATTGTACTAATGTCCGTATTGAGTAGGTCCCTGGCAGTCAGTACTACCTCTTGTTCTTTTGTTGAGGTGATTTTTTCCGTCTTGTCATTTTGTGCAGAGGAGAATAGATTAATGAGAGAACAAAATGCTAGCAGAGTAACAATGTCCCCAGAAAATATACTCTAAACAAATCAGAAAAGACCTGAAGCAGTGGAAAGAGAAATGGAAAGAGAGAAAAAAGAAAAAGAAGAAAAAGAAAAAGATAAAAACAAACAAAACAACAACAAAAAAACAGAATGTGATCAAATATGATCAGGCTGGTATATAGATCAGTGCCACACACTAGATTTGGGGTGTATTTTGGTCTTATAGAAGAAAGTGCCTCCCAAAATTTTAAAGAAAGAAAAACTTATATATGTACAAAAATAAGGGTTGATATGATGAAGGGATGGAATATGACTGTAAAGATGGAAATTATAAAAAATTTTATAAAAGGAATTGATAAGAAGTTGTTTGAAAAAAGAAAGAAGAGGATTTAAAAAAAGAAAAAAGAAAAAAAAGGGAGAGAATGTGATCAGGCAGGGGAATAAAAACACCATATACTAGAGATTTAGGGTATATTTTAATCTGTTAGAAGAAACTATCTCAAAATTTTAAAGAGAGAACAACTTATATATATATATGCCAAAAATACGGGTAACTACTATGAAGGGATAGAATATGACTCTAAAAATGAAAAATAAAAATGTTTTTTTAAAAAAGGGATTGATAAGATGTTGGTTGAAAAAGGGAAAAAGAAAAATTCAAAAAAGAAAAGACAGTTAAAAAAAAATTAACTTTGAAAGACTAAAGAATCATGGTAAAAAAGCCATGAATTCTATGTGCAGTATTCCCCTAGCGCTGGAGTTCTGCCGTTCTCATTGATTTGTCAACTTGGTCTTGGCTGGCTGTTCTCGCTGCTCTTCTGGGGAGGGGCCTGTTGCCGTGGTTTCCAAATGTCTCTGCCGGAGGCGGAATTGCCCCGCCCTTGCCCCCTCCCAGCTAAGTAATCTGCTCGGGTTTGCTCTCTGGGGCTTTTGTTCCCTGCGAGCTTTCCGTACAGCTTTGGAGGCGGAGAGTGAAAATGGCGGCCTCCCAATCTCTGCCCCGGAGGAGCTGAGAACCCGGGGCCCCGCTCCTCAGTGAGTCCCCAGAGAAAAGCCGTCAGTCACTCCCGTCTCCCCGGTCTCCAGCCGCACTCCGTGCTCATCCGGCCTGTGACCGCGCGTTTCTATCTCTGGCACCCGACCCCGGGTGGAGTCTCCAAACCCAGCAGATCCCTGCGGTGCACTCCCGCGCGGCTCCTCCGGGGGAAGGAAGGTGAGTCTCCCCAGATCTGCCGCTTGTTGGGTCCCCGCTGGAGGAGCAGTGGCCCGACTGTGCCGCGGATCATGGTTTATGGCAACCCCGAGCTGAGAGCCCGCGCCTGGGCTCCGCCTCTGCAGCCGGCTTCCCTGCTCCGATACCTGGGAGCTCTGCCACACTCAGGCACCCCCGGTCTTTCTGTGACCCCGAGGGTCCTGAGACCACACTGTCCCGGAGGGTTCCACCCCCCACTTAGCCACCAGAGTGACGTCCCTCGGCGAGCCGACTTTTAAAAGTTCCGATTTTGTCCTCTGTGGTTCTATCACTTGCCAGAAGCGGCCTACGGAGGCCCCTCCCCCGCCGTCAGAGGCCCCTCCCCCGCCGTCTATCCTCCCGAATATCACCTCGGATTCACTTCTCCGCACATCCTACCTTCCAGAAAGTGGTCGCTTTTCTGATGAGAGAGTTGTTGCTATTCTTTTCTTCGATCTCCTGTTGAGTTTGTATGTGTTCAGAATGGTTTGATCCCTATCCAGCTGAATTCCTGAGAGGAGACGAAATCCAGGTCTCCTACTCCTCTGCCATCTTGCTCCGCCCCCCTGGATTGATATTTTGATTAGTAGAGCATTCTAAGTTGGAAATCATTTTCCTTCAGAATTTGGAGGCATTTGTATCTTCTTTTTAGCTTCCAATGATCTATGAGAATTCTGAAACCAAATTCCTGATCCCTTGTATGTATATTTCCCTGATGATTAGTGATGTTGAGCACCTTTTCATGTTCCTGTTGGCTCTTAGGAAAAATGTCTATTCACATCCTCTGCCCATTTTCTAATTGGATGTTTTTGGCTATTGAATTATAGAATTCTTTATATTCTTTATATATTTTGGATATTAACCTCTTAACAGGTATATGATTTGCAAATATATGATTTGCAAATTAGGTTGCCTTTTCATTTTGTTAACTGTTTTTTTTTTTTTTCTTTTCTGTGCGGAAACTTTTTAATTTGATGTAGTTTCACTTTGTTTGTTTTTGATGTCAAATCCAAACTCATCTCCAAGACTGATGTCAAAGAGATTTTTCACTGGGGTGCCTGGCTGGCTCAGTTGCTGGAGCATGTGACTCTTGATCTCAGGGTCATGAGTTTGAGTCCCATGTTGGGTATGGAGATTATTTAAAAAAATCTTTAGGGGTGCCTGGGTGGCTCAGTCATTAAGCGTCTGCCTTCGGCTCAGGTCATGATCTCAGGGTCCTGGGATCGAGCCCCGCATTGGGCTCCCTGCTCAGTGGGAAGCCTTTTCTCCCTCTCCCACTCCCCCTGATTGTGTTCCCTCTCTCACTGTCTCTCTCTGTGTCAAATAAATTAAATCTTTTTAAAAAATTTTTAAAAATTTAAAAATCTTTAATAATAAGAGCTTTTCATCCATGATCCATTTCAAGGTAATTCTTGTTTATAATGTAAGGATCAAGTGTTTTTTTTTCCCCCCCCCACATATATATGGTGTTGATCAAACAGTTGTTGAAATGACTACCTTAGCCCCACTGACACTTTACATTGGTACTTTTGTTAAAATCAATTGTCCATAATAGGTATGCTTATTTCTGGACTATATTCTGTTCCTGTGTCACTATGCCTATATTTTTTGCCAATATCACACCATCTTGATTATTATATCTTCACAGCTTTTCCACAAAGAGAACTATATATAAGTCATGGGCAAATTTTATCTTCTAAGAAACAATATCAATGTTATGCAAATAAAAATTAAAAAAGGAAAAATACTAACTTGTTTTATGGAACCAGTATAATCCTTTTATTATAACCTAACAAAGGCACTACAAAAAAAATTACTAATATTAATTATAAATACAGATGCAAAACATCCTTAACAAAATAGTAGCAAATTGAATTCACCAATATAATCTTAGTTAAATTTGGTTTGGGTTTTTTGTTTTGTTTTGTTTTTTAGCACTTCAAAAAATGCCATTTCATGGTGTTCTAGCTTATGTTGTTTCTTATGAGAAGTTGGCAAACTTTTTTTGTTTTTAAGAAGTGATTCTTTTACTCAGACATTTTTTTCTGGTTTTCCCTTTGTTACAGTTTGATTATGATGTGACTTGATCTCATATTCTCTGTTTATGTAGCTTAGAGTTCACTAAACTTTTGAATCTGAGTTTATAGTTTTTATAAAATTTAGAAAATTTTGGCTATAATTTTTTTGAAACTTTTTAATGCTTCTTTGTATCTCTCCTCTTCATCTAAAACTCCTATTAAAAGTATATTATTTGAAAATTATATATCTGATATGGGGTTAATATCCAAAATATATAAAGAACTTCTACAACTCAACACCAGAAAAACACAAACAATCTGATTAAAAAATGGGCAGAGGACCTGAAAAGATACTCTTCCAGAGAAGACATATAGGTGGCCAACAGACACATGAAAAGATACTCAACATCACTAATCATAAGGAAAATGCAAATGAAATAAAACCACAATGAAATATCACCTTACGTTGTCTGAATGACTAGAATCAAAAGACAAAATATTAGTGTTGGCAAGGATGTGGAGAAAAAGGAACGCTTATGCACTGTTGGTGAGAATATAAGTTGGTGGGGCCACTATGGATAACTTTATGGAGGTTCCACAAAAACTTTAAAATAGAAATACCATACAATTCCACTACTGTATATTCACCCACAGAAAACAAAACCACTAATTTGAAAAACTATATATGCCCCAATATTTATTGACCCATTATTTACAATAGCCAAGATATGGAAGCAACCTAAATGTCCATTGATAGATGAATGGATAAAGATGTTGTATATGTACACACACACACACACACACACGCACACATACTGGAATATTATGCAACCATTAAAAAGATGAGATCATGCCATTTGAGACAACATGGATGGACCTAGACAGTATTATGTTACATGAAATAAGACTGAGAAAGCAAATACCATATAATTTCACTCATATATGGAATCTGAAAAACAAAACAGACAAACAAATAGAATCAGACCTATAAATACAGATGAGAAACTGATGGTTGCCAGAGGGGAAGAAAGGTGGAGGGATGGGCAAAATGTCTTAAGAGGAGTGGGAAATACAGGCCTTCACCTATGGAATGAATACAGCACAGGAATAAAAGACACAGCATAGGGAATATAGTCAATGATATTGTAATAGCATTGTTTGGTGACAGGTGATGGCTACACTTGTGGAGAACATAGCATAACATATAGAGAAGTTGAATTGCTGTTACACACCTGAAACTAATATAACATTGTGTCAACTATATTCAAATTTGTTTGTTTATTTTTAAGATTTTATTTATTTGTCAGAGAGAGGGAGAGAGCACAAGCAGGGAGAGTTGCAGGCAGAGGGAGAAGCAGACTCCCTGCTGAGCAGGGAGCCCAATGTGGGACTCGATCCCAGGACCCTGGGATCATGACCCGAACTCAAGGCAGATGCTTAACTGACTGAGCCACCCAGGTGTCCCTATATTCAGATTTAAAAAATCTGAATTAGACTACTTGATTTTATCTCACAGGTCACAGAGGTTTCAATCATTTTTTACCTCTGTGCTTCAGTTAGGATAGTTTTTATTACCATGTGCTCAAGGTCACTCATCATTTTTTCAATAGTTTTTCATCTGCTCTTAATCCCACCCAAATGAGTTTTTCATTTCCAATCTTGTATTTTTCACCTCTAAAAATTCCATTTGTGTCTTTAGAAATTTTTTATATTTTCCATTTCTTGTCTCATTATGTTCAAGTTTTGCTTTAAATTTTTGAACATATATGTAATACTGATTTTAAAGTCCTTGTCTGTTAATTCCATTATGCCTTCGTTTTTGTCTTTCTCCTGAATAATATTGCTCTGTGTTCTACATCCTGTTTTGCCACCTTTCTCATGCCTTGTAACTTTTTGAAGATATGAATGTTACACTTGTGAATGCTGGTTTTTATTGTCTTCCTTTAAAGAGTGTTAAAGTTGTTTTAAAAAAAAAGTTAATTTACTTTTTTGTCTTTGTAGTTCTAACATAGTCTTTACTTTAGGATTAGAGTAACCTTATTATAGAGGCACGGCCTTTTAGGATTCAGTACTGAATTCCTGTGTGTTCAGTGAGAGGTCTTTCTGATATGGTAGGGATTTTAATATCTCTCAGCAATGTATGAGGCCAGAATACTTTAGATTATAGTTATTCTTCGATTTTCCTTTGCTTAGTATGGCATTTAACCCTAAGCAGATTTATATTAAGTCAAAGACTTAATGGGAGTCCTATTCAGATTGCTGGTGTGCTTTCTCTAAAATTTCCTCCTTTTTGGTACTTTATTCACAAATTCCAGATGCCTAGCCCTTCCCATCTCCAATCCCCGTCTCTTAATTAAGTCAAACTTCTGTGCTGTAGTTGGGATCCCCCTCTGTGCACCAGGGCTCAGAAAGTGTCTTTAGGCATAAAGCCAGGGTAAATAAGGGGCTCACCTTTACCATTTTTCTTCTTTAAGGGATAAGTCTTGCCACCCCTGTTAGCTGATATTGAAAAACAGTTGTTTTATTTATTTTTCCCAGTTGTCTTCATCATGGCCTTAAGAGGAATTGCTTTTGCACTCAGTTCTGGTCCTAGGGACATATTCTCAATGTAGAATTTGGTTTAATCATCTAAAAAAGAGGGGAATTACTTAATATTGCAGATTACTGGGATTTATTTAGCATCAGGAAAAGCTATAATGTTGCAATTTTAATAAGTTTATTGCCCAATTCTTGCACACTCAAGTGGAAAACCTGTACCTCCCTAAAATAGGGAATCCTCACTGTATTTCAAAAATTTCTTAGAGAGGGGCTCCTGGGTGGCTCAGATGGTTAAGCATCTGCCTTCAGCTCAGGTCATAATCCCAGGACCCTGGGATCGAGCCCTGCATTGGGCTCCCTGCTCAGTGGGAAGCCTGCTTCTCCCTCTCCTTCTACTGCTCCCCCTGTTTGTGTTCTCTCACTCTCTTAGCAAAATAAATAAAATCTTTAAAAAATTTTTCTTGGAGAGCTTTTAAATGCATTCATATCTGGGCCCCCCTTTGGAATATAGCAAGCATTTAAAAATATTTCTTTTTCTTTTTTTTTTTTTTTTAAAGATTTTATTTATTTTTCAACAGAGAGAGAGACAGTGAGAGAGGGAACACAAGCAGGGGGAGTGGGAGAGGGAGAAGCAGGCCTCCCGCGGAGCAGGGAGCCCGATGTGGGACTCGATCCCGGGACCCTGGGATCATGACCTGAGCCGAAGGCAGACGCTTAACGACTGAGCCACCCAGGCACCCTAAAAATATTTCTTGAATGAAATAATGAATGTATGAATGATTATATCCCTAAGACTAAGGGAATTTCAATGACTTCAGAATTAACTCTTAACAAATATAACCAGATTTCATGAGTCAAATTTTGCTAGGATAGATTAAATATTTGCTTATATTATTAATATATTTTTCTATAATAATAATTATTAAATGAAGGAAAAACATATAATTTGGAAATTCTAAACATCTGCCAGCTTACTTCTATTGTTTATCTTAGTATCTGAATTGACCCAAATTGCACTTGAATTTTCAGATTCACTTGTTTTCTGTCCTAGTGTTGCTTTGGTCAAGTGTCCATTTATGCTTTGGTTTACTCTCCATATTTTCATAGAATTCTTACCTAGTTTTTTTTCCCCCAAATATTAACAATACTTGCTATGAAGCCCTAACCCTCAGTGGGTGTCACCTTTATTTGTATTCTTAGGGCAGTTATAAGCAAGTGATTTAGTGCAGGGTTGTGTGTTATGTTGTACTTTATTTTTTACATAATTTATAAGGCTTTTGTTCACCCCAAACAGTAGGCTCTTTGAAAGCAGGAATCATGGTTTCTTCTTACTCTACATAGCTCCCAATCTGGAGGAGTGCTCAGTAGGGCAGCTCAAGGAAAACTTGTCAGATAACTGGCTGTTTCTTAAAACTGCAATTGGAAGTCATTAAGGCATTTTCTGGATGTCTCTCTTTTTAGGAGTATTTTTTTTTTTCTGGAGTATCTGAGATATGAGAAAAGCTATTTTTTCAGCTTCAGTGTAAGCCCACTTATTACTGTAGAAGACAAAAAATTTTTGGTTTGTGTAGTTATAAGCATGGGTATTATGTGATAATACGTCAAAGTAATATTTTGGTAGAATATTATTTTACATTAATGTAATTAATGTAAAAAATTGTGTCATGTTCTCAGAAGCATACTTGAGATAATCATCCTAAGCTTGAAAAATATCCACTTTAATGTGACAGTGTTAATATATTTGGTTTCACTCTAGTGTCTCCCTTGGGCCGAAAACATGTTGAACATTTTAAAACATTTTAGCTTTCTAACCTGTAAGCAACAACAACAAAATGTTTAATTCCCTAGGGAGACATTTTATTTCTGAAGTTTCATGAACTACTCTGCTTTCTCCTCAGGCCCACAGCACTTAAGTGGCTAGTGCTATATAATCTACAATGTGGGGTAACTATGAGATAAGGAGATTCAAAGTGATTATTCCCTAATTCATTTCTCTTCTCTCTCTCTCGCTCGCTCTCTCATACACACACACACAGAGGAAGAGTCAACACTTTCTTGACATTGAAAGTATATATATGGACCTTGTTTTTTTGGGAGCTTACAATTTTTTGAGAGATCTCTTATTAAGAGATGAAATGAATGAGATTGAAACTAGAGATTTAAATCACATGTGACTAGTGCAAAAATTCCATAGATAGAGGCAGGGAGAGTGTTTCTAGCTTTACTTAACAGTGAAGATTTAATGGAAGAATTGGCTGGCTCTTGGGAAGCAGAAGTGAAGAGAAAAATTCTTTCCAGAGGTTGCATTGTAGTAATGAAGGAAGGGCATGGCAAAGGAGGTGCTTTAACAATATTTAACTGGCAGTAGATTGAAAACTGTATTGGTAAAAGTGGTTGCAAACACAACTGTTATGTAAAATAAGGAGAGAGCATCAGCAGGAACAGCAATGTTGAATTGGGTTAGATTCCACAATTAGAAATAGAATTTACAATTTAATGGTTCTAGCTGTTGACAGAGAACGTGGACTTACTAGCAGCAGATTTAAGACTCAGATTCAGATGTATTCAGATATATTCTGCAGATTCAGACTCAGATTCTTAAGCATCTGGGAGTGTGGTTGTACCATCAACAAAAATAAGGGAAAGACTTATACTGGGACAGAAGATGAGTCCAAGTATACCAAATTCTTACAGGGAGAACATCTCAGAGACAGAAGTAAAGGAAAAGTGGATTCTTTGATTTGAGGAACGAAGAGGAGGAAATGGGATGAAGTTTCGATCAGATGAATTCAGTCTTATTAATAAGATTGTGGCAAAGTCATCTGAGAGTCGATGGAAATAAAAAGGTTTAACCCTGTATCAGTATTACTGATTTTTCTTTTGGCCTCAGGCATCAATATGGCTTGGTTTGGCATTTTTACTGATCTTGTCTTTATTTAAATGTTGATAATTCTGTTCATCCTGGGATTTTCAGCATTAATTTTGATGTTTTTAAAAATAATTCATTAAATATTACTTATCATAATCACTGAGTTCTTTGACACCTCATTAAATTTTGCATCTAAGGCACTTGCCTTTATCCTAGTCCCAGCCTGGATAAAAAACATGATTTCAGCACTGGAATGGATAGCAATTCATGCATAATAAATTAGCATATTATATGAGCACATGTTCCAAATGAACTTCAGGTAGAATAGGATTTTTAAAAATTGTGCTAAAATTTTTCACAGAGCTAGAACAAACAATCCTAAAATTTGTATGGAACCACAAAAGACCCCGAATAGCCTAAGCAATCCTGAAAAAGAAGAGTATAGCTGGCGGCATCATAATTGTGGACTTCAAGCTATATTGCAAAGCTGTAGCAATTAAGACAGTAGGGTACTGGCACCAAAACAGACTCATCGATCAATGGGAACAGAATAGAAAACCAGAAATGAACCCATAACTATATGATCAACTTATCTTTGACAAAGCAGGAAAGCCTATCCAATGGAAAAAAGACAGTCTCTTCAGCAAATGGTTTTGGGAAAACTGGACAGCAACATGCAAAAGAATGAAACTAGACCACTTTCTTATACCATACACAAAAATAAACTCAAAAAGGATGAAATACCTAAATGTGAAACAGGAAACCATTAGAATCCTAAAGAACACAGGCAGTAACCTCTTTGACATAGGCTGTAGCAACTTCTTTCTAGATATGTCTCCTGAGGCAAGGGAGACAAAAGCAAAAATAAACTACTGGTACTTCATCAAGATAAAAAGCTTGTATACAGCAAAGGAAATAATCAAAACTAAAAGGCAACCTATAGAATGGGAGAAGACATTTGCAACTGACATATCTGATAAAGGATTAGTATCTAAAATCTATAAAGGACTTCTCAAACTCAACACCAAAAAAACCAAATAATCCAGTTCAGAAGTGGGCAGAAGACATGAACAGACATTTCTCCAAAGAAGACATACAGATGGCTAATAGACACATGAAAAGATGCTCAACATCACTTATCAGGGAAATACAAATCAAAACTATAATGAGATACCACCTCACACCTGTTAGAATGGCTGAAATTAACACAGGAAGCAACAGGTGTTGGCAAGAATGCAGAGAAAGGGGAAACTTACACTGTTGGTGGGAATGCAAACTGGTACAGCCACTCTGTACTGAGGGGGTACATGCACCCCTATGTTTATAGCAGCATTATCAACAATAGCCTAATTATGGAAAGAGTCCAACTGTCCATTGAAGAATGGATAAAGAAGATGTGGTGTATATATACACAATGGAATATTACTCAGCCATCAAAAGAATGAAATCTTGCTATTTGTAATGATGTGGATGTAGCTAGAGGGTATTATGCTAAGCAAAATAAGTCCAAGAAAGACAAATACCATATGATTTCACTCATATGTGGAATTTAGGAAACAAAACAGATGAACATGGCGGGGGGGGGGGTGGAAAGGAGAGTCAAGCCAGAAAACAGACTCTTAACTATAAGGGAACAAACTGAGGGTTACTGGAGGGGAGGAGGACAGGGGATGGGTTAAATGAGGAATTGGTATTAAGGAGGGCACTTGTGCGGGAACCTGGGTGGCTCAGTCGTTAAGCATCTGCCTTCGGCTCAGGTCATGATCCCAGGGTCCTCGGATCGAGTCCCACATCGGGCTCCTTGCTCGCTGGAGAGCCTGCTTCTCCCTCTACTGCTCTGCCTGCCGCTCCTCCTCCTTGTGCTCTCTCTCTCTGACAAATAAGTAAATAAAATCTTAAAAAAAAAAAAAAAAGGCACTTGTGATGAGCCTGGGGTGTTGTATGTGTAAGTGATGAATCATTAAATTCCACACCTGAAACTAATATTATACTGTAAATTAACTATCTGGAATTTAAATAAAAACTTGAAAAAATTGTGCTAAATATATATATAACATAAAATTTACCATCTTAACCATTTTTAAGTGTCCAGTTCAGAAGTGTTGAACTATATATTCACATTGTTGTGTAACATCTCCAGAGCTTTTCTCATCTTGCAAAACTGAACTCTACAACATTTAATAAACTCCTGTTTCTTCCTCCTCCTAGCCCCTGGTACCTGTCCTTCTACTTTTTGTTTCTATGAATTTGACTACTTCAGATACCTCATATAAATGGAAGCATAGAATTTGTCCTTTTGTGACTTATTTCACTTAGCATAATGCCCTCAAGTTTCATTCATGTTGTAAGATGTGACAAGATTTCTTTTACTTTTAAGACTGAAGAACATTCCATTATATTGTTCACCTTTGATGGGTATTTGGGTTGCTTCTATTTGGCTGTTGTGGATAATGCCATTATGAACATGGTGAGCAAATATCTCTTCAAGATCCTGCTTTCAATTCTTTTGCATATATATTTAGAAATGCTATTGCTGGATATCTTAAATTAATTCTATTCTTAGTTTTTTTAAGGAACTGCAATACTATTTTAGTGTTATAATGGGGTTTGCCCTTTTACAATCCCACAAAAGTGCACAGGGGTTCCATTTTTTCTATTATCTTCAGCAGCACTAATATAGTCCTCCAAATGGGTGTGAGGTGGTTTTGGTATGCATTTCTCTAATGATTTGTGATGTTGAGCATCTTTTCATATGCTTGTGTATTATCTTTGGAAAAACATTTGTGTATTATCTTTGGAAAAACATCTGTTCAGGTTTTTGGCCCAGTTTTTAGTCAGGTTATTTGCTTTTTTTGTAGTTGAGTTGTAGGAGTTCTTTGTATATTCTAGATATTAACCCCTTATCAGATACATTATTTGCAAATATTTTCTCCTACTCCATAGGTTGGTTGCCTTTTCATTCCATTGATTGTGTCCTTTGCACAGAAACATTTTAGTATAACGTCCCATTTCTCTATTTTTGCTTTTATTTCCTGTGCTCTTGGCATAATATCCAAGAAATCATTGCCATATCCAATGTCATGAAGCTTTTCTTGATGTTTTATTCTAGAATTTTATAGTTTATGGGTATTTCATTTAGATTTCTAAACCATTTTGTTAATTTTAGTATATAGTTTGAGTCCAACTTTGTTTTGGTAATTTTGGGATGTGGATATCCAGTATTCCCAGCATCCTTTGTAAAAAGACTGTTCTTTTCCCATTAAGTACTCTTGGCACATTTTGTCAAAAATTATGTGACTGTATACATGAGGGTTTGTTTCTGAGCTTTCTATTCTTTCCATTGGTCTATATGTTTGTCTTCATGCTAGTACCATACTTTTTTAATGACTGTGGCTTTGTAATATTTTTTGGAATCAGGAAATGTAAGACCTCCAACTTTGTTCTTTTTAATGCTTGTTTTTGTCCCTTGAAATTCCATATGAATTTTAGAATAGATTTTTCTATTCAAAAAAATTTGATAGGGATTTCACTGATTCTGTAGATCACTTTGGTTAGTATGGACATCTTTTTTTTCTTTAATTTATTTAAAATCAACATATAGCGTATTACTAGTTTCAGAGGTAGAGTTTAGTGATTCATCAGTTGCATATAACACCCAGTGCTCATTACATCAAGTGCCCTCCTTAATGCCCATCACCTGGTTACCCCCTACCCCTCCCAACCTCCAGCAACCCTCAGTTTGCTCCCTATATTTAAGAATCTCTTATGATTTGCCTCCCTCTCTGTTTTTATCTTATTTTATTTTTCCTTCCCTTCCCCTATGTTAATCTGTTTTGTTTCTTAAATTCCACATATGAATGAAATCATATGATATTTGTCTTTCTCTGGCCTATTTCACTTAGCATAATACCCTCTAGTTCCATCCACGTCATTGCAAATGGCAAGATTTCATTTTTTGGTGGCTGCATAATATTCCATTGTGTGTGTGTATGTGTGTGTATATATATACATATATATATATACCACATCTTCTTTATCCATTCATCTGTTGGTGGACATCTGGGCTTTTTCCATAGTTTGGCTATTGTGGACATGGCTGCTATAAACATTGGGGTGCATTTGCCCCTTCGAATCACTATGTTTGTATCCTTTGGATAAATACCTAGCAGTGAATTCCTGAGTTGTAGAGTAGCTCTATTTCTAACTTTTCAAGGAACCTCCACCTTGTTTTCCAGAGTGGCTGCACCAGCTTGCATTCCCACCAATAATGCAAGAGGGTTCCCCTTCCTCTGCATCTTTGCCAACACCTGTTGTTTCCTGAGTTGTTAATTTTAGCCATCTTGACTGGTGTGAGGTGGTATGGACATCTTAACAATATTATGTTTTCCAATCCATAAACACAGAATGTCTTTCCATTAATTTGTGTCTTTTTAAACTTCTTTTATCAATGTCTTATGGTTTTCAGTGTTTGAGGCTTTTACCTTCTTGGTTAGGTTTATCTATAAATATTTTATGCTTTTTAATGCTATTGTAAATGGCATTGTTTTCTTAATTTTCTTTTTGGATTATTGATTGTTAGTGTATAGACACTCAATTGAGTTTTGCGTGTTGTTTTTATATCCTGCAGTTTTACTGAATTCATTTATTAATGTACTGAGAGTACACTACAAAGTACTACAAAGTTAATATTTGATAGCAGTATGGTGCAGGGGATGATAATAGTCCTTTGGAACTTCACACTAGTCAGACTACATATGAAGGATTGTATCTGGTTATGCTTGCAACTTAAAAGGGACTCTGGCAAACTAAACATGTTCTGGGATTCCAGGATTATATTATCTGCTTTTATATAATGGCAGCCTGTTTTTATGATAGAAGAATCTGATTTTATATCTGTTACTGTAAACGATAGGGGGCACATACTAGGTGGATATTTACCAGGAACAATTTCTACTTAAGAAATTCTCTCATTTTAAGAATTCTCTAATGAAATGAACTGACTCAAAAAACTCATTCGTTTCCAAACTTCGATTATAAAAATCTCATAATGTTAGAATATAATCAAGCTATAGAAATATTTTATTAATAATTTGCTAGTAATATATCAATAAAACTGAAATTAGATCTGTCAGTGTTTTATTTTAGCATATATTAGATAAATCTATATTTTATTTTTTATGCTTTTTTAAAAAATATAGTTGACATACAATGTTACATTAGTTTCAGGTATACAACATAGTGATTCAACATCTCTATACATTATGCTGTGCTCACAAGTGTAGTTACCATCTGTCATTATACAACACTATAACGATATCATTGACAGTATTTCCTATGCTGTGCATTTTATTCCTGTGACTCATTCATTCCATAAGTGGAAGCCTGTATCTCCCACTCTCCTTCCCTCAGGCAACCATCAGTTTCTCATCTGTATTTTTAGGTCTGATTCTGCATTTTGTTAATTCGTTTTTGTTTTGTTTTGTTTTGTTTTAAAGATTTTATTTATTTGAGAGAGTGTGCAAGGGAGCATGGGGGGAGAGGGATAGGAAGAGAGAGAATTTCAAGCAGACTCTGCCCTGAGCTCAGAGCCTGATATGGGACTCTATCCCACATCCCTGAGATATGACTTGAGCCGAAATCAAGAGTCAGATGCTTAACCAACTGAGCCACCCAGGCACCTCCATTTGTTTTGTCCTTTTTAAAATCTACATTTGAGTGAAATCATATGATATTTGTATTTCTCAGTCTGACTTATTTCACTTAATATAATACCCTTTAGATTCATCCATGTTGTCTCAAATTGCATGATCTCATCCTTTTTTATGGCTGCATAATATTACATTGGGTTTATGTATATACATATATATGTGTATGTGTGTATCTATATATATATATACACACATCTTTGCCCATTCATCTATCAGTAGATACTTAGGTTGCTTTCATATCTTGGCTATTGTAAATAATGCTGCAATAAATATGGGGCTGCATATATCTTTTCAAATTAGTGTTTTTGTTTTCTTTAGGTAAATACCCAGTAATGGAATCACTGGATCATATGGCATTTCTATTTTTAATTTTTTTGAGGAACTTCTATACTGTTTTCCATGGCTGCATCAATTTTTATTCTCACCAAGTGCATAAGGGTTCCTTTTTCTCCACATTCTTGCCAACACTTATTTTTTGTCTTTTGGTTCTAGCCATTTTGACAGGTGTAAGGTAATATTTCATTGTGGTTTTGATCTGCATTTTCCTTATGGTTAATGATGTTGAGTATCTTTTTATATGTCTGTTGGCCACTTACATATCTTCTCTGAAAAATTGTCTATTCAGGTCTCCTCTATCCATTTTATTAATTGGATTGTTTTCATTTTGGGTGTTGAGTTATATAAGTTCTTTATATATTTTGGATATGAATCCCTTATTGGATATATCATGTGTAAATATCTTCTCCCATTCACCAGGTTGCCTTTTTGTTTTGTTGATGGTTTCCTTTGTTGTGCAAAATCTTTTATTTTCATGTAGTTCCAATAGTTTGTTTTTGCTTATATTTCCCTTGCCTTAGGAGACCTATCTAGAAAAAGGTTGCTATGGCTTATGTCAAAGAAATTACTGCCTATGTTCTCTTCTAGGAGTTTTACAGCTTCAGGTCTCACATTTAAGTCTCAAATCCATTTTGAGTTTATTTTTGTGTATGGTGTTAGAAAGTGGTTCAATTTCATTCTTATGCAGGTAGCTTTCCAGTTTTCCTAGCACCATTTATTGAAGAGACTGTCTTTTCCCCATTTTATTTTTTTACCTCCTTTGTCATAGATTAAGTGACCATATAATTGTGGGTGTATTTCTGGGCTCTCTATTCTGTTCTATTGATCTATGAGTCATTTTTATGCCAGTGTAATAGTGTTTTGATTACTACAGCTTTGTGGTATATCTTGAAAGCTGGAATTGTGATACCTTCAGCTTTGTTCTTTCTCAAGATTGTTTTCGCTATTTGGGGTCTTTTGTGGTTCCATATAAATTTTAGTATTATTTGTTCTAGTTCTTTGAAAAATGCTATTAGTATTTTGATAGGGATTGCATAGAACCTGTAGGTGATCTTTGAGTAATATGGAATTTTAGCAATATTCTTCTAATCCAAGAGCATGGAACAACTTTCCATTTGTTTGTGTCATCTTCAATTTCTTTCATTATTGTTTTATAGTTTTCAGAGTATAGGTCTATCAGCACTTTGTTAAGTTTATTCCTAAATATTATTTTTGGTACAATTATAAACAAAATTGTTTTTTTAATTTCTCCTTTTGCTACTTTGCTATTAGTGTACAGAAATGCTACTGATTTCTGTGTACTAATTTTATATCCTGCAACTTTATTAGATTCATTTATTACTTGTAGTTTTTGGTGGAGTCTTTTGGATTTTCTATATATAGTATTTTGTCATCTACAATAGGACAGTATTCTTCTTTGTTAACAATATGGATGCCTCTTATTTCTTCTTCTTGTCTGATTGCTGTAGTTAGGATGTGTAGTACTATGTTGAATAAAAGTGAGAGTGGACATCTTTGTCTTGTTCTTGATTTTAGAGGATAAAATCTCATTTTTTCAACATTAAGTAAGATGTTAGCTTTGGGTTTTTCATATATGACCTTTATTATGATCAGGTATATTCTCTCTAAACCCACTTTACTGAGAGTTTTAATCATGAATGGATGTGAATTTTGTCAAATGATTTTTCTTCATCTATTGAGATCATATATTTTTTATCCATCTTGTTGATGTGGGATATCACATTGATTTGTGAATACTGAGCCATCCTTGCACTTCTGGAATAAATCCCACTTGATTGTGATGCATGATACTTTTAATGTATTGTTGTATGCAGTTTGCTAATATTTTGTTGAGGAGTTTTGCATCTATATTCATCAGATATATTGGCCTAAAATTTTCTTTTTGGGTGTGGTGTCTTTGTCTGGTTTTGGTATCAGGGCAATGCTGGCCTTGTAGAAGGTATTTGGAAGCTTTCCTTCCTCTTCTTGTTTGAGAAGCATAGATATTAACTCTTCTTTAAATATTTAGTAGAATTCACATGTGAATCCATCTGGTCCTGGACTTTCATTGTTTGGTAGTTTTTTGACTATCATTTCAATTTAATTACTTTTAATCAGTCTGTTCAGATTTTCTATTTCTTCCTGATCCAATTTTGGAAGACTGAATGTTTTTAGGAATTTATCCATTTCTCCTAGGATGTCCAGTTTGTTGGCATACAATTTTTCACAGTACTTTCTTACAATCCTTTGTATTTTTGTGATATCAGTTGTTACTTCTTGTCTCTTGTTTCTGATTTTATTTGGGTCCTTTCTCTTTTTTCTTTATGAGTGTGGTTTATCAATTTTGTTTATCTTTTCAGATAAAGGTATGTTTTATTTTGGATATCAAAGTAATTTTAAGAGGTTCTTTCCTGCAATTATTATGAGTACAAATTTATATGTGCATGTAAAATATAATATTAAGAAAATAGCTATCTGAAAATTAGTGTTTCAAATGAAAAATTGAATGTTTCTAATCTCTAACAGCCAAAGCCTATAATGTTAGATTTTATTTATTTTCAGACTGGTTAGAAAGAAATGAAATTTTATTTCTTTTACTATTATATAGATTTTCAAAAAACTTTCAAATGGTCAGTTAAAATTCACATTCATTTGGGTAATCATCTTGTTCTAAGTATAAAAGTAAAAGGCAGAGAGAAACAGCTCATGTGGCAGTTGCTTTGTGATATTACTATGGACAACAGGCTGTTGGTTTATCACTGTCATAATTTGGAGTTAGTTAGCTTGTAAAATGTCAATGTTTACTTCTGTATGGCAGCTGTTGTGTGTGCTAATAAAATCCTGAAATACTGCAATGCTTATTCATATTGCAGTATTTCTGGTTTAAGTAATAAAAATTATGGCTTAGTGATTCTGCCTGAAATATTCACATAAACACTCTTCTCCCCAATTCCATTCTTCCCTCCCTGGCACCCATGACAGCTGTGTTGCCTTTACAGTTGGTGATTTTGAGAATGTGCTGGCGAGAGGAGCAGGGTAATAAAGGAGAAAATTTTCTCTGTTCACCCTGAGCAGATGTCTGGAGTCCATGCCCGGTAAACTTATACTCAGTGTAGGGAAATATCAAGAGGATAATTTTGTATTAGAGATTTAATAAATGTAGAGGGGAAAAGCCATCTGCATGCTCTTTTTGCTGTGAAAGAATAGCATCTGCTTTATTGATGTTTAGACATTTCAGTGGTGGCCACCAGTTACCAGATCTTTTTAGAGATGTCCTTTCTTTACCATTTCCTCATTGAGCTCCCTACTTCTGGCAGCTTGTTGTGATACCGAGAGTGGACTTTACTGGTCACCAGGTCTCCATTTTGTCTTATGAATGTGTTGTGTCCTCAGACACAGTGGCACAGTGGAATCCTCTTGCTGCATGGTAGCTTGCTTAGACCTGTGAAACCTGATCCCTTGAGATTTCCTTCCTGCTCCCACATTTTTCCCAACTGAAGATCTTCCCATACTTCACCAAAATCCTGAACTGCAACTACAGCTACACTGAAATATATGAAGCCTTAGGTACTTTCTGAGGACCAATAGTTCTGCCATGTTCTTCTCACACACTGTTTTCTTGGATGTGTTTACATTCCAGGTCTTTAAGTTATGTGTTTATGGTACATGTTTTCTTTATAGTACGTGTTTTCCACACTAGTTTACTTAAGTGATTTTGTTTTGTTTTGTTTTGTTTTGTTTTGCTATTCCCTTCTGCTGTTCCCCATTACTTCTGATACTTGTGAGAGGGCTCAGTTGAATTTCTAATACTTTGATATGCTCCTTAAGTTGGTGTCTTTCTTTAACACTTTTAAGGCAGTTGATACTTTCTGGAATTTAGTGCTTTCTTTTTTCTTTTCTTGCATGCCTGTTTCTCTTATAAGATCTCTCATAGTGAGAGACATAAATCAACATGTTCCCCAATTCATCCATATATTCTGCTATAGATGGCTATTTGTGTCTTTTTTCAGTTTAGAGCTATTAATGGTGCTATGAATATTCTTGAATATTTTTTACACATTTGTATTGGTTATATACTGGGAGTGGAGCTACTGGGTCAAAGAATATGCAGGTGTTTTGTCTTTTGTAGATATTGATAAAATGCTTAACAATTTTGTTTCACAAATTTTGTTTCACTTCTTCCTGTACATGTGTGAGAGTTACAGCAGGGACTGGAGGGTTTTGAGCAGAGGAGTGTCATGATCTGCTTTCAAAGCTTCAGTGTAGCTCCTCTGCTAAGGATGAATTATGTGGGTATAAAGGTAGAAGCAGGAAAAGCACTTAAGAGCAACTGTAGTCATCCAGGCTTTGACTAGAATGACAGCAGTGGAGATGAAGAGAAGTGGCTAGATTCCAGACACATTTTGAATGCATAGTCAATAGGCCTTGCTGAGAGGTTGGATATAGGGTATAAAAGAAAGAGCTGAGGGCGCCTGGGTGGCTCAGTCATTAAGCGTCTGCCTTCAGCTCAGGTCGTGATCCCAGGGTCCTGGGATCGAGTCCCACATTGGGCTCCCTGCTCGGCAGGAAGCCTGCTTCTCGCTCTCCCACTTCCCCTGCTTGCGTTCCTGCTCTCGCTATCTCTCTGTCAAATAAATAAATAAAATCTTTAAAAAAAAAAAAAAGAAAGAGCTGAGGCTGTATTTAATGATTTTGTCTGATCAACTAACAGCAATGAAGACTGAGGGTGACATTATAGGCATTGATGTGATGAGATATTCTGTTAAGGAGATGTTAAAAGTGAGATGCCTATTTGATAGCAAAGGGAAATATAAGTAGTCCACTTGATATAAATCTAGAGTTCAAGGAAGTGATCCAGGCTAGAGACATAAATTCCCTTTATAATGACTGTATTATTTTAAAAACTTATCTAATAATACTTTAAGAATATTATGCTGATATTCTTTTCCTTTCACAGATCTGCTTGATGTTTTATAACCTCTTGTTATGACTTCCTCAGTCTTTGAAGGATGTCTTCCCCAAGAACTGGTATTATGGGCTCTATATGTGACTTTAAGAAGGCGATTTTCATCGTGTTCATGATTCTGACAGATGCTCTCAGATTTTGCTTTTTATCCTCTGTTAGATTTATTTAGGCCTCCAATTATTTACTGGTCTGGTAAAAGAAGAACTAGTCTCCTTTACTAAAAGCTTAATTAAGACCAGTTTCTCCTAGTGCATTTCCTCTTCCCTATTATATTTGTCTATCAGGTCTATCCTGGCATCCCACAACCTCATTGCCATCATCTAATGTGTTCCTTAAAATCTCAGGCTTTTTCCTAAAGAAAGATTTTCCTTCCTCTTTTAATTTTAATTTTTTCATTTTCTGTTTGGATAGTAAAACAAAAGCATGTTTTTAAAAACTACCAAAGAGATGGCATTTCAGGCAAAGGTTTGGAAACTGTCTTTGTATTCACAAAAGGAAATCGCAGATTCTTTTCAAAACAAAGGACTTCATTCTTTATTGTTTATTGATAAAATCATGCAGCCTTCTATGGGTAAAGACATTGTTGGATCTCAGAATTCTAGAACCATGTTCAGAGATTTTATAATTAACAAATCAAGAGCCAGTCTGTAATCATATGATAACTGTGGCCCTTAAATCACTGGAATCCATAAGATAAGATGTTCTACCGTCCCCTTCTCTGGACCAGAGTATTCTTTGAAAGTAGTCACAAAGAGATGGGATTTGGGCAGCCTTTCTAGAACTCATTTGCAAGGCCTGGCAGTCATAGCCCACAGAGTAAGTCTCATATTTGCCGAAGTTTCAGTAGACCTGCTATTTTCTAAAAAGACTAGCAAGTTCAGTTCTGCCTCTAGAAAAACAGCTCTTGGTGGGCTGTCTGAAGTGCCAGCTCAGGGCATAAAATAAAAGCCAGAGTCACATCTGTGAAAAACAACCGTGAGGTATAACATAAGCCTCTGTAAAAAGTGGAGGTAAAAATGTCCCACTTGTTATAAACTACTATCAAAACATAGGTTCCTGGGCACCTGGGTGGCTCAGTCAGTTAAGTGTCTGCCTTCAGCTCTGGGTCATGATCCCAGGGTCCTGGGATGGAGCCCCACATTTTAGGGCTCCCTGCTCAGTGGGGAGCCTGCTTCTCTCTCTCCCCCTGCTCCTCTTCCTGTTTGGATGCTCTCCCAAGCACCCAAACAAACACATTTGTTTGTTAAAAAAAAACAAACAAACCCATATAGGGTCCTGCCAGGGGTCCCATTTTTTTTCTCCCTAAATGCCAGTCCTTGTCTGTCTCTGAATTTTGCTGGTGAAAAAAACAAGTGTTGGGGCTTGATGGGACCCAAAAAATAGCAAAACTTATCCCACAGGAATTTTGAACTAATTGAAAAGTTGGACACGGAGTGAAAGAGTTTGAAAATGAAATATCCCCTTTATTACTGAATGGTTAGATTGACATGTGGTGCTTAGGTATGCAGACAGACATAATATATACTTCCTTATTCTGAAACCCAGAAGTGGATGTATAGACAAAGGCAGTACTAGAAAATCAGTCTTCCTAGAGGGACAAGAGTGGAGGACTAGAGCATCAGGGATGTTTTGTTAAGAACCTGACTCCCAAGAGGTTGAGAAAGGAAGTATTTGAGCTACAATGAGCAGTTACTTTTCCGAAGTCACCAGTGAAACAAACTCCACATATTTTGGGGGAAGTGAATGCCACAGTATAGCTCAAGAGCACAAGGATGTATTGGAAAAATTCTTCTACATGGCAACCTAAGAAATAACAAATAAATCTTTCCCTCCCTCTACTGCCCTCCTGGAAATGTCATTGCCTGCAGAGGATTTAAATTTTAGAACAAATCACTCAGTATGGTGTGGACAGTGCGCTAGAGGCAGAGAGACCAGTTAGGTTATTTCCATGATCCAGATCAAATGTGATGGTGATAGTCCCACCTCCTGGAAATGTAGAAAAGAACTAGCTTGTATGTCATTCCTAGGAGGAAGAATCAATAGGATCAGACTGGATGTTAGCGGTAAAAGAAGCAGAGAGTTACCCCAGGTTTATAGCTCTATAACTGGAAATGGTAAGGTCCTTCACTGAGCAGATAGAGGAGGAATCACCATTCCTCTGTGAGAATAATAAAGTCAAATTTGGACATACCAAGCTTGAGATTCTATGGGACACGCAAAGGGAGAGGACCATGAGGATGCTAGATATAAGGATAATATGTTATATTAGAAGAAAATGTGATATATCATAAAATACATCCTTGGGATTCACTACAATCAGGTTGGAAATTGAAGTTTTGGGAACTCATTAAATCAGACAGGAGGCTATGTTTATGGAGGTGAGGGCAGAAAGAGATCTCTGAAGAACAGGTAAGCAAATGAGGCAGGCAGGGGTAAAGAAGCCTGAGAAGCAGCAGGAAGGACATGGATATTGAGGGGGCCACAGGAAGAAGGCCATTTAAGGAGAGGAATGCTTATGGTACAGCAAATGAAATAAAGCTGGCAATATCCGCTGGCTCTAGTGGAAGAGAGGTAGGGTCCCCAAGACTTTGTCAGGTACCAGGTCGGTGTTGTGCAGATGAGGTGATGGAAAGACAGAGGTATGAGGTTGATTATGACTAGGGAGGAGAATAAAGACCTCTCTTTGAAGAGGATTAATAGGTACAAGCTTCCAGTTATAAAATAAGTCATGCAGATGAAAGTAAAAAAACAAACAACAACAAATAAACCAACTCCCCACAAAAAACTTCAAGAAGCAGTGACACAAAAGAGAAAGGAATATTGTGTCTAGAAAGAGTTTTTTTTTTTTTAATTCCACAGTATTTTAGTTGATGAAGTTCAAATAATAGTTCAAGTAATAATAACTGAATATAACTTTTTAAATATTTTTAAATACAAATCTACTAATGAGAAGAGTGGAATTGTGTTTTGGGGAATAGATTTTGCTTAACTGGGATTCATGCTTAGTGTTCCATATCATCAAAATTGATTCCAAATATTCACCTGTTAGTGCTGAATTGTAATGAGATTTTACATGTTTTGTCTTTAAAAAGATCTTTTCATACCGATGTATATTGTCAAATATTGCTCTCAGAAGGTGATCATATAATTTTCATTGAAAATATTCATCATTTGGAAGACTGAATTTAAGAATTCTATTAGCTGCTTCTTGTGATATTTTCCTTTTAGTATATTATTACAGTGCAGACCAATCACTTCCAGTTGAAGGTTAGGTGAAAGCTCTTCAACTGTATAGTTACATGGATTTTTTTGAAAAAAGTTTGATTGATTCTAAACTTTATTTTTTAGAGCAATTTTAGGTTCACAGCAAAATTGAATGGGAAGTACAAAAAGTTCCCATATACCCCTGCTCCCCTCACACACATGCATTGCCCCACCTCTCACTATCAACTTCACACCAGAGGGTTACACTTGTTATAATCAATGAACCTATATTGACACAGTATTATCACTCAAAGCCCATAGTTTACATTAGGGTTCTCTCTTGGTGTTTCACATTCTATGGCTTTGCACAAATATACTGGCATGTGTCCATCATTATAGTAACATATACAACTGTTACATTACCCTAGAAAATCCTCTTTGCCCTACCAATTAATTCCTTCCTCTCCCCTAATTTCTGGAAACCACTGATGTTTTTACTGTCAGAATGTCATATAGTTGGAATCATACAATATGTAGCCTTTCAGAGTCTTTTGGCTTTTTTTCACTTAGTAATACGCATTTAAATTCCCTCCATGTCTTTCCCTGGCTTGATAACTCATTTTTAGTGCTGTATAATTTTCCATCATTTGGATATACCACAGTTTATTTATTCATTCACCTACTGAAAGATATCTTGGTTGCTTCCAAGTTTTGGCAATTGTGAAAAAAAGCTGCTATAAACATCCTTGTGAAGGTTTTTGCTTGGACATGAGTTTTCAACTCCTTTGGGTAAATACTAAAGAGTGTAATTGCAGGATCATATGGTAACTTTATGTTTAGTTTTGTAAGAAGTGCTAAGCAATCTTCCAAAGTAGCTATACCATTTTGTCAGCAAATTATTACTCTCAGAAATGAATGAGAGTCCCTGTTTTTCTACATCCTTGCTTGCATTTGGTGTTAGTGTTTGGGATTTTGGCCATTCTAATAGGCAGGTAGTGGTATCTCATTGTTTTAATTTAAAATTCCTTAATGACATATAGTGTGGAATATATTTTCATATGCTTATTTTTCATCATATATCTTCTTCCATGAGATGTCTGTTTGGATCTTTTGTGCATCTTTTCATTGGGTTGGTTTCTTGTTGAGTTTTAAGAGTTGTTTATTTTAGATAACAGTAGTCCTTTATCAGATAGGTCTTTTGCAAATGTTTTCTCCAGTCTGTGGTTTGTCTTAATCTCCTGACATTATCTTTAACAGAGCAAATGCCCTTGAATTTATTGAAGCCCTGGTTATCAGTTACTTCTTTCATGAATCATGCCTTTGATATTGTATCTAAAAAGTCATCACCATACCTAAGTTTGTCTAGATTTTCTTCTAGAAGCCTTATGGTTTTGCATTTTAACATTTAGGTCTATGATCCATTTTGAATTAGTTGTCGTGAAGGCTGTAAGGTCTTTGTTTATATATATTTGCATGTAGATATCCAGTTCCAACATCATTTGTTGAAAAGACTGTCTCTTCATTATACTGTCTTTGCTCTTTTGTCAAAGATGAATGGATTGAATGTGGTTCTATTTTTGGGCTCTCTGTTCAGTTCTACTGACCTATTTGTCTATTCTTTCAACAATACCACACTTTTTATTACTTTAGCTTTATAGTAGATCTTCAAGTTGGGTAGTGTCAGTCCTCCAACTTTGTTCTTTTTCAATATTGTGTTGGAAAAGAGTTTTTATTTCAATATTGTGTTGGGAAAGAGTTTTTAAACACAGGAAATGGATGGAACATTTCTATATAATGAGGAAAACTTATCATTATACAGGGTAAGGTTGAATAGAGAGGGAAAAACTTTATTTAAAACCTCAAGTCTTTTTGTCAAAGGAAATAAGCACCATTATATATTTCCACTATTATCTTTGCTATTAGATTATAATATTAGACCTAGTTATTTGAGTTTAGTGCTAGAGATTTAATATTTTTAATACTAATTCTAAGAAATTTTATAAAGGGAATATTTAATATATGTTAAAATAGTTTATGCTATCTTTTTAAGTGCTTTATACCAAATATCAAATTTATTGGCAAATAAAACTAAAAATTATCAAAAATAAATTTTATTACTGGTCATATTCTCATAATCCAGAACCTTGTTGCTCTTGTTATTACCAAGAGTAAATTCAGTGATCAAATTATCCATGACTTGATGTATTATATATATAGGTTAAGAAACAGCAAAGAGGTAAGCCAGCAACAATTTCCTCCTCCATTTTGAGGGAGTGTTGAAGAGAATGCAAAAAACAACCATTAGCTTATAGAAATAAAAAATCTATAGTTTTGTCCTTTTCTTCCTGCATCAGGCATTGTTGTCAGTGAAAAGGGGTAATCTCATGTCAGGAAGAGTAAGAATCACTTTAAAAAATATTTGATAAAAGAAACCTTATATAGGATATACAAAACAGGTATAAATATGCAGTACATTATTTGATTTGGATATTAAATTTCATTGGTATACAGAGTTGAGAATTTTTACAATGGTAATGTATATCTGTTAAAAATTGAGCTTTCAGGAAATCCAAGTTGTGTAATTCTGATTATGAAGCATTCTGCTTCATCTAACCATAAACCTGAACACACATACACACTATATGATGATTAATAAATCTCTGTGAAATTGACTAAATTGAAATTTTTATAAGTATTGTCAGAAGCATAAGAGCTGGGAATAGCAAATTATGATTAATAGAGTTATAAACTGATTCAGTGACATAGTACCTTTGGAGGCAAACGAATCATAATCTTCTATCTCTTCTTCTCCCCAAAGATAATATTTTAAAATAACAGTAATATTAAGCAATAATTAGCGTTTATTTGCTAAAGAAATTTAATCTTTTATTTAAAAAGTAAAAGCAAAAATTCAAGTAATATACTTCTGGCTATTCTTAATAGTAATATGAGTTAAAATGCTTTGCATCAAAGCCAGGAAATTTGCTAATTTCAACTGAGGTTAATATGTCCTGCTACAGTTGGGGCTCCTGGGTGGCACAGTCAGTTAAGCGTCTGACTCTTGATTTCAGCTCAGGTCGTGATCTCAGGGTTGTGAGAGTGAGCCCTGTGTCAGGTTCTGCATTGGGCAGAGAACCTGCTTGAGATTCTCTGTCTCCATCTCCCTCTCCCCCTCCCTGTGCTTGTGCTCACTCTCTCTCACGCGCACTCTAAATAAATAAATATAAATAAATAAATAATAATAAAAATATTAAAAAAAATAATGTCCTGCTATAGCTATCCAAACCACAGTGCTGAAAGGGTTATTAATGAGTTTCAAATCCAGGCAAGTGACTAATATCGCAGCATGAAAATACAAAAAAAATCAACATATTTGTGAAGAGATATGAGCAAGCTCAAGAACTTTTAGTGTGTGATTACCATGAGTCAAGCACTGTGCTATATATTCTTATATGGCACCTATGTTATCTCATTTAATTCTTATAGATTATGCTTAACATTAGCATATTTTACCCTCATTTTATAGATGAGTAAACTGAGGTTCAGATAATTTAACTATCAGTGTCATTCACTAGATAACTGAACCCAACTCTTTTGATTTATTTGTTTTTTTATTTTTATTTTTTTTAAAGATTTTATTTATTTATCTGAGAGAGAGAGAATGAGAGAGAGCACATGAGAGGGGGGAGGGTCAGAGGGAGAAGCAGACTCCCTGCCGAGCAGGGAGCCCGATGCGGGACTCGATCCAGGGACTCCAGGATCATGACCTGAGCCGAAGGCAGTCGCTTAACCAACTGAGCCACCCAGGCGCCCTAACTCTTTTGATTTAAAACTTAGTAAATATACTTTTCATTTCATTGTGGCTAATTTAAGCATGTTAATTATTTTGTAGGAAATGATGCACACTTCACACCCAAAGTCAATAGAAAAATTGAGAGTTCATCATTTTTTTTTGAAGCCTTTTGTACCTGTAATATGAAGATTCAATTTCTAAAAATGGATTAGGGTGTTTTGGAAAGCAGAAAACTTTAGAGCATTTTTTACTCAATTTAAAAATGTTGGCTTCATGCAGCTTTAGAAAAGAATTTATTTGCTTGGGCCTGAAATACACTTAGGTTTTCCACTGTGCTTAATTTCTTCTAAAGGAGGGTAATGTTATGTTGCTGCAAAAATGAACAATTTTGCTCGTGCAAGTAGAATTTTTAAAGACTTCGATAGAGAATAGATATTTTTCTCCTGGACTGTGCCACGGGAAAATGGATGAGAAGATATTTCCTGTGATGGGAATTCAAAGGCAGTTCTGGAGAGAAAATACCTTTAAAGATACTACACAGTTAAGAGATTTATTTTTAAGTGAATTTAGAGAGTTAAGAGGAAAAATAGGCATGACACTTACTACATCCATTAAATTAAAGAATTAGAACTTTTTATGGTTAGTTTAAATCAGTCTCAATTCAAGTGGATTCTCATGATATGTATTTCTTCTCGTCTATTTTCCCTTAAATATCTCTAAAATAGTGGTTATTGGATATATTTGATAGACAATAAGCTGAGAAGAAGTTTTGGAAACAAAAGGAATTCTTAGAGTTAATAAAACTTATCATTTCTTCTTAAATGATTTCCTGGCCAGTTAAAACTAGGTGTAACCGGGGCGCCTGGGTGGCTCAGTTGGTTAAGCGACTGCCTTCGGCTCAGGTCATGATCCTGGAGTCCTGGGATCGAGTCCCGCATCGGGCTCCCTGCTCGGCAGGGAGCCTGCTTCTCCCTCTGACCCTCCCCCGTCTCATGTGCTCTCTGTCTCTCTCATTCTCTCTGTCTCAAATAAATAAATAAAATCTTTAAAAAAAAAAAAAAACAAAAAACTAGGTGTAACCTGACAGTATCACTGTATCTGGATAAAAGATAACAGAAAGGTGGGACTCGTGATGAAAGCTTTAGAAAATGCAGGAACACAGAGAACAATATATGTGGTGATTGATTCAGAAGGACGGGGTGTCGGCTGCTTTATCGACTCACCTTGTGCTAATGTGGCTTCCCACATAGTATGCATCAGCTAGCACAACTGTTCCATCTGCCTGAAAATTCGGTTTCTCACTGTGATGGGGTAAGTTTACATTTCAGTTCATACACCTGCTTCCTCGGATACTGTCAGCACATCCTTGGTTTTGGTTGAGTTTAGAGTACTGACAGTATTGTCTTTATCAGCCTGTGAAGTGTGTAACCTAGACCTTTGTAAATTCACCAAGGTAATCTCCTAGGGCCTGACTGGACAGTCAGCTGCCCTCTCTGTTGAACATTCCTTCAGCATCAGTAGGTGGGCATATCATCATTCAGTACATGAGCACTTTTTCCTCTGGGAAGGTTTATACTGTGTGAGCTATAAAAACCAATATCATTGGTTTCCAAAAGATTCTCTTAAAAGCCAGTATTGTGAGTCCTTTGAGAATCTTCTTTCCTCCATCCTCAGGGCTAATCACTGTACTTGGCTAACAATAAGTGTTGTTGGACAAATCTTCCTTGAATTAATAAGTAAATGAATGAATAAAAGACAATTTAGATTAAGAATTCCTCATATCAGTGAGAACATATGATACATGTCTTAATCTCAGGAAACAAACTGAGGGTTGCTGGAGAGTGGTGGGGGGTGGGAGGGGTGGAGGGCCTGGGTGATAGACATTGGGGAGGCTATGTGCTCTGGTGAGCGCTGTGAATTGTGTGAGACTGTTGAATCACAGACCTGTACCTCTGAAACAAATAATATATTATATGTTAAAAAAAAAAAAAAAGATAGCAGGGGGGAAATCAGAGGGGGAGACGAACCATGAGAAACTATGGACTCTGGGAGACAGAGTTCTAGAGGAGAAGGGGGTGGGGGGATGGGTTAGCCTGGTGATGGGTATTAAAGAGGGCACTGGGTGTTATATGCAAACAATGAATCATGGAACACTACATCAAAAACTAATGCTATAATGTATGGTGATTAACATAACATAATAAAATTTAAAAAAAAGATATAATTTAAACAATAAAAAATAACTAGGTAAGAAAGGAGAAAAATTGCTAACTCCAAAACCAATGATGCCTTAACCTACTTATTGCATGCAATAATACATAAGTCACCTACTTACTAGCTTTCAGCCATGATGATAATATAATCTTAAATAAACTCCAATAATGATTACACTTAAAATCTAGTTTTAGTACCATCTTTCATTTAAGTTAGGCTGAGAAAGTTGGGTTACAGGCTTGTTGAAAGTGAAAAGTGAGAGGAAAAAGTTTGTAGAGTTTTGGATCCAACCAATACCATGTAAGAATTTTAAGTGCTCCATTATTTTTATTCTTTCTCACTATTTCTTTCTTTGGGAAAGAAAAGAGAACAATACAGTCTGTTCAAGAACAGGAACAGCAATTTAAGGCATTTGTCTGTGTGGGATTGGGATGCTCCAGTTAAACACATTTGAGACTGATTTCTAGTTGAAACTATTATTTGAGGAAAAAGCAGACTGATTAATATGTGAATTAGTAGGTGAGAAATTGCAGTTTGGCAGTAGCATTTACTATCTAGATAACATGTTTTATAGAGATTAAGAACAACTAATTCTCATTCTAAGAACAAAAAAAGCAATGTTTAGTTCCTATTTAAATACTCCTATTTAAATATTTTGTAGGCAATTAATGAATTTTCCAATCAGTCACTTGACTTTATAAGTTCCTGAAATTTTGTTCCATTATGACAGCCCTAGGAGACTAATACTGATCTAAGAGTTTTTACCAAGAGATGTGCCAGAAAACTCTCAGTAAAAATGGATTCTACAGGTAGATGACTCTCTAACCCTCCAAATAAACATAATAACAATATAGTGGGACAATATAACATTCTGCAGACTGCCCAGCTGGTTCAGTCCCATTAAGACTATACTGTGATAGAAAACTGTAGAATTAACATAGTCCTGGGGCCAGCCCATGAATATGTATGTTTGTTCAGCATGTTGATGAAGACTACCTTTGAGTCTCCTTTTTGATGAGTTTAGAAAAGAATGCATTTAACCCGATCAATAATTGAATATTATGTCCCTGAAAGTATGTAAATAAACACTAAAAAATAAATGGACTATACCCATCCCAGCAGCTAAATTTTGAGGTACGACTTGGTTAAATTTGCAGTGGTCCATTGTCATTTCCATAATGCATCTTTTTTTTCCTTAACATAAGCCAGTAAAGTAAAATAGCTCTTATTTTACAAAGTAAGGAGCCAGTGTGAGGGTTCTGATGAATATTAACTATGACCATTCCAATTATACTTTTGAGAACTGAGCCCTTGGTGGATCCATGGACCTAGTGGAGACAAACCTGGGTCAGGATTCCACCTGACCCCATATCCTCATGTGTTTTATGTTCCTGGGAATCAGCAACAGGAGCATTGTGTCCAACAGTCCTGTAGTTACATGACGGGCCACAGGTCCCTTCAGGGAAGGACTATAGGAATCAGTACTATATACATTGATAGTAGTTTTTGCAGATTCTTCCACGGGTGCCTGGCTTTTCCTTCAGTCTTTAGATCTGCTTTCAAATCTGGTTCAGGTCTGGAAAGTAGGCAAAAGCTTTCCATAGGGCAGTGAACCTCAGTCTTTTTAGACATATTTATTAAGCAGTATTCTTATTGGATGTTCATCTGCCTTGCTACTGTGAACACCTTGCTCTATCAACCATCTCCATAGGTCCTATAGATCAGCACCCCAGCTGCCATTCCAATCTTTTTGCCCAATACGCTCATCCTGCTTCTGACAAGATCCTAGGTGCCTTTGGAGCCTGGTTTTTGAAAAAAGTATCGCAAATCATTAGCTTTGACCTACAGGGGATATCCATCCACCTCTGAGCTTTTCGGTGCTGTCAGGGCTCCCTCAACATTGCATTCCTTATTGTCCTGATAAATGAACTACTTCCCCCAAAGAACATAGTAAGCTGGTGGATTTCTGGTGTTATAGAGTCCATTCATTCTCGTATGCCCACTTCTGAGACTTTTGATCCCCTTTTCCATAGTCTGTGACAGTTGTTCTGGTATCTTTACTTTTCCAAGATTCTAAGGGCCATTCTATCACTACATTAGATCTATGCCTGATGTTCTTGCCCGGTACTAGATTCGGTTTCTTACAAGACTGTCCTGTATCAATAAACTTCCCCTTGTTCATATTTATATCCCATCCTCTCAATCCAGAGCTCTCAGGATTCACTTGCAGACACCCTCCCACTTCCTGCTGGCACAAAGTAGCCAGGTTCAGTAGCTTCTTTGCTGCCCAATTATTTTCCTACATTAGAAGCCTGACATTTTCCTATTAGGGTGATACAGATATTTGACCCTAATTATGAGTCTGATGGCTAGAGGGGGAGTTAAGAACCCCTCCTAGGGGCAAACATTCATTACACGGCACCTGCATAATTTGAGGACTCTGCAAATTTTTCAAGCAGAGTAAATGGGGAGGGGGCTCTGCCTTTCCACAGGGGGAAATGGACCACTACTGCAGGCTTTGACAGTTTAAAGAAGTCTGAGGATTGATAGTTCTCAAATATATCTACCCTGAAAGGCTCATTCTAAGTCTCTGGGTCCCATTTGTTCTATATCAGGGCCCTGACTTTGGCTTTAAGAGTCTTGCCTGGGCTGAGAATTTAAGCATTCTTTAAGGTTCTGCTACCATTATGTTCTGGTCTTGAGCTCTTCAGCTTTACCTACCCTCTAGCTCTTTAAATGTCTCTTTAAATATTTCTGAGATAGCCATCTCAGTCTCATACTTTATTTTTTTGATTACTAGGTTTGAGTATCATTTTCTGTCTTTAATGAATAATGACATTCAATAGCTATCTAAATCTATAATCCTTAGAGTCCCCTTTTTTCCCCCAGCATGCCAGAAATATAAATAATGCTGTAAATAATCCTCTTCTCACCAGAGATGGGGTTTTGGGGAGTGGTCTACCTCTAGAATCCATTTTTACTGAGAGCTTCCTGGCACCACTGTTGGTATTAACTTATATAACATTTGGAGATGCAAAAAAATAAATGATACTTCTATTTTTTAGAAAATAGCTTATTGCTACTCAACTTTTTTTATTGTTTTCAAATCTACAGAGAAATTGAAAGCCTTAAATGAAAAAATGTATGCATATCCTTCACATAAATTCACTCATAGTTTACCAGTTTTGCCATTTTTTGCGCTCTTTCTCTGCATGTACACACCTAAACACACCCCTTACTGTTTTTGGTTGAATCATTTGAACTTGAGTTGCTGACATCATGATACTTCATCTTCAGTAGTCCTCTACAAATAATATAACAGTCTTCTAAATTAACCTAATTATTACTAATACAAAAATATTATATACAGTTCATAGAGCTCATAAATTTCCCCAATTGCACAAAACATAGATTTTAATAGTTATTTAATCATCCATCATTCATCCATTTCTTTATTTGTTTTAGGTAATAAGATCCATGAACTCTAACAGAAGTTCCTACACAGCCTTTGGCTGTTATAGGTCTTTAGTTTCTTTTACTATATAATAGTAGAAAAGCCCCAATCTACTTTTTAAATTTTGTTCTGTTTTTCATAGTATTGTTTTAAAGGATCCAGGCCAGTTCTGTTGTAAAATGTGCCGAATTCTGGATTGATTTGATAATCCTTCATGATTGGATTAAGTCCAGACATTTTAAGCAAGACTATACTACATTAGTGACATGTATTTCTTACAAATCACATCAAGAGGTGTAAAATGTCACATTGTCATGCACTAGTCATGCTAAGATTGTGCATAAGTGGAAGAAAGTATAATTTATAAATTTTCAGTTATCTTGTATTGTTTAATCACAGCAAATAGCATTTTTAAAAGAGTGCCAATATAGAATATATTGTTGGGTTTCTCTACTTCATTGAGAAGCATATAAATTTAGAGCTCATTCAGATTTTGAATCTATTAGCTGTTTTGCTTTGCTGCATCAAATCAATTATTTCTTTTTAGTGCATAAGTTATAATCCTGAAGAGCATAGAAAGGTGAATTTCAATGAAAAGTATACATAAAATAAATTTGGTTGCAAAATTTTATTTTCATTTTTTAAATTTTTTAAAAATTTTATTTATTTATTTGACAGCACAAGCAGGGAGAGCAGCAGAGGGAGAGGGGGAAGCAGGCTCCTCACTGAGCAGGGAGCCCGATGTGGGGTCAGTCCCAGAGCCCTGGGATCATGACTTGAGCTGAAGGTAGACATTTAACCGACTGAGCCACCCAGGCACCCCCAAAACTTTATTTTTAATAATAAAATGACCAATTAATCTCATAAGCATGAATAAGACAGTGTGCTTATCATTTGTAGTTAGTTCTATAAAACTAATTTTTAAAGAATTTCATGTACATAAATTTAAATGAGCCTGAATAATTTTTTTTTAAAGATTTCATTTATTTATTTATTAGAGAGCGAGCGAGAGAGAAACAGCATGAGAGAGGAGAGGGTCAGAGGGAGAAGCAGGCTCCCCACTGAGCTGGGAGCCTGATGTGGGACTCGATCCCAGGACCCTGGGATCATGACCTGAGCTGAAGGCAGTTGCTTAACCAACTGAGCCACCCAGGCGCCCGAGTCTGAATCATTTAAACATGAGGATAAACAGGAGGAAATGATTATGCTAAAAATCTTATAATGAATAATTATTACTAGATTGGAAAGCAACCTAATATTCTGCAAGTTTTGATAAATTGTCATGGAAACTTTCTGTCAGTAATAGATTAACAATGAAATGCTATCATCTACTTCTGTTTGCAAACCTACCTCTTCCTTATTCTTACTGCATATGCCAGAAGTACAAGCATTTATAACTAACTGAAACGCTCTATTGAAATGTAATTCTATGATCAGAAAAGACAGACTGGCAGGAATACTTTGGCACTAGGATTAGCTGAGGGGTAAGGAGAGTTGATTTTATTATTATGAACTACTCCCTGAGCCGAGGTTTGGAAATAATATTTTTATCAGTTCTTCCTTCTGGAGTTGATAATATAAAAAAGAATTCATTGTCTGTCTACTTCTTTCCATTTATTGATTCTATAACTACTTACTCAATAGCTACCAGGTGCTGTGTTAACGGTTGAATATGCATGAAGAAGAAATATTTCCTATGGAGCTTACATGTTCATGAGAGAGACAAATGATAAACTGATTTATGTAATAAAATGGCAAATAGGGACAATTACATTAAACATTAAGGATAAAGCATGATTAAAAATAAAAGGGCCTTTTATACAGAGTGATCAGGGAAAACACCTCTGTTGACATTTTATCAGAGACCATTGAAGTGAGAGTGAACCATGAATTGATTTGGGGGAACAGAATTTAAGACACATGGAAGAGCAAGCATAAAGACCTTGAAAAAAGGAGAGATTGATGCATTCATAGAAAACCAAGGAGGCCAAGGGTGCTAGAGCAGAATGAATAAAGACGGAATGAAGGGATATGTGATGAAGGCAGGTTAATAAAAGAACTGGGATTTTATCAGAGTGTAAAGGAGAAAGCCCTTAGCTGTAGTTCTCAATCAGGGAAAATTTGACCCCAAGGTACAGTTGCCAATGTCTGTAAAAGTTGTGGGTTGTCACAACTGAGGATTTGATATTGACATTAGTGGGTACAGGCAAGAGATGCTGTCAAACATCCTACAATGCACAGGACAGCCGTCAACAACAAAGAATCTTCCTTTCCAGAATGGCAATAGGGCTGAGGATCAGAGGACAAAGAGGTCTCTCAGGTTACTCTGTAGAAATGGAGGTACAGGTAGAGCTACAGGAATAAAAGTAGGGTGGCCAGGTAGGAGATTATTACAGGATAGTGGCTTGGACTATAGGCAATAAAAGGAAAAAGTAGCAAAGGAGCAATACAATCAGTGATTTAAATATATGATCAACCGGGCTGCCCTGGTGGCTCAGTTGCTTGAACGACAACTCTTGGTTTCGGCTCAGGTTGTGATCTCAGGGTCCTGAGATCAAGCCCTGCCTTGGGCTCCATGCTCAGTGGGGATTCTGCTTCAGATTCTCTCCCTTCCCCTTAGCCCTTCCCCTGCTTGCACAGGCGTGCACGCGCACACGCGCACACACACACTCTTTCTCTCTCTCTTCCCCTCCCTCTCTTTCCCTCTCTCTAAAATAAATCTCTAAAAAATATATATATGATCAAATAACTACAAATCAAAGGAATGGAAATTTTTTTTTTTAAGAATTTATTTATTTATTTATTTGACAGAGAGACACAGTGAGAGAGGGAACACAAGCAGGGGGAGTGGGAGAGGGAGAAGCAGGCTTCCCACCGAGCAGGGAGCCTGACACGGGGCTCGATCCCAGGACCCCAGGATCATGACCCGAGCTGAAGGCAGATGCCTAACAACTGAGCCACCCAGGTATGGAAATTTTAATAATGAGATATTATTTATCATTGACAATACTGAAGGTAAGGATTAATTTGTCCCAGGCTGTTCCGTGCACCCTAGCTATCCAGAAAAAGTCAATCTCCACCCACTCCTGCAAAGCCCCATGGAAAAATGGGTATCATCTAGTGCTTAAAGAAATCAGTCCTGATCAACCCGAGGAAATGGACTCTAGTCCAACATACCAGGGCAAGGACTGGTATTTACATAGCCATAGAGGTTGCTGTGGCAAATCCTGACAGAATCTTGATCTGGTACCTACCTATAATGCAAAGCTTTGAGCCCAAACACATGAGTACATCAGAAAGAGGTAGGGTGGGACTTTCTGACATGGGTTAGGGTTCTGACATATCATATTGCTACTGTAGCCCAGTCCCTGATCCCACCAGAGAAGGGGTTAATGCTTCCCCTAATTATGAACTTATGGCCACATAGTCCATGGGTCAGGGTGTCTCTCCCTGAGTTGATGTTCTTTCCTGCCATATTGCTGACCATCACTTCAGACTGTGAGGAGGCAAGATAGGAGGGGAGACGGGCAGCTCTACACCTACTATTGGTCCTTTCTCAGCAAGTATTTCCTACAAAAGCAAAACCAGCAGATGTGGATGTATGTGGCCATTGGCCATTTGGATTTTTTTGTACCCAAATATTCACAAATATTAGTATTTACAAATATACTTACAAACACCAGTATATGAAGATACACAAAAGACATAATAAATTTTAAACATAAATCCTATATCTTCATATGTTCTGTATTTTTGCCTTTTACATATTATTTCAGTAGATTCTAGAATAATTTTCAGTCTTCCAGCTGCTACATTATAATAGGTTTTCTTTAAATTAATTTTCACACACAATTGCCTCTTGAATTTCAAAACAGTATTTTATAGATGAAAATTAAAATGAATGCCAAGAACAAATATGTTGTTGTTGAGGAGCACTATACTTAAAAGAAAATTTGATATTTTTGTTAAAATGGTATATTGCAATATAATACTATAGAAGTATACATTCAGTTTCTTGCTCTTACCTAAATGAGGAAATAAAAGGAATCTATGCAAAGATTAGATAGAAAACACATGCACATGGAGAAATAACTTATCTTGTCAGTGCTAGAAAAAAAAAAAGTTCCTTGACATGCACTCACAGGTGGATCTTGGTAGTCTTCTGTTGGACATACAACTTTTCCTAGAGCACTGACATCAGACAAGGCCAAAACAAGATCACTGTGTAATCATGTCTGAACACAAAGACATAAATATTGTCCAAAGCACCAAAATGATCAAACATCCCAATATGTCAGCTAATATGAGTGCTGCTTCTTTTTCAACTAAGGCTTTAGCTTCATTTTGTTTTTCCTACCTTCCAGATAAGATTTATTAAGATATCCAATCATAGAATTATTCCCCACTTTCTGATACCATCCAAGCCAGAGCAAAGCTCTGCTTTTTAAAACCCTCTTCCAAATCACCTAACACAAAACCTAGATCTTAAAATACGTCCTCCTCACACTTTTTCAATAAGCTGCCCCAGAATCAACATGGCTTTCCCTCATTGCAACAGCAGTAAAAACAAGGGTTGTGTCTCTGGTGCTATTGGGCTGGATTGGTAGTGCCACTGGGTCTTCACAGACAGCTTTGTCTCTATGGTGCCTTTCAGCTCTAAGATTTTCTTTTTTTTTTTTTTCTTTTTTTAATTTTTATTCTTATGTTAATCCCCATACATTACATCATTAGTTTTAGATGAAGTGTTCCATGATTCATTGTTTGTGCACAACACCCAGTGCTCCATGCAGAATGTGCCCTCCTCAATACCCACCACCAGGTTAACCCATCCTCCCACCCCCCTCCCCTCTAGAACCCTCAGTTTGTTTTTCAGAGTCTATCGTCTCTCATGGTTCGTCTACCCCTCCGATTTCCCCCGCTTCATTCTTCCCCTCCCACTACCTTCTTCTTCTTTTTTTTTTTCTTAACATATATTGCATTATTTGTTTCAGAGGTACAGATCTGAGATTCAACAGTCTTGCACAATTCACAGCGCTTACCAGAGCACACACCCTCCCCAGTATCCATCACCCAGTCACCCCATCCCTCCCACCCCACCCCCCACTCCAGCAACACACAGTTTGTTTCCTGCGATTAAGAATTCCTCATATCAGTGAGATCATATGATACATGTCTTTCTCTGTTTGACTTATTTCGCTCAACATGATACCCTCCAGTTCCATCCACGTCGTTGCAAATGGCAAGATCTCATTCCTTTTGATGGCTGCATAATATTCCATTGTATATATATACCACCTCTTCTTTATCCATTCATCTGTCGATGGACATCTTGGCTCTTTCCACAGTTTGGCTATTGTGGACATTGCTGCTATAAACATCGGGGTGCACGTAGCCCTTCGGATCCCTACTTTTGTATCTTTGGGGTAAATACCCAGTAGTGTAATTGCTGGATCATATGGTAGCTCTATTTTCAACTTTTTGAGGAACCTCCATACAGTTTTCCAGAGTGGCTGCACCAGCTTGCATTCCCACCAACAGTGTAGGAGGGCTCCCCTTTCTCCGCATCCCCGCCAACATCTGTCGTTTCCTGACTTGTTAATTTTAGCCATTCTGACTGGTGTGAGGTGGTATCTCATTGAGGTTTTGATTTGGATTTCCCTGATGCTGAGCAATATTGAGCACTTTTTCATGTGTCTGTTGGCCATTTGGATGTCTTCTTCGGAAAAATGTCTGTTCATGTCTTCTGCCCATTTCTTGATTGGATTCTTTGTTCTTTGGGTGTTGAGTTTGATGAGTTCTTTATAGATTTTGGATACTAGCCCTTTATCTGATATGTCATTTGCAAATATCTTCTCCCATTCTGTCGGTTGTCTTTTGGTTTTGTTGACTGTTTCCTTTGCTTTGCAAAAGCTTTTTATCTTGATGAAGTCCCAATAGTTCATTTTTGCCCTTGCTTCCCTTGCCTTTGGCGATGTTTCTAGACTTTCTGATCATCTAGTCATAGTGAAGCTGTCAAGTTAAACCACTCTTAAATAGTTAGTTGTGATATTTTTTGGCGCTTAAGATCTCCATGCCCTGAAATTAAATAACTGTATAACCATGAGCAAATTATTTAACCTCTTAAGTTTTAATTATTTCAACTGTAAAGTCTGGAAAATAATACCTATCTGTGAGAATTCAGCAACAGTTAAGTGAGATATTGTGTAAGAGTATTTAGCACTGTTCCTGGTCTGTAGTAATTGCTCAATAAGTGGTACTTGAATTGGCTGTTAATGCTTGTTATGTTTTGGTATTATTGTAATTATGTTCGATATATACATATATTGTAACTAATTATACTGTAATTATATATTGTAATTATATTACTGTAATTATATACAGTTATTGTAATATATATTGTGTAGTTCTCTTTGGAAAACATTTTTCTATGATTTACTTGAGTACATGGATTTATAGTCTCTCCAATGTCTAAATTGACTAATTGCTGATTCATGCTGTCTAAGTAGCAGTTCCCCAGATACACATGTTCACAAAAAAGGACACATTATCATCTAGAAATTAGCCTAAGAGCCCCATTAGTTTGCTAAGGTAGAATTGTCCAACGTTCTTTGGCAAAGTGGATCCTGGAAGTAAAGAGAATTGATACATACTTTGCAAAAGAAAAAAAAATAGCAAAACATTTTAAAAGACATTCTTTTGAAGAATATAACATATTCTTTTTTTTAAGATTTTATTTTAGAGAATGAGTGAGCATGAGGGGGGCGGGGGGGTGGGGGAGGGGGTGCAGGGAGAGGAAGGAGAGAGGGAGAGGGACAAGCAGACTCATGCTGAGCGCAGAACCCATAGCGGAGCTCAATCTTAGGACCCTGAGATCATGACTTGAGCCAAAATCAAGAGTCAGAAGCTTAACCAACTGAGCCACCCAGGTGCCCAGAATATACCATATTCTTAACAGCATTTTTACAAGCCATAGTTATAACTGAATTCAGTTTGGGAATTATCGGCCACATATATCATAAGGACTATTTGTTTTGTTTTGTTTTCCCATCATAATAACACTGTCATAACAAATATTTTTTATTATCCCTTTTTCACATTTAAAAATGGAGAATTTTACCAATGTATATGTAAGATTTAAAGTGCTTTTATCTGTATATACCTTGAAACTAAACTGTATAGACATTGTGCTAAAATTCTTATTCCAAACACTTACCAGAACTTGAGTGCTGCTCTCAACTATGGTTATTGTGGTATTATTTTCAACTTGAATGGTCATTTCTTTTTTCCTTTTTTTTTTTAAATTCAGTATAGTTGACACACAATGTTACATTAGTTTCAGGTGTACAACTTAGCGATTTTGACAAGTTTATACACTATGGTATGTTCACAAGTAGAGCTGCCATCTGTCGCATTACATCACTATTACAATATCATTGACTGTATTCCTTATGTTCTGCTTTTTATTTCTATGACTTACTCATTCCATAACTGGAGGCCTGTATCTCCCTCTCTCCTTCACCCATTTTGCCTAATCCCCCTCCCCTTTGATGATCATCAGTTCTCTGTATTTATAGTTCTGATTCTGCTTTTTGTTTGTTCATTTTTTTAGATTCTTCTTATGAGTGGAATCATATGGTATTTGTATTCTTTAGTCTGACTTATTTTATTTAGCCTAATACCCACTACGTCCATCCATGTTGTCTCAAATGACACAATCTCATTTTTTATGGCTGTGTAATATTCCGTCATATACACAACATATATACACACTGTATAATGTATGTATGGCTGTATGTAATATATATGGCTGTGTAATTTTCCATCATACATATGCACACACATACACACACACATACCACCTTTTCTTCAGCCATTTGTCTGTTGATGAACATTTAGGTTGCCTCCATGTCTCAGCTATGGTAAATAATGCTGCAGTAAACATAGGGATGCATATATCTTTTCAGTTTTTCCTTTTTTTTCCCTAGGTAAATACCCAATAATGTAGTTATCAGAACAAATGATAATTCTATTTTTAATTTTTTGAGGAACATCTGTGTTTTCCACAATGGCTGTACCAATTTATATTCCTATCAACAGTGCATGAGAGTTTCTATTTATCAACATCATTACCAACACTTGTTTCTTGTGGTTTTGATTTTAGCCATTCTGACAGGTGCGAAGTGATATCTCATTGTGGTTTTGATTTGTGTTTCCTTGATGATGAGTGATGTTGAGCATCTTTTCATGTGTCTGTTGGCCATTTGTATGTTTTCTTTGGGAAAATGTCTATTCAGGTCCTCTGCCCATTTTTAAAAATGGATTGTTTGGTTTTTGGTGTTGTATCAGTTCTTTATATATTTGGGATACTAACCCTTTATCAGTTATATAATTTGCAAATATCTTCTCCCATTAAGAAGGTTGTCTTTTTTTTTTTTTTTTTTTTTACAGTGGGGGGAATATATCTTTTCAAGTATTTTTTTATTATTATGTTAAGTTAGCCACCATACAGTACATCATTAGTTTTTGATGAAGTGTTCAATGATTCATTAGTTGCATATAACAGTGAGTGCTCATCACAACATGTGCCCTCCTTAATATCCATCACTGGGCTACCTCATCCTCTTGCCCCCTCCCCTCTGGGAATGCAAGCTGGTACAGCCACTTTGGAAAACTGTATGGAGGTTCCTCAAAAAGTTAAAAATAGAGCTACCCTATAACCCAGTAATTGCACTACTAGGTATTTACCCCAAAGATACAGATGTAGTGAAAAGAAGGGGCATATGCACCCCAGTGTTCATAGCAGCAATGTCCACAATAGCCAAATTGTGGAAGGAGCCGAGATGCCCTTCAGCAGATGTCTTTTTGTTTTCTTGCTGGTTTCCTTTGCTGTGCAAAAGCTTTTTACTTTGATGTAGTCCCAATAGTTTATTTTTGCCTTTGTTTTCCTTGCCTTAGGAAATATACCTAGAAAATAACACTATGGCTTATGTCAGAGAAATTACTGCCTGTGCTCTCTCAGGATTTTTATGGTTTCAGGTTTCACATTTAGGTCCTTAATCCATTTTAAGTTTATGTTTGTGTATGGTGTTAGAAATTTCATTCTTTTACATGTAACTGTCCAGTTTTTTCAGCACCATTTATTGAAAAGACAATCTCTCCTCATTGCATAATCTTGCCTCCTTTGTTGTAGATTAATTGACCATACAATTGTGGATTTGTTTCTGGGCTCTCTATTCCGATCCATTGATATATGTCAGTTTTTGTGCCAACACCATACTGTTTTGATTACTACAGCTTTGTAGTATATCTTGAAATCTGGAATTGTAATACATCCAGCTTTGTTCTTACTCAGGATTGCTTTGGTTATTTGGGTCTTTTGTGGTTCCATACAAATTTTAGTATTACTTGTTCAACTTTTGTGAAAAATGCTGTTGGTATTTTGATAGGAGTTGCTTTGAATCTGCAGATTGCTTTAGGTAATATGGACATTTTAACAATATCTGTTCTTCCAATGCATGAGCATGGAATATCTTTCCATTTGTGTTGTCCTCAATTTCTTTCATCAGTGTTTTAAAGTTTTCAGAGTACCGGTCTTTCAGCACAGTTAAGTTTATTCCTAGGTATTTTATTCTTTTTAAGACTATTATAAATGGTGGCTTTTTAAATTTTATTTCTCTTCCTGCAACTTTGTTGTTGTGTATAGAAATGTTACTGATTTGTGGGTATCCTGTCACTTGGCTGAATTCATTTATTACTTCTAGTAGCTTCATGGTGGAGTCCATGGGATTTTCTATGTGTAGTATCATGACCTTTGCAAACAGTGACAGTTCAACTTCTTTATCAATATAGATGCCACTTATTCCTTTTTCTTGCCTCATTGCTGTGGCTAGGACTTCCAGTACAATGTTGAACAAAAGTGGTGAGACTGGACATCCTTGCCTTGTTTCCAACCTTAGAGGAAAAGCTCTTAGCTTTCCTCCATTGAGTATGATGTTGATTGTGGATTTTTCATATATGGCCTATATTATGTTGAGAGATGTTCCCTCTAAACCCACATTGTTGATATTTTTTACCAGAAAAGATGTTGAATCATGTCAGTGTTTTTTCTGCATCTGTTGAGATGGTCATATGATTTTTATCCTTTGTTTTATTGACGTGGTATATGATATTGATTTGTGAATATTGAACCATCCTTGTACTTCTGGAATAAATCCCACTGATTATAGTGAGTGATCTCTTTAATGTATTGTTGTATGCCATTTGCTAATATTTTTTGTTGAGGATCTATGTTCATCAGGGATATTGGCCTGTAGTTTCTTTTTTTGTGGAGTCTTTTTCTGGTTTTGGTATCAAGGCAGTGCTGGCCTCATAGAATGTATATGGAAGTTTTCCTTTTCTGTGTTTTTGGAACAGTTTGAGGAGAGGGGCACCTAGGTGGCTCAGTTGGTTAAGCGTTTGCCTTTGGCTCAGGTCATGATCTCAGGGTCCTGGGATCGAGCCCTGCATCAGGCTCCCTGCTCAGCAGGGCCCCTGCTTCTCCCTGTGCCTGCTCCTCCCACTGCTTGTGCTCTCTCTTTCTTTCTCTGTCAAATAAATAAATAAAATATTTTAAAAATAAAACAATAAAAAATTTTTAATAAGGAATAGTTTGAGGAGAATAGGTATTAACTCTTCTTTAAATGAGAGAATTCACCTGTGAAGCCATCTAGCCCTGGACTTGTATTTTTTGGTAGGTTTTCGATTACTCATCCAATTTCATTACTTGTAATTGGTCTGTTCAGATATTCTATTTCTTCCTGGTTCAGTTTTGGAAAATTGTATGTTTCTAGGAATTTATCCATTTCTTCTGGGTTGTCTAGTTTATTAGCATGTCATTTTTTATAGTATTCTCTTATAATCTTTTGTATTTCTACAGTGTTATTACTCTCCTCTCTCATTTCTGATTTTATTTATTTGGGTCCTTTTTTTTCTTGATAAGTCTGGGTAAGAACTTGTCATTTTTGTTTATCTTTTCAGAGAACCAACTCTGGTTTCATTGAATGGTTCTATTGATTTTTCTTTTTTTTTTTTAATCTCTGTCATTTGTTTCTGCTCTGATCTTTATTATTTCCTTTCTTCTATTCACTTTGGACTTTGTTTCTTTTTCTAGTTTCTTTAGGTATAAGGTTAGATTTTGAGTTTTTTCTTGATTTTTGTTTTCTTTTTAAAGATTTATTTATTTTAGAGCGAGAGTGCGGGGAGGAGCAGAGGGACAGACTCTTCAAGCAGACTCCCTGCTGAGTGTAGAGCCTGACATGGGGCTCAGTCTCATGACCCATGAGATCATGACCTGAGCCGAAATCACAAGTTGGAAGCTTAACCAACTGAGCCACCCAGGCACCCCATTTTTTTTCTTGTTTCTTGAGGTGGGCCTGTATTGCTATATACTTCCCTCTTAGAGATGCTTTCACTGTGTTCCAGAGATTTTGGACTGTTGCTTTCATTTTCTCTTGTCTCCATGTATATTTTTTTTAAATTTTATTTTATTATGTTTTGTTAGTTACTGTACATTACATCATTAGTTTTTGAAATTTCTTCATTGCTTAATTGACCTATTTGTTGTTTTGAAATTTCTTCATTGATTGCTTAATTGACCTATTTGTTGTTTAGCTTTCACTTGTTTATGTTTTTTTCTAGTGACTTATTTTTAGTTTCATATTGTGATCAGAAAAGATGCATGGCATGATTTCAATCTTCTTAAATTGATTGAGGCTATTTTATGGCCTAATATGTGATCTGTTTCAGAAAATGTTCCATGTGCACTTGAAAAAAAATTTGTCCTTCTTCCTTTATCCTTCTTTCTTCTTCTCCTCCTCCTTTGTTTTTGTTTGTTTGTTCATTTGTTTTGGTTTTTTTGGATGGAATGGTCTGATAGTCTATATTTATATGGTATATCTGGCCCAAGACGTTTCTTTATTGATTTCTGTCTGGATGATCTATCCATTAATGTAAATGGAATGTTAAAGTCCCCTACTATTATGATATTACCATTAATTTCTCTTCATGTCCATTAATATTTGCTTTATGTATTTAGGTGCTCCAGTGTTGGATGCACAGATATTTAAATTGTTGTATCTTCTTGTTGGATGAATCCCTTTATCATCATGTAATGCCCTTCTTTGTCTCTTGTTATAGTCTTTATTTTAAAGTCTATTTTATCTGATGTAAGTATTCTTCCCGAGCTTTTTTTTTTACTTTCATTTGTTTTTTTCCATCCCCTCACTTTTAGTCTGTATATGTCTTTGGATCTGAGGTAATCTTTTGTAGGCAGTGTATACATGGGTCTTACTATTATATTCATTCTGACAATCTATGTCTTTTGATTGAAGCATTTAGGTCATTTGCATTTAAAGTAATTATTGATAGGTATGTACTTACTGCCATTTAAAAAATTTGTTTTCTGGTTGTTTTTGTAGTTCTTTGTTCTTTTCTCTTTCTTTGTGATTGATGTGTATTGTAGTATTGAGTTTTTTGTTTTGTTGTTGTTTTCTTTCTCTTTATTTTTTGTGTATATATTGTAAGTTTTGGGTTTGTGGTTACCATGAGGTTCTTATAACATCCTATAACAATCTACATTAATTTGACGGTCATTTAAGTTCAAACACATTCTAGAAAGAAAAAGAAAAAAAGCCTTTTTTCTTTTTCCCCTTCTCTTCCTTTTTTACTCCTTTAAATTTTATGTATATGTTCATAAATATTCATATTCATATGTTCACAAATATTCATATTTGTCTTATGTCTAATCATGGCCATTTCTTTTCCACTGAAAGAAGTGCCTTAAACATTTCTTATGAGGCTGGTTTAATGGTGATAAACTCCTTTGTCTTTTGTTTCTCTGAAAAACTATTTCTCCTTCAAATATGAATGTAACTTTGCTGCATAGATTCTTGGTTGTAGGTTTTTTTCCTTTCAGCACTTTGAAAATACCATGCCACTCTCTTCTGGCCTATGAAGTTTCTGCTGAAAAAGCAGCTGAAAGACTTATAGGTTTTCCCTTGTAGGTAACTTTTTGTTTCTCTCTTGCTTCTTTTAAGATTCTTTATCTTTAACCTTCAACATTTTAATTACATGCTATGGTGTGGACCTCCTTAGATGTATCTTGTTTAGAACTCTCTGTGCTTCTTGGACTTGGATGTCTGTTTCCCTACCTAGGTTAGGGACAGTTTTCAGTTATTATTTCTTCAAATAAGTTTTCTACCTCTTTCTCTCTTTCTTCTTCTCCTGGCACCCTTATAATATAAATGTTTGTTTACTTGATGTTGTTCAAGAGATCCCTTAATCTATCCTCTTTTAAAAAAATTCTTTTCTCTTTTTGTTGTTCAGCTTGTGTGCTTTCCATTACTGTCTTCCAGATTGCTGGTAAATTCTGCATCCTCTAATCTACCACTGATTCCCTCTAGTGTGGGAATTTCAGTTATTGTATGTTCCAACTCTTATTGTTTTTTTGAATATTTTCTCTTTTTTTAAGATTTTATTTATTTATTTTAGAGAGAGAGTGCATGAGCAGGACAAGTGGCAGAGGGAGAGAGAAAATCTCAAGTAGACTCCAGGCTGAGCATGGAGCCTGTCATGGGGCTCAATCCCAAGCCTTGAGATCATGACCTGAGCCAAAATCAAGAGTTGGATGCTTAACTGACTGAATCACCCGGGTGCCCCTTGAATATTTTCTCTTTATTGAAGGCCTCACTGAGTGCTTCCACTCTATTCTCCAGCCCAGTGAGTATCTTTATAATCTGTTCTGTCAGGCATATTACTTACCTGTTTCATTTAATATATTTTCTGAAGTTTTTTCTTGTTCTTTCTTTTGGAGCATATTCCTCTGCCTCTTAATTTTCCTTGACTTTCTGTGTTAGTTTCTATGTATCCTATGGATTTGGTTTTTTTTTTTTTTTTTCCTGTGGATTTGTTTTTATGTATCTAGTGAAATGGCTACTTCTGACACTGAAGAAGTGGTCTTATGTATGGTGTCCCCTGTGTAGATTGTGTGTGTTTGGTGATGTTTACTTGCTATTTGGAGCTGTGGCTTTATATGCTAGTTATTTTTTTAAACCATGGTCTTGCTGTTTTCTTGCTGTTCTGTCTTTGGTTCTTCAGAAGCTGTTCAGTCAGCCCTCAGTTCTTCAGGAGGAATTGTTCTATTAATAGGTGTAACTTGCTTGGTGTGTTCAATGGAGGAGGTGAGTTCAGAGTCTTCCTATGTCACCATCTTGAACTGGAACCCAGATTATTCAGTTAATTTAAATGATTACTTCACAGATGACAGTTATTTGAGTGGGTTCTCACACTGTGATAACTCAATGAGCTGTACGTTTATGATCTGTGGGCTTTTCTATATAGATGTTATTCTTCTGCAGATACAATTATTTTAAAAAGGATTGATTAGCTTTCTTTTACATGGGCTCTTTTATTTCAATTTATGCTTTTTTTTGTTTTGCCATGAAAAGTCACATAATTTGGGCAAGCATTTAGGCATAGGAGCCATGGGAATACACTAGATCAGCACAACAACACATTCTGGTGCCAGAGGTAAAATAAGCATGTACGTCTGAATAGCACCTGTCATTAGGAACACAGATTATGGTAGATCATTATTGAATATCAATAATACATGCTATTAGGCTCTGTGTAAACTGTGAGAATCCAAGTCCAAATTCAGATTCATCCTCAGAGAAGACCAAAAAAGGAATCACCTTCAGAGCAAATATTGCAAAAGTAGCAAAATTAGAATGAAATATATATATATATGCTTGTTTATATTTATATACACACAGTATGTATGTAAATTTATGTATATAAAATTTTATATGTGAATATATATTTATATTTACGGCCAATAGTATTTTATGTTGTCATTTTTAAATGATAACAAGGCACTTATATAATTTATTAAAAATGACTAGCTATAAAAACTTGTATTAAAAGAAGAATATTTGGAATGAAGTAACATCACCAAAATTTCAATGTACTTTGAAGGTTTCATTAGGATTTGATAAAGATAAATTAACAGTGATTCACATAGTCATTTAAGTTGCTTAATGAATAGATTTGAAATTAAAATTAGTTTAATTTCATTCAATGTCATCTATTTTTATTCCAACTGAAGCTGGAGCTCATTGCTTAGATGTTTATCATAAATATTAACAGTAAAAATTCTAGGTCACTAGGTAATACAGGAATTTTCCAGTCTTTTGATTTTATTGTTTATTCCTTAGGTGGAAACAGGACTATTTATCAGTAAGGTAGAAAATCTGACAGGGTTATCAAATTGAAGACTTTCCCCCAAGTATTGTTTCTACTACATCATCTAAATGTAACTGCTCCAACCTTAGTTTGTATATTACTTCTGTTCTAAATTTGACTTGTTTCTATATACACAAACTTTTCAATTTTTACTTTTTTTTTTTTTTTTAACTCTGCCTTAAGGGAAAATCTTCCCACTTTTAGACTCATTTCTAAAAATAGCCATTGATTCATATGCAAATGTAAAAACCAAAATATTCATGACCTGTAGTTTCAAACTATTTTAGTAGGCAGTATAAATTTTTCTTTTTTTTTTTTTTTTTTAAGAGAGAGAAAAGGAGAGAGAGCATGCACAGGGGCAGGGAGGGGCAAAGGGAAAGGGAGAGGGGGAGAGAGAATCCCAAGCAGGCTCCACCCCGAGTGTGGAGCCCAACATGGGGCTCGATCTCACGGTCCTGAAATTATGACCTAAGCTGAAATCTGAAATGTTCAACTGATTGAGCCACTCTGGAACCCATTTATTCATTTTTAATTAACTTTTTAATAGAAATTTCAGGTTTATAGCAATACCGAACAGAAAGTATGGAGTTCTCATATACTCCCTATGCCCACATATACATAGCCTCCCCCTCTGTCAAATCTCCCACCAGAATGGTATATTTGCTACAGTCAGTGAACCTACATTTCCACATCATTATTGCAGTGTAGTATTTTTAATTGATATTTTCTAAGAACTTCAGTGTTACCTATTTCTTCAGGTGGTTTAAATGTTTGAGAGAGCATACTATATTGACTCAGAATCTGTGAAAACACCTCTGATTCAGTGAGGCATAGTTTGCAAACCAGCGTTCTAAATAATAGTTCTGAGTTGTAAAGCACTAGCTGTCACACTGGTTCACCAATTAATAAGAAATCAATAGAACTTTATAAATTAATATATTTTTTCTGCATTTCTTTTGTTTTTGTTTTTTAAATAATTATTAAACAATTATTGCCATACACTGAACATTTCTTACTGTCCAATATCTGTATAAGTGGTATTTATAGCTTATATTTGCATAGTATGCCATTGTTTACAAAATACAATGTTACCTCTTCTTTTAAGTATGAATGATCTTCACAATCGAGCCCTGAAACTCCTTGGCATCCCAAGTAATCAAAGAAAGCCCAATTATAACCCTTCTACTATACTTCCAAATCCAGAGAAATGTAGTGCTTTTTTTAAGCATTAGATAATGATTTGGAAAAAAAAAACAAAAAACACATTGGTAACAACAGCAACTAAATAATCGTGTATCCTGGCTCTCATTATTTATGCAGACACTGCAATTATGTAACATTTTCTCATATGCCTAGTAAACTTATATTTTACTATTTAAAATGTATAACTTTATTATATAATTTTCCCTTATTCTTTCTTTTGAATTTTTTCTTACAAAATTATCGTAGATAGTCGATAGAGTTTAAATGCTTCAAGATATAAAGCAAACATTATGTTGACTAGGCTGGATTATGGATTAATCTGAAGACTTTTGGCAATGATATGATTCTTTATCATTCCGCAATCTGATGTGGTGGCAACTTTAACCTCACCTTACTAATCAGCTAATAAAGGCTATATATTGATGCACAGGTTTTAAATAAATACAAAGAAATTGACAACACACTGCAATCAGGATAAATACCTGAATCCATGGAAGCATCCATGCCCAATAAGACAGCATAGAGCACAAAAGACTAGTAATCATGCAACATAGGACAGTGAAGATCAGGAAACTTTGAACAGGGCTGACATTCCTTAGCCTCATCTGGTAGAGTCCATATTAACTAGTCAGAAAGGCAAGGAAGTTACCACCTGGCCATTTGGATTTGTATGCTATTTTACTTTATTGTCTCCTCTGTGTTGATGGTTATGTTACCTATTGTAGTAGTCAGGGCATGTTTTAAACAGGGATCTCTACATCATAGAGCCTTAGGCTAGGATGAAAGCACTATATATTCTTTTGGACTTTGCAAACCCAAGGCAGCAAAATGGGAGAGGTGAAAGTGAGGCTAAGAAAAATGATAAGTGTTACGAAGTTATACTTGAACTTGCTGGCTGCCACTCCACCATGAGCCACTAAGAGACCAAGCATATTTTTTGGGAGGTACTTGTGCTTAACCTGGGAGATTTTTTTCAGTGCCTGGAAAAACCATGCCTCAGAGCAGTCCCTGGAAGAGAGGGAATTAATCTGCGTATCTCCCTCCATTCTTCCACTTCCCATTGGTCAACTACCTTCAACTTCTGGATTTCATTTCACTATTTGGTTCCTTCTGTGGTTATCTGGGATGCCATATTTCAATCCCTGTCATATGGTGTTTCACTGAAGCTCAGAAGTGGTGGCAGGAATCAGAAACTCTGGGCATGTTGCTGGTCAGCCTAACTGTTCCAAAGGGAAAGGGCTCCATAGTACCCCCCCACACACACACTCTCCTAGGGTAGGTGATTGGTTGGTCATAGGCAGCAGAGGTCCTAGCAGTGAGATGGTTGGGTATGGAGGGAACGGAGGAAGAGAGCAAGCAGCTGAGGGTTTAGGGAATCTGAGGAGGTACATGAGTCTTCTGCAAAGTCCCAATAAAAAAACACGTAAAATACTGTAGTTTGGTCAATTTGGGGAGAGATCATTGCCAAATTTGTTTATTTGAAAAGCTTATTCTACAAAGGTCTGGGTGAGTTGTGTGGGAGCCATAGGCAATGGTATAACAGTACATATTAGTACAGTACAGTAGCATGGAAACTGCCCCCGCCCCAAGGCCCAAGGGGGAACCGGGGTGGGGGGGAGCTGCTACTAGGAGCTGGAAGAAGAGAACCTTGGAGCAAGAACACCCTGAGAAGAGAAACGCCTTGATCAAAGGACACAGGCAGCCCATGGCAACCCCACAGAGAGGGAACCAGATAAACTGAGCTCATTACCTTTTCTCTTTTCATTGTCCTGCTGGAGCTCCCCATGAGCTGAATACAAGAAGGAGCCAGGAGCCCCGTGATGCTAATCAAAACAGCTTTTCCTTTCTGGGACACAGAGCAGGGTAGAAGAGTGGAGTGGATCAGAAGGGACAAAGAGAAGCTTCCATTTAATAAATTGGAATTTTTTATTTTGTAATATGAAATTATTTAAATTTCCAAGTAAAAGAATCTCTTCAGGCTTTTCTATAGTGCACTCTGCCTCCTGCTTTTAAACTAGTCTCACCTACTAATCCAGTGGTTCTCAAATTTTAGTAAACATCAGAATCACCTGGAGGGCTTATTACAGCACAAACTGTAGGCCCATGACCGGAGGCCCAGTTTCTGACTGAGTAGTTCTGAGACTGGCCCAAGAATTTACATGTCTAACAAGCCCCAGGTGATCCCATCGCTGCTGGTCTGGGACCACACTTTGAGAACCACTGTACTTGCCTATCATAAAAGCAAGCCTCAAATGCAAACTTTGTCTGAAGCGAGTGCTCAGGCTTCCCCTTTGCCTTTCACCATTTCTTGCCTGGCAATCTGTTGCCCACTATACCTGCTGCTCTTTCTATCTCACCCCTGCCTATACACAAAGTTTTGATCCTTACTTATTTTTGCTGGAGATGGTTATAAATTCATGGCTTTAATGAATTCACTGACTTTAATCTTTGCCTTCTGCCCTTTCTGGACTAGCCTCTTGACCATTCCCCTGCATTTGGATTATCACTGTCCTATACCGTTTCTGGTTTAGCTCCACTGGCAAGGCTTTCCATCTCCTATTCTTCTTCTTCTTTTTTTAAGATTTTATTTAAGAAATAGAGGGAGAGAGAGAGAGCATGCATGAGCAGGGGGAGGGGCTGAGGGAGAGGGAGAAGCAGACTCCCCTGCCAAGCAGGGAGCCTGACTCCGGGCTCCAAGGCAGATGATTAACCAACTGAGCCATCCAGGCACCCCATCCATCTCCTATTCTTTGCCATAATAGCTCCCTTGCTTCTGATCTTTGGAAGGATTCCAGTTCCCAGACTTTCAAAACCCAATTCTTGTTCATTCCAGAGTTTCCAGACATTTAGAGTGTCTTCTCCACCTCTAGGACAGGTAGTTGTGAAAAAGTCAACAGCTGGGACTCTGATTCTGATCAACAAATGCAATCACAATTCTAGTACCTAGAATGAGAAGACAAAAATGTAATATATGTTACAATATAATAGAGATTGAAATGATTTTTTTTCCCTCTAAGTCTAGGGGTTTTACACAGTATATAAACAGTTGTGTTTGCTTACTTTTTTGGGTAGATTGAGCTGGAAGCAGTATGTAGGATGGATGGGAAAAGTGAAGAGCCAAAAGCTCTCTTTAGAGATTTTAGGAAGAGAAACATCTTCTAGCGAGAACATTTAACATATCTTTAGTTTGTGTGATGACATACTCTTTGGAGTCAGGGGAACAAAAGTAGAAAAAGTCATTACTTTGTATACTAAGATTAAGTTTTCCAGTAGAAGAGATTTTAGGCTACATATCAGTCTTGTTGATAGCTAATATTAGACTTACCTCTCAGTAAGCAGTTATAAGGTACCCATTCTGCTTTTCCTCTCATAGCTCTGATTAAGATCATACATACCTCTGCTACTGTACATACTCTTCCCCCTACTCTTACCCACATGAGGTTGGTGCTTGCTGTCCTGGACATGATAGTAAAGTTCATTTATTTTCTCTTAATTTGGGGGAATCACAGCCATTCTGATTAAATCATGTTGTTAAATTTCCCATGGCATATGAGGCTGGAATTAATTCTGAGAGTAAATTCAGCATCTTGCCCTCACTGCCAGACTTAAGCCTCCTGGGAAAGAAAACATACCTTTAAATTTGTGTTTAAGTTCATGGATACCTAACACAACAATCTTTGAATTAAATGTATAACAGTGCCATTGGACTTGTTATTGGTTGTATGCCTAGTTTTGTATACTTAAATCTCTAATTTGGCATTGGTTTTTATTTATTTTTAACTATGGTTCCCTAGAGTTAACTTTATCTTCAATTTTCTGGAGCATAAGGAATTCCTTCTGTTGAAAAAACTCCAAGATTTTCCAAAAAGGATTCTGGGAAGATAATGACATCAAACACGGCAGGAAAGAAGTTCTTCCTCTAAGTGCCTTGTCTTGATTTAGATATGGTGAATCACAACATAACCCACTCAGTTTCTCAACTGAAAGCTTAAGCTAGAAATCATGGATGGTATAATATTTCCTCAATCTTAAACTTAAAAATTTGGCAAAACTGGAACATCTTGTAACTTTAAGTTACACAACCATCAAAGAAGCTGTTTGCATCTTATTCTTCCTGAGGTGCTCTACCCATCAAAACCAGTCATACACTTTCTCCCTTGCAAAACACTCATTAATCCCAGACATTGAATATGTTTGGCCATACTGGAAAATTCATAATGTTCAACTGGTTCTCTGATCACTGAGTTCCTCTGCTTTTCCCTATTTCAAAGAAAGAGCAGAAGAGCAAAATTTTTTTCAAAACTTCTGTTTCAAGATGTTTATATTAAGCTAAGCAAATTTTTTGACATTTGTTTTCCACAATGAGGTGACTGAGCTCTTGAGGAAACATAATTCAAGAAATTTTCACGATTGATTAAAGAACATAAAGTGCATGAAGTAAAACTGCTTAGGAAGAGAAATGCTAATCCTGAATAATAGAAGAGGGAAAACACATTTTTAAAAAATGAGACTAAGAAGTGAGTAAAAAGTTCTCTGTCTTGGGTGCCTGGGTGGCTCAGTTGGTTAAGCGACTGCCTTCAGTTCAGGTCATGATCCCAGAGTCCCGGGATCGAGTCCCACATCGGGCTCCCTACTCAGCAGGGAGTCTGCTTCTCCCTCTGACCCTACCCCCTCTTTGGCTCTCTCTCTCTCACTCTCTCTCTCTCTCTCTCTCAAATAAATAAAATCTTAAAAAAAGAAGTTCTCTATCTCAAATAACTGTATTTCCCAGGCTTCATCTCCCCCCTGCCCCCAGCTTCTAGGTGGGTTAGTTAATGGGAGGCCCTGGCCAAACACTAGAAAGTAGAAGGGGAGAATGAGCCAGAATATTTGTTCTCTTTTCTTTCTGTACCATCTGACTTTTTTTCATGGTTTCAATGCAGTTTCCCACCAGATGGTCCTCCTTTCTGTGGTCCCAGCTCTCAATGGAGGCCCTCTATTCTTCCAGCTTCTTCTGGCGGCCAGCCCCTGAGCTCTGCTAATGCCACCTCCCCTCCTTGACCCTCCAGCCCTCGGAGTGGTAGCAGCTTCCACCTCTTTTCTCTCTGGTTTCTTAGCTCTTCCATCTCTTGTATAACCAATTCTTGATATTTAAATTTTTGATTGCAATCTCTCAAGTCATTTCAGTTATTACGACGTATATAGTCAGTGATTTCTCTCTACTGACTTTTTAAACAAACTTTGTATTTTAGAACAGCTATGGATTTACAGAAAATTTATGAATACAGAGAGTTCTTGTATACCCTGCACTCAGTTTCTCCCATTATTAACATCTTACATTAGTATGGTACATTTGTAATTATTAATGAATCACTATTAATATGTTGTTATTTATTAAAGTCTGTATTCAAATTCCTTTGTTTTTTACCAGATATCCTTTTTCTAGTCTAGGATCTTATCCAGGATAACACATTACATTCAGTTATCTTCTAGAATCCTCTTGGCTGTGATGTCTTAAACTTTGCTTGTTTTGGATAATCCTGACAGTTTTGAGAAGTACTAGTCAGGTAGAATTTTGTAGAATGTACTCTATTTGGATTTGTCTGATGTTTTTCTCATGATAAAGCTGAGTTTTGGGGAGGAATATTAGAAAGGTAAAATGCCATTTTTATCATCTCATATCAAGGATACATACTATCAACATGATTGATCACTATCAAAGTTGTCCTTAGCACCTGGCTATGGCAGTGTTTGTCAGTTTTCTCCATTGTAAAGTTGCTCTCTTCCCTCCTGTTTTCACACTCTATGGAAGATCACTATGTGCAGTTAAGGAGTATGGGTACTCTATCAATTTTAAAGCCTTTATCTTGTAATTCTACAGGATTAGTAATGCTAATTAATTGTATAATAGGATGGCTGACCTCAGTCTGCTCTAGAGAGTTATCTATGTCCATCTTAGCTGTGAGCTATTTTTCTCATTTAATATGTTAACCACAGTATGTCTGTGAGTTGTACCACAATACCTTTATACTAAAAGGAGTTGCCACTTTCTCTACTTCAAATTAAAAAATGTTAAATCAGCCAAAGCTCTCTTATTCTGTATATTGAAAATTAAAATAGTCTTTGTATTCCACAGCTCAAAGTGGGATACTGTCAACGTCTAGTGCGTTGGGGTCCCTGGGTAAGGGTCTACGAAATCACCAGGACACAGGGGATGCAGAGCAAAGGCAGCACTTGCAACTGCATACTGCCGTTTATTACTCACATAGCTATATACTCGCAGTGATCAGATAAACATAACAATGTATACTTAAAGTATCAAGCCAACATCCGTGAAGTGAAATATACACGAAATTCAATAAGAACAAAATACATCCTGTTTATGCTTGCAGAATAAAGAATTCTCTTAGCCATCCTTCCTTTGGAGACAACATGTTCTTTGTCTTTAGAAAGAACACTTCTGTTTAGAAAAGCACACTTTAAGCTAGGCAAGAGCCACTTCCTGCTGATCCAGGCATTTAGGCCTTGCAACATGAGGTAAGGGGAAGAGAACATTTTCTCCTCCTGGCCCAGGCCTGCCTGGCCGTCCTTAACCTCAGTGCAGTCCTCAAATGATCTGGGCCTGCAAGGGGCCTACAAGCCTACATCATCTCAGGATACCAGAGCCATGCAAAGTTTAAAGCCTCAAAAATTCCCCCTGGAAGGGAACTGGAAGGACAATTAGGTATTTTTATGGTAGAATTGTCTTATTATCCTCACATGCATAGATAAAAAACATCTCAACAGCACACGTGTAAGACACTCAGATGAAACAGCTGTCTGTCACTGATCAAGCAAATAGCAATAAGGACCAAGTTCTCACTTAGTGGGATAATATTTAGCTTCTTTGCTTTTAATAACAAGCATGGCACAATTGTGCCACAGTGAACAGGTCATTAGTTTTGGAAATAAATACCTTGAATCAGATAATTAGCCATAATATTTTGAATGCAATATTCCTTTTGAGGGTATTTAAAAATTGTTCCTCTTTTTTTTTTAAAGATTTTATTTATTTATTTGAGAGAGAATGAGAGAGAGCACATGAGAAGGGGGAGGGTCAGAGGGAGAAGCAGACTCCCTGCCGAGCAGGGAGCCCGATGCGGGACTTGATCCAGGGACTCCAGGATCATGACCTGAGCTGAAGGCAGTCGCTTAACCAACTGAGCTACCCAGGCGCCCTAAAAATTGTTCCTCTTAAAGGATTTTAACAACCTTAATTGCCAGATGCATTAGGTAGTAGTATAGTATTGAAATGTTGATGTAAGAATCCCTCCTGTTAAATTTTGCATGTTACAACACTGGGCATTGAGTGAAAGTTCTCGTTCAACAAAAACCTACTGAACATGTACAGTGTGCCAAGCATATCTAAGTTCTGCAGGATCCAGGGTAGTCTACTCAAGGTGCCTGTCCTCAGATAAGGGGCTGTGCCAGGATATAAACCAAGGCACAGTTATCTTCATCAAGAGTCTTGGTATAATTTTTCATAATCTCTTATAATCCTTTGAATTTGTGATGTCAGTTGTTGTCCTCCTTCCTTCCTGATGTTTAGTTCTTTCTTTTTTTAAAGTCTAGTCTAGCTAAAATTTTGTCAGTTTTGTTTATCTTGTCAAAGAACCAATTCCTGGTTTCATTGGTCTGTTGTTTTTTAGTTTCTATTTCATTTATTTTTGTTCTAATCTTTTATTTCCTTTTTTTCTACTGCTTTTGGGTTTTGTTTGTTCTTCTTTTCCTTGCTCCTTTAGGTATAAGTTTAGGTAGAGATTTTTCTTGCTTCTTGAGGTAAGCCTGTATTGCTATAATTTTCCCTCTTAGAATAGCTTTCACTGCATCCCAAATATTTTAGACCATTGTGCTTTCATTTGTCTATGTATTTTTTGATTTCCTCTTTGATTTTTTGGTGACTCCTTCATTGTTTAGTAGCATGCTATTTACCTTCATGTATTTGTGTTCTTCCCAGATTTATTCTTATGATTGATTTCTAGTTTCATACTGTTGTGGTCAAAAAAGATGCATGATATGCTTTCAGAGTTGTTTTGTAGCCAACAAATTGGACAACCTAGAAGAAATGGATAAATTCCTAGAAATATATAACCTTCAAAACCTGAATTGGGATTAAATAGAAAATTTGAACAGACTGAGTGCAAGTACAAATTGGTATAGCCACTATAGAAAACATTATGGAGGTTCCTCAAAAAATTAAAAATAGAATTACCATATGATCCAGTAATTCCACTATGGGGCATTCAACCAAAGAAAACAAAAACACTAATTTGGAAAGATATATGCACCCTATGTTTACTACAGCATTATTTACAATAGCCAAGATATGGAAACAACCCAACTGTCCATCCATAGATCAATGAATAAAGAACATGTGGTATTAAAAAAAAAAAAAAGATGTGGTAAAAATAGATGGAATATTACTCAGCTATAAAGAAAAGATTGAAATCTTGCCATTTGCAACAACATGGATGGATCTAGAGGGTATAATGCTAAGTGAAATAAGCCAGTCAGAGAATAACAAATAATTTCACTCATATGTGGAATTTAGGAAATAAAACAAAGAAAAAAGAGACAAACCACAAGAAGACCCAGACTCTTAAATATGGAGAACAAACTGGTGATTGCCAGAGGGAATGTAGAAGGGGTGGGTGAAATTGGTGAAGGGGATCAAGAGTACACTTATCATGATGAGCCCTGGGTAATGTATAGAATTGTTGAATCACTACATTGTATACCTGGAACTAACACTATATGTTAATTATACTTCAATAAAAAAAAAAGTCTTGTTATAAAGAAATGTCGGCTTAACTACACAGTGTACTTAGTAACATATTTGACTTACATTCTGTCATGTGCTCTTCATTTTGTTCCTGACAAGTAACAAACATTTCACAGATTTACACTTGTCTGTGGACCACATTTTGAGGAGCACTGGTCTAGGAAACAATGTAAAATATCTTAGTAGTTGTCTGGACTTTAGTGTTGCTCTTGGAATATGGTTGAGACAGAACTATATGACTTCAGTCATTCCCAAAATCAGTTTAGAGGTTTTTCTTATTATTTTGGGCATACTTTTTAATCTAAATCAAGAAGGATAGATCTCAGAGATGAGGAAAAGACAGAATCATTCAGAAGCATGCAAAGGATTAGATTCTGAAGTCAGAACAATCACATCTGCATACTCATAGAGTCTAGAGTAATGGAAGGATTTCATTGAGAATGCAGAGCATTTTTTATAAGAAGACAAAAATTGATACCCCTGTTTCCCTCATTAAATTCAGTTCCCAAAATGCCTTTTAATCTCTCCTTTCCCACTGTCTCTGCTACATGCAAGACTCTTATTTCTCCTATACAATCATTCATAACATCTTATATTTTTTTGCTCATGTTTTGTGTACTCTTATTTTATAAACATTTCTAACACATATATTTTATATTAGGCTTCCAATAATTCAGAAATATCAGAAGTACTTGAGGATCTAATTGTTTGAAAGTTGTTTCTTCCAAGACTCACTTGATGACTTCCATAATTTCAGACCGTGAACTTTCATTTGGCCAATCTTAATCTAAGGGAATACTGCAAGGCCTGGTTCTATAGAGATGTTTGTTTTCCCTTCCATGAACTCAAGAGTTCTATTAATCTATCAGTTAACTCATTATCTTATGTACAAATCAGAGAGTAAAGGAACCAGCCAGAGAGCAAAAGTTCAAATTCTAAACCTATCCAAAGGTAGAATTACGGTTTTAATTTATCAAGGGAATCACTTTTCTCTCCAGAACACAGGCTGAGATAGGTACCTTTCCCTGTCTTCCACCACTTTTTCTTTTACTCTTCCCTCACCCTTTATATTAAAAAATAACTTTTCAAGGATCCTGGCTTTGGTGGTGACTCAATTCCAACTTACGTGCATGACTATGTATTCTTGTCTTTTGTTTTCTTTGCAATCATTAAAATGCAAGGGCTTTGGCTCGGGTCATGATCCCAGGGTCCTGGGATGGAGCCCCATGTCTGGCTCCTGGCTTGGCGGGGAGACTGCTTCTCCCTCTGCCTCTCCACCTGCTCATGCTCTCTCTCTCTCTCATTCTGTATCTCTGTGTCTTGAATGAATAAATAAAATCTTTTAAAAAAATTTAAAATACAAGGGCTAGTATTGGCAAAGGCTGTCAAAGGAGAGCTGTGGCTTTAACTGTGTTTTTCCAACATCTTAATTTTTGATCCTAGGGATTTCCCTATTCTCTTGTACTTTCAGATAGGCATTTTAAACCATTGTTATTATATTGTCCTCATCATTAATAATTTTTTTAAGTGGGAGTGTGTTTTAGAATATCCAATTCACAAGCTCCCCCAAATGGAAATTCACAGGCTTCCCTTCTGATTTTCCTTTTATTTCTTAAATATTATGAAGAAAAGACATATATCACTGCTTTAAATCATATTATTTTCTAATTTTAGAGTATTGACTTACTAATTTTCTAATGCTTGCTTAATAATGAGCAGATGCTTTTACAAAATATAGTAAGACTTTAAAGCATTAGTCAGAGTTTGAAGTCCCTAGTGCATCCTTTAAGAAACTGGGTCATATAGGTTATTGCTAGCCTTTTCTCTAGCTCTCAAAAGTTTAATTTTCTCTGTCATTATTCTATCTAAATTTATATTTCTAGAATTAGCCTTCAGGGTGGAGTTTTTGTTCTTTATGCCAATTCTATTCTTTCCTACTTAAGTGATACTTCACTTTGTGCCTATTTGACACCTTGATTGTTGGACAGTAATTGTGCATTAAAAAATCACCATTTTTTCCCATTGAAAACCTTAAGCCATTAAGTTATTCCAAGGATATTCTTTCTTGAAAGAGACCTTTATCTGAGCAAATTCTCTTTTGAAATAGTTCTCCAAAAGGGGAACCCTCTTACACTGCTGGTGGGAATGCAAGCTTGTACAGCCACTCTGGAAAACAGTATGGAGGTTCCTCAAAAAGTTGAAAATAGAGCTACCCTGTGACCCAGCAATTGCACTACTTGGTATTAACCCAAAGGATACAAACATAGTGATTCAAAGGGGCACCTGCACCCCAGTGTTTATAACAACAATGTCCACAATAGCCAAACTATGGAAAGAGCCAAGATGTCCATCGACAGATGAATGGATAAAGAAGAGGTGGTATATGTATATATACAATGGAATACTATTCAGTCATCAGAAAAAGAGAAATCTTAACCATTTGCAAGGTTGTGGATAGAACTAGAGGGTATTATGCTAAGTGAAATAAGTCAAAGAAAGCCAATTATCATATGATTTCACTCGTGGAATTTAAGAAACAAAACAGAGGATCATAGGGGAAGGGAGAGAAAAATAAAATAAGATGAAATCAGATAGGGAGAAAAACCATAAGAGACTCTTAACTATAGGAAACAAATTGAGGGTTGCTGGAGGGAAAGTGGGGGGGGCATGGCGTAACTGGGTGATGGGCATTTAGGAGGACACTTGATGTAATGAGCACTGGGTGTTATATGCAACTGATGAATCACTGAACTCTACCTCTGAAACTAATAATACACTATATGCTCATTAATTGAATTTAAGTCAAATTTTAAAAATGAAATAGTTCTCCAAATGTTAAAAATAATAGCAAATAAATTAAGACAAATGGTCTAGTGATAACAGTGTGTAAATAGATTGATAGGTTTAAGTGAACACTGCTGCAATAGTCCATTGAAATTCAATGTTAAAATGTTTACTGTCTGGTCTAGCAGACTTTTGCTGTCCCCAACATAGTATTCTTACATATTTTTCATAAAAAATAGACCTGAAAGATTATACAACTGCCTGGGTTTTGCTTTTTTTTTTTTTTTTTTTGTAATGGTAATGTAATCATCTAATATCAGAAACATCCCTCTGAAAAGTTTAATACTTTGGGACGTGTTCAATGGATCTCTTTGTAGACAAAAAAAACTAAATTTGTTTCTTCTCCAAATTGAAGATATTTACATTTATCTGATTCTTTAGAACTTTTGAGGACTGATTTGTTATTCACAGTAAAACACTTAGAGTATAAAAAAATAGACCAACCAATCTTCTATTTTACTGTTTTATGTAGTTAAAATGAGCCAATCGGTTATTTTTCAGTAATTTTAGTGCTTATATTTCATCAAAAATGTCAAAATAATACATCCAATAAGTGGTAAATTCTTCAAATTTAGATACAGAGTACAATGTTTTTTATTTAAAATGTATTAATAATTTGACATAGGGCTAGTATTTTCATAGAACATCTTGATCTACTGGGTCAGGCAGAATGATATTATTAAATGAATTTGTTGTCAAGAGGCACCCTCCACAGAACTACATGTAAACTGAATAAATCACTAATCTGAAGAACATGTTAAAATCTTAATCTAATTATAATTGCATTGAAATTTCTCAACTTTCTATTCTTATAGCCCACATCCATTGTTATAAACATGTAAAAAGAGAAATATTAGTTAGTTGTTTTTTTATATCTTTTAAAGTGTCCAGATTTCTTCATTTGCATACTATTGGGAACTCTTCATGGGTATGAAAAGTGACACTAAACATAAATCCTCATATCTTCTTTATTTTTTTTTTAAGATTTTATTTATTTATTTGAGAGAGAGAGAATGAAAGAGAGCAAGCACATGAGAGGGGGGAGGGTCAGAGGGAGAAGCAGACCCCCTGCTGAGCAGGGAGCCCGATGCGGGACTCGATCCCAGGACTCCGGGATCACGACCTGAGCCGAAGGCAGTCGCTTAACCAACTGAGCCACCCAGGCGCCCCTCATATCTTCTTTAATTATAAAAAAATAAACTATAATATAGCACATGTAATCAATATCTTTTAAAAATGATATAAACTTCATTCAAGTCTGCTGAGAAATTTGATCTTTGGTGACTAGTAAGAAAATACTTTAAGAAAGCATGAGTTCAGAAATAAAGCATTTATTTTGAAATAAGTACAGATCTGTTACCTATCTCACATTAATTTTTTAAATTATGTAATTGACTCCTATAACTCTTGCATCAGTACATTTTAAAAGATATATTTATCATCCAGCTATCTGGTAGACTGGTGTGAAGATTAATAGGATAATATTTACACTGTAATGACAACCATTTTATCTAAATGAAAGTAGCCTAAATTCTACTTCCCTCAGAGCTGGGTGGTAAAGAGCATTTTTCATTATTAAGTGTATAACTTTTTTTTCTCTTAGATCCTAAGAAAAGGGAGACAATCTTCTTGGAAGAGAGAGAGAAATAAAGTAAAATCTGTGACTAATATCTACCATGTGACTAAAACCCGTCATGACCAATTAGGAAATTAATAGCTAATGTTTGAGGTCTCTAATGTATCAGACATTGTTATACATTATATATACTAACTTATATAGTGGTCTCAAATACCTTATGAATAGATAATACTATTATCCCCAATTTACAGATAAGGAAACCAAATAACAGGTTAAATAACATGTCCAAAATTCACAAAGCTGATAGCTATGGAACTAAGATTCAATTCCAGGTAGTCTTGTCCCAGAGTCATGCCCTCAACTATGATGCTCAATTGTTCTTATAACAAAGATTACTTTTATCAAAGTAACTATGTATTGATGACTTCATATCTGTCTTTCTAGTCCTTCCTAAAGCAATTTATTAGTTCAACCAACATGCTCACCTGTTATATACCAATAACAATTTTAATCAGAAGTGAGTAAATCAGGACCCCCTTCCTTGAGGCTGATTTTTTTTGTTTTTTTGAGGCTGATTTTTAATGAAGGAGGCAGACAGGTAAACATAACCATAAAATGTGATGAATTTTAATAGATGTATGCATGAAGTACTCAGAGGGCCCCCTTTTTATGGGAAGGCCGAGATAATCTAGCAGCATATGCAAACACCCAGGATTGAAACAGTAGGGCTCCTTTAGAGAAGCCCAGGCTCAGAAGGGATGGAATGTGAAGCGCAAAGGCAGACTGATGAGAGATAAGAATGCAAAGGAGGAAGAGCATAAACCAGAAAGTATACTGTGTCCAATTGTCTATTTGATATTTTTCACTTCGAAAACATGTTTAAAACAGCTCATTTTCTTCTGGTAAAATGTCCTTTTGTAGTGGTTCTCATTTTGGTTAATAAAGCTCTAAACTAACCAACTGACCAAGGGAAAAATATTTGAGCCATCTTCAATGCCTCTTATCTTCTCATTTTACACCAACAAGCTTCCAAGTTCTATGGATTCTACATCCTAAATATCCAGTCTCCATTCATCTCTCAATCTAGGCTGCTCCCTCTTTAGTTCATTACTACTTTTGTCTTTAACATCTTCTGAGGCAATCCCCTATGCTTGCTCTCCCTCCAATGCACTGTATGTATATAGAAAGCGATCATTCTGAAATACCAATGCAATCATTTCATTACTCTGCCTTAATCTTCAACATCTCCCTATTACCCTCAGGAAAAATTGCTAAATTCTTAGCACACTCAGCTCTTAACCTTCTGCTGCAATCTGTCTTTCCAGTCGTTTCTTTCTTTTTTTTTTTTATTATTATCACCATACATTACATCATTAGTTTTTGATGTAGTGTTCCATGATTCATTGTTTGCATATAACACCCAGTGCTCCATGCAGTACGTGCCCTCTTTAATACCCATCACCAGGCTCACCCATCCCCCCACACCCCTCCCCTCTAGAACCCTCAGTTTGTTTCTCAGAGTCCATAGTCTCTCATGGTTCGTCTCCCCCTCCGATTTCCCCGCCTTCATTCTTCCTTTACTACCTAATGCAGGCACACTGGGATCTGGCTTTCCTGAACCACTTAGTTATTCTGATGCAGATGTAGAATACCTTAGTGGTTAAGCTTGTGGCCTACCTGCTCAGTCTGACTTAATTTCATATCCTGGCAATTCACTTGGTAGCTGTGTAGTTTTAAGAAAATTATTTAACTTCTCTGAGACTACATATTCTCAGCTCCAAAAGAAAAATATGCAGAATTTTTGTAAGAAGCAAATAAGCTCGTGCACTTTGCAAATTCCTGGCATTTATTTAGCATTTAATAACTGTTAACTTTGTGTCTTTTTTCTTCTCCGTACCTGCAAATATGCTGTTCTGTCTTCTTGGAATACCCTCTTTCTACCCAAGGATTGGTCTGACAATTTTTTCCTCATGCTTCAGTATTATTTGATGGGCTAAAGTACTCCAGTAGCAAACAGCTGAAATGTCACCTCTCCCAGGGAATCTTGCCTGGAATCCTGAAGGAGGATCTAGGGATCTAGATTCCCTAGATCTTATTAAATCTCCCCATAGTGGTTACAGTAGTTATCACAGGAATGGAATTATTCATTTGCCTGCTTCTGAGCCCTGGAAAAGGGACACTCTTTGTACTTGCTGTGCTCTGGAAATATGGTAAGTGCACAATAAATTCTTGTTGACTCAATATTATCAACCAGCTCAAGTAGATGTTTTGTTGGCTTGACTATTGTCATCTTACCAATTTCTGCTATTTTTCTCAAGATAATCTTAAGACTAACAAAAATCCGATATCTTTGCACATTTATTCATTCATTTATTAAATATTCATTGGGATTCTGTGCTAGGGCACTTTGCTAGGTTCAGAGATAAAAGCAACAAGAACATCCAAACAAATATTTGGTTCATACTATTGATATTTGAAGCCAAGATTTGATGTGTTAATAACCCCTGAGCCTGAAATAATGCTATAACTATTGGTTAACAAACCATCCAGTTAAGAACTGATTTATCAATCTTTTTAAAATCTATCAATTTTGCAGACCCCTGCATAACCACTGTTCTTTATTTACATGTACATATGCTTGATATATGCATCGTATTACTGAAAGACCGAGTTTACCAAAATAACACAGTAAATAGCTTTTGCATGGCTTTGTATATCAGTTGGGCCAAATGTAGCAGATGATTTTTGACATTGGAAATACTTATAAGTCTATACATGCATCTACAGGTTGGAATAGGACATCTCAGGTATAGTTGAATAGATGCAAGCATAAAGTATACAGGTGAGATGCTTAGGCCTAGGTCTCAGATTTGATTTTGAGTAAAACACTTAGTTTCTTTCTCCCCTACTCTTCTCAACTGGAAAAAGAGAAAACTGAACTATTTGATCTCTTTGATCTCTCTATAATTCTCCACAGTCTATGGGTGCCAGACCCATAACTTTATGCCCCTACACCTCACCCCTTGTCACTGAAATCCTCCGATGACCTTCTCTCAGTGCTCTTTCTCTTGACTTCTCTAGGCACCTGATGCTAGTGTGTCCTTTTTGAAACTTGCCTGCTTTGATATAATTTCCATGACACTGGACACATGCTTTTCACACCTTTCTAATTTATCCTCCTTTATTTCCCAGGACTGTCCCGCTTTTTTCTATCTTCTAGATATCCCTTAAAGTTCTTTATTCAAGCTGCTTCTCTTTTCAGTTTTTCCTTTGCTGAGTCAACTTATTCCTGCTTCAACTGTCACCTCCATGTGGGTGACTCCCAAATTCTAAATTGGAAACATAATCTCTCTGGCATACTCCAATTCCATATTTCAGCTGCTTATTTGGCATCACTATCTGGCTCTCCTGGATTCACCTTAAATTCAGTGTCTAAAACTGAATCAGCATTATCTCCAGGGTGAACATCTTTCTCTGGACTTTGTTTACATTAATTGTATTAGCATCATCCGGTTCCTGAAATTCTAATCTAGTAGAGGAGTCACTGTGGTTATATAGCAAGTTCCTGCAGCATGTACCTACATCCAGCATCCTACCCTATCCCTTCTTTTCCATTCCCCTGCCTCTTTAATGCAGTTCTCTCACCAAGACTGCAGAAAAATCCCTGCCCACATACTCTTCCTGCTTAACTGCTACTCTCAACTTTATTCCCTCTCTAGGATTTGGTGTACTCAAAGTTTAGGTAAGGCTCCTCCTCCTGAGCCAGCCTTGGCCATAGGGACCCACACATGCCCAGCTAGCCATCCTCCCATCCTAGGTCCCTAGCCATAATCCTCAAACCATGGGAGTAAAGACAACACAAATTGTCCTAAATTATAGATAACCTAATGCATAGAACATACAGTACAGATGCTGAAAGTAATTATTAAGATGTTTTAAGATATGATCCTTTTATAGAAAATTCTTTTCCTATTCATTCTAGGGATTCATGAAATATATCTCATATCAACAGTAATCAAATCAAATGCATACAAATTACAACATATTAATCACTGATAGCGCCATTGATTATATTCTCTTTTCCACTTCCCTATTCCCTCAAGTTTCTACTTTGGGACATTTGTCAAAGGAATAGCTTAGTCTAGCAGCTTAAAACGTTTAGAGGAATGGGACTCCTGGGTGGTGCAGTCACTTGGGCATCCAACTCTTGGTTTCAGCTGGGGTTGTATTCTAAGTGTCGTAGGATTGAGCCCCACGTGGGGCTCTGTGCTCAGTGCAGAATCTGCCTCAGATTCTCTCTCCCTCGTCCTCTGCCCCTCCCGCTCGTGCTCTCTCTCTCTCTAATAAATAAATAAATCTTTTTTAAAAATGTTAAGGCAGAGAAAAACATTAGATCTGGAACCAGAAGATATCTTCTATTTTCCTTTCAACATCGTGGTCAGCTCTGTGAACTTGGGTCAACTTTCCGAGTGGGTCTGTGGTTGCCTTCTCGCACATTCATATAATATGGAAGTAATGCCTGTCCTGATTACTTCTCAGAGTTATTGGGAGGCTCTAATTAGATATGAAATGATCTTCAGAGATTCTCAAACCTCTGGGAATTTGGCTAATCATCCAAATCACCTGGAAGAGTTTCCTGAGGCCCTGTCCCAGAAATCTCATCTTTAAAGACTGTCTAGATGATCTGCCGTTGGAAATTTTATTATGCAAAATTTTAGCAATACTATTGTAATTTAACTTCTGGAGTCTAACATTTGTCTTCCTACATCTTTGGCCATCATCATTTCTGAGTTCAATAGCATTGAGATCACCTTTGGGCTGCTTTATAAACAACTTTATATATGTAGTAATTCTGAGTTAAAGCTCAAAAACTTTTGATAATGACAAGTTTTGGCCTTTACCAGAAAGGAAATTCTTCCTTCTGGCAGAAGGCTGATAAATTGATTTAGTCATTTCAGATGATTAGAGCATTTTACAGTCTAAGTTGACAACATAAATCCACTCTTACATACAGTGGATTAAGCTAAATTCTCTAAAGTTATGGGTACTTCAGAAAACCCAGAAACATAGATATTTTAGAGTTAATAAAATGTGTTGAATGAAAAAATGCTTCTTACTCTAATGCTTCCTTGTGGTTTGGAATATCATCTTTCTAAGAACTATAAGATTTTTATTTCCTAAGCATTCATCATAACATGATATATTTTTCCAAAAGCAGCACATAATTTTATCTGTCACATAATTGTTACTGGAACTTTGATAAACCATATTTTTTTAAGGCAGTAGCTTAAATGTAAGAATGACCTGTTAGAATAGAAATCAAGCATATAACTAGAAATTACTTTGTAATTCTCTCTACAGTTCAATCTAACACAAAAGAGAGGTTAAGCAGGAAAGAAGCCTAATAATATTCTTTGATTTATTAACATTATTCCATAGTATTTAGCAAAGCATTCATCACACTGTGGTGACATATAAAAAAGGTCAAATATATATTGTTTAGAAATCACAGTTGACTCTTGGACAATGCAGGTGTTGGGAGCGCTGACTCCCATACAGTCAAAAATCCATGTATAACTTTTGACTATCCAAAAACTTAACTATTAATAGCCTACTACTAACTGGAAGCCTTACAGAAAACACAAACAGTTGATTAACACATATTTTGCATGTTATATATATTACATACTGTATTCTTATAGTGAAGTAAGCTAGAGAAAAGAAAATGTTATTAAAGAAATCATAAGGAGGAGAAAATATATTTCCAGTACTATAGTGTATTTATGGGAAAAAAAATTCATATAATAAGTGGATTCACACAGTTCAAACCCAAGTTGTTCAAGGGCCAAATGTACCTTGATTGATTCTGACTCCACCATTTCTGTTGTAAAAGAAAAGAAACTAGAGTTGTTTAAACCTCACTTTGTTCCATGTGCTTAACCTCCCCACTGCTTTGACATATTCCAAGTTTTAGCACACCCATGCATTTATGATCAGGCCTTAAATAGCTTCCATATTATTGATCAAAGGCCCCTGTGTTTTAATTATGTGAAAGAATTTCAATTTCCTTATAGAGTTAGCATAATAGATAATCACAAAGGCTTGGGCCTTAGGCAAAATTGGGGTCAAACCCTGCCCCTATCACTTACTAGCTGTGTGACTTTGGTTAATTACTAGCTTCTGTAGGACTGGTGCTCACAGTGTGTCTCTGGATCAACAATACCTGCATCATCTGGGAGTTTGTGAGAAATGCAGACTCTCATTCCCACCCAAAAGTACAGAGTTAGAATCTACATTTAAAAAAAATTCTCCATTAAAATTGAGAATCATTATTCTAAGCCACAATTCTTTCATCTGTAAAAATGGGGTAAAATAGAATCCATTTTGTCAGTGTTAATTGGGAGTAATGATTATAAAGGGTTTGGTGTAATTCATGACATATGGTAAGCCTGTAAATTAATATTTAGTATAAATTTTATTTTTTTTATTATTTTTTTAAAAGATTTATTTATTCATTTGAGAGAGCGAGAATGAGAGAGAGTACATAAGAGGGGGGAGGGTCAGAGGGAGAAGCAGGCTCCTCGCCGAGCAGGGAGCCCGATGAGGGACTCGATCCCGGGACTCCAGGATCATGACCTGAGCCGAAGGCAGTTGCTTAACCAACTGAGCCACCCAGGCACCCTAGTATAAATTTTAAAAGCACTTTTTGAGATTTTCCTATTTAAAAGGACATTATTCCACTTTGAGGGAAATGAAATTTAAAGTTTAGTAATTTCTTTGTGATCATAAATTAGTAAATAAAGCCACCAGGATTTAAATCTCCATAGCAGGGTCACACAATTATGTACTATACTCAGATGTGCATCATAAATGTAATTTATTTTCTAAAACTGCTATGCTCTTCATAGTGGGAGGGGAGTGGAGGGACAAAACTGTAACACATGTGAATTCCTAACATCACAATCACTTTTTGTTTGGATAAGATCTTATGGCAATACAGTCTTCTCTCCCCTGTTTCCTACTAAGATGGTACCTGCTCATTACAGATAAAAGAGAAAGGACCCCAAGCATTAATGAGTCAGGTCTGGTTCCTTGAACTAAGACCAACTTCATCTGGCCTTTTAGAGAAAGGGACTGTCTCACTGCTGAGACTGACTCTTTTTTTGCTTGCCTAATTCCTGTGCAGAGACTTCTTATCTAGACCCAGACTCTTTAGGTGCTTTGAATATCCTCAGTAGAGAATGTGGTTTTTCGTTTGTTTGTTTGTTTGTTTTGGTTCTGTGGTATTCCACACACAATTTTTGGGGAATGAGGAACAAGACTTTGGACTCATCTATTTGGTTACCTTACTCCATAATGGTGGTTCTATCCCTCCCATGTCATGATGGCTGTGTTGCTGAGCTTCAAACATGGAACACCTTTTAGGGTTCATGACAAGCAGCTGAAAAAGCCCCTCCCATCACTTCTGTGAGCAGCTGTTCAGACAGTTTTACAATGTAGGGTAGCCCTGGCCCTAAAGAGTCCAACACCCTCTCTCCTCTCCTCTCTCCTCTCTCCTCTCTCATACAACCTATGCTTCTCTCATATACCCAAGCAAGGAACTGTTTCCACATATCCCTGAGTTCCCTAGCTCCTTATCTTTGCTCATACTGTTTCCTTTGCCTGACCAACTTAATCCACACTGATCCCCATCTCCACATGTCCAAATGGAACTTATTCCTTGATACTTGGCTCACATGTCAAGTCCTGATGCTTCCATCTGTAATAACCTTTCCTCTTTGAGTCCAAACTTCCTAATCACATGCTAACCTGCGTCTTGCCCCTCCATAACAAGCAAAAATGGAAGTTTCATGAGTTCAGGAGCAGTGTTTTATGTATTTAAGTCCTACTCCTCTCCTGCTGCCCCTCCAAAGTATTAGCACATGATTTTACCCAAAGGTAAAGAGTCAACAAATATTATTAAGTGAATGGAATAGACTTCTTTCTAGAAAGAAAAGGTAATAGGCTAATTCGGAAAGCAAGGTAGATGGTTTGCTTTACTGAGTCAAGTAGGATAACTAGTTAGATTTTAACAGAGTTAGGTCATAGGACCTTACAACTTGAAAAACACTAGGTGAATCCCTTTATACTATATATGAAAAGCTGAAATGCATGAAGCACTAAGATGACAAAACTGAACCAGATTCTGGGACTCCTGAATTTCCATTCTGGTATTTTATCCAATTAAGTAATATTTTATCTTTTTAAATTTTACAAACATTATTATAGAATAATTAATAAAAATTCTAGAAAAAAAATATACTCACTCTACAATCATACCACCATGACATATACACTGGTTATTCAGATGTTCATTCAGGCATTACTTAGAAGAATTCATATTTCTGTATAGATGAGGTTTTAATTTACCTAAATACCCTATTTATTTCACTTAAAATTTTCTAATTTTTTCTCTATGTTGGTACATTGTCAATTAAAACTTTTCATTTCCTATAAATTTCATTGAGTTTGTCTACTAGATTACCTCTGGCTTTCTACCTTTTAATTAATACAAATGAATATTTTCTGCTTGAAGCATTTATTTCTTTTGAATTATTTCTGATGTATATATTTCCAGGAATTTGTTTCCTAAGTCAGAGTCTATGAACACTTTTTGTTGGTTTTTATCAAGTTGCTTTTCAAAAGGCCTATGTTAATTATGCTACCTTCATAACAACATGACAAACACATATTATTATATTTAAATGGGAAAATGGAGCTTGACTGTTGCCTTAATATGCATTTTTCTGATTATTAACAATATCCATTTCTTTATTCTTTGTAAATCTAATCATGTGAATTTTTATCTATGTCCTTTGTCTTTAGGTTTTTCTTAATACAAATATAATTTGTATTAAATAAAATTACTTTGTCATCTTCAATGCAAATATTTTTAGTCAATCTGGTTTTGTTTTTTGATTTCTTTTTTGTTGTTGTTGTTTGCCTTGAGGCATTGAGATTTATTGAAATGTTACATACATATTAAAACATCTTTATATACATTACCTTCCCTGTAGTCACTTCATTCATTTCTGTTCCTTTCTGGGGTCCAGGTTCTCTTTCTATTTCCTGCTGTGCCTTCTTGGTCCTGTTCTCCCAAAGCTACCATATGGTTAGCGTGTTTGACCCTTCCTTCTGTACCACAACATATCAGTTTATTATCATACCGTGTAAGGCAATGTTTCCAAAGATAGGGTACAAGGTGGGATCTGCTTGGTGGAATACATGACTATTTTAAGTGCCATGTGGACAAACTATTTTAAAATTTAATTCTTATTTTGTATCATGTATTAATATGCATCTTCTATTTACATCAAGTTATACTGATTTTATACTTATGTGAGGATTATACTCAGTAATATGTAAGGACACGTGAAGATGTATATGTTCTCAGATTTCCCCAGTTATCATCATCATCTCTATTTTATGAAAGAGGAAGCTGAGGCACCGAGAAGCTAAATCACTTGCCCAAGGTGTGGAGAGCCAAACAACCACGCAATAACCAGTCATAGGGATGCTTCCTTTTCTTTGCTGCACGCAGATTCTGAATTTCCCAAGAAGGTATCCGGATGGCCCTTAGTGGGCTGAGAATAGCTGCTCCGGAATCCCCGCAGCTGGCTGGTTTCCCCTGGAGAGTGACGTTTCCTCTGAAGGGGGCAAGGAGGCGGTGAGGGAGCGCAGAGCACAAGCGCCCCGCCTGCCGGCAGGGACCTGCCGGGGCTGAGCCGCTCCGCGGGGCCGCGGCAGGTGGCGGAGCCGGGCGGCAGCCGGAATAGGGGCGAACCTGTTGCTGCAGCCTGGCGAGGGCTCTGTGGCTGACGCGGCGGGGACTCTGCATCCGCAGCGGGGTGCAGGTAAGGGCGCGGACAGGCTGGCCTGCGGTCCCCGGTGCTTCCGCTGGCTTGGAGGATTCCTGTTAGCGACTGGGGACTGTTACCTTGGGTTTTGCACCTTTTTTCACCTTTACTCTTTCGACTGTTCCTCAATCCCTTTCTAGTTCCTCGGGCACCCTCTGTGGGACCACAATCCAGGAAGGTGTCACTCTGGCCACCAGCCCAACTTTTGGGGGTCTTCCTTACCTGGGCTCTCCAGGCCATGAATGCCTATTCCCAGGCCGGCAGCGCTAGGACCGGGCGAGGGACGAGCGGCGCTTTCTTAACCATAAAGTTCAAAAACCCTCTCCGGGGCTGTATTGATAGAACCTTGCCTTAGAAAGGGTGTGTGGTGCTAGCGAGACTTTTCTAAACTGTTCTCTTCAACTGTGGTGATTCTGAGCAGTGATCTTTGTGTCTGTGGCTGCATCTTGTGCGTTGGCACTTGTCACAGAGGCTAAAATGCCGCTTCTTAGACTGGTACCAGACACCACAGAGCCCTCGTGAAGGCACTGGGAGAGATTTTTAGCTCTTCTTTGGGCTGACATAGGATTTCCAGGCAATACTGGTTTAGTCCCTCTTCCGCCAAACCACCAGGCATTTTCCAGCAACAGTGCAGCATTCGGGCAAAGTTAGGGTCTGGTGTGGGAGAAGAGGAAAATTACCTGCTCTGCCCTGTCGTTTTTGCTAAAGACAGAACCAGAAGGAACGAAAATGCACTTGTTTATCCCCCCATTTTCCCTCAGCTAGGCTGTAGATATTTAAAAGATTGATTTATTTTAAAGACTTTTAAATATAATAGGATATAAGTTATGAGATGCTGGGTTTTTTTTTTTTCCGATCAAAGTACTCAAAGTTGTTCTAACCATGTGTCTAAATTTCTCTTTCCATTATACAACCAGATTACTTTTGATTGATAACAACTAATGAGGGAGGAGATGAGCCAACTGTGATTTGTAAATTCTGAATATACTTTTTTTTCAGCTAGAATCCTAATTAAACCAAAAGGGCTTGCGTAAAATTATCTTAATAATGGTATTTTAAGTTACAGTTGAATTTGCAAAATTGCTATGAAATGCCCAAAGACAGAACCATTATCATGAACAGAAAGTTGAGTGGCAATTGTGTGTAGAGTTCAATATAAAGTCTTTCATCTGTTAAAAATAATCATTTAAGAAAACAGCTTCACTATCCACTGCACTATCTCTAATGGTGCTTAGTATTAAAGGTATTAATATTATTAAAGAGAGATATTGTTGTAATAATTTAAAATGTTCTTTCATTATTGCTTAATAATGACACATTACTCATGTATCATTATCCTGTGCTTTTTATCAACATAATAAGTTTTTTTAAAATCCATTTAATCCAATAAGATCTATTAGCCATTTTTTTTTTCTTGATGTTTATAAGCATCTTCAGGAGAGCTTGAATCTCAAAGTTATTTCTATCATCTTGTCTGGCATTTTCATTCTTGAAGATTTTATGAATATATTATAAATTATTTAAAAGTATATATTAGAAATTTGTTGTTTTATTTGATTCTTTTACCTCATAGCTCCTGTGAATCATGCTGCTCACCAATATTCTCTTTCACAAATGTCAAAGGCTATAGAATGTATAGATGTAAATTCACTATTATCAGTGAATGATTTACTCCTGGAAAATTAGTTCATTTATTGTTCTTGGCTGTTATGTGTTTGCTTTTTTATGAGAATCCCACGTAAATGCCTCTGTGATAAGTATTCATGAACTTTTTCACTGTATTGTATTAAAATTAATTTCTAGCTGTGGTCAGAGACAAGAAATGAGAATTTTCCTCAAAGCTTCTTACATTTAAAAATAGTCATTTTGCAAAATACTATCCTCCTTATAATGAAAAGGGGAATTGATTGTAGGTAAACACTTTAAAACTGTCATATATATTCAAAGAAAGTAAGATTAATATAACCTCACATTTCTAAAACATATCTATATGCTCTCTTAATAATCTTAACCAGTTGTTTTCTTAACCACCTGAATTCGGTGCTTACCACTAACCCTATATTGACAGCTAATGTTTTTTCTTTCCCTTTAGTTTCAAGTTCTAGCTCTGTGGGATAAACTGGCTCTTACAAGAATTTTCCAGTTGCCTTGCAACTGGACATGAAGGGTCCAGAAAGTCCCTCACTCTACTGAACCAAAGGTAGATGTAAACATACTGCCCCAGCAATGAGCTGGAAAGGTGGCCACAGCAGACAGCTGTTCAGAATGGATCTTGTGTCCTTCCTGTGCCTTGGGGGATTTTGAGATATAAGACTTCCAAAAGTGAAGAGATATGGTGCTCTTCCCAGACAGGCTTCTGACTGGCTCTCTGCCTTCGGCAAATCATTTAACTCTGCGTCAGACTTCTCGAATGTAAAAGGATGAGTTAGAATAAGATTTCCAAAAATTTTTCACCCCCTTGCTTTCCCTGTTTCTATAGTAAGTGGGCAGAGGACCCAGGGTGAGAAGGCTCAGATACCCTTATTTTGCCCCTTGAGAGCAGCTACTTGAAAATTCTATGACCTCCATGGCTCCTGCATAAAATGGACCATTAAAAGAAGTGAATAGGATGGTATCTATGACCGCTGGATGTACCTTAGGGCACATAGGAGATGCACAGTGGTTTTTTTTTTTTTAAGGCTCCCATCTCTGACAAATCTAAAGATTTTTCTGGCTCTGGCGGGGGAGGTGATGAGCAAAGGGCAGAGAAGTCCCTCCTACGTGGTCTGGTGGCTGTTACCAGTGTGGCTCCTAAGGCAGCAGCAGAGAGCAGGGGATGGAAGGTGAGAACCTCAAGCATGTTACGAATGCCTCTTTGATGTCCCTCCCCTAAACACACACAAAAAAGTCAAAGTGAATCAGGACGGCACAAAAATTAATCTGTTGCAATGCCAGACATGCTTGAGAAGACATGCCCTGTTCTAGTTCTCTTGTCAAACTAAGTTCAATTCTCTGTTACAAGTAAGCACACCTATATGTTACCTCAAGGCATCAGGAGAACAGTACAACCCAAATCACACCATGGCAATAATAGAAGAAAAAAAACCCCACACAAACAAAATAAACCCTTAAGGGCCAAGAAATTGGTTCTTTCTTAACTTTGTTGCCACTGAAAATTCAATGTTTCCAAATATAACCAAAGTACCTTTCTTACTTTCTTCTTGGGCTCTTAAAAGGGTCTCATTTAAGTGCTTGCTTGGAGTCTGGGTTCTACTGTAGCAATAGCCGACTAACACATTCCTCTACAAGAACTTGATGCACCTTTTCCAGTCCCTCACAGAAATCTCAGTTGGCCTACGTTTGCAAGCTTCCAGAGGTCTACCAAGCACTTTAGAATATTACTGCTCTGGTTGCATTCCCACAAAATTTAAAAGATAACAATTTTCCACAGTCAAATGAGATAGTAATAGCTAACCTTTAGTGAGCTGAAACTATAATATGAGATAATCTGCATTAACTCATTTAATTTTTATGATTTTAGAAATTGAGTACAAGTCCCATTTTTTTGATAGGGAAACAGGCTTAGAAATTGTTTGCCCAAAGTAAACATTAACTAGGCTGAGAAATCAGGATAATGAACTCATGTAGACTTTAGGCCCACATGCGTAAATTCTATATTGCAGGCCCCCAACACATATAATAATAGCAGCTTAGAGCTAAAGTACTGATTTCTGTATGCCAAGCTTTTCCAAACAAAAGCTGCATACCTAGGAAGAAATATATAGTTTTGACAAACATTCTTGTAGGTGGAAGAAGCTCAGTCACTTGTGAAACTTTTTAAGATTTTATTTGTTTATTTGAGAGAGAGAGAGTGAGACAAAGCACAAGCAGGGGGAGGGGGAGAGGAGAGGGAGAAGCAGACTCCCTGCTGAGCAGGGAGTCAGATGCCAGACTCGATCCCAGGGTCCTGGGATCATGACCTGAGCCAAAGGCAGATGCTTAACCGACTGTCCCACCCAGGTGCCCGTGAAACTCTTTCAAATGCCAGTGCCTGGGTCCCACCATGGGAGACCAGTGGTTCTGGGTTTGAGTCTGAGTGTACATGTATTTTTGTGATTCTGAGTGAAAATATTCCTCATGATTTCTCAGAGTGAAAAAAATTGGTCCTAACCCACATGGCTGTTTGCAGCCATAGACAGAAGAAACTTAATTAAATCATCTAGGAAAGAAAATATGACAATAGGATACACATTTCTTCAGTCTAGCCGGAACTCCAGTTAAATCAGTTATCTTATTAGAGTTTATCACTTACAAACATAAAACTCAAGAAGGGAAAATTTCAAATCAAGAGTTTGTTTATGCCTTTAAGATCCCCATAACCTAGGAGGGGAGGGGCAGGGATCTGTCACATACACAATTTCTTCCTCTTTCAGAGACTGTCGTTTCAAACACCCTTGTCTTCTTGCAAAATTTAGACATTTAGAGAGGTTTCTCCTATAGTACCCAGGATTTCACTGAACTTCCCTTCTTTCCTGTAACGTAGGGGAATCTCACTTAAAGTCTTTATTTAAAAGTTTTAATTAATTAAAAGTACCTATTTAAGTTTCTAAATATTCCATTCCATGTTATTTCCTGTCCCTGCATTCTTGGCACACTGGTACTGAAGTGAATGTGGGATTTCTCTAGGAACTTAGCTTCTGATCCTTCTTATAAATTGGATGGATCGAATTGGTTCATAGGCACCTGCTCAGCAGTTTGTAGCCTTGTGTCTGCCTTGGTCCCTTCCTCATAATCTTCTGGTCGTTTCTCTGGAATCCCCATCTCAACAGGCTTGCAAGCTTTATTTTGGTCCTCGGGTAGCCATTATATCATATGTATATCACAGTGCTACTTCAGGCTTGAAAGTCTTTGGCTAGAATCCTGCTTCTTTGATGAGGTTCCCTTCGTCTGTACATAATTCATCTGGAATAGTTACCTCACATGATTTCTGACCTGTAGTGCACTTTATGCTCCTTAAAGCTAGTGGTCCTGGGGGCTCACGAAAGACCAACCTGAGCTTGGCCAAGTACCCCATCCTGAGCTTGATTTCTTGATATTTTGATTATCCAGATTTTAGCAACTTCTTCTAATTCATGTTTTCTAACAGAAGTGGGGTCTTGAAAGTTCTACAGCAAAGTCTTCCAAAGTCTGACTTCGTCCTCAGCTCTCAGCCCTCTTGTCTTCATTTGGTCCCCTCCAGCCAGGAACATCCTACTTACAGCTTTTGCACTCACTGTTCTCCCCACCTGGGAATGTTCCTGTCAGAGCCGCACAGGGAGGGGTTCCTTTTGCCCAGTCAGTCTCAGGTTGGCTGTGTCTCCCCACACCATTCGTTATCACAGTACCATCTGATCTGTCCCAGAGCTCACATGCTCTTGGTGACTACTTCCATTGACTTGTTTACTTGTTTATGATCATATTCTCCAGAAGGAGAATCTAAGCTCTACATAATGAACTCTGTACTTTCATTTTTACCACTGGCCTCAGTGCCTAGAACAGAGTCTGGTACCTGGTGGATACTCAGCAAATATTTGCTCATTGAAAATTTCATTTCCATTTCCCTATCACATTCCCCTGAATCTTTTTAAAGGTCCAATCAAGTTGCTAAAATTTCAACCTTAGGCTGGTCCCATTCTCCCTTTCTGCTATTTATTTTCTCCTTTCCACTGATCCTACCTTAACTAAAAGACCAATCTATCTATCTATCTATATATATGTATATATATATATATATATTTCCCTTTCATGTGGGAGAAAAAATTTTGAAAAAGCTATTTACCATTGATTGCAGTATTTTAATATATGTTCAGGTTTTGTAGTATTGTTGTATGTTGATTTTTAAGAAAATCTGGACCTGAGCTAGGAAAATATAAATGCCACATTTACTTCAGATTTAAATTAAATCGACCCATTCTATTATTTTCATCAGCATGGTAATTTTTCATCTTGAAAAATATTTTATTTTAAAAATATATACATATATAATTTTATATAAATTCCCAAATTATATCCCAATGCTATTGCTTTTGAATTTGTAATTCTTCAGTTTCCTTTAATTGCTGTCCACTCCTTGTTCTCTTCTGCTTCCATATCACAGATAACCCATGTTAGCAACTGAGTTCTATTATTCTAGATTTTTTTACACTTTTGTAACCATTCACATACATACATACGCAAACATGTTTGTGTATGCACACAGGCATATCAGTCTTTTTGTCATCATTTTTCAAAAATGTCCATCTCTTTTTTTCTTACTCATTGATACATTGTGGAAAGCCTCCCTGCCAATTACTATACATGAAATTGAAATTTTACATGTCTGTATATCCCATGTATTATCTCATGATATGGATAATAAGAAACAATCAGTTCAACCAATTACCACTTTATAAACATTCACTTTGTTTCCAGAGGTTTTGTTTGGTTTGGTTTTATCAAAAAACAAGGTTATAATAAAAATTGTTCATAAATTCTCTTATTTTAAGTTCAAGAGGTAAAAATACAAATTTTAATGTATGTTGCCCTATTACTTCTAAAGTGTTACAAATATTCACATTTTTATGAGAAAATTATGAAACTACTCATGTCCCTACAAACATAGATGTTGTAACTCCTCAATTTATAATTATTACATTTATTTAAATCTCTTCACTTGTGAAGTTAGTATTTTTCCATGCTTTTCAGATATGTGGATTTGCTTTTGTGTAAATTGTTTAATCAATATCCTTCTCCATTTTTTCTGTGGGCTATTTGTCATCTTCTGATGAATTTTTAAGTGTTCTTTGAGTATTGTCAATATTAACTCTTGTAAATACTTTCCAATTTGTCTACTGTATTTGCTCATAATAACTTTTACTATGCACATTCAAATTATGTTTTTATAATCAACACATTTAATTCTTATGTAAATTCTAAGATTTTAGTGTTTGATTACTACAGCTTTGTAGTATATCTTGAAATCTGGAATTGTGATGCCTCCAGCTTTGTTCTTCTTTCTCAGGATTGCTTTGGTTTTTCGGGGTCTTCTGTGGTTCCATACAAATTTTAGTATACTTATTCAGTTCTGTGAAAAATGCTGTTGGTATTTTGATAGGAATTGCTTTGAATCTGTAGATTGCTTTTGGTAGTATGAACATTTTGACAATATTCTTACAGTCCATGAGCATGGGATATCTTTGCATTTGTTTGTATCATCAGTTACTTTCATCAGTGTTTTATGGTTTTCAGAGTACATGTCTATCACCACTTTGGGTAAGTTTATTCTTAAGTATTTTATTCTTTTTGGTGCAATTGGAAATAGTGTTTTTTTAATTTCCTGCAACTTTGTTGTTAGTGTATAGAACACTAAGGATTTCTAGGTATTTTGTATCCTGCCACTTGACTGAATTCATTTATAATTTCTAGTAGTTTTTTGGTGGAGGCTTTAGAATTTTCTATGTAGTATCATGTTGTCTACAAAGAATGAAACTAACTTCTTTACTAATATGCCTCTTATTATGATGCCTTTTCTTTCCTTTTTTTTTTTTTTTTGAGAGAGAGAGAGAGAGAGAGAGGGAGCGCACACACAAAAGGATGGGGGGTGGGGGGCAGTGCAGAGGGAGAGGGAAAGTCTTAAGCAGGTTCCATGCTGAGTGTGGAGCCCGACACAGGGCTCAATCTCATGACCCAGAGATCATGACCTGAGCCAAAATCAAGAGATGGACACTTAGCCAACTGAGCCACCAGGGTGCTCAGGATGCCTTGTATTTTTTTTGTTCTCTGACTGCTGAGACTAGGATTTCTCGTACTATGTTGAATAAGAGCGGTAAGAGTGGACATCCTTGTCTTCCTAATTTTAGAGGAAAATTCTCAGTTTTTCACCATTGAGTATGATGTTAGCTGTGAGTTTTCGTATATGCCCTTTATTATGTTGGTGTATGTCTAAACCCACATTGTTGAGATTTTTTTATCATGAATCACTGTTGAATCTTGTCAAAATTTTTTTCTGCATCTATTGAGATGATCATATGATTTTTATCCCTTGTTTTGTTGATGTGGTATATGACATTGATTTGTGTGTACTGAACCATCCTCGTACTTATGGAATAAATCCCACCTGATTATGGTGCATGATCTTTTGAATGTATTGTTGTATGCCATTTGCTAATATTTTGTTGAGGATTTTTGCAATTATGTTTATCATGTTCATCAGTGATATTAGCCTGTAGTTTCTTTTTTTGTGGTGTCTTTTTCTAGTTTTGGTATCAAGGCAATGCCAGCCTCATAGAATGTATGTGGAAGCTTTCCTTTCTCTTCTGTTTTTTGGAATAGTTTGAGAAGAATGGGTATTAACTCTTCTTTAAATGGGAGAATTCACCTGTGAAGCCATCTGGCCCTGGACTTGTATTTTTTGGTAGATTTTTGATTACTCATTCAATGTCATTACTTGTAATTGGTCTGTTCAGATTTTCTCCTTCTTCCTGGTTCAGTTTTGGAAGATTGTATGTTTCTAGGAATCAATCTATTTCTCTTAGGTTGTCCAGTTTGTTGGCATATAATTTTTCATAGTACTCTATTATAATTCTTTGTATTTCTGTGGTGTTAGTTGTTACTTCTCTCTCATTTCTGATTTTATTTACTTGGGTCCATTTTCTTTTTATCTTGATCAATCTGGCTAAGGGTTTGTCAATTTTGTTTATCTTTTCAGAGAACCAACTCTTGGTTTCATTGATTGTTTTTATTGTTTTTTGGTTTCTACATCATTTATTTCTGCTCTGATCTTTATTATTTCCTTTCTTCTACTCACCTGGGACTTTGTTCTTTTTCCAGTTCCTTTAGGTGTAAGATTAGACTATTTGAGTTTTTTCTTGTTTAAGGTAGACCTGTGTTGCTATCCACTTCACTCTTAGAACTGCTTTTGCTATGTGAAGAGATTTTGGACTGTTGTGTTTTCCTTTTTTTATATAATTTTTTATTATGTTAGTCATCATACAGTACATCATTAGTTTTTGATGTCGTGTTGTTTCATTTTCACTTGTCTCCATGTATTTTTTTTATTTCTTCATTGATTTCTTCATTGACTTTTTTGTTTAGTATCATGTTGTTTAGCCTTCACTTGTGTTTTTTCCAGTTTTTTGTCCTGTGATTTATTTCTAGTTTCATATTGTTGTGGTCAGAAAAGATGCATGGTATGCTTTTAATCTTCTTAAATATATTGAGGCTTGTTTTATGGCCTAATATGTGATCTGTTTTGGAGAATGTTCCATGTTTTTCTGTTTTTGTTTGGATGGAATGGTCTGTATATATCTGTTGTGTCCATCTGGTGCAGTGTGTCATTCAAAGACATTGTTTCCTTATTGATTTTCTGTCTTTTTGATCTATCCATTGTTTTAAATGCAGTGTTAGAGGGGTGCCTGGGTGGCTCAGTCGGTTAAATGTCTGCCTTCGGCTCAGGTCATGATCTCAGAGTCCTGGGATCAAGCCCTGCATCGGGCTCCCTGCTCAGCGGGAAGCCTGCTTCTCCCTCTCCCACTTCCTCTGCTTGTGTTCCTGCTCTCGCTCTCTCTCTCTCTGTCAAATAAATAAATAAAATCTTAAAAAAAAAAAATGGAGTGTTAGAGTCCCCTACTATTAGTGTATCACTATTGATTTCTCTGTTTATGTCCATTAATATTTGCTTTATGTGTTTAGGTGCTCTAGTGTTGGGTGCATAGATATTTACAATTGTTTTAGGCTCTTGTTGGATTAATCCCTTTATCATTATGTAATGCTCTTCTCTGTCCCTTGTTAGTCTTTTTTTTAAGTCTATTTTTCTGATATAAGTATTGCTACCCTGTTTTTTTTTTTTTTAAACTTCCACTTGCCTGGTGAATGTTTTTGCATCCCTTTACTTTTAGTCTGTATGTATCTTTAGGTCTGAGGTGAGACTCTTGTAGGCAGTATGTAGATGGGTCTTGCTTTTTTTATCCATTCTGTCTGCCACTCTGTGTCTTTTGATAACATTTAGGCATTTGCACTTAAAGTAATTATTGATAGGTATATACTTGTTGCCATTTTAAAGTTTTGTTTTCTGGTTGTTTTTGTGGTTCTTTTTGTTCCTTTCTTCTTCTCTTGATCTCTTTCTTTGTGATTGAGGAATATCTGTAGTGTTTTGTTTGGCTTTCGTTCTCTTTATTTTTGTGTATCTATCATTGGTTTTGGGTTTGTGGTTACCATGAGGTTTATCTATAACATACTAAATAAATAGCAGTCCATATTAATTTGATGGTCATTTAAGTTCAAACACATTCTAAAACAAAAACAGAAAAAGAAAAAATATTTTGTTTCTTGGTCCCCTTACCTTCCCTTTTTACTCCTTTCTCCACCTTTATGTATATGTTGTCAAAGTTTACATCTTTTCATTCATATTTTTCTTAAGTATAATTATGGACATTTATTTTCCACTTAAAGAAGTCCCTTTAACATTTCTTATAAGACTGGTTTAATGGTGATAAACACCTTTATCTTAGGTTTCTCTGGGAAGCTCTATCTCTCAAATATGAATGATAACCTTGCTGGGTAGAGTATTCTTGGTCATAGGTTTTTCCTTTTAGCACTTTGAATGTATCATGCCACTCTCTTCTGGCTTACAAAGTTTCTACTGAAAAATCGGCTGATAGCCTTATAGGTTTTCCCTTGGAAGTAAGGTGGTGTGTGTCTCTGGCTGCTTTTAAGATTCTTTCTTTATCTTTAACCTTTGACATATTAATAATTATGTGCTGTGATGTGGACCTCCTTGGGTTCATCTGGTTTGGAACTCTCTGGGCTTCTTGGACTTGGATGTCTATTTTCTTCCCTAGGATAGGGAAGTTTTCAGTTATTATTTCTTTAAGTAATTCTCCTACACTTTTCTCTCTCCTTCTCCTGGGACCCTACAATGTGAATGTTTGTCACTTGATGTTGTCCAAGCGATCTCTTACTATATCCTCATTTAAAAAAAATCTTTTCTCTTTTTGCTGTCCAGCTTGTGTGCTTTCCATCACCCTGTCCTCCAGACTGCTGAAATGCTCTTCTGCATCCTCTAGTCTCCTATTGATTCCTGCTAGTATGGTTTTTATATCAGTTATTGTATTCTTCAGCTCTTTTTTTTAACATTTTCTGTCTCTATATTGAAGGTGTCACTGGGTTCTTCCACTCTTTTCTCCAGCCCGGTGCATATCTTTGTGGTCATTACTTTAAATTCTTTATCAGGCATATTGCTTATTTCATTTAGTTCTTTTTCTGAGATTTTTTCTTGTTCTTTCTTTTGGATCATATTCTTCTATCTCCCCATTTGGTTGACTTTTTGTGTTTCTATGGATTAGGTGAAGCAGCTACTTCTCCTAAAGTTGAAGGAGTGGTCTTATGTATGGTATCCCCTATGTAGACTGTGTGTGCTAGGCAACCTTTCCTGGTTGGCTGGAGCTATGGACATATATGCCAGGTACTCTTTTAAACCACTGCATATCTCTGTCTCTCTTCCTATACTCTTGTCATACTCTCTATCTTTGGTTGTTCAGTAGCTATTCAGTCAGCCCTCAGTTCTTCTTCAGGAGGAATTGTTCTATTAATAGGTATAATTTGGTGTGTTCCATGGAGGAACACAGAGTCTTCCTAGGTCACCATCTTGAACTGGAACTCCTACGATATTGTTTTAAAAACTGCTTTTCATTGCTTTCTGTAGCTTTTCCCCCCCTGTATTATGTTGAATTTATCTGAGGTTTATGTAGAATTAACCTTGTTAGTTTCCAAATGTTTACCTTTTAATTATTTCTAACTTTATTATTGTATAGCCACAGATTATGCCAAGTATTCATAGATAGCTCCTAAAACTAATACAGAGACCATTACAAATAAACAAGGAAAATGGGTAAGAGAATAACATGTAAACATGTAAAAAAAAAAAAAAAAAAGGGAGAGAGATGCTCAAACTGTCTAGTAATCAGAGGAGTCAAATTAAAACAGAGTGATGTCACAAGATGACTGAATAAGATATCCTTTGCTCATATACTCCTCTCAACAACCACAGTTTGGCATCCATCCACCAGCTGGCATCCACCAACAAGTACCTTGTTGGCAACTGTAGGATCCAGATAGGAGATTGTGAAATTTCATGCAGTCTAAGAAGAAGGAGAGTTTAAAAAAAAACACCCACCCTTGCAGGTGACTGTCTAATATGGTCCCAGCTACAGACCCCGAAAGAGTTCTGTATCCCTGAGGATTTGGCTATAGCTGTTTGACTTTGGTTCTGTCAATGACACCTGGGAGGCACCTGGGAGTCTCACTTATGTACCTAGTGATATGCAGACTTCAGTACCACTTCTGGACCTTGAAGGGGCCTGTGCACTGGCTCTAGCCCCCCTCAGCCATGGTCAAGGAGCCCCTGGAGAACACTGATTTAAGCAATCAGCCACAAATAAGAGGGCCTTAGTGGAAGTCCAGGAATCCAGGTGGAGAAATTCCAGTACACCACTGAGAAAAAATATCAGAGGTTAGAAACATTGGAGAGAATAAGAGGAACAGGTTCATTTTACCTACACCACCCTCCCATGAAGGGGGTACAGCTCAGTCCCAAGGGAGCCTTTCTTGGCCCATGATTGCTCCTGCAGGGGAACATGAGAGCATGAGAGTGAGCACCCAGCTTTTCCAACTGTGTGTGATGCTGCCAGAAAGGCCCTTTTATCTTCTGCCCCATTCAGAGTACTGAGTCATGAGCTGCACAGCTGGGAGCACAGCAGCCAGGGCTTGAAATAGATGCAGATCATAGTAATTTTGTCACAGACTACATTGGGAGACCCACCTATGAGCCACTGGGGACTCCTCACCTGAATATTTGCCCAATTGGCCCACTGGCACCCTCCAGAACTTTGCATGCCTCACCCACATATCTACCCACCCACCTTGTGGCCAGCTCCTATTGGGAGCTCCAGGGCACAGAGAGAAACCTTTTGCAGATGGTAAGTGGGCACAGTCAATAAGCTAGCCCTAATATGTGGGCCTGGGAGAGATCACAAACTTGAGCATTTAGTAGTGCTCTCAGGAAAATAGCAGGATCAAGAGAAGACCTATAAGCTTAAGAATCCTGCTACAAAAGGAAACAAGAAGTGTGGAGCGAGTGTATCCGTAAGGTCTGCAAAAGCCTAAGAATACCTAGCAGGACTAATGGAAGGTTTTTGTCCTGGTATCTGTGAATAAACACTGAAGGAAAAGACTGTTCCTGTAAATGTGAAGACAGCCATACAGGACTTTAAGGAACATGAGAAATTTAAGGAAACATGACACCACCAAAGGAACACAGTAATTTTCCAGTACCTGACCCCAAAGACATAGAGATTTGTGATTTACCCAATAAAGAAATCAAAATAGCTGTTTTAAGGAAGTTCAATGAGCTACAAGAAAGCAGTTAATTCAAAGAAATCAGGAAAATAATACATGAATAAAACTAGAAGTTTAACAAAAAGATAGAAATCAGAAAAAAGAAGCAAACAAATTCTGGAGCTGAGGAATACAGTACATGAGATGAAAAATACGATAGAGAGTGTCAACAACAGGAAAGACCAAGCAGAAGAAACCATGATGTAGAGGACACAAGGAGAAGTCATTAGAAAATGGGTAAATATTCATATGATGAATATTAGAGGTAGGTCAGAGGGCAGCTGTGATGCCTTGGTTACATAGAAATACTCTGGGTGGATTTAAGACCTGCTCTGTCATAACATTATTTATTCCTTCTTTCTCTGTAGCAGCTCTGTAAAACGTGGATTAATAATACCTACCTCAAGAGTTAAGTATAGAACAAGTTAATCCATGTAAAGTATTTAGGACAATGGCTGTTACACAGAGGGAGCTCATTAAATATTATTAAGAGTAAAAAGAGTGAAGTAGATCTATCTATATGTACATGGAGGAATGTTGAAAACACTATATTGAGGTCAAAGGAAAAAGTTGCAGAGTTAAATATGCACTATGATAACTGAAATCAATAGTAAATCAAATCCCCACAAATCAGTACATTATAATGTTTGCAAATATTTGTAGGGAGAATGTTAAAAAATGGAATGTAATCATATACAAACGCATGTAATGATTGCCTGAAACAAAAGGACAAAGTATTGGAAGGCTTTTTAAAGTTACATTTTGTTTCATTCATAAAAATAACAGTCTTGCAACAAATAAGGCAAAGGTGAATGAGTGAAATCATCTAAAATCCCTAGCAACACCTGTAGTAAAATTATCCCCATTGTTGATATTTTCCATTTCTTCCGGATAATGTGTATTTATGAACAACTAAAGTACCACAGGTATTTATTTTATCTAAATTGGTTTCCATAATCATATTCTGAATCCTCTGGGGTACCTCTTCTTCTAAGTCATCTTGAGCTACAAGAGAGCAGTTAATTCAAAGAAATCAGTTTTCTTTGATTGTACTAAATTTTGATTATTGAACACAACTTGAATTTTACTTCATTAGCAATACCATTTGTTCCTATTAACACCCTGAGAGACAAAGAACATCTAGAGAATTGTAGGACTCCAAGTACTATGCATTCATGAACTGGAATTAAAAATTCCTAAGCAATAGGGTTCTTGATACCAAGAGTAGCCCATAAGTCTTACTCATAATATAAAATTATATTTAAAATTTTTCAAAAAAATAAAAATACAATAAAATTTTAAAGCTGAAAAGTTAAAAAATGAAGTCAAAGTGGAGAAAATTTTATAAAAATGTAAAAAGGAAGCATCTGGGTGGCTCAGTTGGTTAAGCATCTGCCTTCAGCTCAGGTCATGATCCCAGGGTCCTGGGATCGAGTCCCACATCAGGCTCCCTGCTCAGGAGGGAGCCCGTTTCTCCCTCTCCCACTCCCCTTGCTTGTGCGCTCTCAACACACATACATACCACATCTTCTTTATCCATTCATCTGTCAATGGACATCTGGGCTCTTTCCATAGTTTGGCTATTGCGGACATTTCTCTCTGCAATATACAGATTTCTGTATATTGATTTTGCATCCTGTGACCTTACTGAATTCATTTATCAGTTCTAGTAGTTTTCTGGTGAAGTCTTTAGGGTTTTCTATATAGAGTATCATGTCATCTGCAAATAGTGAAAGTTTTACTTTTTCTTTAGCAATTTGGATGCTTTTTATTTCTTTTTGGTCTCTGATTGCTGTGGCTAGGACTTCTAGTACTATGTTGAATAAAAGTGATGAAAGTAGAATCCTTGTCTTGTTCCTGACCTTAGGGTAAAAGCTCTCAGTTTCTTCCCATTGAGTATGATGTTAACTGTGGGTTTTTCATATAAGACCTTTATTTTTTGAGGTATGTTCCCTCTCACTCCAACTTTTTGAGGTTTTTCATCATGAACAGATGTTGAATCTTGTCAAATGCTTTTTCTGCATCTAATGAAATGGTCCTATGGTTTTTATCCTTTCTCTTGATGTGGTGTATGATATTGATTGATTTGTAAATATTGAACCATCCTTACATCCTGGGAATAAATCCCATTTGATCATGGTAAATGATACATGATTAATGTATTGAACTTGGTTTGCTAATATTTTGTGAATTTTTGCATCATTTTTTTAAAAGATTTTAAGTAATCTTTATATCTAATGTGCAGCTCAAACTTATAACCCTGAGATCAAGAGTCCCATACTCTGCTAAAGGAGCCATCCAGGCACCCCAGCAGCATTTTCATCAGAGATATTGGCCTATGGTTTATTTTCTTGTAGTGTCTGCTTTTTTTGTATCAGGGTAATGTTGGCTTCCTAGAATGAATTTGGAAGCTTTTCTTCCTTTGCTGTTTTTTTTTAAAATAAACTATTCCATTTTTTTAAGATTTTATTTATTTATTTGAGAGAGAGAGAGAACATAAACAGGGGGAGAGGGGTAGAGGGAAAGGGAGAGCAGGTTCCCCGCTGAGCAGGGAGCCTGATGTGAGCCTTGATCCCAGGACCCTGAGATCATGACCTGAGCTGAAGGCAGATGCTTAAACGACTGAGCCACCCAGGCACCCCTTAACTCTTCTTTAAATGTTTGGTAGAATTTACCGGTGAAGCCATCTGGCCCTGGACTTTTGTTGTTGTTGTTGGGAGCTTTTATGATTACTGATTCAATTTCATTGCTGGTCATTGATCTGTCCAAATTTTCTATTTCTTCCTCCTTCAGTTTTGATAGGTTATATGTTTCTAGGAATTTATCCATTTCTTCTAAGTTGTCCAATTCATTGGAATATAATTTTTCATAATAGTCTCTTAAAATAGTTTGTATTTCTGTGGTGTTGGTTTCTATTTCTCCTCTCTTATTTGTGGTTTTATTTATTTGGGTCCTTTCTCTTTTCTTTAAGTACAGCTAGATAGAGGTTTATCAATTTTATTAATTTTTCCAAAGAACCAGCTCCTGGTTTCATTGATTTGTTCTATTGTTTGTTTCTATATCATTTATTTCTGCTCAAATATTTATTATTTCCTTCCTTCTGCTGGCTTTAGGATTCATTTGTTGTTCTTTTTCTAGCTCCTTTACATATAAGGTTAGGTTGCTTGTTTGAGATTGTTCTTGCTCCTTGAGATAGGCCGCTATTGCTTTAAACTTCTTTCTAGTTTCATAGCATTGTGGTCAGAAAAGATGCATGGTATGACTTCAGTGTTTTGAATTTGTTGAGACTTGTTTGCTGTTTTGTGCACACACACAGATATTACATGGTTTAACATGTGATCTATTCTGGAGAATGTTCAATGTGTACTTGAATGTGTATGCTGCTGTTTTAGGATGGAATGTTCTGAATATATATGTTAAGTCCATCTGGCCCAGTGTCTCATTCAAAGCCACTGTTTCCTTGCGGATTTTCTGTTTGGATGATCTGTCCATTGATGTAAGGGGGTGTTAAAGTCCCTTACTGTTACTGTATTACTATTGATTCATTCCTCTATGTTTGTTACTGTTTTATATGTTTGGGTGGTTTTTTTTTTTTTTTCATTTTCATTTCCACTATATTATTATTTTCCCTTGTCACTCAGAAAAACATGGTAATTAATTTTTTTACTTAAATTCTATTAACATATAGTTTATTATTAGTTTCAGAGGTAGAGTTCAGTGATTCATCGGTCTTATATAATACCCAGTGCTCATTACATCATATGCCCTCCTTAATGTCCATCACCCAGTTACCCTACCTCTTTCCCCTCCAGCAACCCTCAGTTTGTTACTATGATTAAGAGTCTCTTTTAACTTAAAAAACAAATAAATACACTTAAATACAGATATTTACTATTTAAGCAAGGTATATGCTCAACTTTTATAGGTCACTTCAGAATGTGAAAAATTTAAGTGAAATTAACATCAAGAAGCAAATAGAGACTTTAAAATATGATACAAAAGTTTAAGACAAATTACTTTCATAGGCCAACATTTTTAGGATTCCACAAGCACCAGTTTTGAAATATACTAAAACATTTTAATTACCCATTTAATTACCCATTTTGCAGTTTTAAAATGTAAGATATTTACTAAAATATTTAAAGGTGTTTTCTCATATTTTTTGGTTAAGCCTTAGAAATTTTATATTTTTATGCCAACACAATTTAGTAAGGTAGAAGTATATGAATTAGCTCTGCAAATATCCAAACTTTTATATGAATTAAAATATACCATACTCCACAGTTTATTATTTTCTAGCAACCAAATGATCAACATGAAAGAAGAATATAAATGATTTTGTGGGAGGTTATTTAATAGAAAAGCTTATACTGAAGAAGCAGTGTAGCCTAAGGGTTTCAGTTAAAAAAAAAAACTATGAGTGAGCCTATCAGTGAGCTTTCAGTTAAAAAACAAAAACAAAAACAAAAACAAAAAACAGAAGAGAGTGCTAAATGAGAAAAATATGCAGTCAATAATACTTTATCCAGCAAAGCTGTCATTCAAAATAGGAGAGATAAAAAGCTTCCAGGACAAACAGAAGCTAAAAGAATTTGTGATCACTAAACCAGCCTTCCAATAATATTAAAGGGGATCCTTAGCAAAGAGAGAGCCCAAAAGTAACATAGACCAGAAAGGAACAGAGACAATATACAGAAACCGTGACTTTGCAGGTAATACAATAGCACTAAATTCATGTCTTTCAATAGTTACTCTGAATGTAAATGGACTAAATGCCCCAATCAAAAGACACAGGGTATCAGATTGGAGTAAAAAAAAAAAAAAAAGCAAGACCCATTGATATGCTGTCTGCAAGAGACTCATTTTAGACCAAAGACACCTCTAGATTGAAAGTGAGAGGGTGGAAAACCATTTATCATGCTAATGGACATCAAAAGAAAGCTGGGGTGGCAATCCTTATATCAGAAATTATATTTTAAACCAAAGAATTATAAGAGGCAAGGAAGGATGCTGTATCATAATTAAAGGGTCTATCCAACACGAAGACCTAACAATTGTAAATATTTATGCCCCTAACATGGGAGCAGCCAATTATATAAACCAATTAATACAATATAATTAGATACAAAGAAATGCAATGAAGGATATGGGAATGCTGATGAGTTGGGAATAGCCATATGGGATAGTCTATTCCTTTGGCTACTCAGCCATCTTACACATCTTTCTATGCATGTTGAACTTCCAAATTACAAGATTAACAGTGTCAGTCTTCTGTCCAAATTGGTGAAAATCTTTCTCATGGAATTGGAGATGTGCTTACCCTCTTTCCAAATATGGGAAACCCATCAGGCACTGTATCCATTTCTGTGTGATGCTCATTCCTCTTTGAATTCACTCATAATCCTCCTTATATCCAGTAATCTGAAGACTAATTATAAATTTAATCACTGCCAACATGCATTCTATGTTATACTAGTGGAAGGAAAAGAAGGTATATAAAAAAAAAAAAGTGCACACACACAGATATTACCTAAGAAAGCAAGAGGAAAATATTCATAATCAATATAGCCCTCATTTATGCACTTAGTATTAGATTAGAATTGATATTTGTGACTTCATTCACTACTTATTCATTGTCAATTTGATCTCAGTAGGGATGTTTACTGGTTTTGTTCTTTACCAAGTTGACTGATCCAAACTTTCATTCTTGGTGTCCCACCTGTACTGGGTTGTTGTAGATTCCATTTAGTTTTACCACTGAATGTGGAAGTATTAAGAAAATCTTCTAGAATCTAGACATACCTTCACTGTCTGTAACAACAACCCTATATCCCCGTAATAACCTGATAAATCCCTTCAAATGGTGAATCAATCTCCTTCTTTGCCTTCTGGTTAGATGACACTATGATAGTTAAATGAGTTCGCAATTACCCATTCATTGGAGCTATTTTTGTGTTCCCTGGTGGTGGTACTCTTCATTACGAACCAAAAATTTAAACCAGAAATGCTTAAAGATGTAGGGCTAGAATGGAAAATTTTTTTCAGTTGGATTACTATGAGTACTAGGGAAAGGAATCACTGCTGTACTCTGGTATAAGGCCTGTGTATTCTGTTATGGGAAAAACAGCATACCGTGGTTGGTTGTGTTTCAGAGAAAATAGAGCAATTTGTAGGACCGGCTTCATTCTGAAAGGTGGTGTTTCCCAAGGAGCTGGTCTATTATTCCTGAGTGATAGTTTCCATGGAAAGACCAGTGGATCCATTGGATACCATATGATTGCTTTCCTTTTTCTGTAAAATATTTCTGGAGCAGAAGTACAATGGGCTATGTGCCTTGAAAATGACTCATGTATTTAGTAAGTGTTAGATAGTAGTACTGACAAAAGTGTTGCAGGAGGAAAGATAAATTGATATCCATAGTAAGAGTCTATTTTAGTAAGGAACAAATCTTACTGCAATAGTGTTAGCCATTGCATCAAAAAGGGAAACTTATGTTATTGAACCCATATATAATATCCATGGATGTTCTATTGATAAACCAGTTAACTAAGCACAGGGTAGCTTGGGAAAGAGACTGGGAAACTACCTAGATTAGGTCATATTATATACCTCAGTATAGAGCATCTCCATTTGGTCGGCATTCACATGAAACATGACCTCACAACCTGTGTTCATTTATTTTTTAAAAAGATTTTATTTATTTATTTGAGAGAGAGTGTGAGCGAGAAAGAGAGCAACAAGCAGGGGCAGAGGGAGAGGAAGAATCAGACTCCCCACTGAGCAGGGAGCCCAATATGGGGCTTGATCCCAGGACCCTGGGATTACGACCTGAGCCGAAGGCAGAAATTTAACCAACTGAGCCACCCAGGCAGCCCACCTGTGTTCATTTAAATTGCCTGTTCTATATACTTCATTCCCAGACCCCATATCACCAGTCTTTCAGCATTGGTCAATTAGTCATTGATAATTAATCACTCTATATTCATATCTTTGGTAATCTCTCATGGCAGACAAACTACACAAGATGAGTAATCAATTTTCTATCCACCAAGAAGATTTCCTTTTCCTGATGCTCCTCAGAGCCACTCCTAAACTGTCTTTTTCTGGTTTGTGTCCACATCCTATGGAACCATTCAGCTTTTCATGAGGAATTCTGCAGGATGCCTTAAGTGCAGATAGAGAGAGGGGTGGTAATACAGCAAAAGGAGATGTGATAGGTGTGTGAGCTTACCTGTATAACTCATTTGTAATTTCAGGACCTACTCAAGTCTGATCATATATTCCAATTCAACTGTAACGTTTGGTAGATCAGAAAATACCCAGAGCACAATAAACAAATCAGGCCACATGGTCATTTATTTTTCCATTGTCAGCAGTTCTGTCTCAACCTAAGCACAGTGACAAGCTAGAAACTGTTTTTGAAAAGGTCATTTGAGATTTTCAAAGGAGAATATGTATATGCTGCAAACCCCTTGGGACTGGCTCTGTTTTTCTCACCCTAGAGTTGCCTGAATTTCCATTCATCATCCCTGCCTGTCACAGATCTTTCAAACACAATTGGATCTCTATGATCTTAAGGCCCAAGTGGCACAGCAACTCATGCCACTGCCTTAATCTGCTGCAAAACCTTCTGTTGCTCTGGGCTCTGCTAAAATTTAGCAACTATTAGGGTTATTTAGCAAATACATCAGTAATCTGTAGTAAATATTTTTTATAGAAGTAAGATGAGCTCATCAAGGGCTGTGCTTCTTAGTTGTTGGATACAAGATGAAGCAACGGGCTTTTCTTTTGGTGGGGTAACTCTTCATGCCCTGGAAATTTCATTAAGGTGGCAGGTTCCTGAATTTTTGTGGAGATTATCTCCTACCCTCTGGCATCTATTTGTCTTATCAAGGCATCTACTCTATTGGCTAATTTCTGTTCACCAGCTCTGATTAATATGATTTCATCATTTTAGTAGACCAGTAAGTGGAAGGTGAGCAAGGTCCCTGCAAGCTAGATTATGAAAGAGATCTGAAGAATTTCCATAGTTCAACATAACCTTGAGGTAAAGGAATGAAGATACTATTGTCTCTGCACAGTGAAAGCAAATTAGTTCTTGTAGTCTTTGATCATGGCATAGAGAAAGTGATTTTTCAAAGTACTGAATACTGGGTTCCAGGGGCTTTGCTGATTCATTCCTGTAATACGTATACTTCTGGAATAGTAAACTCAATGAGAATCAATGGTAGATTTAAATTACAATAAGACTCCGTCATTCTCCAAGATCTGTCTTCTTTATTTCTCCACTTAAAAAAAATCTATTTAAGATTTGTGGATAATTGATAGAAACTGCACAAATTCAGTGTGCAGAATTTGATCAGTTTGAACATACACTGTACACCCATGATACCATCAACACAATCAAGGTAGTAGACCTATCCAACACATCCCAGTTTCCTTGTATTTCTTTGTTTTGGCTTTATTTTGTGGTAAGAACATAGATCTTAACATAAGATCTATCCCCTTAACAAATTTTGAAATGCACAATACCAAAGTGTTAATGATATGTACTATGTTGTATAGCAGATCTCTGGAACTTATTCATCTAGCATAGCAAACTTCATATCCATTGAATACCAATTTCCCATTCTCCTCATTCCTAGCTCCTGGAAACCACTATTATATTCTTTGCTTCTGTGGGTTTGACTATTTTAGATATTTCATGTACTATTTGTCCTTCTGTGACTGGCTTATTTCACTTAGCATAATGTCCTGTAACTCCATGCATGTTGTCAGAAATGACAAGATTTCCTCCTATTTCAGGCTGAATAATATTACATCATATGTATGTATTATATTTTCTTTATCCTTTCATGTGTTGATGGACAGTTGGGTTGTTTCTATATTTTAACTATTATGAATGATACTGCAGTGAACATGAGAGTGCAGATATCTCTTTAAGATCTGAATTTCAATTCATTTGGATATATACCCAGATTTCTGGATCATATGGAAGTTCCATTTCTAATTTTTTGAGGAATCTCCATGGTTTTTTCCTTCCAAGTTTTTATTTAAATTCCAGTTAGTTAACATACAGTATATTTGTTTCATGTGTAGGATTTAGTGATTCATCATTTAAATACAACACCCAGTGCTCATCACAAGTGTCCTCCTTAATACCCATCACCCATTTAACCTATCCTCCTGCCCATCTCCCTTCCAGCAATCCTCAATTTATTCTCTCTAGTTAAGAGTCAGCTTTCTGGTTTCCCTCTCTCTTTTTTCCTCTATGTTTATCTGTTATGTTTCTTAAATTCCACATATGAGTGAAGTCATATAGTGTTTGTCTTTCTCTGACTGATTTGCTTAGCATAATATTCTCTAGCTCCATCCATGTCATTACAAATGGCAAGATTTCATTCTTTATGATGGCTGAGTAATATTCCTCTGTGTGTGTGTGTGTGTACCACCTATTTTTCCATTCATCAGTCAATGGACATTTGGACTCCTTCCATAATTTGGCTATTTTTGATAATGCTGCTATAAACATTGGGGTGCATGTATCCCTTCAAATAAGTATTTTTGTATTCTTTGGGTAAATACCTAGTAGTGGAATTGCTGGATCATAGGTTAGTTCTATTTTTAAATTTTGAGGAACATCCATACTGTTTTCCAGAGCAGTTGCACCAGCTTGCATTCCCACTAACAGTGTAAGGGGGTTCCCCTTTCTCCACATCCCTGCCAACACCTGTTGCTTCATGTCTTGTCAATTTTAGTCATTCTGACAAGTGTGAGGTGACATCCCATTGTAGCTTTTATTTCTATTTCCCTGATGATGAGTGACATTGAGCATCTTTTCATGTCTCTGTTAGCCATCTGGATGTCTTCTTTAGGAAAATGTCTACGCATGTCTTCTGCCCATTTTTCAACCAAATTATTTGTCTTTCAGGTATTCAGTTTTATAAGTTCCTTATGTATTTTGGATACTACCCCTTTATCAGATATATCATTTGCAAATATCTTCTCGCATTCTGAAGTCTGCCTTTTAATTTTGTTGTTTCTTTTGCTTTGCAGAAACTTTTTATCTTGATGAAATCCCAATAATTTATTTTTGCTTTTGTTTCCCTTGCCTCAGACCTATCTAGTAATAAGTTGCTACAGCCCATGTCAAAGAAGTTACTTACTTCCTGTGTTCTCCTCTAGTATTTTGATGGTTTCCTTTCTCATATTAGGTCTTTCATCCATTTTGAATTTATTTTTGTGTACAGTGTAAGAAAGTGGTCCAGTTTCATTCTTTTGCATGTTGCTGTCCAGTTTTCCCAACACCATTTGTTGAAGAGACTTTTTTCCATTGGATATTCTTACCTGCTTTGTTGAAGATTAGTTGACCATAGAGTTGAGTGTCCATTTCTAGGTTCTCTATTCTGTTCCATTGATCTATGTGTCTGTTTTTGTGTCAGTACCATACTGTTTTGATCACTAGAGCACTTTAATATATCTTGAAGTTCAGAATTGTGATGCCTCTGGCTTTGCTTTTCTTTTTCAAGATTGCTTTGGCTATTCAGGTTATTTTATTTGATAAAAACCCTCAACAAAATAAGTATAGAGGCAACATACCTCAATATCATAAATGCCATATATGAAAAACCCACAGCTAATATCATCTTCAATGGGGGAAAACTGAGAATCTTTCCTCTACAGTCAGGAACAAGAAAGAGATGTCCACTCTCAGGACTGTTATTTAACATAGTACTGGAAGTCCTAGCCTCAGCAATCAGACAACAAAAAGAAATAAAAGGCTTTCAAATCAGCAAAGAAGAAGTCAAACTTTCACTATTTGCAGATGACATGATACTGTATGTAGAAAACCTGAAAGACTCCACCAAAAATTTGCTAGAACTGATACATGAATTCAGTAAAGTCGCAGGATACAAAATCAATGTAGAGAAAGCTGTTGCATTTTCTATACACCACTAATGAAGCAGTGGAAAGAGAAATCAAGGAATCGGTCCTATTTATAATTGCACCCAAAACCTTAAGATCCTAGGAATCAACCAAATCAAAAAGGTAAAAGATCTTTATGCTGAAAACTATAAAACACTTAGGAAAGAAATTGAAGATGACACAAAGAAATGTAAAAACATTCCATGTTCATGGGTTGAAAGAACAAATATTGTTAAAATGTCTATCCTACCTAAAGCAATCTACACATTTAATGCAATCCCATCAAAATATCACCAGAGTTTTTTACAGAGCTAGAACACACAATCCAAAAATTTCTATGGATCCATGTTTTCCATAGCTGCTGCACCAATTTACATTCCCACCAACAGTGTACAAGGATTGCAGTTTCTCCACAACCTACTAACACCTATTATTGTTTAAAAAATTTAACAGCCATCTGTCTTCTTTATATCACAAATAGGTAAACTTGAATGTTAGAATGAACAACTCTGTCTTTGAGGTCTTGGATAGTGGCACCAATCTCTGCATTGTTTCCAGGGATTTGGTAATTGTTTTTGGTTTGTTATCTTTGCTGGGAAGAGGAAGTTACAGGGTCTTAAACTTGACTCTTCCTACCCTAATATCAGTAAAATAATGGATCAGGGAACCAAAGTGGGGATGATTCCAACTACTGAGTACCACTATTCCAAATTTATATGTAGTAATCGAGGGGAGAAAAGAGCCATTGTGTGTTTGCAGACCCATTGTAAGAGAGACCCAGGCTGAAATATCATTATCACCTGACCTCTCTAAGTCTCCACTATGACCTGTGATTTATATTACCATTTTGGAAATCCACATATTAATAACACAGGAAATCCCAGAAGATCTGGTTATTTTGTTGCCCAGAGAATCATCATTATCTTTACAATTAACTGCAATTTCTTTTATTAAAATATTTATGAACATATTTGAGGTAGTGATGCATAATGCTTCCTCAAATTAATCCAACTTTCCATTTATTTGAGAGACTTTGAGTCTGTGATGTGGTTCTTGTCTGGAAATTGGGTGAAAGATTATGGTTTTCCATTGTAGTGACTTGAGGCAAGTATCCAATCTTCATTCCTAAAATATGACTTTAAGAAGTTGACCTACTTTAGCTCAAGTCAATAGCATTTTGCAGTGATCTCTGTGAGTCAACAGTTCTTACTACAGAATTGAACATGCCTCTAATATTAAGATAAGCACACTCACTTTTTGTTTTGCTGCTCTTGTCTCTGTGCCTCCAAGATCCTGGAGGTGATACCTGGAGTTGAGAATGTAAAACCCTGAGCTTGTCGTTATTTGGGGAAAGGTCAGAAACCAGATCACCTGAGTCCTTATAATCATACTTCCACCATAAAGCCCTAATACAGCAGCTGCTTGGACATTCTAAATCTTGTCTTCAGTAGGCACTTCATTCCATTCAAACACCTGTGATAATTTAACTCGTTTGCCTCTGCATGCTATAGGTTACAAGTATTCCATTTTCCACTGGTAGGGAGGTCATCATTTAATCAAACTACATTAAATAACCAATCTTTGATTGCCATTTTTGAGCTTCTATTTTGTCAAACCATTTAGATACTTAACACAATGCCAGTCACAGTTCTATCAGAAGAACAATCTCCCAATAGCAGAAAGGCACTTAATTCAGGGAATTATATGTTCACAAAAGCATCAGATGTACTGGAGAATCAATAATCAGGGAAAGCTGCTACTGGCTCTGTTTCTCTATCAGGTTTCTGAAAATCAGGAAGGTGTAGAACCAATTATCCCATCTGACTGCAAAGCTGAAATTCACAATTTAGAGAGTACTCAGAGGTTAGTGAAAGACTTTATGTCTGCTGCAGCCCATACAGCTGCCTGTCATTCGTTGCTGGAGGAGCAAAATGATCTCTCATAAGATTTTTGTCATATTCTGTCCCTTGAAAGCAAACCACTGGGTCCAGTGCCCATTCAAGGAAGAGGGCATAGATAGCAGGAGGAAGAAGTCATTGGGGGTTATTTTAGAAAGAGCCTTCACAAGGGGGTAAAAGTAATTCCTTCCATCAGAAATAATGGTATTCTAGAAAAGACGTGGGGGATAGGGAAAAAATGAAATTGATGAAGTAGGCAAGTGGCAAATTGTGGGGAATATTTAGTGAAATGACAGGAGAGCTTGTATAAGAGAGACACACTGTTCCTGTGTTGAGGCTAAGGAATGCTAATATTTGTCACCAGAGAGATTCCAGAACAAAAGGGCTTCAAGTGCCTCAGCAAAGGCCTGACAGCTTACAGAGGAGCACAGCACGGGCCTGCAGTGGTGGGGACACTTGTTCCTATCCCACAGGTGTGCTGCTGCCAGAGAGATCCTTGCAGCCTCACCTGCCTGCCAAGTATGAGCAGGGACATAAGGGGCAAATGACAGAGGGCAATATCAATGCATCTGGATGCCCAGTGGTCAAAGAAATGTGAAACAAAGCACCTGGCACAGGGGGCTCAGAGAAAAACAGAACTGAACATGACAGATAGTTTGCACAAATAGTACTGAGAACATTACAAAATTTAAATTAAAGCATAAAAAGTCTTTGTAAAAGAAAAAACATCATTATAATGGATTCAAATTATTCTGTAGGCAAGTGGAAAGAGAGAATGTTAAGAATCAAGAACTAAATCAGTGACCTAGACTATCAAGTTAAAGAATTGTTCTCTGAAAATAATATGAGACACAAAATAGAATGAGATGGAAATAATGGATGCTTAAAATGTAAATAATATAAATTCTAGAAGAAAAAGTAATGGAGAAATAACAAGCAATTAATAAATAAAGTGTGTGAATAATGCTGCAATGAACATAGGGATGTATATTCTTTTCAAATTAGTGTTTTCATATTTTTTGGGTAAATACCCAGTAGCAGAATTACTGGATCATATGGTAATTCTATTTTTAATTTTTGAGGAACCTCCATACTATTTTCCCCTGTGGCTGCAGCAGTTTGCATTCCCATCAGCAATGCACAAGTGTCTTTTTCTCCACATCCTCACCAACACTTGTTTTTTGTGTTTTTGATTTTAACCATTCTGACTGGTATGAGGTGATAGCTCATTGTGTGTTTTTTTTTTTTTTTTTAAAGATTTTATTTATTTATTTGACAGCATGCGCAAGCAGGGTGAGGGGCAAAGGGAGAAGCAGACTCCCCTGCTGAGCAGGGAGCCCAATGCAGCCTCGATCCCAAGACTCTGGGATCATGACCTGAGCTGAAGACAGACACCCAACTGACTGAACCACCCAGGTTCCCCTCATTGTGGTTTTGATTTGCTTTTCTCTGATGATGAGTGATGTTGAGCATCTTTTTGTGTGTCTGTTGGCCATCTGTATGTCTTCTTAGGAGAAATGTCTGTTCATGTTTTCTGCCCATTTTTTAATTGATTTATTTTTATGGTGTTGAGTTGTATAAGTTCTTTATATATTTTGAATACTAACCACGTTTTAGATATGTCATTTGCAAATATCTTTGCCCATTAAGTAAGCTTTTTGTTTTGAATGTTTCTTTGTGCAAAAGCTTTTTATTTTGATTTAGTCCTAATAACTTATTTTTGGTTTTGTTTCCCTGGCCTCGGGAGACATATCTAGAAAGATGTTGCCATGGGCAATGTCAGAGAAATTAGTGCTTGTGCTTTCTTCTAGGATTTTTATCATTTCAGGCTTCAGATTTAGATCTTAAATTCATTTTGAGTTTATTTTTGTGTATGGTGTGAGAAGTGGTCCAGTTTCATTCTTTTCCATGCAGCTGTCCAGGTTTCTCACCATTTTGTGAAGAGACTGTCTTTTTTCCCTTGCATATTCTTGCTTCCTTTGTCATAAATTAATTGACCATACAGTCATGGGTTTATTCTGGGGTCTCTATTTTGTTCCATTGACATATATGTCTATTTTTGTGCCAGTACCATACTGTTTTGATTACTATAACTTTGTAGTATATCTTGAAATTGGGGATGGTTATATCTCCAGTTTTGTTCCTCTTTTTCAAGATTGGTTTTGCTATTTGGGATCTGTTGTGATTCCATACAAATTTTTAAGATTGTTTGCTCTAATTCTGTGAAAAATGCTGTTGGTGTTTTGACAGGGATTGCATTAAATGTGTAGATCACTTTGGGTAGTATAGACATTTTAACAATATTTGTTCTTCCAATCCATGAGCATTGGAATATCTTTCCATTTGTGTCATCTTCAATGTCCTTCATCAGTGTTTTATGTTTTTCAGAGTATAGGTATCTCACCTCCTTGGTTAAGTTTATTCCTAGGTATTTTATTCTTTTTGGTGTAATTGTGAATGGGGTTGTGTCCTTACTTTCTCTTTCTGCTACATCGTATTAGTGCATAGACATGTAAAAAATTAAAAAAATGTAAAAATCCTGTTTTTTTAATTTCGTTTTTATCCTTTCTCTAGTTGATGTGATGTTTCATGCAGATATATTGGCAAATATTGAACCATGCTTGCATCCTAGGAATGAATTCCACTTGATCATAGTGAATGATTTTTTTAATGTTTTGTTGGATTAGGTTTGCTAATATTTTGTGAGGATTTCTGCATTTATACTCATTAGAGATGTTGGTCAGTAGTACTCTTTTTTTGTAGTGTCATTATCTGGTTTTAGTATCGAGGTAATGCTGGCCTTGAAGAATACATTTGGAAGCTTTCCTTCCTCTTTTATTTTTTGGAATAGTTTAAGAAGAATAGGAATGAACTCTTCTTTAAATGTTTGGTAAATTCACCTGTGAGGCCATCTGGTCCTGGACTTTTGTTTGTTGGAAGTTTTTTGATTATGGATTCAATTTCATTGCTGTAAATCAACGTGTTCATTCAAATTTTCTATGTCTTCCTGGTTCTGTTTTGGGATCTTGTATGTTTCTAGGAGTTTATTAATTTCTTTTAGGTTGTCCGGTTGTTTGATATATAATTTTTCATAATATTCTCTTGTAATCTTTTGAATATCTGTGATGTCAGTTGTTATTTCTTCTCTTTCCTTTCTAATATTGTTTGAGTCCTCTCTTCTGTTTTTGTTTTTGTTTTTGGATAAGTCTGGCTGAAAGTTTATCAATTTTTTTAAATTTTATTTTATTATGTTATGTTAGTCACCATATAATACATCTTTAGTTTTTGATGTAGTGATCCATGATTCATTGTTTTTGTGTAACACTCAGTGCTCCATGAAGTCCATGCCCTCCTTAATACCCATCACCAGGCTCACCCAACCCCCTGCCCCCTCCCCTCTAAAACCCTCAGTTTGTTTCTTGGAGTCCATAGTCTCTCATAGTTCATCTCCCCCTCTGATTTCCCCTCCTTCATTTTTCCCTTCCTTCTCCTAATGTCCTCCATGCTATTCCTTATGTTCCACAAATAAGTGAAACCATATGATAATTGACTTTCTCTGCTTGACTTATTTCACTTAGCATAATCTCTTCCAATCCCATCCATGTTGATGTAAAAATTGGGTATTCATCCTTTCTGATGGCTGAGTAATATTCCATTGTATATATGGACCACATCTGAAAGTTTATCAATTTGTTGATCTTTTCAAAGAACCAGCTCCTGGTTTCGTTGATCAGTTCTACTGTTCTTTTTAGTTTTTATTTTGTTTACTTTTGCTCTCATCTTTATTATTTCCTTCCTTCTACTGGTTTTGCATTTTGTTTATTCTTTTTCCCAGCTCCTTTAGGTCTAAAGTTAGGTTGTTTGACATTTTACTTGCTTCTCGAGGTAAGTCCGTATTGCTGTAAACTTCCCTCTTAGAATACCTTTTGCTACATCTTCCAAATTTTGGACTTTTTTTTTTTTTTTTTTTTTCATTTTCATTTGTCACCGGCTATTTTTTTTATTTCCTCTTTGATTTCTTGGTTAACCTATTCCTTGTTTAGTAGCATGATATTTACCTCCATGTATTTGTGTTCTTTCCAGACTTTTTCTTTTGGTTGATTTCTAGTTTCATAGCACTGTGGTCAGAAAAGACTACAGTCTTTTTAAATTTGTTGAGACTTGTTTTGTGGCCTAACATATAATCTCTTCTGGAGAACATTCCATGTGTACTATAAAAGAATGTGTATTCTGCTGTTTTATGATGGAATGTTCTGAATATACCTGTTAGATCCATCTGGTCCAATGTGTCATTCAAAGCCACCATTTAGTTGTTGATTTTCTTTTTGGGTAATCTATCCATTGATGTAAGTGGGGTGTGAAAGTCCCCTACTATTATTGCATCACTATCAGTTTCTTCCTTTATGTTTGTTGTAGTTGCTTTATGTATTTAGGTGCTCTCATGTTGGGTGCATAAATATTTACAATTATTATATCTTCTTATTGGATTTTTCCCTCTATGATTACGTAGTGATCTTTGTTTCTTGTTAACATTCTTTGTTTTAAAGTCTACTTTCTTCTGATATAAGTATTGTTACTCCAGCTTTTTTTTTCATTTCCATTTGTATGATAAATCCTTTTCCATCCCTTCACTTTTGATCTACATGTATCTTTAGGTCTGAAATGAATCTCTTGTAGGTAGCATGTAAATGGGTTTTGCTTTTTTATCTGTTCCATCACCCTATGTCTTTTGATTAGAGCGTTTAGTCCATTTACATTCAAATCAATTACTGATAGGTATGTACTTATTGCTATTTTGTTACTTGTTTTATGATTGTTTTGTAGTTCTTCTCTGTTCCCTTTCTTGCTTTCTTCTCTCACAGTCTTTCTTTCTCTAGTGATACACTTATATTCCTTTTCCTTTATTTTTTTGCATATCTATTTTTGGTTTTTGATTTGTGCTTACCATTATGTTTATATATAACATCTTATACATATAGCAGTCTATATTAAGTTGGTGATCACTTAAGTTTGAACCCATTCCAAAAGCACTAAATTTTTACTCCTCTGCTTCCTACATTTTAGGTGTGTGGTATCATACTTTATTCCCTTTTGTATTATGGATCTCTTGACTGGTTTTTATAGATCTATTTAATTTTACCTCTTCTGTGCTTTTTAATTTTCTTACTCCTGCTTATGTTCTTTCCACTTAAAGAATCCCATTTAAACATTTCTTGTAAGGCTAGTTTAGAAACTATGAATTCCTTTAACTTATGTTAAATGTGTGGGAAACTCATTATCTCTTCTTCTATGCTCAATGATAGCCTCAATGGATAGAGTATTCTTGATTGCAGGATTTTTTTCTTTCTTTCTTTCAGCACTTTTAATATATCATGCGACTCTCTTCTGGCCTGCAAAGTTTCTGCTGAAAAATCAGCTGATAGCCTTAGGGGGTTTCCCTTGTATGTAACTGTTTTCTTTTGCTGCTTTTAGAATTCTCTGTTTATCACTGCTTTCTGCTATTTTAATTACTGTGTATCTTGGTGTACACCTCCTTGAGTTGATTTTGTTGGGGACTCTGTCTCCTGGATCTGGATTTCTGTTTCTTTCTCCACATTTGGGAAGTTTTCAGCTTTTTTTTTCAAATAAATTTTCCACCCCTCTCCCCCTTCTCTCTCTTCTCCTTCTGGGATCTTTATAATGTGAACGTTATTATGCTTGATGGTGTCACTGAGTTTTCTTAATCAATTCTCATATTTTATTATTTTTCAGCTTGATTGCTTTCCATTACTGTCTTCCAGATTGCTGATCCATTCTTCTGCTTCCTCTAATCTACTATTTATTTCCTCTAGTGTATTTTTAATTTCAGTTATTGAGTTCTTCATCTATGATTTGTTCTTTTTTATGTTTATCTCTTTGTTGAGTGTATTACTGAGATCCTCCACTCTTTTCTCAAGTCCATTGAGTATCTTTATGATCATTACTTAAATTTGCTATCAGACATATTACTTATCTCTGTTTCACTTAACTCTCTTGCTGTGATTTTGTCCTGTTCTTTCATTTGAGACCTATTCCTCTGTCTCCACATTTTATCTAACTCTCTATTTTTATGTGTTAGGAAAGTCAGCTATGTCTCCTGCTATTGAAAGTAGTGGCCTTATGAAGAGGTTCTATAGTGCCCTGCATTGCAGTGTTCCCTGATTACTGGAATCTGACACCTCAAGGGTGTCTCCTGTGTGTGTTGTGTATTCCCTACCATTGTGGCTAAGCTGCATTTGCCTTCAGTCCAATCATCTACAATGGCTCTCTCTGCCTATTGTGGGCAGGGTTTAGTCCCTGTGTTGTTAGTGAGCCACCTGGGCTGGCTAGAGCTTGATTTGGGTTAGACCAAGCATTTGCCACAGCTGTGGTAGCACCAAAGTTCAGAGCACTGTCCTTGTGTTGTCCCTGAGAAGTTTCACTGGTGGACTGGGTCTTCAGGCCAGCCACATCTGCCCTCTGCCCACTGCTTGGGCCACAGCAGAACTCAAGTGTGTGGTTTTCTTCCCCTCTCCCTAGGCAGGAATCAATTTGGGGTGGTGCTGACCCCTGGGGGCTGCTTGCACACTGCCATCCTTGTGGCACCACTTTGGATGGACCCCTGCCAAGGTCAGATTGGATGAGGCAGGCCTGCAGGATAATGCAGGAGTGAAGATATGCTGTTAGCAAACTAGATGGAGAGTGTTCAGGCTGCACTTGTTCCCACAGGTGTCTACATAATTAGGCTGAGGGGTACAGGAGGGAATTGGTGACTTCCACCTCTTTTGTTCTTCAAGAAGTCTCCCAAAGATCCCTGCCCCTCCAGCATATGCTCTGAAATAAATAAATAAATCTTCCTCCCATTTACTCCAGGTGTTTTTCAAACTGCTGCTTTGCTGTATCTCAGCAGGGCTATTATTTATGCTGTCTCTTTAAGGGTAGGGACTCAGTTTCTTTTCACCCTCCTGCTCTCCCAGAGCTGACCCCACTAATTTTTATAATTCCAGGTGTTAAGTCCCACTGATTGTAAAAACTTGTGAGGTTACACCCCCCTCGTTTTAAAAGTTAAATATTACAGAGATTTGTCTTCCCGGTGCAGGTCCCTCATGCCTGAGGTACCTGGTGTGCCTGACTTGAGGTCTGTTCCTCTCCCCTCTCCACACTTGCAGCCTCCCTTCCTCCCATGGACAGTCCTACAAGTCAGTTGGCTCCCGACCACATCTCCACCCTTTTTGCCCTCCTTGATGTGGCCTCTTCTCTACATTTATCTGTGTAGAGTCCGTTTTGCCAGTCTTCCGGTCATTTTCTGGGTTATTTACACTAATGTGGGTGTTATTTAGGTGTATCCAGGGGAACTAGGTGAGCCTAAGATCTTCCTACTCTGCCATTTTCTCCAGAAGTCCTCTTTTCTCATTTATTATTATTATTTTTTTTCTTTCTCCTGTTCAGCATGATTGCTTTCCATTATTTTGTCCTCCAGGTTGCTAATCCATTCTTCTACTTCCCTAGTCTACTCTTTATTCCTTCTAGTGTATTTTTTATTTCAGTTATTGAGTTCTTCATCTCCAATTGGTTCTTCTTTATATTTTCTAGCTCTTTGTTAAGGATCTCACTCCAGTAGTCCCTGCTCTTTAAAAGAAAGTGACAGCTGATTCTATCCTAGTTTTAAGTATGGGGTATATAATTGAGGCTTTATCAGTGCTATGAAAAAGAACTTTCTGCAGTGATGGAAATGTTCCATATTTCTCCTATCCAATACAGTAGCCAGCAGACAGTAAGCTATTGAGTACTTGATGTGGTAGTGTCTATCATGGTAGATAGTGCAGCCTCAGCTAATCAGTGTAATATCATCTGACCACAGTGATTGCTTCAAGGATGGTCATGTAACCTGAATCAGATCATTGAGACTCATGTAGTTTTCTGAGGATCTTGAGAGAGAGAATTTTTCTTCCTCTTTTGGAAAAGATGCTTTTGGCAATCTCCCTAGATGTGGATGAGGCATCATGTAATCTCAGGAGTAATTGGGAGCCACTCTGGAAATATGAAAGGTAGCTATTTTAAAAATAGGTAGACATGATTGAAGACAATGTAAGTGGAAATAAACCAGTTTTTTTAATGTTAATATACTGAATCCAATCAAGTTTGTAGTTGATCTTACTTCTGTATTTTCCAGTAACATTGCCATAAAATCACTCTTATTGTTAAACACATCTGCGGTGGGTCTCCTCTTGTATCTGAGTATATCCTGATTCAATATTTGTAATGTGAAATATTGTGTTTCAATTAATATATAACTGTTTTAGTTGAACTAAAATGAGTTCTAAGAAATATTTTTTAAAGCAAGAAAGCAAGATACAAAAGAGAATATATGATATCACATTTAAATGAATGATTTTTAAAAATCCTTGTAAGTGGCAGTTTACAGACAAGTAAGGGGGGGAGTCTGGGGTGGTCTATATGGTAATGGATTAGAGTTGGAAACATCAGTGTCAACTCATATTTAGTTTAATATAGATAAACATGGTTACTAGAAATATTTATAGGTATGCATATATACAGGAGTTAGTATATATCTCTATTTCCTTGTTCTATCATAAAAAGACATTTCTTTCAGAAAAAGACATTAGGTAAAAATTAAGGTAATATGAATAAAATATAGACTTTGTTAATAATGTGTCAATATTTGTTAATAAATGCATCACACTAATATAAAATGTTAATAGGGAAAATCCAGTTTGGAGTACATGAGAACTCTATGATGTTTATTTAAAAATCTCTATATATGTGTTACTGTGGAATTTAAGATGGAGAATAATATACAGTTATGCACAGTAGCCATGTAATAAAGACTGAGGTAGTGAGAAATGGGAAGAAAGAGAAGGAAAAAACATTGAAGCAAAAGGGAAAATATCTAAGGCATAAATTAATCAAGGCATGGAATAGAAAATACATCAGTGATGTTGTAAAAACAGTTAAATATACTTGTGAACAAAATTGTTGAAAAGATGAATCATTTTCTTCTTGTATTTCTGTCATTTTTTTGTAGTATCTGTAGTAAAATATCAGAAGCAAATGTTGAAACTCATTGAGAGAAAAACATAAATTTGGATACCATCAACAGAAGTTATGATTCAACAGATCTGGGGTTACTTCTCATAGAACCTGTGTTTTTAGCACCCTCCCAATATTTCTCATATACAAACAAGTATAAGAAACAAACATAAATGCAATGAGTGTCAATACTGTTTGGTAAATTTCACCCTGCAGAGACTATAGATTCTTGAAGAAGAGTGTAATTAATTGTCAAGTTCGAGGGACTTGCAGGAATTGACATTTTATTGATTTTTAGAGATTGAATAGGATTTTATAGTTGTGAGGAAAAGAGTGTGGACTAAAAGAACAGATCACACAGCCAAGGCAGAAAAGATGGAACGAAGCACTTTATATGTTACGGAACCTGGACTGGATCGCCTGACGGAAAAACCAAGTGGCACTCGGAGATCTTGGAGGATTAGGAGGTTTATTTAACACTGGCGGGCTCAGAGGATAGTGGTCTCCAAAGGTCTGATCCCCAAGCACAAACAAAGGGGGCAATTTATACACTTCTACTTCTGCACACTTGGCACTTTGGCACTTTTGGCACGTGTGCGAAGCGGGGCAGGGAGAAGGACCCGAACTGGTGCGCGCGGGAAGCAGAGCAGGGAGAAAAACCTGTAGAAGCCCTGGGTAAAGGACTGGGACTCTCTTCTCTGGCTCATTTGGCCATCTTAGGACACAGATTTTCCTTATCATTCCCCCTTTTGATACCCCTTTATACACCTAGTTTACTGGGCATCATCTTCATCTTCTAAGGGGCGATAGTGAGTAAGGAGTAACTGGAGTCTAATTTTAGCAATTTGAGTGGTAATAAACCTAGTAAGGGCATTAAGAATACAAGGACTAAATGCCACTATGAGGAGAAGCAATAGGAGGGGGCCAATGAGGGGGGCGAACCAAGGGAACCATTGTGAGAGGGTATCCCACCAAGTTGTCTGCTGGAGTGTTTCCCACCAGTGATGTACTCATTCCTGTAATTGGGTCAGAGTTTCTTGGGCCACCCCTCACTCATTAGCAGAGAAACAACATTCCTCCTGTAGGAAGAGGCAGAGCCCCCCTTGCACAGCCATGAGCAAGTCAAGGCCGCGTCTGTTTTGGAGGACCACTGCGGCCAGCGAATTGAGTTGGCGCTGCAGGGCCAGGGCCAACTGAGCGAGGGTGGGAAAATCTGCCATGAGTTGTTGAGTTAACCCCTGGTACTGAACCTGAGACATCCCAATGCCACTGGTGCCGAGGGCAACACCTGATGCAGCCAGCAGGCTCACAATAAGAGGGAGGCTGTGGGGGAGCCTCGAGGGTGCCTAGAAGGTCTCCATATGAATGGGGCATCACTCCTGTGGAGGACTGAAAGGTCGGGTAAGAGACTGACAAGTGTGCAGGATTGATTGTGCAGGGTGATGCAGATGTATACAACTTGATTACAAGCTAAAAAAGTGTTGTTAGGCACACAGACCCAACTGTGGCCCATGATGGGAAAGGAAGAGTTGCCATACAGTGGTACCAGAGCCAGAAAGGGATAATCTGAGGTCCCCGGTGCCACGGTAGATTGGTTGAAGATGACACCTAGGTATTGGATGGGACTGGGCTTTATACAGATCCAGCAGTCAGACACTAGGGGTGGATTTGAGTGGTTAAGCACTTGGTGGGAGGTGTTAATCATACCTAACAGTTGTACTATAGATGCTTGTGGTGTGTGGATGGGGGATCTAGGGATGTGCCAGGGTGAGTTATTTTCTGTCTGACTCTGGGGGTTGACTGTAAGGCTTGGAGTGAACATGGACTTAATCATAAATTTGGTCATGGGGTCGGTTCCCATAGGGTGATATTGGCCCAACAGGAGAATGATTCCTGTAGCCCATGATGTGGCATTGAGTTCTAAGACTGAGAGGGTGAGCAGTGTACAGTGATTGTTAGAGCAAGAGGATGGGGTGGCGTTGCATGACAAGGAAATCCGGATGTCACTGGGCTGTTTGAGGTGCCACCTGGTGGACCATTGTTCCATTCTGGCCAAGTCGCCACCCATGACTCACAACCCCAGGCTTACGAGCAGAACTGAGGGCAGGTGTTTGGCTGTTGAAGCGTAGGGCCCCCACAGATGTAGATATCTACCAGCTGGTAACCTGAGTAAGGGCCATGGTAGGAACACCATCTATGAGGTTCCCAGGAGGTATCAAGAAGCTGGCATCCATCAAAATGGAGGTTAACCTTTGGTGTGTGCCCATCCCAGGTGGAAGAAGTCAGTGGGGGCACTGGTGTGGGATTGAGGGGGATAAGCTGGAAAGTCCATTTGCCAGTAATGGTGATACGAGAGTTTGCCCTCCTTGCCTGGTCAGGCAAGCTAGAGGCAGTGAGGAGGAACCACACACCAGGTAGCAGAATACCAGGACTGACTGGGGCCAGGAAAACCATGGTGAAATGCGCTCAGGAGTAGACAGCAGAGGGCCAGTAAAATGGGATCTATGACCTTAGGTAGAGGGAGCCATCATGGCCAACCCATCAGCAGATGAAACGCATGGACAAGTAAGTGCAGTAATACACCCTAGGGACACCCAATAAGCAAAGACAATAGTAAGCCTCTGGGGGAAAGTCCAGTCAGGAGGGGCAACAGTGTAGAGTCCGACTCCCAAGATGAGGGGAAATCACGCCAATGAGAGCCAGGGACTACGGTGAGCAGGTGTCCATCAGTTGGTGGTGTCTCATTGAAAGTGAAACTGGAGTGGGTTCATAAAGTCTGGCTGGACTCTCCATTGGTGCGGTTCCTCGTCTGAATGATAAGCTTTCTTCACTCTGGAGTGGTGGACCCACAGGTGACACCTGAGACCTTGAGGGCAGTAGGGGCAGTTAGAACAACAGTGTGGGGCCCTGTCCACTGCAGTTTGAGGGGATCTTTCTTCCAATCTTTGACCCAAGTTGAGACCCCTGTCTGGAAGGAGTGTACATTAGACCCTAAGGAGATTGGGGCCCTCTCGGTGGTGTACTTTTGTAATTTATTTAGGGTGGCCCCCAGGGTTTGAAGCTGCTCCTTTATCCCTTTATCTTCAACCTGATGCATGTTTCCTGGAAGGCTTCCCAAGCACAGGGGAGGCCGTCCATATATTAATTCAAATGGGCAGAAACCTGATATCCCAGGTGTGCAGTGAGCATGCAGGAGAGCTAGGGGTAGCTGATCCAGCCATGGGAAGTTAGTCTCCTGACAAAACTTTGCTAAGGTTGCCTCGAGGGTGAATTTATTCACTCTATTTTCCCTGAACTTTGGGGCCGGTAAGCGGTGTGGAATCTCCAGGTGATGTTGAGAGATCTGGTCAAGACCTGTACAATGTCTGCCACAAATGCGGGTCCATTGTCATTACGGGTTGTTAATGGCAGGCCGAACCGGGGCATGATCTCCTGCAAGAGGACTTTAGCTACTTCCCGGCTTTGCTCCATCCTGGTTGGGAAGGCTTCGACCCACCCAGAGTATGTGCATACTATTACTAGGAGATATCTGAACCCCCTGCTTGGCTGCACATCTGTGAAGTCTACCTCAGATCTTCAAAGGGGGTTGCTCCCATCCTCTGGACACCTGGAGGGGGCCGTGGTGCAGACTGAGCATTATTTTTAGCACATGTTATGCATCGTTCACTCGTTGCCTGGCACAGTGCTGGCAGCTGACTGATATAGTAGTGCTTCTTGAGAAGGGCCTCTAATGCAGTTTTCCCCAGATGGCTGCCTCATCTGCCAGATGATTTCCCCACTATGGGGTCATCTCCTTTCTGGTGTCCCTTACAGAGCAGGATTGCTACTTCCTTTGGAAGCCAGATGGCTTCGAGGAGTCTTCTCAGTATCACCTCCTTGTTCTTGATAGTTTTTCCTGAGGCAGTTAGGAGGCCCCTTTCCTTGTAGATGGCTCCATGTGTGTGTACAGTAACAAAGGCATACAGAGAGTCAGTATAGACGTTGACTCATTTGCCTTCACCGAGAGTGAGGGCTCGGACTAAGGCATATAAGTCAGCCCATTGAGCTGACCATCCAGCTGGTAATGCCTTAGCTTCTAGGACTTCAGTGGTTGTGGTTACTACATAACCCGCTTTCTGGGCACCCTCTTGTAGGTAACTGCTGCCATTGCTGAACAGCGTGAGCTCTGGATTCTTTATGGCTTGATCCCGCAGATCTGGATGGCTCATGTAGACTTCATCAGTCACCTCAGAGCAGTCATGGTTTGGTTCCCCCTCTTCTGTGGGGAGAAAAGTTGCTGGATTTAATGTCCTTACTGTTTCGAGGGTGACCTGTGGGTTTTTGCAGAGGAGCCCTGGGTATTGTGTTAGCCAAGAGTTGGAAAGGAAGCGGCGCCCCTGTGCGTTCATGAGGGACACAACTGCATGAGGGACCTCGACGTTAAGTTCTTGCCCAGGGGTAAGTCTGTCGGCCTCCTTGATGAGTTGGACTGTAGAAGCCAGTGCCCTGAGGCATGGTGGCCATCCCGCTGCCATGGGGTCCAGCTTCTTTGACAGGTAAGCAACTAGCTGTTGCCAGGGTTCAACAGTCTGGGTGAGTACCCTGAGCGCTATTTTTTCCTTTTCATGCACAAAGAGATTGAAGGGTTTTTCTACATCTGGTAGGCCCAGGGCTGGAGCCCTCCCCAGGGCAGTCTTTATCTCTGTGAAAGCGGCTTCTGTTTCCTCAGTCCAGGAAGGGGGTTCTTGATCTGGTCCCCTTAAGAGATCATAAAGGGGTCTTGCTATTGCTTAGAACCCAGGGATCCAGATGCGGCAGAATTCTGCAGCCCCCAGGAATTCTCGTAGGCCCCTTTTTGTTTGGGGCTGTGGCAGGGAGATGATGACCCTTTTCCTCTCTGGCCCTAGTTCTCTTTTCCCTTGGGTGAGGAGGAAACCAAGGTATTGGACCTGTTGTTGGCAGATTTGTGCCTTCTTCCATGAGGCTCAGTATCCCAAGTCTGACAGGAGCTGTAGGAGGGCCTTGGTGCCTTTGGTGCAGTCTTCTTGTGTGTCACTGGCGAGGAGGAGGTCATCCACATACTGGAAGAGGGTGCATCCCGTGGCCTCTCTTGGGAAGCTGGTGAGGTCCATGGCCAGCGTTTCCCCAAAGAGGGTTGGTGAGTTTTTAAACCCCTGTGGGAGGCACATCCAAGTCAGTTGCTTCTGGAGCTCTGTATCAGGTTCAGTCCATTCAAAGGCAAACAGTGGCTGGCTCTGGGGAGCTAAGCAGAGGCAGAAGACATCCTTCAGATCTAGGCAAGTGAACCATCTGCACGACCAAGGAGGGTGTATGGATTCAGGACCAAGGAGGGGATTTGGCCAAGGAGGGTGTATGGATTTGGGACCACTGGTTGCAGAGAGATGGTCCCTTTATTGATGGCCTGCAGGTCTTGAACTGGTCAGTATCCCCCTCCTGGCTTCTTGACTGGCAGGAGTGGGGTATTCCAGGCCGACTGGCACTAAACTAGAATACCTGCTTCTTTGAGTTTGGTCAGATGTTCTTGGATGCCGATCTTACCTTCTTGTGGAAGGGGGTATTGCCTTTGCCTCTGAGGTTGGGCTCCTGGGATCAGTTAAATAATGATAGGGGCCCAATTCCGGGCTAGTCCAGGCGGGTTGTTTTCAGCCCATACTGAAGGGAAGGTGAGTCTGAACTCCGGCAGGCTGCTCGATTGGGCCTGGGCACAGAATAGCCTCCATTCTTCTTCCCTTGGTGTGGCAATTGCTAGTATTATAGACCCTGTCTCCTCTTGCCTTTGGTTCAATTAGAGGCTAGTGTGTCCAGTGGGCTCAAAGGTTATCTGAGCCCTAAGCTTGGAGAGTATGTCTCGGCCCAGGAGAGGGATGGGGTAATCAGGCAGATAAAGGAATTCATGTCAGACCTTGTGGCCCCCGAATTCACACTGGTGAGCCTGGCAAAAGGGCTGTTATATAGCCCACGTCCCAGTGGCCCCAAGGATGGTAGCAGTCCTTTTGCTGAAAGGGGCCACTGGGGAGGGGACAACAGAGTGCTCGGCCCCAGTACCAACCATAAAAGTGACTGGTTGGCCCCCCACCTTTATTCTGACTGTTGGCTCATAGGGACCTTTCATTATTCTCCTTCTCTCCTCTGTGTTAAACAGGGTGTGGAGTAACTGTTGGCAGTCTTCCCACGTTGGCCAATGAGTCTGGAAGAGGGATTATATGAGGTCTACCATAGCCTGTGGTTTCTCAGAGTAGGATGGGGTGTTATGTTTCCAGTTGAGGAGGTCGGTGGTGGAGAAGGGCTGATAATACATCATGGAATGGCCAGGTTGGACCGTCCCATCTTAAGACATCACGCCTCTCAGGTTCCCGCCTCTCTTGTACCAGCATTTGGAGGGTGCTTGCTCCTGGCCTGGGGCATAGCCTGGCTGCTGGTCCTGGAGAAAGGATGTCCATGGTGACATCCTCGTGTGTGGTGGTGCAGAGACAGACAAAGGGGGGGGGTGCCTCCTGAGGTAAGGAAACCAATCAGATGCCCATCTGGCTGTGTCCCAAAGGAGCTTAGATGAGGCTTAGCCATAGTGGTCTCAGCGTTGTGACTTACGATTGGAAACTATTCTGATGCCACCATAGACCGTATGCCATTCACAATGGAATCGCAGATGGGCCCACTCAGACTCCATAGGCTTCTGGGAACCTTAAGGGTGCCTACCCATGGAGTCACAGAATCAGTCCGCTTGAGCAAGCTAGGTTGGACTGCACATTCACTCACACATTCACACTCCAGAAGTTATTACATTCCCTCCCTGGGAATCTCTACCTGTGAGACCTCTAAGAGGTCTCTGGGAGGTGATCGGGCTCCCCATCCACCCCAGTGGGGGTGGGTCTATCTGGGTCCTGGGGCCCCAGGCCTTACCAGAATCCAACGTCAGAACCAGGTCCTCACCTGCCAAGTCTCCTCGAGTCCAGCAGGAACAGTGGAGTGGGGACATTGACATTGATAGAGTTAAGACACAGAACATTTCCATTCATAAAGATCCCTCGTTGCACTTTTATAACTACATCTACTTCCCTCTCACCTGCACCACCTCAGCCCCTGGCAACCACTCATCCATTCTCTCATTCTATAATCATGTCATATCAAGAATGTTATAAAGATGGAACCATACAGTTTGTGATTTGGGGATTTTTTTTTTTTTCCACTGAGCACAATACCCTGGAGATTTATCCAGGTTGTTGTATCTACTGATAATTCATCTCTGTTTATTGCTAAGGAATATTCTGTGCTTTACGTGTATCACAGTTTTCACAATTAACTCTTTCTACTTCCAGGTAGACATAGAAGTCTAGGTTTCCCACTCAGGGTGGATCCAAGGGTGAATGGGTGATGGTTATTGCTGGGTAGTGGGTAGGAGTCCTAATTCTCCAATAGCTCTCTATTGATTCCTTCCTGACCCTGAGAGCTATGTCTGTCTCATAACTGCTTCCAAGTAGCCATCACTGACACTAGATGGGGAGGGCTTGTTACCACCTGCAGTGATGAAAGTCCTAGCTCTCTACTTAGTTTCCTCTGATGCCACCATAGTAAGGGGTAGGCCTTGCTAGAAGTTTAATCTCTTGGCCTTTGCTGGAGCCAGTTTTTTTGTGTGTTTTTGTCTGGAGTAGGGTGATTATTGTTTAAAAGTTTGTTGTCATACTTGTCTGTCTCATTTTTGGTTCTTTGGCTAAGGAGAGCAGACTTTTGAGCACCCATTGGCATTTCCAGTTTGCTTGATTCTACAGCTTCAAGTCTGAAATACATGAAGAACAAAGAAAACACAGGGAACTCTCCACCATGTCTTTGAATCCAGATATTTCTATCTGGTCTGCTTTCTTCTTTCCCCTATTCAGAATCTTCTTGTATTTGTTTTATATAACATCCATTGTTTTTAGTGGGAAAACTAGGGGAAGGATGCATACTCTGTCTTCCCAGATGCAGAAGCATTTTCCTAGTTTATTCAATTGGGAAAAACTCTGAATACAGTTAAAACCAAATGTCTTTCTAATCTGTGTCTATATGGCGTAACCTGATTTTGCTGGAGGAAAAAAATCATACAATTACAGAACTGATCATTTAATTTCATTAATGAAGACTTGGTCTTTACCTTTTATTCTACAATTCTCTGTAAGTTCTATTTTTCTTTTTTTTTAGATAACAATTTCCTGACTTCTCTCTTTGAATCTCTAGTAAACTTTTCTCCCTGTACTTTGCTCTCAACTGGTCACTTTATTCATTAATACACTAATACTTTATTCATCAATATTCAGTAACACTTTATTCATAATATGTTTAATTCAACTAATAATTATTCATTAATACTTTATTCATTAATACATTATACCATTCTAAGAATAAGTATAAATATCTAAGAATATCCATAAATGAGGACATGTCTTAGGATTAGTGGTACCTAACAGTCACTTTCAGCAAGGTGACAGTCATAATATAGTTGTCATTGGTTACACTGGACAGTTTTAGCTATTCATACTGTTATCATTTCTCTGTCCAAATCTAAAAACACACTATTAATAAGCTCAAAATCATATAAGGGGTAAAAAGTGTGGAGTGTTTAATTGTCAACATTTTTTCTTTCTTGGCAGTATGTAAAATAAAGTTGCATCTTACAATTTACCATGTCTTACATTTGATGAGACATAATGTATTATGAAATTAAAAACTATCTGAGATGTCCCTCCATTTGTGCAAATACATATTTCTACATAGGTAGATGAATAGACAAACAGATAGATGCTTCAAACACATGAGGTGGCTGGTCAGGGAAAAGAGCTTTATTTATATTCACAGAAAGACAGCTGCCAGAATAACATTACAACATAGGTCCCCTATGCCCAGCAACTCTGTAGATTGGCACAATGTGAGCCAGATGGAGAAATTACCTACACAATTGGCAGATTTCATTTGGTAGGTGAAGAAATTAGAAAAAAATGAATTTTTTTTTTGCATTTATAAAGAGAAAAAAAAAATCTCTGCCCCCTCTCCTGAGAGAAACTCCTGAAGATGTAATGGAAAGAATCTGCACTCTAGTTCTTTTGTATATATATAAATAAATCTCTTTAGGGGCCAAATAAGTCCAGTGTGTCCAGCATTCACAACCTAGAGATGTCACCAAGGGCCAATAATCACCCTACTCCATACTTCTGAAGTATAAACACCTAGGAGGATAACACTAAAGTCTTCTGGAAATCTCTGGGATATTCAGTCACTTTGGGAGTTAACATAAATGTCTATCCCATGATGTAACCATTTGGCTCTTGGGGAGACACTAGATTTATTAGCTTTTTGTGAGAGCAATTAACTTCATCAGGGAAACAAATGACTACAGATCTAATCTAAATGTTTCTAGAGGAAGTGAAAGCAAATGTTCTCTGTATTTATACTATATACATTTCTGTTTCATGGACCTAAGGCTTTGTTATGGAAACCCTGAAAAATCCAGGGAAGATTTATTTTCCCACAGTTACATAATGCTAAAATGAGACTCTTTCTGTCTCGATTTCATCTGCAGTTCCAAGATAGAACATACCAACTTGTTCTAGTGCCAACTTTATTTATTACACTGGGAACTGTGTTTCCTAGAATCTCCCTAACCTGTATATGTCCACCTTAGATTTGGATAAGAGAGGAAATCTCAGGAAATTAGGGAGGTTAAAGGGAAACAGTAACCATTACTCTTGGATGGAACTAAAAGTGAGAGGACTGACAAATAGATGAAGTGCTCAGCTTTTGCTCATTCTACTCTGCTCTGCATCAAACTCTTCTTCCCAACTGCTGATCCTGGGAACAAGCAGAGGCAATAGCCACACTGAGACCCCAGCTTCACACAGACCTCTCTATAATTCCCTTTATACTGTCTTTGTAAAGCCATTGAACTTGCTTGGCTTCCCAGATGTCCTCTGCACCAGTGCTTCAGAAATGACAGTTTAGTGACTTTTCTGTGATCCTACAACACTCCCCTCTGTAAGTTCACTTTCCCAGCAACTCCCACTCTTATGTGAAGCAGGGGCTATATTATCTACAGCCCCACTGCCCGCTGTCCTTTTTTAAAATAAACCTCTGTTCAAACAGAACTATGCCTATTTGTTTATGTATTGTCTATAGCTGTTTTGTGTTGCAGAGGAGAGTGGAGTAGTTGTAACAGAAAACTTTTTGGCCCACAAAGCCAAAAATATGTACTATCTGGCTCTTTGCTGAAAAATTTGTTGACCTGTGGTGTAAAGTATTAATTCCTACAATAGAGCCCATATCCCACATGGCTCTTCTTTCTGGACTGAATCCTTACTGATATGTCACCTAACCAGGACAAATAAAGGAGGTGGCTAATCATTGACCTAGTAATTCTTTGTTGACCTCCACTACCCACCTCTCAAAATTTTAGAGGCTCAGAGTGCAGGTAACAATTGGAGAAGGAATTTTGCTGTAACAAAATGGTGAAGAGCTGTAGGGTTTTCCTTGTCCACTGTTGCCCCATCCTACTCATGAATGCACATACACACTTGAGAAGCAGGGATATTCCTAATAACATCAAGCCTAGTTAGGGCATGAGATGGAGGTGAGAGTGAATTTAAGGAAACTACCATGAATGTGAGACTAAAGACTTGTAACTGATTCAGACTTAATGGGTGGGAAGTCTGGTTGATGCTGCCTATGGTACCAAATAGATGACTGTGTTAGGAAAGTAACTGTACTCCCATTACAACTTCAATAAGGATGCATGTTTCCCATAGAACAGATAGAAGAACTGTAGAGACATCAGCATGGGATTAGTTTAGAAATATCTTCTTCCAAGATGGCTTCCTTCAAGGAATAGGAGGAGCTCGGCAAAAAGATTGGAAGTGTTCCATATAATGAAGTAGACAGCGAAGAGTATCTTCTCTCGGAATTAGTCCTTGTCATTGCAATCAGGCTTTCTTCCTGCCTACTCTAGCAAAGATAATCTTGTATAGTTTATCCATAATATCTATTTTGCCAAATCCAATGGCCACTCTTTTGTTCTCATCTTATTCAATAACTTAGCAGCTTTTAAGTATTTGACATAATTGACTATTCTGTCCTTAAAATACTTTCCTCTCTTAGCTTTAGTAACATCACACTTTCCTGGCTTTTTGTTACCTCACTAAGTCCCCTTTGCCAATCTCCTTCACTGGTTTGACCTTCTATGCCTAAACTCTAAATATCGGAGGACCTTGAGCTTGGCTCTGGACCTCTCTTCTTCCTATCTACCTGCCCCTTTCCATATGTGACATCATCAGATTCCATAACTTAAAATTCATCAACATGCTAATAATGTCCAAATTGATCTCATCAGGAAATGATCAGATCATTTCCTCCCTAGCTTAAAACTTTTCTGTTAGAATAAAATTCATTCTTTTTATTATGATTTCTAAGAATTTACCTGATTTTTGTCTTTGCCCTCTTGTCTCAATTCTACAAAGGAACAGGAAACAGCACACTGCAGCAGGGTAAATGCAAATACTTTAATATGGTTGAGGCTAAAGCATGTGGAAATTTGGAAAGTGATGACACTGGAAACATAGGAGGGATCAAAGTGAGAAGGACTTAGGAACTTAAAAGTTCAGATCCTCTGAAAAATTTGAGCAATACAATGACTAGACCAAAAATTACATAAGCATTTTTAAGACCAATTGATTGTAATGAAACCAACTTTTCTTATCTTAAATAGTGATTTTTTAAACAATGGTTTAGATTCATGTTTGTAGTAGATGTTTTAAGTGACCCACTCATTCCATCAGCCTTCCTCTGATTTCAGCAGCAGCTGCAGTGGACAGTTGCTGCACAATACTAGCTTTCTATCTTCAAGGTCTCTCCACTCTGGATTCTCTGTTTCAGTGCTTCTTTGGAGGCAGCAGGTCTTTCAGCCTGGGATGTGAGACACTTACTGTCCTGACATGCAATGCTCAAGTAACAGGAGTCTGCAACCCGACTGTTAGGCTTTCAACACAATTACTCAGAATCCTCCTTTGTCCACAGTGGTAACCAGCTTGACAACTCATCTTTATTGTTTTTTCTTCTTTTACTTTCTCGTTCACCCTGCTCATTCATTCTTAATTCTTGGAATTTCCTCCCAAATAAACTACATGCACCCAAGTCCCTGTCTTAGTCTCTGCTTCAAGTGGAACCCCAAAATATCTTCCATTCTTTTTTCAAGAACTATTGAGAACATTATGCAATGTGTTAAGAAAAAGTCATTAAAAAGACATGTCATATAATAGTGGCAATTCTTCTAAGAGTATAATTAGAAATCTATGGGACAAAAAGGAAACACCAACAATATTAACACTCTTTTCTACATTCTGTAGCCATGTCTGTTTTTTCCCCTAGTTATTACAACTGACATGAGGTGGCTTTCAGCTAATCATAGAATTATTTGTTCCAAAATTTATTTCTTATGTCATTGCTATGTCAAGCTTCTATGAAACTAAATAATCTTCAGCTATGAAAGAGGACAAAAGAAAATGTATTAGGACAAAGGGTTTACAATTGGATTTTGCTTTTTTGTATTTTGCATTTCAAGATTCAAATTGGTGGTGGTATTGGTGGTGGTACTTTTCCCAGCATTTTTGTTTTGTTTTGTTTTGTTCTTACTCCCCTTCCCCTATATGCCTTAATCTATTTATTTCTTCTGTTAAAAGTAGTTATAGGCCATGTTGAGATTAGCATAGCATAAAACATGTCTTTTAATTTTAGAGTTGTTGTTTCTGCCTAATTGCCTTGGCAAATGGTGTTCTATTATTAATTTTTTCCACTTTTTATTGATATAATTACTGATTAAGGAGAGCAACTGAATTATTACAGGTTCAATGAACTAGATCCATAAGACAATTTAGACACAAAGAAGTGTTAATCATTATCTAATTAAAAACAAAAGCTTCTGAACCATCCTACACTGACTACCCTTTCACCCCACTCTGCAGCACATGATTTCTTAGTAGAGAAAATAAAATTTTGAGATGAAATTAATGGGTAAAAATCAAATGACCTTTTGGTAATTTCTAAGACTATCAGTTTAGATGTACATGCATATTGCCACAGTAAGCCAAAATCTAAGAGGAAAGAATGAAGTATAAAGGTGGATTTCCTCACCTTATAAGCTGCAGAAGAGCGGGGGCTGTGTCTGGCTTATGTGATACATACTAAGATGCTTGGCAATGACTGCTGGTTCTCAATGTGCCCTCACAAGGTCGTTGTGAGCATTCTTTATATAAAGCATATAAGATTATTGAGTACCAAGCATATATATATATGCAAAATAAGTGTCCTTTTTTTTTTTTTTTTTTTTTTTTGGTATCCCCTATTTCTTGTTTGGTGATCAGAGTATCATTCAGTGCTCTCTGTTGAAGGTTAAAAGTAATTTTAGTCCATGAACTAGTTTAGATAGGATACAAAGATTGAGACCCCTTTTGTTGTGCAATAAGAAAAAGTTTTTAGCTTTTGAAGCCCTCAAAGTCTTCTAAGTAAGTACTACTTTAATGGTCCAGAATACGAATCTCATTAACAACTGTGTTTCCGTGTGCCTGTAGGCAGGCTACATAATTTGAAACTATTCTTGCTACCTGTAATGTTCTATTTACACCTTTTAGCATATAAAGGCCTTTAGCATATCATTGATTGACAATTAAAAATTCTTAATTTTAAGTAAAGGTATTCTGGAAATTCAGATATTGAGAAATAATCTATGTATTTTTCTGATTTTCTTACTGGTTATAAGGAGATAATTTTATGTCTATTTACTTGAATATTTTAAACTGGATCTCAGAGCAAAACTTTGAAATTGATTTATTACATTAATTTTGTTTAGTATTCAGAATACTTTAAAATCACATTACTGCTATTGTATGCCACTCTTCCAAAACGGATTCTCTTAAAGTTATTTTGGAAGAGTATTAACAGCTTATTGCTAATTCATGATAAATGGCAAAATGATTGTTGGTAGAGACTGAGTTGAATATTAACAGTATAAGATGACACAGTGCTTAAGAAAGAGGTATGCATCCTTTGGAAACACAAAAATATGTCTTTTAGATAACTAAACTGTTGATAAACTTTGATATGAATATTTAATGACCAAAAAATTATTATTTTTACGGGTCTGTAATTTCCTCATAAACAGTGTTAGAAAAACTGGGAGACAAAAACAAAACTTTTAAAAATCTTTATTTAGCATTAGAAGAGTGTTAGACTCCATCAGAAATGCCAACTGGAGTTTAAGAGGTTATTTCATGCTAATGTTACTTCGGTGATGTGCATGAGTATTCTGACATGTGGTTTGTGTCCTGAAGGTACTTGACAGCTTGTAGGATTTTGATTTTTAACACTCACCTCTGATCACTGAAAAATCTGAGTTATGGTCCACACAGCAGCTTGCTAGAAATATGTCTAAGACCCACTAGAGATTCTGGGAATTGTTTTACTAAAATCTTTGTTTGCACTGTCCCTAATGCACTGGAAAGAAAATCAAAACAAAATAACACATACACACACAAAAATTTCCATGACTTCTGGTGTTTTCCCTGGAAAGACATATAATACAATTTTTTATTGCCTTCTACTTACAGAGATTGTTGCAAGGGCAGACATACCAGGTTAAAAATATAATCTAGAAAAATGTATATTAAAACTTGAAATTTTGCTGGTTATTTGGGTTGCTAAGTGTTAGTAAATGATCAAGCATTAGTAAATGATTCTCTTGTTTATGTAACCTTTCTTCAGTTGTTATGGGCAAAGGCCCCTCTAACGGATCTAGAAGAAGATTCAGAGAAATAAGCTAACTTTCTGAATAATAAGATAACAAGAATTTGAGAACTTTCCTTAGGCTGAGGATGAAAGGGGATTTGTTTGCTTCCTGGAAGGTGTTTGCTAGGATTGGTGGAAGAGAAAATTAAAGGGACCAAATGCAGAGAGTAAGAGCAGTTCCCACTGGTTGTTGCTATAGAAAAGGAATTTCTCCTGAGGGTAACAACTCTTCATGGTAGACATGGCTGAGAGATTTAATATTTTTATTATGTTATGTTAGTCACCATACAATACATCATTAGTTTTTCATGTAGTGATCCATGATTCATTGTTTTCATATAACACCCAGTGCTCCATTCACTATGTGCCCTCCTTAATATCCATCACTGGGCTAACCCGGCTACCTGCCCCTTCCCCTCTAAAACGTTACTTGGAGTCCATAGTCTCTCATGGTTCATCTCCCCTTCTGATTCCACCCCCCCTTCATTTTTCCCTTCCTTCTCCTAATGTCCTCCATGCTATTCCTTATGTTCCACAAATAAATGAAACCACATGATAACTGACTTTCTCTGCTTGACTTATTTCATTTAGCATAATCTCCTCCAGTCCCATTCATGTTGATGTAAAAGTTGGGTATTCATCCTTTCTGATGGCTGAGTAATATTCCATTGTATATATGGACCACATCTTCTTTATCCATTCATCTGTTGAAGGGCATCTCAGCTCTTTCCACAGTTTGGCTATTGCCAACATTGCTGCGATGAATTGGGATGCATATGGCCCTTCTTTTCACTACATCTGTGTCTTTGGGGTAAATACTCAGTAGTGCAATTGCTGGGTCATAGGGTAGCTCTATTTTTAATTTTTTGAGGAACTTCCACACTGTTTTCCAAAGTGGCTGTGCCAACCTGCATTCCCACTAACAGTGTAAGAGGGTTCCCCTTTCTCCACAACCTCTCCACCACTTGTTTTTTCTTGCCTTGTCAATTTTTGCCATTCTAACTGGTGTAAGGTGGTATCTCAATATGATTTTGATTTGAATTTCCCTGATGGCTAATGATGATGAACATTTTTCATGTGTCTGTTAGCCATTTGTATGTCATCTTTGGAGAAGTGTCTGTTCATGTCTTCTGCCCATTTTTTGACTTATTTGTTTTTTGGGTGTTGAGTTTGAGAAGTTCTTTATAGATCTTGGAAATCAGCACTTTCTCTGTACTGTCATTTGCAAATATCTTCTCTCGTTCTGTGGGTTGCCTCTTTGTTTTCTTGACTATTTCCTTTGCTGTGCAGATGCTTTTTTATCTTGATGAAGTCCCAAAAGTTCATTTTGCTTTTGTTTCCCTTGCCTTTGGAGTTGTATCTTGAAAGAAGTTGCTGTGGGTGATGTCGAAGAGGTTACTGCCTATGTTCTCCTCTACGATTTTGATGGATTCCTGTCTCACATTGAGGTCTTTCATCCATTTTAAGTTTATCTATGTGTATGGTGTTAAGAGAATGGTCAAGTTTCATTCTTCTGTATATAGCTGTCCAATTTTTCCCAGCACCATTTATTGGAGAGACTGTCTTTTTTCCATTGCATATTTTTTCCTGCTTTGTTGAAGATTATTTGACCATAGTGTTGAGGGTCAATATCTGGACTCTCTATTCTGTTCCATTGGTCTATGTGTCTGTTTTTGTGCCAGTACCATGCTGTCTTGGTGATCACTGCTTTGTAATATAGCTTGAAATCATGCAACGTGATGCCCCCAGCTTTGTCTTTTTCAACATTTCCTTGGCAATTCGGGGCCTTTTCTGACTCCATACAAATTTTAGGATTGTTTGTTCCAGCACTTTGAAAAATGTTATTGGAACTTTGATCGGGATGGCATTGAAGGTATAGATTGCTCTGGATAGCACAGACATTTTAACAATACTTGTTCTTCCACTCCATGAGCATGGAACGTTTTTCCATCTTTTTGTGTCTTCAATTTCTTTCATGAGTGTTCTTTAGTTCCTAGAGTACAGATCCCTTCCCTCTTTGGTTAGGTTTATTCCGAGGTATCTTATGGGTTTTGGTGCTATTGTAAATGGAATTGTTTCTCTAATTTCTCTTTCTACAGTTGCATTGTTGGTGTATAAGAAAGCAACTGATTTCTGTGCATTGATTTTGTATCCTGCCACATTACTGAATTGCTGTATGAGTTCTAGTAATTTGAATACCTTTTCTTTCTTTTTGTTGTCTGACTGCTGTTGCCAAGACTTCTAATAGTATGTTGAACAATAGTGGCGAGAGTAGGCATCCTTGACATGTTCCTGATCTTAAGGGATAGGCTCTCAGCTTTTCCCCATTGAGGATGATATTTGCTGTGGGGTTTTCATAGATGGATTTTATGAACTTGAGGAATGTTCCCTCTATCCCTATACTCTGAAGAGTTTTAATTAGGAAAGGATGCTATAGTTTGTCAAATGCTTTTTCTGCATTAATTGAGAGGACCATATGGTTCTTCTCTCTCCTCTAATTAATGTGTTCTATCACGTTGATTTGCAAATGTTGAACCACGCTTGCATCCCAGGGATGAGTCCCACTTGGTCGTGGTGGATGATCCCTTTAATGTAGTGTTGGATCCTATTAGTTAGGATTTTGTTGAGGATTTTAGAATCCATATTCATCAGGGATATTGGTCTGAAATTCTCCTTTTTGATGTGGTCTTTTCCTGGTTTGGGGTTAAAGTAATGCTGGCCACATAGAATGAGTCTGGAAGCTTTCCTTCTGTTTCTATTTTTTGAAACAGCTTCAGGAGAATAGGTATTATTTCTTCTTTGAATGTTTGGTAGAATTCCCCAGGGAATCCATCAGGTCCTGGACTCTTGTTTTTTGGGAGGTTTTTGATCACTACTTCAATCTCGTTACTGGTTATTGGCCTATTCAGGTTGTCAATTTCTTCCTGTTTCAGTCTTGGGAGTTTATAGGTTTCCAGGAAGGCATCCATTTCTTCCAGGTTGCTTAATTTATTGGCATATAGTTGTTGATAATAATTTCTAATAATTGTTTCTATTTCCTTGGTGTTAGTCGTGATCTCTCCCCTTTCATTCATAATTTTATTAATTTGGGTCCTTTCTCTTTTCTTTTGGATAAGTCTGGCCAGTGGTTTATTGATCTTATTAATTCTTTCAAAGAACCAGTTTCTAGTTTCACTGATCTGATCTACTGTGTTTCTGGTTTCTAATTCATTGATCTCTGCTGTAATCTTAATTATTTCTCTTCTAATGCATGGCGTAGGCATCATTTGTTGCTTTTTCTCTAGTTCTTTAAGGTGTAAAGTGAGTTGGTGAATTTGGGATTTTTCTATTTTTTTGAGTAAGGCTTGGATGGCTATATATTTCCCCCCTAGGACTGCCTTTACAGTATCCCATAGGCTTTGGACTGATGTGTTTTCATTCTCATTGGTTTCCATGAATTGTTTTTCTTTGATTTCTTGGTTGACCCAAACATTCTTGAGCAAAGTGGTCTTTAGCTTCCAAGTGTTTGAATTTCTTCCAAATTCTGTCTTGTGATTGAGTTCCAGTTTTAAAGCATTATGGTCTGAGAATATGCAGAGAATAATCTCAATCTTTTGGTTTTATTGGATGAGACCTGATTTGTGACCCAGTATGTGGTCTATTCTGGAGAAAGTTCCATGTGAGCTCAAGAAGAATGAGTATTCTGTGCTTTAGGATGGAATGTTCTGTATATATCTATGAGGTCCATCTGGTCCAGTGTGTCATTCAAAGCTATTATTTCTCTGTTGATTTTCTGCTTAGATGATCTGTCCATTGATGAGAGTGGAGTATTGAGGACTCCTACAATTAACGTACTGTTATCAATACGACTCTTTATTTTGGTTAACTGTTGGCTTATGTAGATGGCTGCTCCCATGTTGGGGGTGTAGATATTTACAATTGATCTTCTTGTTGGCTAGACACTTTAAGGATGATATACTGTCCTTCTGTGTCTCTAACTACAGTCTTTAGTTTAAAATCTAATTTGTCTGATATAAGAATTGCTACCCCAGCTTTCTTTTGAGGTCCGTTCGCATGGAAGATGGATCTCCATCCCTTCACTTTCAGTCTGAATGTATCTTTAGGTTTCAAATAAGTCTCTTGTAAACAGCATATGGATGGGTGCTGTCTTTTTATCCAGTCTGCAACACTGTGCCATTTTATGGGAGCATTTTGGCCATTCACATTCAGAGTGATTATTGAAAGATATGAATTTATTGTCATCATGTTGTCTGTGAAGACCTTGTTTCTATAGATTGTCTCTGTAAATTTCTGTTGTATATCACTCTTGGGGTCTTTCTCCTTTTATAGAACCCCCCTTAATATTTCTTGCAGGGCCGGCTTAGTGGTCACATATTCTTTCAGTTTTTGCTGGTCTTGGAAGCTCTGCGTCCCTCCATCCATTCTAAATGAAAGCCTTGCCGGATAAAGTATTCTTGGCTGCATGTTCTTCTCATCTAGTACCCTGAATATGTCTTGCTAGCCCTTTCTGGCTTGCCAGGTCTCTGTGGATAGGTCTAACATTAATTATTCTGATGTTCCTCCCTCTGTATATAAGGCATCTCTTCCCCCTAACTGCCCTTAAGATGGTTTCTTTGGTTCTAAGATTTGTGAGTTTTACTATTACATGCTGGGGTGTTGGCCTCTTTTCCTTGATCTTGGGAGGGGTCCTCTCTGCCTCTAAGACATGAATGTTTGTTTCATTCCCCAGATCAGGGAAGTTCTCAGCTACGATTTGCTCAAATATATCTTCTAGTCCCCTCTCTCTCCCCCCGTTTCAGGGATCCCAATAATTCTGACATTGGAACATTTCATGGTGTCACCTATTTCTCTGATTCTATTTTCATGGATTTTGAGTTGTTTTTACCTGGCCTCCTCTTCTTCCTTCTTTTCTATCAATTGGTCTTCTAGATCACTAATCTGTTCTTCTGCCTCACTTACCCTAGCTAGTAGATTATCTAGATTAGATTGGATCTCACTGATAGCATTTTTAAGTTCTGCCAATTCAGCTTTCATTTCTGCCCTTAGAGAATCTATGTTGCCATTAATTGATTTCTCCATTCTAACTATTGTCTTCACAACCACTACCCTGAATTCCATTCCTGACATCTTGGTTATATCTGTATCCATTTGTAAATCTGTGGCAAAAGTCACAGTCTCTGAGTCTTTCCTATTTTGGGGGTTTCTCCTCCTCATTCTGGTGAGGGGTGGTTGAAGGAATGTACAGAGTCCAAATTATTGACCACAACCCAAGCAAGATGCACATGTTTTATAGGGACCTTAGGGTTGCTGGCCTCTTATTCTCCCAGACTGTCTTCTGGGGGAGGGACCTGCCTTGTGTAACTCAAGCAACCCTGTTTGGGCAGAGTTGCCCTGCCCCCTGTGGGGGGGGTGGCGGGAATGGGCTCAGTGAAAACCAGTTTTGGGGGGCTTTTGTTCTCTGGAGACTTTCCCTGGTGGCTTTCTGTGTCTCTTCCGAGAGTCAGAGCAGAAGAGATCGTTTCCAACCCTCTGCCTCAGAGCAGAGAGATCACAGTCTGTTCTTCAGTGAGCTCTCCATGCCACACTATCTCTATTTCTGTCTGTGCTACTATAAACTGCAGCGTCCTGGGTTGTGCGCCCCTCAGCAGGGCTCCCAGTCCTCGCCTCCAGGTCGGGGCAGGTCTCTGCCCTTTGTACTTCCAAAACCACCAGCCACCCCCAGGTTTCAGTCTGGGGGGCTGCCCTAAATTCATTTCCCCACCACTACCGGTCTCGGAGTCTGTGCATGGTCCCCAGCATGGGAGGCGTTTGTGCTCCTGTGTTATTTCACCTTCCCAGTGCCAGCGCTTATGGCAGCTCCCTCCCCCTTCCCTTTATCTTTCAATATCTGCCCTTGGAATCATGGCTCTCCACTTCGTACCTCAAATCCAACCACCTGTGATATTCTGTTTGGGAGTTCCAGATATATCTTCTTACATCTCAGGCTGATTTCATGGATGTTCAGAGTGGTCTGGTAGATATCCCGCTCAATTCTAGGGACCAGTTGGAATAGGGTCCCCTACTCCTCTGCCATCTTTCTTGGGCATCTCAGACTTAATATTTTAAAATAGAATGTATTCAATTTAAGGGGTGTCTGGGTGGCTCAGTCAGTTGAGCTTCTGACTCTTGATTTCAGCACAGGTCATGGTCTCAGGCTCTGTTCTTGGCTCAGAGGCTGCTGGAGATTCTCTCTCTCCCTCTGCCCCTCCCCTGCTCACAGGTGTGGCACATGCTCTCTCTCAAATAGATAAATAAAATCTTTTAAAAATGTATTCAATTTAAAATTACTCTTAAATTTTAGAAGAAAAAAATGGAAACTAAAGGAATTGCTACACTTTACTGAGATTTTCTAATCTGGTTGGTGAGAAGAATCACTCTTCCAGATCTTATGTAAACCCCAAGAGCCTCTTATTTATCCTTTTGGGAGGGGAAGAAGAGATAGTCCCTCTTCAGTACTCCATCTTGAAAGCTTCAGTCACCTTGGTCTCCATGGGTTTCCAACTCCATCTTCCGAATTCAGGAAGTCCACAGGATTCTGCCAGGATTCCCATTCTCTGTGCTGCAGTTTCCTAACTCTCTCAAAGCCACAGGCATCACAGAGCTCATCTCATTTTCCCCATCTCTCAGTGATAACTGTCCTTCCTGCCTGATGTCCACTATATTTCAATATAATGTCCACATTATTTCAATATATTTTGTCCATTATTTGGTTGTTTTAGGTGGGAGAGTAAATCCTCCCCATTATTCTATCTTGGCTAGAAGCAGCGGCTCCAACTTGATATTTATGCAAATAGAAGATTGTTTTTCAAATTGTGTTGTTGCTAAGGATAGTTTAACATTGTTTCTTTAACTGCTTCAACAATTCTCTAACTTTTAAATACTAATTGAAACATTAAATAAAATACTAGATGGTGAAGGGCACCTGGCAGGCTCAGCTGATTAAGCGGCTGCCTTCAGCTCAGGTCATGATCCCAGGGTCCTGGGATAGAGCCCCACATTGGGCTCCCTGCTCAGCAAGGAGTCTGCTTTTCCCTCTCCATCTGCCCCTCCCACCTGCTTGTGCTCTCTCTCTCTTTCTCTCTCTCAAATAGATAACATCTTTTACAAAAATTAGATGGTGAAGCCTTGACAAAATGAAAGATGCCAAATAAGTATTTGTAATTTTAAGAAAGATGATTTGTAGGGCATATGTTCTGGTTTTAGAATAGGACATCATATCTGTATTTGTCTTTTTTGAAGCTAAAGCTAAACATTGTAATGCTCCTACTGTTTTTGTATAGTGTTCATATAGTGTACAAGCCTATGTTCTATTAAAGCAACAATAATGTGTCTCCTATTCATAATGTGCATTCATCATCAAGCATAGGGTTTAGTAAATAGAAGACACTTCATAAATGTTGACTCAATATACAGTTTTGAGAACTGTATATTATAGAATTTATATAGTTTTAAGAACATATCAAAATTAAAATTCTTGAAAACATACTTTAAATACTGCGTGAAGAGAGCTACATCAATATGCTTTTAATAAAGTTTACCCATCTCTGGGAATTTTGCAAGAACTAATTAGTAGCACATTTATATACATCAGAGATTTGTGGTCACTCCCTTGTATACTCACATATTCATTGTCACATTCATTTGGCCCAAACTTATCTTATTACTTCGCCTAGATGCCGGAAGCTCAGAAACGTCTTCCTGTCTGCCTAGGAGGAAAACAAAGACACACAAAAATTTACTGATTAGCATATCATATTGTCTCTAGATCAGTTGCCAAGTATATAAGAAGTCAATTTGTACAGGCAACTTAAAAAAGGACAGTTTACTTATAGAGTTCTTCAATTTTCTTCCCCTTCTCCTCCTCCTCCTGCTTCTTTTTACAATCCAGAGGTCTTTTATTTATTTATTTTTAGACCTATCATGGCATGAATTCATAGGAAATGAGTTCCAGCAGCTCAGACTTCTTTGTATTGTTTCTCACAAAGTATGCTTCTCTAAGTGGCAGGCTAGCATTTCAGTTGAACCCAAGTACCTTTCTCTTTGGCTTCCTTCTTTTTCTGATTATTTTCCTTTACATGCTTCAGGAAGCTATCTTGGCTCTTAGAGTGTTTAATATATACTCAATACAACACTGATTCTCTTGGCAAGAATCTTACCCTTGTTTGTTTACAACAATGCCAATAGCATTCTGGGTATCATTGTACACTCTTTCAGTTTTGCCATGGTACCATTTGTGGGGCATTCCTTTTTTAACAGTGCCAGTTTCCTTGATGTCGACAATATCACCTTTCTTGTAGGTTTGCATATATGTGGCCAAAGGAACAACTCCGTGTTTTCTAAGAGGCCTAGAGAACATACAGCAGGTGCCTCTCCTCTTTCTCTTTGTATTGGTCATTCTGTCAAATTACTGGAAGATGGTGGTTCTGGCCAAAAGGCCTTCAATTTTATTCTTACCACTATACTCCAAAATGTTTTCTTCATATAATCATTAAATTACAAATATAAAAAGCTCACTCCAAGCAAGAAGGCATAACAATCACATATATGCATCTTAGTTCTGTTGAGCTCTTATTCCATCTACTTTCTGATAAATTGCTGTTTGTAAATATTGTATCAATGTCTGTTGAACCCACATGATGCATCTGTTAAAAATTGATTTAACTGAGATACATAGGGTGAAGTCTATCTTTTCCTTATTTTACCTTTAAGGAAATACCATTTCCTTTTTAAAAAGGAACCATTCCTTTTTTAAAAAAAATTCAACATTTTATTACTTTAATAAGGGTTATTGGAATAAGTCTTTATGCTACTATTCCTAGAGAACAGATGCGTGTACCATGAATATATGAGACCAGTACAGAAACATGCAAATGGCATACATAAAGTTAACAATCTCAAAAGAAAAATACTAATTTGAAAAGATATATGTACCACTGTGTTTACTGGAGTGTTATTTATAATAGTCAAGATATGGAAGCAACTTAATTGTCCATTAATAAATGAATGGATAAGGAAGTATAGATGCAATGGGATATTACATAGCCATAAAAAAGGATGAGACTGTGCTATTTGAGACAACATGGATGGACCTAGAAGCTATTATCCTAAGGGAAATAAGTCATTACTCCATATGAGAAAGACAAATACCATATGATTTCACTCATGTGGAATCTAAAAAATAAATGAAAAAATAAAAAGCAGTATCAGACCCATAAATGCAGAGAACAAACTGATGGTTGCCAGGGGCGAGGGTTCTGGGGAGGTTGACAAAATGGGTGAAGTGGAATAGGAGATACAGGCTTCCAGTTATGCAGTGAATAAGTCATTGGAATAAAAGGCGCAGCCTAAGGGATATAGTCAATGATATTGTAACAGTGTTGTGTGGTGACAGACCGTAGCTACACTTGTGGTGAGCACAGTATAACATAGAGAAGTTGAATTACTATGTTGTACACCTGAAACTAATGCAACATGTGTATCAACTATAGTCAAATATTTTAATTCATTTTTAATATTTGAATTTTTATTAAAAGGACATGAAAAATGAATAACAAAATTGACTATTGCAAAGTACATAACATTTGAATTTTTTTTAAAGTTAGCAATTTTAGCACAGACCTACTATCAGAATTTGTACCTTCAAAGTTATTAAAATATTTTAATCCCTAAAAATAAGTTTAGGTCATTTGTGCTTAAATTCTAACTTCATATTTTATAAACAAATTTGGTATCTAACTTAATATTTGATAATTCTGCTCAGATAATATATTTTCAACATTCCACATTCTGTGCTTCAAAAAGTAAATTTTTGGGGTGCCTGGGTGGCTCAGTCAGTTAAGCGTCAGATTCTTGGTTTTAGCTCAGGTCATGATCTTGCGGTTGTGGGATCCAGCCCCATGTCTAGCTCTATGCTCAGTGCAGAGTCTGCTTCAGATTCATTCTCTTTCTCTCAAATAAATAAAATCTTAAAAAAAATTTCATTCCAAATATAACTGTAAGAAATATAAGCCAAACATTACAGAATAAAACCATGTAGGATTTGGTCTCCATAATAAACAAATGAAGAAACTGCTTACTACTGGCTAAGATGAATCAGTAACTCAAGACTTGAGTTGGTAAGTTAAGAATTGTGAAGAGGGGCGCCTGGGTGGCTCAGTCAGTTGAGCATCTGACTCTTGATTTCTGTGCAGGTCATGATCTCAAGGTTGTGAGATTGAGCTCCGCATGGGGGTGGAGCCTGCTTGAGATTCTCCCTCTGTCTCTGTGCCCCCCCCCCCCCCCCGCGGTACCCCCCCCTCCCTTCTTCCCTTTAAAAAAAAAAAAAAAAGGAAAGCAAAGCAAAAGAAAAAGAAAAATGTAAAAAAAAATGTACAAACTCTGGATTCAGACACCCTTGAATTCAAATTTTGGTTCTTTTGTTAAATTTCTGTGTGATGGTGTGTAAGTTATTTAATCTTCCTAACTCAATCTTTTCATTTATAAAATAGGGATAATAATACATGAATTTCAGAGTTGCTGTGATGTTTAAATGAAATAATGACTGTAAAGCAGCTAATATGTGGCTCAATAGAATTTTAGTTATTACTACTAAATTCCTGTCTCTGATAGTAATAATAATGTCATTTTTTTCCAGTTGCAGACTTAGCAAATTATCTTCAAACTAAGATAATATCTGAAGGTTTGCTTGGTTTTGTTTTCCTTTGCATACCATTATTAGTGGATCGAGTTTTGGCTAGGAGGTTTCCTATTAATACAATTTCTTGAAATTGTTTAACATGTAAAAAATATGTCATTCAAACACAGAAGTAATTATATTGTAAATGAACATAACAAAGAGCAGAGATTTAAAAGTGATGTAGACTTCAAATATTTCCTGTGTTAGAAAACTGCCAGCAGGAAGATGTTTAATTTTAGGGCTGTTAATCATTTTAAATCATCTAGGCAGAACTCAGAGGTCTGAGAAGTATCTTTCCATGCATTTTCCACTCTCAGAGCTTTATACTGAGAGAAATAGTTCTATTTTCTTGTCAATGATAGTATCCAGTTGCTAAAATATAATTACTTGAAAACAGTCTTCAAGAGCTATTTTTCACTTTACAGGAAAAAGAAATATCTATGTTATGTCCACTTACTTACACATTAAATAATAAAGGTCCATTAAGAAAAATAAAAATGCTTGGTCGCAAAAATCAGTCTTTGTTCTGCACATTACTTCATTTTATTTTAATGAATTTATTGAGATAATTCACATACCATATAGTTCACTGATTTCTGTTTATTCTTGAACAAGATATACCTAAGCCCATGCAATCTAAGCTTCCAAAGATAAAAGCTAAATAAATATATATTAAATACTAAATCCATAAAATAAAGTCTAGAGTAGAAAAAGTAGGTGCACAGGAGGAGACAGATATCTACAACTTTTTTTCCCTCAAGACATTAACATTTAGAGGAAATAGACATATGTACACAGGTATTTAAAATACTGATGTTATATGTAACAGAAGAGAGATCATGAGATATTCAATGATGATTAATAATCAACTACATGACATAAAATTGAGTTAGGAATTTGAGGGAAGAATACATATTTCACACTAGACTAGTTAGAATTTCCTAGATGAGATAAGATTTATGTTGGGGGTTTAAAGAAGATAAAGGGGAAGGGAAATGTCCTGGGTAAAGATGAAAGAAGGCATAAAATCATGAACAGAAGCAAAGAAGTGGGAAACAGTAAGACACCTTCAAGGAACAATGTGAGAAAAAAAGAAATCAATTGGAGTGAAGTGTTCCTCTTGAGGAAAACTACAATATATTCACCAGCTGGGATATTCCTGAGTAAGCTTGTTAGCCAGCACTTCCATAAAACCACAGGATATGTAGCATAGTTTCCTGAAATATTGCATTTTTACAGGAGTTAATGAATTGAAAATATGACTTTTGTTTTTAGAAACTCAGATATACAGATACATTAAAGGTAATCTAAGTCATTTTTAACTGTTCCATGGCTCCCACAAAATCCACAAGTATGGGCTCATTCTCCTTAACCATTTGAGTCATTTTGTGGACAAACCTGAGTATTGAGACTTGAAGGAAACATGGCTGATGAGATAGAGCGGGTTTAGCCTGTGGAGGAACTTGAATGCCAGATAAATGAGTGGACTTCACTCAGTAGGAGTGAGAAGCCTTTGAAAAAAGCTAAACAGCTGGGGAAACATGAAAAAGTATTTTAGGAAGTTACTAAGGCAACTTAACATACAGGATGGATGAACAAGGAGAGATTATAGGCTGAGACCTGCTTAGAAGATGCAAATACCAATGATTTATTGAGAGTTGGCACTGTTTTGAAAGCCAGTTCCGGGTATGATTCATAAAAAACTGTCTAGGGCCCTTTCTTACTAATTTAAAATCTAAGAACTGTTTGTAGTCAGAGAGAAATACTACAAAGGCAGTAGCCTTGCCTTTAAGGAAACACAGTGACACTAAATTAGTGATAGTGCTATGTTATTTCTAAACTGGACTAATAGAAAATTTTAGCCACTGATAATCTGTATTGAATTCTTCATCAGAAAACAAGTGCCTTCCAAATAAATTTTATCAGATGTCATTCAAGAAATACATCTCATTTTATGAGAAATTAGACTCAATCATAAACTACCCTAAGTCACAAATGTTCATCTGATCATCTATCTTTTAAGAAAAATAACAGTGTTCTGAAATCATTCTCAAAAAATTAGGGATTACCTCAAAAGGTGGTAATGTTTTTTGAGGACTAGCATTCTTGGTGGAATATTTAATGAGCAGTTTAGTTGTGGTTCCTTGGCAGAATGAAGAGGTCTTGGAATGGTAAAAACCATGAGGACGTAAATGGCAAAGTCAGGTTTCTGGATCTCTGCTGTAGCCACACAAGCCTTCAGCCACATTTAATTCCCCCCATTTCTGCAGATAGTAAAGCATTCTTTCACTGGAAGTAAAGAAGCTACCATGAGAATAAAAGGTCTTAGGGTACCTCAACAGGCCTAAGTTCCCCTTGACGATAACTCTGTTATTTGGGGCTTTTATTCATCTTCTTGGGAGCACGGAACCTTGATTCATAATAAGTAGGACCTCAATTTCTTGAAGCTGCCAGGACAGCCTATATTCTGGCTACTACTTCTTCACAAATGCATACAACATGGTGTATGGTGAAATCCCTGATTGAAAATGTGAAGTGTTTTTATCCGTTTCTGAAGAGTGGTAAACTACTTGGTTTAAATGCTCCTTTGTTCATTTTCCACTCAAATCATCTAAGATTCAAACTTCACAACCCCCAAAGTATATATAGCTGGGAGTGGGATAAAGTGGACTGGGGATACCTAGGACCAGTTATGTTCACATTAGAATGACTCAGAAATAGTTTCTCTTCTTGATTCTTCCCTTGTGCTTCTCTTCATATGGTCTTTCTAGAAGATATGGGTATTGTTAACTCCTGGAAATCAGTTCTTCCTTCAAAATGGGTATAAGCATAAAACCAGAAGTAGGCTATTAATATCAAAAGAATATTCAAGTTAAAGAAGGTTTTATATGCAATTTATATATATTGATAGGGCATTGTTAGGTGCCACAGGAAATTGGGAAATCTGTTCTCTTTCTGTAGTCCAAATATTTAAGGATCAGCTACAGAAACATTATGTAAGAAAGAATTATAAACAACTGTAATACAATGGCAATTTTTAGTCAGATTTTAAAAGCATATGAAGTCCTGACAATTAAGTGGTATGACTTATATTTAATATTTTCAAGGGATATATAATTGATATATCTGAAAAACTTCTTAATTTTCAACATAACATATATACTTTGGCAAGTAAATTTAGGTGTTCAGAAAGAAAACAAAGAGCAGCCAAATTTCTGCAGGATTCACAGGAGCACATGTATTTGAGTAATGCTAACTCATAACATGAAGGAAATTTAGTTAAAAGTCAGATTCAAGATAACACCATTTCCATTTTAAAGGGCTCCTTCAAATGAATAATATAGAAGTGATATATAATTAAAATTATAAAATATAAAACATATTTTAAATACTATAAAATGTGAATGCTTACATGGTTCCAGAAAAAAAATTTAGAGAAAATACAAAGAAATAATATATTTTACTACATAAACATATAAATATTTTTAACCTAAAAACACTAAAATTTAAGTGGGGAATTGCTATCTGGAAATGGCATATAAAATGTATGTAATAAAGGGTAAAATGTCTAATAAGCAAGCTTTTATAAACCATTAACAACAACCAAAAAATGAATATTTCAGTATGAAAAAAGACAAAAGAAATGGAAGGCAGCTATGCTAACCACTATACCACCAACGCAAGACAAAAGAAATGAACGGTTCACTTAAAATACAAATTCCAAACATCTGGAACTAAAGTTCAACTTTATTAATATTTTTAAAAGTACACTTAAATAAGTTTATTTTTTTAAATAGTAAATTGGAAAAATTTAAAAAGTGGGGGGTGGATTTTAGTGCCTAGTATTGGCTAGACAGAAGGAACATTTTTTTAAAAGGATTTATTTATTTTAGAGAGAGTGAGCGGAAGGGAGGGGCAGAGGGAGAGAGAGAATCTCAAGGAGACTCCCCACTAAGCATAGAGCCCCACATGGGGCTCAGTCTCAGAATCTTGATATCAAGACCTGAGCCAAAATCAAGAGTCAGACACTTAACCAACTGAGCCACTCAGGCACCCCAACAGAAGGAACATTTTTAAGCACCGCTGGAATAAATGTGAATTAAGATCAGCATCTTAACAGACAATAAGTAATATCTATCATGAGCAGAAAAATTATGATTTTTTTTAATCTATTCCCATCCTAAGAATATTCTAGAAAATTCTAATAAGTTATAAAATATCAAAATATTACTTTAATTTCAGAAAAGTTGGAAATTTTTAAACTGTCCAACACCAGGTGAAAGGTCAAATAAATTATACATCTTGTAACAGATCAATTTACGAATGAAAAATTATTCTTGGAAAGAGTGCTTTTTGATATGAACAAAAACTTCCAGTATATCCTTAAGTGACAAAAATAATATAAACTTTTTTTAGTACAATTCCGATTTCAAACATGAGTGTTGCTTGCTAGGATATTCCCAGATCCTCATGCCTTTAGGGTTTATCCTTCTTATAATTATATAACAGAATATTAAAATTTAACTATTCTGGGGGAACCTGTCTGGCTCAATCGTGGAGCATGCAACTCTTGGTCTCATGGTTGTGAGTTCGAGCCCCACACTGTGTGTAGAGAGTACTTAAAAACAGAATCTTAAAAAAAAAAAAAAAAAAAAAAATTCTGGTTTTAGTTTCAGCTAAAACCCCAAGAAAGTTATGTAGGACCACCATACAGACTTGTAAAGGAAGGTACCAAGGAACATTTATCCTCAGGTTGAAGAGATTAGAAGGCCCCAAATTACAGATTAGAAAAGGATTGAGACAGGTTTGCTGAGGTGTGGTGAATCACACAAGATGGAGAAGTGGGGGCGCTTGCCCCCAACTCGTGCTTAGAAGAGGGACTGACAGAGAGTTTAACTGCAGAGAGTTTAACATATGCACCTAGTATTTCAGAGAACACAGTGAACTTGTCTCTGCCTCACACACAAGACATTCAAAGTGCTAGGACCTGGCTGGCTTGTTTCTCTGACAGCAGTTGGTGGCATTGGCCAGCCTACACTCTTAGAGTCTTTCTGGACAAAAGATATATGTGTTAACTGTGGGCCAGGGTGATTGGCCCATCGGCATGATGGTTAACACAGATGCTTTATGGCAGGGTGAACAACTGGATTTCTCAAGGCTGAAGAAAGAGTCAGAAGCCAGAGATGAAATTTCCTCACATGAAGAGAACTGTTGATGAGAGATCCAAAGCAATAGTTTAGTGTCTCTAAAGGGCCCAGGAAAGTGCCTACAAAAGTGAGGGTCAGCTTAAAATGCTTTCTAGCCCAATATCTCAAACAACCCTGGAAAGAAAAGTAGGACTTTTCCTGCCCCCTTCTACCACCCTAACCTTGTCCACCCACAACTCTGGCAAGGATGGGAACTGAGAATGACAAGATGGGGGTGGAGATAACTGCAGAGCGAGTCAGCAAAGAGAAAAGACAAGGAGGCATCCTTGGTGGGAATTTAAAATGTTGTTTATTATACTAGACTAGATTTATTAATTACTGTACTATTTTTATTGTCAGAAAATGATTAGAAAATAAAACTTTTCAAATTTCACCTAGAGTCAAGGAAGAAATTGGCCTCAAATAATAAAATTAAAGGATCAACAGAATAGGAATATAGTTGCTTTCACACTGCATCAGACAAGTCATGCTTGTTCACTGTAGCCGTTATACACAAACTGTCTTATGTGCTTCGGAGAATCCAGCATCCAGCTCTCTCTCCCCCTCCCACAGTATCTCCAGGAATTCTCTATATCTACATAATGCGTTCTTGTTCCTGTCTTATTCTTTATAGATGCTTTTTTCTCTCTGCCTTACACTAACCCAAACATTAGAACACTTCCCTTGATATTTGACAAATATCCCCCACAAAGGCAGTTAGTGTTTAATAGACTCTTGCTGACAGTTTTGGGTTATAAGCAGGGAGTAGTTTTCTGTGTAATACAAAAGTTAGTTTGAAATTAGATGTTAGACATGGCAGATTCTAGACATTCCTTGGCCATATCCATCTCCTGGAACTTCATTCTGGTCAGTTTCTAACTCTCAAGTTGCCCACCCCCAGCTATGTTGCTTTCATACTCTTAGGAGACCCTCTTTATAGGTTTTCCACCTCTTCCAGTTATTAGTTGTGGAACCTGGATCAGATTACTTAACATCTCCTGTCTTACCTTCTTTATATACTAAATTGGGATGCTTTTAGTAGCTACTTCATACTGGAAGATTAAACAGGTCAACACATATAAAGCAATTCATATAGTGCTCAGCACAGAATAGATATCAAAATACTCAAAAGATAATAAAGTCATTAAGGTAATAATTTAAATATCATAAAGTACTTTGGATATTCTACTCATTGTTATTATGCCCTAGAGGGTGAGGTTGTATGCGGGTGGTCTCCTTCTCATATAAAGGCAATTCCTCAAAGTATTTTTCTAAATGAAACAGTTCTTACCCCAATAGGATATGTTACTTCCTTGTAAATAGTATTATTTTTCTTTCTAGGATATTTATGTAGAAATATAAAGTAAAAAGATTGGCAGGAGATATACTAAAATATCAGATTGTGTATTTCCAGACATAAGAGTATGAAAGACTATTTAATTCTCCATGCATATTGGATTTTATAGCTAAAACCTGAATTACTTTTTTAAAGTCAGAGATCTTACTCATTTTCATGCTTTACTAATTGATGTTCAAAGATATAAGCAATCAAGGAGCATAATCAAAGAAGGTATGGGACATTGAGGGTGGCTTTTTAGGACCCCTCTTCCTGCATCAGATGTTCACTCTCTGGCTCAGAGTAATAGATGAGGTCTCAAAGTAAGGTTTAGTCGTATTACCGAACAGCAAAGTGAGTGTTCCATCCATGAAATTTCTCCATTTTATATCCCAGTTTTAATGATATTTTCTGGGGAGTCAAGTCACACCACATAAATCCGGAGATTGTGTTTATTTACTATAAGCAATATTTATCCAAGAATATCCTATTAAAAACTTCAAATAGGTGAAGGCTTATCTTCCTAGCAAATATGACCCTACCTTGAGCTACAGTTACTATGTCCACAAGTACATTAGTCTGAATCATCAGTCCACCTTTCTTTCCCTGGTGGCATTCTCCTGATGTCTGGGGGATTGGATTACTGGCTGGCTGCTTTAACATCTTTCACCAATTCTTTTTGACCTCAGTATTTCTTTGCCACATATTTCTCATTGTTATTATATGTCTTACTCCATTTTCTTTAATATTTTCAATAGGGAATAGCATTTCTAATGCCATGATGACCACCATGATTTGATTTGAAGGCCCAGTGAGGAGTAGGAATAAAGCATGTTCATAGTGACTGTATCTCTATCTTGGTATCATTTTGTGATCTCAATTACTGTTTATCTTCAATTGTGCAGTTACTTGAAACTTTTTGTATGATTTGATGGAGACATTGAATTGAATATGCAAGGTTTCTAAAGTCCAATTCTCTTCTTCCCCTGGATAACCAGTTTTAACATGTTTTCTATCAATCAGGTTCAGCTCAGCTTCCTAATGCATTACCTAATCCTGGGGAGCATCATTTGCATTAAGTCTGGTTTTCATTTTAATTTTACCAGTGAAATTACCGACCCTCTAGTATATGATTTAGCTGCAGCAGAGATTATGCAACATTTGGCACCCCATGCATTAGTAAACCTTACAGTATCTTTCAGGGCCATGTGTTTCTTTTTTTTTTTTTTTCAGATTACAGATTAATGGGAAACCAGTTTTTTTTCCAGCGAAAAGCAGTCCACTGATTTTTCTCCCAATATTGGCTATTAATCAGGACCAGATCTTAGAGAGTGGCACTGGCAAAGTTCCTTCCCTCTCCAATGCTTCCAGACTGGTTTCTGGTTTTTGTTTGTTTTGCTCCAAGAGAGGGCTGGACTCTCTCCTCAGGAAACCTGGACTTCTACAAAGACTCACTCATCTTTCCCATTCAGTCCTGTCCAGGCTTTATCCCAGGGCAGTAGAAGGAACTGGGGCCAGCTCATGCGCTCCTGCTGGGTCCACAGCCATATGAGGTCGGTCTGACTCTTACTCAGTTCACAGGTGGGTGAGACTCCCCCTCCACAGCTTTGGCCTTTGGTGCTGGATCCCACAGCTCCCACAGAAGCACTTCTATTCACAGACAGATGCTGGATTTTAGTTGTTAAAAGGGCATACAAAAAGAGGGATGTCTTATGCTTCCATGATGCTAATGTCCTATGGTGATACATTTGAAAGTGCTTTGAAAATTTAAATATTAGGCATTATTACTGTCTCATAATGATTGCCAATGATTCATCCCCAGTTTGAGCATGTGCATTTGTAACATTTCTGTCCTTCCCATTTTCCCTATCTCTCCTTTTCAATTATTTTAGCAATTTATCATAAATTACGTAATAACTAATACTGTTTAGTGATAATCATCAGAGTTTAGTTTAGATCATCCAACAACATAGATGGAAGTAAATACTGCCACCTTCCTGTCTTTGAGCCCTTGTACTTTGGGGGGAAGAAAAGGAAAAAAAATTAAGAACACAGTAAAATTAGTAATAAATACCACAGTAATAGAGGCAACAGGGCAAAGCCCAAGGAGAGATGGATGACCCAAATGGGGAGTGCTGGCCATAGTTCACTTGCATGTGTCTGGTAGTCTGCGTAGCCCATGATTGGTGACAATTTATTGCAGACTTCATCACTTTAATGAGTATTTGATACAGGAATGAAGAATATAGACTCTTTTTTCAGATGACCAATTCTTTAGATGATATGTATGAAACAGTACATTTAAACTACATAGGTTAGAGTCTTTATGGATTCTTTCTTAATTGAAATTGGGAGACATATCTATTTTAGGTAAAATAATACCATTGCTAGCCAGTGTATGACTTACTATGATTGTGAATTTATAAGAATTTAAGCTATGTCATCTGGTTTTATTCTATATAATTGAATTCAGATAATGATATAACACATTTTTTCCAGATTATAAAAAGAAATCTGGAAACAGGAAAAAAGTTGAGAAATATAGAAAACACAAATATATAATAATATCCAACCAGTCTGTCTCCTACTGAGTAATTCACTGTTAGTGTTTTGGCAAATACACTTACAGGAAGGAAAATTTTTAAATGACTTCCTCTCCTGATTTCTCTTTATGAAGACCCAGACTCTCTTTCTAAAGATAAGAATTAGGGTCTGGACAAGCCATAGTAACTTGGGTTCTAAATGGAGCTCATGCAGTTTAACCTTTATCTGCTTCCTCCCCAGAGTGGAAGATGAAGGAATGATAAAGAAAGCCCACACCAAATATTTTATTCATCTGGTATATTTCCATGTAGAAATAATGAATATAAGACTAATTAGTGGTAAGATGGCTTACAATTCATTTACTCAACATGTAAAATACTAACTTATAAAATTTAGACTTTGCTACTAAAAGACATTACACATTACACATTTTCAGGAGAATACTCTAAAACTATTGAATCAGTAATATAGGCAGAGTATAAATCTGCATTCCAGAAACTGGCATGCACAAATTTCTTAGTCCTTATATTTTTTCATCTATAGAATTAATATGATGCAAGAATATACTTTAATTCTAATTTTAAAGGTATTCAATTGAAGGGTGATTTTATTTAGAGCTTTTTAATCAACTGGATAGAACTTTTAAGTGCCCAGTGAAAAAGATGCCAGATGCAAGAATACCAAAGAACAGTTTTCCTTGGTGTATTAAATTGAGATAAGGGGATCTTCTCAGGATCAATCAGAACCTGGCTTTTCTCTGCCTCACTACCATAATACTATGGGTGATGATATTATCCCATCCCCCATTATAGGTTAATCTAATAATCAAAGCTCTGACCTCACATCCAACATTTTTACAATTATGTATCAGGCGGAAAGAATGCTTAAATATTACACGTCCTTCTGCTATTCCTCCGTAATGCATGTTTCATGTTTTCTTGCCACACAGAGTTATCAAGCCAATAATAGGAATAGTGAAATCCATTTTGCCCCCTGAACAAAATCTGATTTTAGTTTATCAATAATTCACTGAAAGAGGAGGAAAAGCAACATCTCTCAAAAAACTGACATGGAGGTTAAGTTGATACACAGGAAGGTTTTGAAAACCTTGTTCCATCTCAACCTTCCTCATACCCTTGTCTTAACACATACACAATGAATGCATATCTGCTTCTGAAACATGTGGTGGCTTTCAGTTAGGGTAGAAGAAAAAAGAATGTGAACATATAAAGCATTACCTCTTACAACATATTCCACCCAATATATTTTCCAGCTGTACCTGAATCTGTGGACAGATGTTTCTTAGCAATAACTTTTAGCTACCTACAGTGTTCTCATGCAGTTCTCATTTATGTTTACAGCATTTCCTTGCTTTAGATACAAATGTCTTTAAGTATTTGTTGAATGCTTTTCTTTTGGCTACTTTGAAACGATTTTTATCAAGCTAGTGGATATTCTGTCAGGCTGTGACAGACCCCCAGACATTCTCAGCTTGATTCTGTCTAGCAGAATACATCTAGTCTTACTCAAATCATATTCTTTTCTTCTCTCCAAGCCCTCACCCTATCCCGTACTCTTTCTTTTCATTTTTCATTTTTATCTGGGCTCAGGGACATTAAATATTGAAAAGCAGAGATGAGCTTTAAAAATTAGAAGGGAAGAAATAAAATGGCAAAATATTGGAGAAAAATCACTTTTTATTGGCTTGTTTTATATTTATATACTCGTTTTATAGTAACTTATCTTGTTCACTATTCCCTGTATCTAAAATAGAGAAAACTATCCAAAGTATCTTAAATGAATACTACATATCTTAATCTTTATGCAGTATTTACAAGAATAAACATGCTCCCCTAAAATGATACAGATATGTACTTGAAAGACTGGAAAATAGAGTGATAATGAGGTCACAACTGCAAACTGGGGTCTGATTATCTCACCAGTTCAAAGTCCCTGAAATTATTTCCCCCCGCCAAAAAAAGGGAAGTTTTTTTGGGGGAGCTCAGTTGTGTAAGTCTACTGTCAAATTCATTTTCCTTTAAAGGCACATATAACCTTCTGTCCAACCAATTTAGAAGGTATGCAGAAAAGAGTTAACAAGCAGGCCTGAGCCTGCTATCTTTAGAAAGGACTGCTTGCAAGGTCTGCCCTTGGTTAGAGTGTGGGAACTTAAGTCTAAAACAGTTCCCTATATTGATATAAAGTGTTCATAAATGACAAGAGTGGCTTATTATACATGATCTGTACAAACAACATTGTTCCTGCCGCACACCTACTTTCCATCAGGGAGTATGAAATTTTGATACCCCTAGGAGGAAGGTACCATGTGACCATTCTCCAATTAAAAACCCAGGGCACTGAGTTTCTAATGAGCTTCCCTGGTAGACAACACTTCACACATTTGTCAAACTCATTGCTGGAGGGATTAACTCACTGTATGACTTCACTGAGAGAGACTCTTAGAAGCTGGTTTCCTGCAGATTTTACCTTATGTGCCTTATTATTTGCTGATTTTGCTTTATATCCTTTTTGTTTTGTTTTGTTTCTCTTTATGTCGGCTCCAAAAAATCTTTTCAACTTTTTTTTTATTATTCATTTTTTATTTTGTTATGTTAATCACCATACATTACATTATTAGTTTTTGATGTAGTGGTCCATGATTCATTGTTTGTGTATAACACCCAGTGCTCCATTCAATACCTGCCCTCTTTAATACCCATCACCAGGCTAACCCATGCCCCCACCCCCTCCCCTCTAGAACCCTCAGTTTGTTTCTCAGAGTCCATAGTCTCTCATGGTTTGTCTCCCCCCTCTGATTCCCCCCCTTCATTTTTCCCTTCCTACTATCTTTTTTTTTTACATATAATGTATTATTTGTTTCAGAGGTACAGGTCTGTGATTCAACAGTCTTACACAATTCACTGCGCCCACCATAGCACATACCCTCCCCAATGTTTATCACCCAGCCACCCCACCACTCCAGCAATCCTCAGTTTGTTTCCTGAGATTAAGAATTCCTGATATCAGTGAGATCATAGGATACATGTCTTTTCTCTGATTGACTTATTTCACTCAGCATAATACCCTCCAGTTCCATCCACGTCATTGCAAATGGCAGGATTTCATTCCTTTTGATGGCTGCATAATATTCCATTGTATTTATATACCACATCTTCTTTATCCATTCATCTGTTGATGGACATCTTGGCTCTTTCCATAGTTTGGCTACTGTGGACATTGCTGCTATAAACATTGGGGTGCACGTACCCCTTCAGATCACTACATTTGTATCTTTGGGCTAAATACCCAGTAGTGCAATTGCTGGATCGTATGGTTGCTCTATTTTCAACTTTTTGAGGAACCTCCATACTGTTTTCCAGAGTGGCTCCACCAGCTTGTATTCCCACCAACAGCGTAGGAGGGTTCCCCTTTCTCTGCATCCCCGCCAACATCTGTCGTTTTCTGACTTGTTAATTTTAGCCATTCTGACTGGTGCGAGGTGGTATCTCATTGAGGTTTTGATTTGGATTTCCCTGATGCCGAGTGATGTTGAGCACTTTTTCATGCATCTGTTGGCCATTTGGATGTCTTCTTTAGAAAAATATCTGTTCATGTCTTCTGCCCATTTCTTGATTGGCTTATTTGTTCTTTGGGTGTTGAGTTTGATAAGTTCTTTATAGATTTTGGATACTAGCTCTTTATCTGATATGTCATGCCCAGGTTTGGTGATTTACTGGAAGGATTCTTGCTATAATATTAGCTGTGAATACACTATATGCTAAGTCCTCTGAATCCTTCCAGTAAATCATCAAACCTGGGCATGTTCTTGAGGACCTATGACACACAAGGGTGACTGCAATGTCTAGGTGAAGATATATAGATTCTAAATAAAAATATTTATTGAATACATTCTATGTGAATGGAATTATGTAAAGTGAAACCAAGGCAAGTGTGAACTTATTTTAAGAAATTCATAGTGTAGTGGCTATCCATGCATATATAAAAAGAGTATTCAAGGGGTGCCTGGGTGGCTCACTTGGTTAAGCAACTGCCTTCGGCTCAGGTCATGATCCTGGAGTCCCAGGATCGAGTCCCACATTGGGCTCCCTGCTCGGTGGGGAGTCTGCTTCTCCCTCTGATCCTCCCCCTCTCATGCTTTCTGTCTCCCATTCTCTCTCAGATAAATAAAATAAAGTCTTTAAAAAAAAATAAAAAATAAAAAAAGAATATTCAATTAACTGACTCAAAGCAGAATAAGGAATCTGTAAGAAGCTTATTTCAAAGACAGTTTTGAAGATGTAGATACATCATCTTGTTTAAATTGCCAGGAAAGCTAAAAACCTGTAACTTAGCCTTAAAGGAACAAGTAGGTTTTGACAGGTTATGATACCTGGAGACAGGAGAAAGGGAGTTTTAAAAGGTCTCAGAGTTTCCCTTGAAACTTTGCAAATGGATAGGAGGTGTAATAAAGTGAAATATAGAGCATATTGAGGACATAAAAAATTATGAAACAAAGTGGAAATTTCAAATCTTCTTGGTTAAAATCCTAATAATTTGAATACTTTATTTATAACTCTGTTCCATGCAAAATTAATGGATTATTATAGAAGGACCATCAAAATCCCCTAGCATTTTAAAAGTGTTCTTTTTAAACTTGGGTACAGAACTTATGTTCTACCAGCTTCTAATTATGCTTTTTCTTTTCTACCTCTCCTTTGTTCAGATCCATCATGAGTGAGAGATGGGACTCAAACTCTTCAGAAAACTGGCATGACATTTGGAGTGTCAATGACACAAAGTATCACCTATACTCAGATATCAATATCACCTATGTGAACTACTATCTTCACCAGCCTCAAGTGGCAGCAATCTTCATTATTTCCTACTTTCTGATCTTCTTCCTGTGCATGGTGGGAAATACAGTGGTTTGCTTTACTGTAATGAGGAACAAACATATGCATACAGTCACTAATCTCTTTATCTTGAACCTGGCAATAAGTGATTTACTGGTTGGCATATTTTGTATGCCTATCACGCTGCTGGACAATATCATAGCAGGTACGTTGACTTGTGTACAGTGCAAGATGATAGCAGGAAACCTCTGTCCCCTATCCCTGCACCTATAGCAGGGCCATCCATTCATTTGCAAATATTTATGGAGTTCCAAGAATTGCTCCAGGTACCTGCCCTCATAGAGTCTACATTCTAAAGGAGGAGAAAGAAAATGAGCAAATAGATATAAGTAGTCAGAGGTTAATAAGAATTAGGGATAAAAAACAAAGCAGGTGACAGAGATGAAGAGTAGAAACTCATTTTTAGAGTAGAGTATTCACTGAAGGTCATCAGAAAATGAGATCTAACTTTTCTTACTAAAGACTTTGAATTTGCTTGATATAGTTCAGGGCACCTATAATGTGGTAGAAATATTATTGGTAATAGTATGTACTATAAAGTTCAAGGAAGTGTTAAGTCTGGTTTCAACGGATCCAATGTCTTCAATTTAACAGGCAGATACTGAGGCCCTCTTGTGGTTAGCTAGGAAGATTTCCAATAGTTTTTGAGGGAAGAGGGAGCAGCAGTCCCAGTGATTTCTCAAAAAGTGGTAGCTCATCAGTGATAATGTACATATGCAACACAAATAACTTCACATTGTAGTAGTGGTTAGAGTACTACCCTAGAGTACTTCTGGCCTGTATGACTACTTCTCTAGTACTACATTATATACCCTGGAAGTGCAGGGGCACTGTATCTCCAGCTCCCAGAGCCATTTTGGTGCATAGTACCTGCTTAACAAGTATTTGTTGTATTAATTAATGAACAGTATTCAAGATATTCATATTCCAAATCTGTCTAAGAAAAAAAAATGATGGAAGGTGGGTGGGGGGATGGGGTAACTGGGTGATGGGCATTCAGGAGGGCACTTGAAGTAAGGAGCACTGGGTGTTGTATGCAACTGATGAATCACTGAATTCTACCTCTGAAGATAATAATACAGTATATTTAATTAAATTGAATTTAAAAAAATTTCAAATGATACCATAGTTGCATATCAAAAATATTTAGAGCAGCCATGAGCCCTATTATAGTTCTTAGCCTTTCATAGCATTATCAGTTTACTGAAGAATAAGAGGTTTCTCTTTAGAGTTAACTTCTGTTTCCTTCCTTTCTCTGGAGTGGGAGCCAGGGAGAGTTTAAGAGTGCCTCTTTTAGCATCTGTACTCATAGATTCTGCATTTTTGTGAGGTCTAGCATTAAAAAAATATTTATCAAGAATGTACATTTTAAAAACAAAGGATGTACATTTTTAAGATACTGTGCTAGGCAAAAAGAATGAAAGAATTGATTTAAATTATTGTTATTGCTCTCAAGAAACTTATTTTGCCAGTAAGAAATGCTCTCAGTATCTCCCTCCTATAAGTATTTATAATGAAATTATTATCTCAACTTTTCCATACACATTATTACCCTTCCTTACCCCTGATTCCCATTCATGGGAGGCAGCCACATTCAGCATGTTGCCTTTATTTTCCGTAGTTACTCTCCTATTTCTAAGCAACCTGTTTCCATTATTATGTATTATCTTCACACTGTGGGAGATGTACTTTAGTTGTCTTAATCCTCTCCTACCACAAGAGGTAGTGTCCCTCACCAGACTCCACTGAAATGACATAGAGCAAAAGAACATAAATCCATAGAAACTGTCAGATACTGCCGAGTGTGAAGCTGGGAAAGCAGGACTGGCTGGAATCATGTACAAATGCAATCAGATGCATTTATATAGACATACAAATACACATTCACACTCTTTCCCAATGTAATTATAATATTTTGTTAAGTCAGTACGCAGAGAATACATTCCTATTGTTTCATGTAGCTTAGCCCTGCTGAGGCATGTTGAGTGCTAGGACATCAATTTCTTTCTTATAAAATGTTTTCTTGGATTTAATAAGGGCATCATGTTTTGATTTACTTAGTTTGGGGTATGTACGTATAAGTAATATATTCTCAAATTCTCTTCCAGGAGTGTTAATTTCTTGTAAATACCTTCAAACATATCAGGCAACATGTGAATTGCATCTTTTTTCTAGAGATTCCCTGCCCCCCCGCTCCCACCCACCCCCTGCTCTCTACCCTTCGGTCCCTATTCAGACATCTTGCTCTTCAGGCATGGAGCTCAGCAGCTACTGCTCTGGGATGTCCCTTCACTGAGAACCTAACAATTCTCTTCACCTCTCTTAGTGCTCAATCCCCTGTTTTCTGGAGCCATGTCTTCTTTCTTGGTTTATTTGTCTATCACTTTCCTGAGAAAGTGTGCATTAAGATTTAAAAAAAAAAAAAATTGAGATCTGGTTTGTCTGTAATTATCGTTATTCTGCCCTCATATTTGATTATAGTTAGCTGTATAAAGTATTCAAGGCTGGACATTTTAACAGAGATGTCTCTATTGTTACTCTGAGACTGATATTACTGCTAAAAAATCTAAATGACTTTACACTCTTGCTTCTTTTATCCTGAGTTGCATTTTGTTTTTTCTCCTGAAAACTCCTAGAACTTCTCTTTAGCTTTAGTGTTCTGAATTTCAGGCAATTATGCCTTGGAAAAATCTTGTTATTTTTCATTTATTGTGTTGGAGACAAACCAGGTCCTTTCAATCAAAACAGAATGCTTCTTAATCCTGGGGAATTTTCTTGTATAATTCTCTTCCATTTTACTTTTTTTCAATTCCTATTAGATAATAGGAATAATGGCTTGCCATTTTTTTTAATCTTTTTCATTTTCTGTTCCTCATTCCATTTTCAAAGATTTTCTCAATTTTCTCTTCTAGACATATTGAGTTCTACATTTGTCATATTTTAAATTCTTTGAACTATTTTTATTTTCTGCATGTTTCTTATACTGTCATGCACATTTCATGGACAAAATTTGTTGTATCTGAGGTTTATTTTTTTGTTTTTATTTTAATTCCAGTTAAGTGTTATATTACTTTCAGGTGTACAATATAATGATTCAAAAATTACACACATTACCTGGTGCTTATCATGCCAAGTGCACTCCTCAATCCCCATCGCTTACTTAACTCATCCCCCCACCCACCTCCCCTCTGATGACCATCAGTTTGTTCTCTATAGTTAAGACCCTGTTGCTTGGTTTGTCTTTCTCCCTATGCTAGTTTGTTTTGTTTCTTAAATTCCGCATAGGAATGAAATCATATGGTATTTGTCTTTTTCTGACAGGCTTACTTCGCCTAGCATGATACTCTCTAGGTCCACCCATGTAGTTGCAAATGGCAAGATTTCATTTTTTTGTGTGTGTGGCTCAATAATATTCCATTGCATGCAATGGCTATTGTGTGTGTGTGTATATATATATATATATATATATATATATATATACACACACACACAAACACCACTTTGCATGTACACACACACATATATATACACATATACATACCACATTGCATATACATATCATTGCATATATATATATATATATATATATATATACACACACACACACACACCACATCTTCTTTATATCTATCTATATACCACATCTTGTTTATCCATTCATCAGTCAATGGACACCTGAGCTGTTTCCCTGATGGTAAGTGCTGATGAGCATCTTTTCATGTGCCTATTGGCCTCCTGTATGTTGTCATTGGAGAAATGCCTGTTCATGTCTTCTGCCCATTTTTTAATGGGGTTATTTGGTTTGGGGGTGTTGAGCTGTTTATCTTCTCCCATCACAGAGGTTGCCTTTTAGTTTTGTTGATTGTTTCCTTCACTGTGCCAAAGCTTTCTATTTTGATAAAGTCCCAATAGTTCATTTTTGTGTTTTCTTTGCCTCAGGAGACATATCTAGAAAAAAAGTTGCTATGATGTCAGAGAAGTTACTGCCTGTGTTCTCTTCTAGGATTTTTATGGTTTCAAGTCTTTAATACATTTCAAGTTTATTTTTGTGTATGGTATAAGAAAGTGGTCCAGTTTTCCCAACACTATTTGTTGAAGAGACTGTCTTTTTCCCATTGGATATTCTTTCCTGCTTTGCTGAAGATTAACTGGCTATATAATTGTGGGTTTATTTTTGGGTTTTCTATTTTGTTTCATTGATCTATGTGTCTAATTTTCTGCCAGTACAATACTGTTTTGATTACTACAGCTTTGTAATATAACTTGAAGTCCAGAATTGTGATGCCTCCAGCTTTGCTTTTCTTTTTCAAGATTGCTTTGGTTATTTGGGGTCTTTTGTGGTTCCATATAAATTTTAGGATTGTTTGTTCTAGTTCTGTGAAAAATGATGTTTGTATTTTGATAGGCATTGGAAGTATAAACATTTTAACAATATTTGTTTTTCCAATCCATGAGCATGGAATGTCTTTCATCTGTTTTATGGTTTTCAGAGTATAGGTCTTTCACCTCTTTGGTTAGGTTTCTTCCTAGGTATCTTATTATTTGTGGTGCAATTTTAAATGGGATTGTTTTCTTAATTTCTCTTTCTGCTGCTTCATTACTAGTATATAGAAATGCAACAGATTTCTGTACATTGATTTTGTATCCTTTACTGAATTCGTGTATCAGTTCTAGCAGTTTTTTGGCATAGTCTTTCAGATTTTCAGTATAGAGTATCAGGTCATCTGCAAATAGTGAAAGTTTTACTTTTTCCTTACTGATTTGGATGCCTTTTACTTCTTTTTCTTGTCTGATTGCTGTGCTTAGGACTTATGGTACTATGTTGAAAAAAAAGTGGTGAGAGTGGACATCCTTCTCTTATTCCTGATCTTAGGAGAAGAGCTCTCAGTTTTTCCTCATTAAGGATGATGTTAGCTGTGAGCTTTCCATATACGGCCTTTATTATGTTGAGGTATGTTCCCTCCAAACCTACTTTCCTGAAGGGTTTTTATCATGAATGGATGTTGAATCTTGTCAAATGCTTTTTCTGCCGTTATTGAAATGATCATATGGTTTTTACCCTTTCTCTTACTGATATATCATGTTAATTGATTTGTGAATATTGAACCACCCTTGCAGCCCAGGAATAAATCCCACTTGGTTGTGGTGAATAATTTTTTTTAACGTATTGTAGGATTTTGCTAGTATTTTGTTGACGATTTTTGCATCTGTGCTTATCAGAGATACTGGCTTATAGTTCCCGTTTTCATGGTGTCTTTATCGGGTTTTGGTATTAGGGTAATGCTGGCCCCATACAATGAATTTGGAAATTTTGAATGGTTTGAGGAGAATAGGTATTAACTCTTCATCTTGAAGCCATCTGGTCCTGGACTTTTGTCAGGAGTTTGTGATTACTGATTCAATTTCTTTGTTGTGTAATTGGTCTGTTCAAATTTTCTATTTCTCCCTGTTTCAGTTTTGGTAGGTTATATGTTTCTAGGAATTTATCCATTTCTTCTAGGTTGTATATTCTCATAACTGTTTTGTATTTCTGTGGTGTTGGTTGTTTTCTTTTTTTCTCATTTGTAATTTTGTGTCCTTTCTCCTTGATACATCTGACTATTTTCATCTACTTGATTTATGTTGGTTTTCTCTTAGGTTTCTTTTTTCCTATTTGTTATAGTCATTTCTATATTTGAGGTTTCCCTTATGTCAATTGCTACTTAGCTGCTTGTGTTTCAAAGTGAGACACAGTGTGGCTGTCTTGGACCTCTGCGTGCCTCAGGTTTGAGGTTCGGCCCACTCTCACATTCATTGGGAAATCCATGACTGTCAAAATCTGCACATTAGTGTTCTTGGAAGGATCACATTCCCCAGAAGGAAATTCTCTGATCTATTGCCAGAGGAATCATAATACTGGCTGAATTCCAGAGCTCAGTGGGTCCCTGGGCAACAGAACTGAGTGCAGAGCATATATTTTTACTTAATCCTTCTGCATCATTGTGGTACCCACTCCACCTGTACCTGGTGAGTCAGAGTCTAGAGCCCCTTTGCTTCCACCTCCTCAGAATAACTTCCATCCTTCTGCTGGCCAGGGGAAAAGCAAGTGGCATCTGGTTACATTTATTCATAATTCAGCCCATTGTGTTATTTTCCCAGCTTCACATTTTTTCCAGTTGAGTTTTCTTTTCCCTAGTGCTTTCATTTTAGTGGAATTTAGTGAGGGAGGTAAGATAAATCATATGCTTATTTTTTTTTTTTAAAGATTTTATTTATTTGAGAGAGAGAATGAGAGAGAGCACATGAGAGGGGGTAGGGTCAGAGGGAGAAGCAGACTCCCTGCCGAGCAGGAGCCCGATGCGGGACTCGATCCAGGGACTCCAGGATCATGACCTGAGCCACCCAGGCGCCCCCCCCCTTTTTTTTTTTTGACCAAAGGCTATTCACACTCCTTTTTGCTTTTTTTGTTTAATATTGTAACAGCCCAATAATTTTAGGACTGGAAAAACATGCTCTCTCTTGGTTTCTATTCAGTAGAGTCACTCAAGCATCTATTTTAAGATGGTCTGGATAGATGACAAAATATTTTCTTTTAGATATGCTTGGATTATTTAGATTTGGGGGGAATATTTTAAATTAGGTAAAATTGGGGTGCCTGAGTGGCTCAGTTGGTTAAGCGTCTGCCTTCGGCTCAGGTCATGATCCCAGAGTCCTAGGACCTAGCCCCACGTCGGGCTTCCTGCTCAGTGGGGAGCCTGCTTCTCACTCTCCCTCTGTCTGCCACTCTCTCTGTCAAATAAATAAATAAAATCTAAAAAAAAGAGGTAAAAATAAATTGCATGATCTTTTAAAAAAAAAATGAATGTTGCCTTATCTTTTAGGAAACTAGAATAGTTGCTTACTTTCCTGTAATAGCAGATGGGTGGTTATTTCCTTTATAAACAAACATTTCAGTAAATGAGGTTTGATAAGAAAGTAATTCAAATAGACTACTTTTGTAAAGTGCTCTTGCTTCTCAAAGTATGTTTTAGGCTGCTATAACAAAATACCATAGAAAATAAATGTCTGTTGTTTAAGCCACCTAGTCTATTTCAGAGGCTAGAAGTCGGAGATCAGGGTGATACATGGTCAGGTGGTTGGTGAGGGTCCTTTTTTTTGGTTTGTAGACAGCCACCTTCTTGCTGTGTGCTCGCATGGACTTTCCTCAGTGCATGTTCATGGAAAGGAAAGCTCTCTTCTTCTAATGGCACTAATCCCATCATGTGGGTACCACCCTTGTGGTACTATCTATTTTCCAGAGGCCCCTCCTCCAAATACACTAAGGCTTCAATATATGCATTTGAATGGGGAGGGGGTACAAACATTCACTCTATATTATATATGAATAAATATTTATTCTACATGTACCTCCTGTTCCTCATAATTTATGGGGTATATTTCCAAATTATAAAACCAATATTCTGCCTGTCTTATTCATTTAAAGGGCTTTACTGAATAAGGGTTAATGGTTTAGGCTCTGGAACCATACAGCTGGGGTTGAAATCCTAAGTATGCTAACTAACAGTGGCAAGGTATGTGATATTTGTGTATTTATTACCTATTCTATATCATGAGGAGGAGAATAAAGCCTTCGAAAGCCTGTTTGGGGAATTAGATAAGTTAATAGGTACAAAGCACTTACTACAGTGCCTAGAAGTTGTAACTGACACTAGTAGTAGTATATTAAAGTTATAATTAAGTTCTGACATTATTAGTGGTATACTAAAAACAGCTCTGGAGATATTAATGAAAATAATGGAAAACAATGTTCCCTGGATGTCATTTAGGAAATAGTTGCATCAGTTTTGATTTCATGCTTTTCTGTTCATATTTAAAAAAATATATATGATCTATTCAAAGACTGTTTCACATCCCTTTCAGGATGGCCCTTTGGAAGCACAATGTGCAAGATCAGTGGATTCATCCAGGGAATATCAGTTGCGGCTTCAGTCTTTACTTTAGTTGCGATAGCTGTGGATAGGTAAGTCAGCACCAAAATCTGAATCTAGTGAAAAACGTATAACCTACTAAATTCAGTTATACCTGCCCAATATTATAATATCTACTCTTTTAAGAGCATGGCATATATCTGCTAAAGGTTCAGTAATAAAATAAAACTATTAAAATTTCCATTTTTTAAATTAAATAATTAGGATGACATGTGTCTTAGTTTGGGCTGCTGTCACAAGATGCCATAGAGTATGTGTCTGAAACAACAGAAATTTATTTCTCACAGTTCTGGAGGCTGGGCAGTCCAAGGTCAGGATGCCAGGAGCTTCTGTGTCTGGTGAGAGACCTTTTCCTGGTTTGCAAAAGGCCATCCTCTCTGTGGAACCAGGAGCTCTAGTCTCCTCTTTTTACACTAATCCCATCATGGGGACACCACCCTTTTGATCTCATCTGAACCGAATTACCTCCATCTACCATTTGAAACCCTAACCCTTATTCAAGGTATGAATTTTGGGGGGACACAAACATAAAATCCATAACATCATAGTTATACTGTTTTTCACTAGAACCTTCACTTTTCTAATGGTGGAAAATGTGGTGAAATAAATCTGAAATTTTATCCAGATTTTAAGAGAAAATGTACTAATACATTCATTTACACATAGTGTTGAGGTGTGCCTGTCCTGGGCTGTATATCATCTAAAACATATCAGACAGGGGCACCTGGGTGACTCAGATGTTAGGTGTCTGCCTTCAGCTCAGGTCACAATCTCCAGGTCCTAGGATTGAGCCCCAGGTCGGGCTCTCTGTTCCTCAAATGGATAAATAAAATCTTAAAACAAATTAGACAAAGTGCTGCCTAAAGAGACAGACACATTAACAAATACTTAATAATACTCTCTAACATAACAACTGTACAAAGGAGAAAGTGATCAAGTTACCTCTCAGGACAGAGAGTGTTGGGTTCACATCCTGATCCCTCAAGATTTAGAAATTAACCTTGAGAAGAAACAGAGGAAAGAGCATCTCTTAAGACAGGGATATATACCCCTCATCAGGCTCCCTGCTCGGCAGGAAGCCTGCTTCTCCCTCTCCCACTCCCCCTGCTTGTGTTCCCTCTCTGGCTGTGTCTCTCTCTCTCTGTCAAATAAAAAGAAAGAAAGGGATATATATATATAGGGCACTTGAAATAGGAGGATATTTATCAAGAAAAGTGCAGAGAGGCAGGCCAGCTAGAACATGGGAGGGTGGAATGGCGGATTAGGTGTGACCACACGTAGGTTTTCCATGGGCCTGTCTTCCATTTGTCCTGAAGACAGCAGGGAGCTACTGAAGTCTTTTATACAGGGGAATAATGACTAGATTTTCATTTTAGAAAAACAGAAAGGGTTTGGAGTTATGTAAGATTGGAGAAAGGAAGAACAGTTAAACTTTTGTAACAACCAAGATGGGAGAGGATGTAAGGCAATGGCAATTGAGAGAGATTTGAGAGGGAAACTGAACAATGACCCCCAAAATTGTTGACATCAAAAAACAACTTGGTAGATTCTATTTTCAATATAAATCTAAGACCCTATCTTATAGATCTAGCTTTTTGGTTTCCATGTAGAGAGAATAGAATTTACAATATATGCTAACCAAGAAATGCCAAAGATAGCTCCCAAATTTTAATGTAAAAAGCTATTTCCAAATTTACTACATCCTGTTACTACTACTTTTTTGCATACTAATTTATACTAGTAAATAATGCTACTACTAAATTATGTTGTTATGAATGTTTATAATACTATTACAATTATTTATCTCTACCATGAATAAAAAAATATCCTTTGCATTTTCTACTTGAATCTTGAGCTTATCAGGTTTACTTTCACATTGCATTTAGTATTAAATATCCCTAAGTTACTCTTTCACTGTTACAGAGATTTCATTTTAAAAAACAATAAGTATATTCAATGGATAACTGTATGCTGGCTAAAATCAATTAACTAGGTCAATGTATATCAAAATGCATAAATCTGAAAAGCATACAATCTCAAAGCTATAAAATGATACATATAATATGGTGCCATAATATAGAATTTAAAATGTTCTAAATGCAGACTAATACTGTCAAAGCATAAAAACATCGACAGGATGGAATAGGATTAGGATTGAATAGAGCTACCAAAAAATTTCATCTGTATCTCTCACATTTTAGGTCTTTTAAAAAGTGATGAAACCATGGTTCCCCTGCCGTGACATACCCTTTGCTCTCTGCCTTCCCATCCATGTATCATTTCTCTATAGTTTCAGTTATCTATTGCAATATAACAAGTCACCTCCCAAGACAAACCACTTAGTGGCTCATGATGCTCATGAATTTATGATGAGGGAAGCTTCACTGATTGGAAACATATACCTTGTCTCTGCTCCACTTGGCATCAGAGAGGGAGTTCTAGGGCCAGGAATGCAGCCTTTCCCTTATGTTGGTGCCCAGACTGGGAAGACTTGAACAGCTAGGAGATAGAACTGGGGCTTTTCAAGCCCTACATGGGCTCCACTGCATGGCAGGTTCAAGGTAGCTGAACTTCTATCAGTCCAAGGCATGTGTGTCCTAAGAGAACATGCCAGTGAAAGTCATGCAGTGTCCCTTCTGCATCCTATTCATTAGAAGTGAGTCACAAAGTCCATTCAATGGACTTTGGAAGGCATGTTCAAGAATTTAGACCTGTTTTAAAACCACCGCACCTTCATCTCTCAACTACTGGCACCCAAATGCCTTTTTCAGGGTCTCTTCTACAAAAAAAATCTCCCAAACCTATTTCTCTAGATTAGGTCTTTCTCCTAAATTTCATATTTATGTTTCTGAATAATTTCACCTGAACATCCAACAACAACCACCTCTAAACAGACCCAGAATTGAACTTTCTTCACTACCAGTCCTCCACAAAAAAAAATAAACGAAAAGCTCTTTTTCTCATTTTCCCCAGTCAGGGAATGGCAGGATCACATATCCAATCTAAGTGAAAATCTTGAGATTTATCCTTGAACCTTCCTTTTCTCTCCAACTTCTTTCTAGTCACTCTTTAAATCCCATCAGTTCTGGGTGCTCACTGGTCCTGAACAAGGCACCATCCCCCATTGCTTGAGCTAGAATACTGAGATTTTTTTTTTCCCTAACCGGTTGTCATGATTAATTTTATTTGACTGTGTCACGGGGAGCCCAGATATTTGGTCAAACATTATTCTGGGTGTGTCTGGTTGGACTAACATTTGAATCAATAGGCTGAGTAAAAGATTGAATAAGGGCCACCCAGATTAGGGAGCTCAATCAGCTGAAGGCCCAAATACAAACAAACAGAAAGGCTGACCTTCCTGCAAGTAAGAGAGTATTCCTCCTGCCTGACTTTTTGAGCTGAGGCCTCAGTCTTTCTTTTTCTGTCTTCTGACTAGAACTACATTAGCTCTTCTGGGGTTTGAGCCTGATGGCTTTTAGAGTGTAACATATCCATGGCTGTCCTGTTCTCAAGCCTTTGGATATGAACTGGAACTATACCATTGGCTCTCCTGTGTCTCCATTTTGCCCCAACTGCAGATCTTGGGACTTCTCAACTTCCATAACCGCATGAGCCAATCCCTTAAAATAAATATCTTTCTATATATTTATACATACTGTTGGCTCTGTTCCCCTAGAGAACCCTGACTAATGCAATGGCCAAGTCTAAACTCTAGCATGATTTTAGCATAATTACACAATATTTTCATTGACTATTTCCTGGCAGAGAGCATTTTCTTCATGTTCATCTTTGTCTATTTGTTGAATAAACGAAAAAATATATGAAGCCCCAATAGTTGGTTTACAAAAAGAACAAGATACCTAGAATTGTGCCTATGAAGTTACCCATAATTTAAGGATGAGTAGATGGGGAGACTCATTAATTAGAAGACTAAAAGAAAATTTGGAGGTTAAGACAGCAGACTTTACACGTGAAATAAAGGACAACAGAGCAAGCAATGTTCAAGTTAATTAGTATATGAAGAGATGTCAGATAAATTAATATGGAGTTGCTGCTGAGCCACTAAAAGCTTTGTTTTCTTATCTGCAGATCTGGAAAGTAATAATTTTCATATTTCCACTTTACAGAGTCATTACAAAAACGAAAGATTAAATAGGTGATAGTACTTTGAAAAATATAGTATTATATAAATGTATATGGTATGATTATAACTATCATAGTGAGTATGAATAATGCCGAGACTCGCAGTAGCAAAATTGCAGTTAAATGAAATCAGGGTTATGCTAGGTACTGACATTGAATTTCCATGCTCATCAGAGGACATAGAACTTCTGGAAGGCATGTAATCAGAACTCATAATGGAAACTCTCAGACTGTTATAGCTGTGAATCAAGCACCAAAACACTTAGTGGCCTGAAACAAAAATGCTTAAACATTTGTCATGATTCTATGGTTTGGTTGGGTGCCTCTGTGTCATCACTCAGGCTTCTATTTATGTCATGCTTGCTAATGTTCATTTGGCCAAGCACAAAGCACAGAAGGTCATGAAGGAGAGTTTAACAATATGGACTTATGTGTAGTTGTGGGCAAGATTTTTTTACTTTTTCTAAGCCTATTTTGCCATCTTTTAAGTGGGGAAGTTTAAAAAGAGTCTGGAACAGAATACTAAATATTCATGTTCAATATCTGCTAGTTACCACAGTCACCTATTATTAATAGTGACTAATATAGTGTCTGATACTCAACTTATTCATATTTTGAGTTGAAATTTGTATCACTCACAAAAAATATCAATGCATGCTTCTCTATTGCTAATGGTAACTTTGTTTTTGAGGGGAACATGAGTGGGAGAATTAAATTTAATTCACAACTTGGTCAGAAGGTATAAGGCAGTGCTCCACTGATACTTGCCTTTAACTACAGGTTCCGGTGCATTGTCTACCCTTTTAAACCAAAGCTCACTATCAAGACAGCATTTGTCATTATTGTGATCATTTGGGTCCTGGCCATTGCCATTATGTCCCCATCTGCAATAATGTTACATGTACAAGAAGAAAAATTTTACCAAGTGAGACTCAACTCCCAGAATAAAACCAGTCCAGTCTACTGGTGCCGGGAAGACTGGCCAAATCAGGAAATGAGGAAGATCTACACCACTGTGCTGTTTGCCAACATCTACCTGGTTCCCCTGTCCCTCATTGTCATCATGTATGGAAGGATTGGAATTTCACTCTTCAAGATGACGGCGCCCCACACAGACAAACGGAACCAGGAACAGTGGCACATGGTGTCGAAGAAGAAGAAGGTCATTAAAATGCTCCTGATCGTGGCCCTGCTTTTTATTCTCTCCTGGCTGCCTCTGTGGACACTGATGATGCTCTCAGACTACACTGACCTGTCTCCAAATGAACTGCGGGTCATCAACATCTACATCTACCCTTTTGCACACTGGCTGGCCTTTTGCAACAGCAGCGTCAATCCCATCATTTATGGTTTCTTCAATGAGAATTTTCACCGTGCTTTCCAAGATGCTTTTCACCTCCAGCTCTGCCAAAAAAGAGCAAAAGCCAAGGAAACCTACGCCCTAAGAGCTAAAGACAATGTGATTATAAATGCATCTCATCAGTTAGCCCAGGGACCTACTGTTCAAAATGCACATGAGGAAAATTTGCCGTGTAGGAAAAGTGCTGAAAAACCCAAACAAGAATTGACGATGGAAGAATTAGGGGAAGCTATCCACAGCAATGAGATTTTAAAAGAGCTGGTATGATGATTTTAACTATACTGTGTGTTATATATAGAAATACTCTTGCTTTAGCTTTGTACTTCAATTGTTTCTGAGAATGTTCTAAAGAAAAAATGTACTAAAAGACCTCTATGAACAGAAATGAAAAAAAAGCAGTCTTATGTTCATATTCAATCTTATGGTATATAAAATATATAGATACTCACATACAAATTTGCCTGGATAAAACCATTTTCTAGGAATAATTTTCAAAGCTTGACCTTTTCCATTTTAGCCTTTTGTATATGAGTCAACCATGTGTATTATGGGTATACCAATAAACACAACATACACACACACCCATTTTCCCCAAATGGTGATAAATGGGCAATTCTTTGCATAAGAGTACATTTTGTCAATTCCATCTTTGCTTTTGGAGTTTGTATTTTAAAAGCACAAATAATTCTGCAGTCTAAAATTCCCTTAGCTTTCTTAGAACTAAGAACTACAATAGCAAATAGACACTATTTCTTTGTGTTTAAAGGTTGATTTTTTTCTTTTAACGAATATAAAGTTGGTGAAATCATAACATTGTTGGCTTTTTAATATTTTCATAAATAGGGGTGCCTGTGTGGCTCAGTTGGTTAAACATCCGACTCTTGTCAAATATTTTTTATTATTTTTAGTTTTTGATTTCAGCTCAGGTCATGATCTCCAGGTCCTGGGATCCAGCCTGTGTTGGGCTCCCAGCTCAGCAGGAAGTCTGCTTCTCCTTCTGTCTGCCCCTCCCCCTGCTCGTGCTCTCTCTCAGAATGAATAAAATTCATGCACTAGCTGAACCCATGTTTTTTTTTTTTTTTTTAAAGATTTTATTTATTTATTTATTTGACAGAGAGAGAGATAGCGAGAGCAGGAACACAAGCAGGGGGAGTGGGAGAGCGAGAAGCAGGCTTCCAGCCGAGCAGGGAGCCCGATGTGGGACTCGATCCCAGGACCCTGGGATCATGACCTGAGCCACCCAGGCACCCCTGAACCCATGTTTCTTACAGAGATGACTCAGGACCCCAATTTGCCCCCCTCTCTGAGAGAATCTCTGACATAAAGAAGCAAATCCTTGAACAATGCAGCAGTTGGCAGAAGAATGACAACTCTCCTCTCTAGTGCTTAGTCAAAGATGTTCAACAATCATTAAAAGACTCCCATAAAGTCTGTACAGAACAGGACCAATTATTCCAGATTTCCTGCTGGGCACAGCATTTAAACCCGGCACTCTTACTGAATTTATAAGTTAGTACCACTGTTAAAAAGAGACTTGCAAACCCTTGGATTCTGCTATGTTTCAATTATGTAATGATAACAGCTGTAAATGCTAGCTTTTACTCTAGGGTGAGATTAGTCCCTAGAAAATTTGAAAATATAATAGTTTGGCAAACAAAAATAAATCTCTTGGTTTAGACCTATTGTGTTTTTCCAGTCATTTATGTGGTTCAAGCTAAAAGTCTTTCAACATTATAGGCCTTTGAGAAAATAACTGTTGAGTTTTCAACTGAATTGAGCTATGCAATATCTTAATATACAAGTGTTATTTCCTGCAACCAGGAAGGGCAACTTCTGAAGTTTATGTATAGAATTTGATCTTATATTCCTTTGCCCTCATTTACTAAAATACTATGGGCGGTAGATGTTGAAGACTATTTTGTTAGACTATTTTCTGATGGGCATCCTCACATTCTACCAGCACCTCAAACTCATAACTAAACCCCACACCCGTACCTGTCATCAACCTACCTTTTACCCACTTTAACCCCCTTTCACATGTGTGTTTCCACCAACAGTCTGCTTATGACCATGCAGGTATTCTCTAAGGTGATATATATATATATTTTTTTTTTTTTTTAAAGATTTTATTTATTTATTTGACAGAGAGAGACACAGCAAGAGAGGCAACACAAGCAGGGGGAGTGAGAGAGGGAGAAGCAGGCTTCCCGCTGAGCAGGGAGCCTGATGTGGGGCTCGATCCCAGGACCCCGTGATCATGACCTGAGCCGAAGGCAGACGCTTAACGACTGAGCCACCCAGGTGCCCCGGTGATATATTTTCTTGACCACGCTCATTTTCTTGAGTCCTCACAAACAGAGTTGTTAATATCCATATTTTTACTAACAACCTGTTCAAGACAACCTAAGCCACAGAGTATTGTTTCCAGACCTTTAGACCCAGTGGAATTTGCCTGACTGGATTTCAAAATTTCTTGGGATTGGTGAATGCTTTTTCTTCCATGTTCTCCCTTTTTGACAGATATGCCATAGAACTGTTACTCTATGCTTGTATGCGTGTTTTGGGAGCAAATAACCTGCTTCTTTAGTTTTAGAGGTCCATAGATGGACAGAAATTGTGCCACTAAATTTGTGGTATTCTTTCTTATAGTTAATTCTTTGGTACAAAGTGTATTTTTCATAAGAGAAAAATATAAATGTTTTTATAGTGTTTAAGCCGTTTTTCCATTCAATCATCTCTCTGCCTGGTTTGTGCTCTAGCTCCTTAAGGGATTCGAGACAGAGAATGCCCTCCCTTCTAGGTAGCAGCCAGCTCTACTGGATTGGTTGCCTGTGCTACTCCCTCGCTTAGGGACTGTGCTGTGATGCATTGCCTCCCTCTGGGTAGGAAGTTTGGGGGGTGGGGGGGGGGGGGGGAAATGGCCTTTGAATTATACCATGCACAGATTAAACACAAGTTCAATTCAGCAAACAAATTCATAAAATAAGAAAAATCCAGCTTTGATGAACTTGTACTCCGAAGAACATAAAAAGCTATATGAATTTCAGTATAGATATGTTTTATGTTTCAGTTTCTAATCACAACATGGAACAAGGATCAGCATGGTCAGTGGTTAAGGCCAGCATGGCACAAAGGTAGTATGTGTGGTAGTTAGGATGACAGATATTAGAGAAGGGCAGACAGGTTCAAATCAAGGATTCTCTGCTTGTTACCAACTGCATGAGTATGTGCAAATTACTTAATCCCTCTGTGTGCTGGTGTCTTCGTCTGTAAAATGGAGTGATAATAGTACCTGTTCATAAGGTTGTCCTTAAATGAGTTATATTACATAAAGCATTTGAAACAGTGCTTAGTCTTCAAATAATCATGTGTGTAATTTATGTACCAAATATTCAAGTGGAAAAAGTCAAATTTCTTACTGGATAAAAAAATAAAAGTAAAGGGAGTTTCTTCACTTGATACATAATCCCTGAGTATTTGCATATAAGCTTTTACTTATGTCACATACTGACTGACTTACAGAGGCTGACATATATATGTAACATATAAAGTGAAAATGGAAAAAAGTAAATGTAAGTGAACGTCTCAAGCCTGGAGGAAAGACAGTGGGCTAAAGATGGATAAGAAATATGCATCACTTCTCTGTACATAGCATATGTGTTTTGTCATGTATTTGTCTTCCTCTTTAAACTATGGACTTTTGAGGGTGAAGAAGCAGCTTTTTAATCTTTGCATCTCTAGAGCTCAGCATGTTGTCCTGAACATGCAGGTGAATAATAACTGATTTTAAGTAAATTGAATATCAGAACAAGTATTCTTATGCATTTGTTACTATACCATCTTCATTAGGATAGAACATTATGATCTGTAACTGTGAATTGTAATAAAATAAATAAAACATTTCCCTGGTAAGAACTATTGTTTTTCAATTAAATATTTCTCATAAATACATTACTGAACAGTACTTTTGATTTTACTGTAAAATCCAAAGTGTAATGATGAGTAAAATTTCAGATAAAGAACTTTGCCAGGAATTTTATTACTAGTTTTTTAAATAAGTTATTTAATTTCTGAAAATATATTTTAAAAATTTTAGAGTCTGACTTCTGAGTAAGATGGTGGAATAGGAGGATCCTAAGCTTACCTCATCCTATGGATATACCTAGATAACACCCACATCCATGTAAATAACCCAGAAAACAACCCAAAGACTGGCAGAACAGACTCTCTATACCTAAATGTAGAGAAGTAGGCCACGTCGAAAAAGGTAGGAAGGGCTAATGTATAGTCAGAAATCAAATTGACTGGCAAGACTGTCCATGGGAGAGAGGAACATCACAGGCATGAGAAAGAGAGGAGCAGACCTCACATCAGCCACCCCAGGCACAGAGGACCCACGCAGGAAGACGAATCCCTATGTTTGGCTTTGAAACCAGAGGGGCTTAACTTTTTGAGTTCTTACAGTCAGTGGGGCTTAACAATTAGAAGCTTAAAAATAGTGGACTCCCCTCTGGGAGAGCTGGAGGGCAATAGGAAACTGAATCCCTGTCCTTAAAGAGACAGCGTAACAAACAGCCCCACTGATATATAGCATAGAAACAGAAGTTTGAAAAACACCTATGGTATATGGGAAAAAGATTTGTTTACTAATCTCAGAGTATGTGTTAGAGGGACAGGGATCTTTAGGAGACTTTAAGAACAGAACTGCTGACAGGTGCTATTTCCCTCACTCACCTCAGCACACCCAGTCCCTGTGCTCTTCCCCAGCCTGCCCCCTCCAGCTGGGCCTCACCAGTTCTCCAGAACAACTACAGATCCCTCCCACAGCAGACCAGGACACACCTTGCTAAAACCACACAGCTGGCCCCACACCGTCTTGTAAGCCTGACTCTTCCAACCTACCATCAGCAAGAGTCCATCTAAAGCATGGCATTGTGCAAGCAACACCTAGAGGGGCTGGCACCAGTCCAAAGTGACTCCTACCCAGGGAGAGGAAGAAAACCACACACAAAACTTTGGGTCCCAGACATTTGGTCTCATTGCAGTCCCTGCCAACCAACAAAAGCTTCTCAGGGCACAACACAGGGAGAGTGCCCTGCAGACTGGTGTGACCCCAGTTCTGACAAACCCTGCTCTGACCCAACTCAAGCCTAAGGCAGCCCAGGTGGCCCACCAATACCACAGGGACCAAACTGCCCACAACAGGCAAAGAGAACTACTGTGGACAATTGGACTGAAGACTAATTCAGCTTAGTCGTAACAGTAGGGCACACACACAGCACACAGAGGAGACACCCCTGAAGCACCAGGTTCCAGTGACTAGGGGGCACTGCACTGCCAGGCACTATAGGGCCTCTTCTTCATATGGCCACTACTTTCAAGAGCAGGAGACATAGGTGACTTTACTAACACACAGCAACAGACACAGAGAGTTAGACAAAATGAGGAGACAGAGGAATAGGTCCCAAATGAAATAACAGGACAAAATCACAGCAAGAGAGCTAAATGAAATGGACATAATGTGCCTGATAGAGAATTTAAAGTAATGGTCATAAATATAAACAATGGACTTGAGAAAAGAGTGGAGGACCTCAGTGAGACCCTCAACAAAGAGAAAACATAAAAAGGAACCAATTAGAGAGGAGAATTCAATAAGTGAAATTAAAAATACATGAGAGAATAAATAGTAGACTACAGGAAGCAGAACGGATCAGCAACCTGGAGAATAAGGTAATGGAAATCAAGCTGAACAGGAGAAAGAAAAAATAATAATAAAAAATGAAAATAGACTAAGGGAACTCAGTGACACCATCAAACATAATAACATTTGAATTATAGGGATCCCAGAAGGAGGGGGGGGGCAGAAAATTTATTTGAAGAAATAATAGCTGAAAACTTCCCAAATCTGAGGAAGGAAACAGAAATCCAGATTCAGGAGACAGAGAGTCCCCAAAAAAATCAACCCAGGGAGGTGCACACCAAGACATACAGTAATTAAAATAGCAAAAAGTAGTGATAAAGAATTCCAAAAGCAACAAGAGAAAACAGTTACATACAAGGGAAACCCCATAAGGCTATCAGCTGATTTTTCAGCAGAAACTTTGCAGACCAGAATAGAGTGACATGATATATTCAAAGTGGTGAAAGAAAAAGCCTAGAAGCAAGAATACTCCATCAGTCAAGGTTATCATTAAGTATACAAGAAGAGATGAAGAGTTTCCAAGAAAAATATAAGATAAAGGAATTCAGCAGCACTAAACAAGCCTTACAAGAAATGTTAAATGGGATTCTTTGAGTGGAAAGGAAAGACCATAAGCAGGAATAAGAAAAGGACACACAGGGGTAAAATTAAGTATACCTATAAAAAGGGAATCACAAAGTAAAATGATGTAAAGTATGACACTATATATCTAAAATGTGGGGAGGAAAAAGAAGTAAAAATTTAGTACTTTTAGAATGAGTTCAAACTTAATGATTTAAATGACTGCTATATGCATAAGATGTTATATATAAACATAGTAAGCACACACACACAAAAACCCCAGAAATATGCAAAAAATAAAGAGAAAGGAATACAAGTATAACACTAAAGAAAGCCAGCAAACCATGAGAGCAAGAAAACAAAGGAAAGAGAACTGCAAAAAACAATCATAAAACAAGTAACAAAATGGCAATAAGTACATATCTATCAATAATTACTTTGAATGTAAATAGACTAAATACTCCAATCAAAAGACATATGGTGACAGAATGGGTAACAAAAAAAGCAAGACCCATCCATATGCTACCTACAAGAAACTCATTTCAGACTCAAGACACATGCAGATTGAAAGTGAAGGAATAGAAAAGCATTTATCATGCAAATGGAAGTGAAAAGAAAGCTGGGGTAGCAGTACTTATATCAGAAAAAGACTCTGAAACAAAGACTATCACAAGAGACAAAGGACACTACATAATCATAAAGGAAACAACGAACAAAAAGATGTAACAATTGTAAATATTCATGCACCCAACATGGAAGCACCTAAATACATAAAGCAACTACTTAGAAACATAAAGGAAGAAATTGATAGTAATACAATAATAGTAGGGGACTGTCACACCCCACTTACATCAATGAATAGATTACCCAAACAGAAAAGCAACAACTAAACAGTGGCTTTGAATGACACATTGGACCAGACAGACTTAACAGGTACATTCAGATCATTCCATCATAAAACAGCAGAATACACATTCTTTTTAAGTTCACATGGGACATTTTCCAGAACAGTTTATATGTTAGGCCACAAAATAAGTTGGCAAATACAAAAAGATTGAAGTTTTTTTCTGACCACAGTGCTATGAAACTATAAATCAACCAAAAGAAAGTCTGGAAAGAACACAAATACATGGAGGTAAATAACATTCTACTAAACAAGAAATGGGTCAACCAAGAAATCAAAGAGGAAATCAAAAAATACCTGGTGACAAATGAAAATGAAAAAACAATGGTCCAAAATTTGGGGGATGTAGCAAAAGGTATTCTAAGAGGGAAGTTTACAGCAAGAAAAATGTCAAATAAATAACCTAACTTTAGACCTAAAGGAGCTAGAAAAAAACAAACAAAATGCAAAACCAGTAAAAGGAAGGAAATAATAAAGATGAGAGCAAAAGTAAACAAAATAGAAACAAAAAACCCACAACAAAACAGATCAAAATAGAAGTAAAAAAACCCACAATGAAACCAGGAACTGGTTCTTTGAACAAATCAGCAAAATTGATACACTTAGCCAGACTCATCAAAAACAAAAACAGAGACAGAGAGAGGACTCAACCAAATCAGAAATGAAAGAGGAGAAATTACCACTGATACCACAGAAATATAAAGGATTATAAGAGATTATGAAAAATTATATGCCAACAAAGTGGACAACCTAGAAGAAATGGATAAATATAGAAACATAACTTCCTAAAACTGACTCAGGAAGATACATAAAATTTGAACAAACCAATTACCAGCAATGAAATAAAATCAGTAATCAAAAAATTCCCAACAAACAAAAGCTCAGGACTAGATGGCTTTACAGGTGAATTCTATCAAACATTTAAAGAAAAGTTAATACCTATTTTTCTCAAACTATTACAAAAAATAAAAGAGGAAGGAAAGCTTCCAAATTCAACCGATGGGGCCAGCATTACCCTGATACCAAAACCAGATAAAGACACTGCAAAAAACTGAACTACAGGCCAATATCTCTCATGAACATAGATGTAAAAATCCTCAACAAAATACAAGCAAATTAAATCCAACGATACATTTTAAAAATTCATTCACCACAATCAAGTGAGATTTATTCCTGGGCTGTGAGGATGGCTCAATATTCACAAATCAATCAGCATGATACATCACATCAACAAGGAAAGGAAAAAAACATGATTATTTTGATAGAGGCAGAAAAAGCATTTGACAAGTACGACATCCATTCATGACAAAAATCCTCAATAAAATAGGTTTAGAGGAAACCATACCTCAACATAATAAAGGCCATATATGAAAAACCCACAGTCACCATCATACTAAATGGTGAAAACCTGAGAACTTTCCCTCTAAGATCAGGTTCAGGACAAGGATGTCCACTCTCACCACTTCTATTCAACATAGTATTAGAAGCCCTAGCCACAGCCATCAGACAACAAAAAGAGATAAAAGGCATCCAAATTGGTAAGGCAAAAGTCAAACTTTCCTTATTTGCAGATGCATATTATATTTAGGAAACCCTAAAGACTCCACTAAAAACTACTAGAACTGAAAAATGAATTCAGTAAGGATACAAAATCAATATAGAGAAATCTGTTATGTTTCTATATACTAATAATGAAATAGCAGAAAGGAAATTAAGAAAATATCACTAATTATAATTGCACAAAAAATAATAAAATACCTAGGAATACACTTCACCAAGGATGTGAAAGACTTATACTCTAAAAACTATAAAACACTGATGAAAGAAATTGAGGATGACACAAACAGAAAGGTATTCCATGTTCACAGATTGGAAGAACAAATAGTGTTAAAATGTCCACACTACCCAAAGCAATCTACACATTTAATGCAATTCCTATCAAAATAGCAATAGCATGTTTCACAAAACTAGAACAAATAATCCTAAAATTAGTGTGGAGGCACAAAAGACCCTAAATAGCCAAAGCAATCTTGAAAAAGAAAAAACATAACTGGAGCTTTTATGGTCTCAGATTTCTAGTTTTATTACAGAGCTATAGTATTCAAAACATTATCATACTGGCACAAAAATAGACACATAGATCAACAGAATAGAAAGCCTAGAAATAAACCCACAATTATGTGGTCAATTAATCTTTGACAAAAGAGGTAAGAATATACAATGGGAAAAAGACCACCTCTGTAACAAATGGTGTTGGGAAAACTGGACAGCCACAAGCAAAAGAATAAAAATGAACCACTTTCTTATACCATACAAACAAAAAAAACCCTCAAAATAGATTAAAGACCTAAATGTGAGACCTGAAACCATAAAATCCTAGAAAAGATCACAGGCAATAATTTCTCTTACATCAGCCATAGCAACATTTTTCTAGATATGTCTCCTGAGGTAAGGGAAGCAAAAGCAAAAATAAACTATTGGGGCTACATCAAAATAAAAAGCTTCTGCACAGCAAAGGAAATAATCAACAAAACTAAAAGACAACTTACTAAATAGGAGAAGATATTTGCAAATGACATATCCAATAAGGGATTAGTATCCAAAATGTATAAAGAACTGCTACAACTCAACACCAAAAAGCCAAATAATCCGATTTGAAAAGGGCAGAAGACATGAACATTTCTCCAAAGAAGACATAGAGGCCAACAAACACATGAAAAGATGCTCAATATCACTCATCATCAGGAAATCATCAAAACTACAATGAGATACCACCTCACATCTGTCAGAATGGCTAAAATCAACAAGACAAGAAACAAGTGTTGGCAAGGATGTGGGGAAAAAGGAACCCTCATGCACTGTTGGTGGGAACGCAAATTGGTGCAGCCACCATGGAAGACAGTATGGAGATTCTTCAAAAAATTAAAAACAGAACTACCATATGATCCAGTAATTCTATTACTGGGTATTTACCCAAAGAAAATGAAAACACTAATTCAAAGAGATAGGTGCACCCCTGTGTTTACTGCAACATTATTTACAATAGCCAAATTATGGAAGCAACCCAAATGTCCATCCACAGATGGATAGATAAAGAAGTGGTGTATATATATATATACACAATGGAATATTCCTCAGCCATAAAAAAGAATGAAATCTTGCCATTTGCAACAACAGAGGTGGATCTAGAGGGTATAATGCTAAGTGAAATAAATCAGCCAGAGAAAGACAAATACCGTATGATTTCTTTCATGTGTTGAATTTAAGAAAAAACGAAGAAAAAAAGGAGTCAAACAAAAATATAGACTCTAGTGGTTGCCAGAGGAGAGGTAAGTGGGGGGGATGGGTGAAATAGGTGGAGGGGATGAAGCGTACACTTACCCTGATGAGCACTGAGTAACGTATAGAATTGTTGAATCACTATTTTGTACATATGAAATCAGTGTAACTATCAGAGAAGTTATTATTTATCCCCATTCTTACAGGTATGAAGACTGGAACTTAGAGACAGCAAGTAACTTACCTAAAATTGTACAGCCAAACTCAAAGTAAGCTCTGAATGGGATATAGGTCCATGTTTTCCAAAGTCTATGCTCTTTTACCAGCTCATACTTCCAAATGGAGCTTCCTTAAATGTTCCAACATCATAAATATTTCTTACCTCTCAGTATTTCCTATAAATACCTAGTAGCAGCAGAGTAACCAGAAAGATGTGTTTTCTCACCAAGATTGCAGGGGAGAGAACACCATGATAAACAATGCATAATTAATCTCAAACGAATCCGATATTTTACTTAGAATACATTTTTTAGGCCATTTTTTTCCATATAGCAATTTTACCTCTGACAAAGACTACTAAGAGAAGAAAGAAAAACAAAAGAAAGTGAAAACACTTAATTCAAAAAGGTAGATGCACACCTATGTTTACTGCAGCATTATTTATAATAGCCAAGATATGGAAGCAGCCCAAGTGTCCATTGACAGATGAAAGGATAAAGAAGCAGTATGTGTATCTGTGTGTATGTGTATTTATGTATGTATATGTATACACATACACACACACAATGAAATACTATTCAGCCATAAAAATCTTGCCATTTACAACAACATGGATGGATCTAGAGTGTATAATGCTAGTCCGTCAAAGAAAGACAAATACTATGTGATTTCACTCATATATGGAATTTAAGAAACAAAACAAAACAAAAAAGAGATAAACAAAAGAACAGACTCTTCACTATAGAGAATAAACTGGTGGTTACCAGAGGGGAGGTGAAGGGGGATGGGTGAAATAGGTGAAGGGGATTAAGAGTAGACTCATCATGATGAGCACTGAGTAATGCATAGAATTGTTCAATCACTATACTGTACACCTGAAACTAATATAACACTGTACATTAATTGGAATTTAAAAATTTAAAAAATGAGTTTTCTATCAAAAGAAAGCTGATACAAAACTAAAATTTGTTTCTTATGTTAGAAAATGTTTTAGGATTATTGGTTTTTTTTTTTTTAAGATTTATTTATTTGAGAGAGAGAGAGAGAACAGAGGGAGAGTATGAGGGAGAAGCAGACTCCCTGCTGAGCAAGAAGCCTGACACAGGACTTGATCCCAGGACCCTGAGATCACAACCAGAGCCAAAGGCAGAGGGTCAACCGACTGAGCCACCGAGGCGCCCTGTAGGATTATTGGTCTTTTTTATAGGAAATTATAAACAAACGTTTTTCTTTACCTTCTATATAACCTACCTGGAAAAACAAAGATTCTGTTTTGTCTTTATCAGGCCTTTGATTATTTACTGGAAAAAAACTGAATCTATTCAATATTAGAAGAACTAAGACTTTTTAACAACTAGTTAACTTTCTGAATTTACCTATAATGTCTTTAAATGCCACTTTGGTTAAATGGATAACTAAGTATTATTTTCATAATGACCAGTGATCCTATTTAATCAAATGTCCAGATCTTTTGGTATTTGTTGATACACTTCCCAAAATCAAATTCTAAAATAAAGTCTTATAACCTCAAAAAGGGTCCCTGGAACAAGTCAAAGGATTTGTTCTCCTCATAAAAGAGAGATACTAAATAGATGTATTTGATATGTTAAATTACATGGGAAACATTGTCAAATAATTGATGCTAAACCTTCTTAGATTATATTTGTGGAAATAAATATTAAAATAAGCATTCTAGAAATCGTAGGGAACTCCTAAAAATCTGATCTGTCCTGGTATGTTAACCCTTATAATTCTAGTTATTATCCTGAAGTGCTGTATGTCAGAGAAATAACCAAATTTCCTTGTCAATTGCATATTTAAACATTGTGAAAAGAATAAAAAACCCTTTTCAGAATTCTTGTTTGCTGGTTAATCTCCTAAAGTAAAAATAATGTTATTGCTCATTCAAGGCAGTTTGGTGTAAAGGGCATAGACTGGATTTGTAGGCCCTGAGATTTTAACTCTGCAACTTGCCACCTGTATAATTACGGGAGATTTGCTAAGCTATTCTATGACTTATTTTCCTTATTGATGAAAGAGAAAAAACACATTTATCACATTATTTATAGCAAATAACACAGGATTTCATATATATAGAAAACTGGCTATTACCAGTATAAGCAGCAATTAATTTCCAGATATTTGAGTTTGAATGTACGTAAGTAACAACTTATTTAAGCCCAAGGACCAGAGACATTAGTGCAAAGATAGTCTATCAATATTTAAAAGACTTAAGTAGGCTTACTGGAACATAAGTAAATGTTTTCCAATCTTAAGTACTTAAAATAGATCATGTTCCGATTACAGCGTATCTCATCTTGTAATGTTCAAAAAAATTTATCTTTCTTTTTATGAAATTTCAGTTTTTCTGAAGGAAATGATGCTTTGTATGTTCAGATTTTTTTTTTTTTGGACTGATTGTATTGCACTCTGTTATTACTCATGAATAATAGGAAATGTATGTGCCATTAGATAAATATTCCAAAGCACTCTTTATGAAGACAATTTTGAGGGAGGCTGGACAATTACAAGTCATCTCCAAGTTTTATTACTCTAGCAGACATATTACTGTGTAAGCATTTTAATATAAATTCTAAGTTATGGAAGTAAAATTTACATCAAACTACCAGAAATAAAGCCACATGAATTACTCTAATTTTGTGATTTAAAAATTCTAAAAACAAATACCCAGTCTCTTGAAGGGAAAAATAAAATTGCAGATCCTGAGAAAATATTTTCTAATTTTAAGGATATACAATTTTTTCCTCTCAGAGAGTCATGGAATATAGGAATCCGAAGGAAACTTAGACAGCAAGTATGTCCTTATAACTCCAAAAAATTTCACTCAGTCTTAAAAAATCCAAGCTGGTGTAAAATAGTTTACTAGCCTGAATCTCAGAGCTAAAACACCTGTATCCTTTGGGAGTAAAAGGTTTTATTTTGAAGAAGAGTAAAGCAAAAAGAAAAGATAAATTCTATAGAAGAGGGAATACAGAAACAGAGAGAGGATAATGTAGAAACATTCCCCTCAAGAGAAATTTAGAAAGCTAAGGATTTCCTTGACTATAATTAAGGCTTTGCATATGGAGTACCTGTTCCTGGGATTGCAGAGTAACTTGCAGAGCAGACAGTCTTCAGTTAGGCACTGGGAGTCCACTTCCTCAGCACTGGATCTATTATCTCTACATCTTTAGCCTGCTAGACGCCCCTTTTATGGGGATAGAGCCTTACGCAGCTCTGAGTTGACTAGTCTTGTCTTGTCCATTCTAAGGTACTGCTCCCCCTCTAGCTGGGCTGCATGGAAGAAGTCTCTAGTTCCAGGAAGGACAGCAGGAGAAAAGTTCAGGGCCATTGTTTAACTCTGGGTTGGAAATACCACTCGTTTCTCTATTCCTGTCGTTGAGAGTCCTTGAAAACAATGAATAAATGGAGGTTGGTCCTTAGCAATGACATATACTAGCTGTGTGATTTCTTCCTTCTCCTGCCATTAGTCAGCTGCCTAATGATCACTGTGAATTAATTAAGTAAATAAACACTCTGATCACCTAATATGTGTGAGGAACTATACCAGATTCTGGAGATTAAAAAATACAGAAAGCACAGAGCTGTCTCCAGGCAGCTCAGAGTTTAGTGGATCTCAGAAGATAGGCATGCTGTATCTTCTGATATAATAGCTGTAGGGCAATAGGGGAAAATAACAACCCAGAGAAGGTAGAGCCCAGAATGGCCAGCTCAGCCTGAAGGAGATAAAGACATTTGCATTGAAGGAGTGACATTGAACCCAACGCTCAGAAGTGCAGAGTGGCAGAAGTGGCAGAGGAGTAAACAGGCATAACAGCAATTGAGTTGGACATAGGATGGCTGGAAAGGAACCTGATATGTTCAGGTGAGAAGGAAATTGTGGCAGGAAGACGGAGCAATTAGTGTGAGAAAGGAAACTGGAACCAGATTCAAATGGTCTTCTATAACCAGTAAGACCTATAATAGGTCTTCCTAGTAGAGTCTCTTCTTCCTCCTTGTTTTCTTCTTATTTTCATACATTGCATCTTTGGTTTTCCTCCAACCTTCTTTCCTTTTCTTCATCTTGAGATCTTTTCAGAGAAAAGCATGGCTACATTTAATCACAGCACTGTTTGCTTTTGGCCTTCTCACAGAACGGATTTGATTAAGTAAAAATACACTTGCTGGGACGCCTGGGTGGCTCAGTCGTTAAGCATCTGCCTTCGGCTCAGGTCATGATCCCAGAGTCCTGGGATCGAGCCCCACGTCGGGCTCCCTGTTCAGTGGGGAGTCTGCTTTCCCTCTGCCTGCCACTCCCCCTGCTTGTGCTCTCTCTCCCTCTCTTTCAAATAAATAAATAAAATCTTTAAAAAAAATACACTTGCTGCCTTTGCACAGCCGTTGGCAATAAACCTCTTCTCAACTGGAGCGTGTGCTGTATTTGGCTATGCGGCGGCTGGTCACTGCGGTCTGAACCAATCGAGGACAGTTAAACAAAATATATTTCATCAATGAGCTGAGCTCAAATAAGAGAAACCATACTGGTTTTCCTGATGCCCTCCAGACTCGGTCTGTGGACTCCTTCTTCCCTGGGCTTTGACAGGGTCTCTATAGCAGGTCCCACAGCCTTTCTGGTCATTCTCAGTTAGTAAATAACCTATTTTTCTGGGCATTAAAATTTTAATCCAATGAAGTACAATTTAAAAACCCTCATAAACGGCTCCCCTTGTAGCTCATGTGCACTCAAGGCAGAGAAATATATACCGAGCAGCAGAGGCCTCTTCATTTCTCCTTTCCTCTCCTGCCAGTGGCTGTTTGCGGCTCCTTCAGGTTCATTGAGCCTGGAGAAATGGCCACGTTAGTGATGGAGAAGAGGTAGGGAAACAGAAAATGTCCTACTTGATGGGTGAAAATTTCTTCCAGTGATCTGGTTTTTTTTTTTTAAAGATTTTGTTTATTTATTCATGAGAGACACAGAGAAAGAGAGAGAGAGGCAGAGGGAGAAGCAGGTTCCCAAGAAGCAGGGAGCCCGATGCGGGGCTCGATCCCAGGACCCCGGGATCATGACCTGAGCCAAAGGCAGACGCTTAACCATCTGAGCCACCCAGGCGCCCTCCAGCGATCTGGTTTTATGTGCCTTGTGTGTGACAGCCATAGTTAGCAAGTAGCTAATTCATTCTCACCTAGAATATACATGACCATTCCCTAGCTGCAGGGTGGCCTCATCCCACTGGCCACTTTTACACTCGGTTTCCACATTCGGTCCTGCATACCTAGTCTCCCTCATACTGGGGTCGCTTGGTAGGACTGCTCCAGGGAGGGAGGAGTCCTCCTCGGCATGATGCTACTCAAGAGATATGTGTTGAATCAAATGGAAACAGCTTTCATACAAAACTTGCTGTTACAAACCTATGTTTATGGACCAAAAGGGCATTTTGAGAAGAAAAAATATCCATGCTCCTGCCTTCAGGAATTTATGCTTGCTGTTCTCTTTGCTTCTAAGTCTCTTCCTTGGAACTGCATGGCTTGCTCCCTTACCTTTTAAGAAATAGTCCCACTTAGAGCAGGTTTTCCCTGGAAGACATCAAAGATGAATTCTAGGTTTCATTATGGCTATCCTAACCAGCTAAAGTTACTAAAGCACTAGGAGCTTGGAGGGATCCGGGTACGCCAGACTTTGACTGGACCTAATAGAAGACCCTTTCCCAACCAGTGGCCTGTGGACATATTCCCTCCTCTCCAGAGTAATAGTTTTCAATCTTCTACTAGCATGTCCATCACGATGGTCCTGTGGTAGAACCGTAATAAGGAGCACTCGACAGATACTGGTTGAACAAATAACTGAAACAGTGTAAACCAAGTTTTCCCTCGTACCCACAAATGTCAAGTGTTTTCATGACAGGTTGTAATTCAAAGAGTAAATTAGGAAGGAAAGGGGTGCCTGGGTGGCTCAGTCATTAAGCATCTGCCTTCAGCTCAGGTCATGATCCCAGGGTCCTGGGATCGAGCCCCACATTGGGCTCTCTGTTTGGCGGGAAGCCTGCTTCTCCCTCTCCCACTCCCCCTGCTTGTGTTCCTCTCTTGCTGTCTGTCAAATAAATAAATAAAAATCTTTAAAAAAAATTAAAAAAAACTGGGAAGGAAAATAATGATGTTGATTTTAAATTAGATTGTGAAAAGTGTTTACAAATTTTTGACAGATTTTGTGATGATGTAGATATTCTCTTTGATACAGTTATCATGTAAGAAGCAAAATAGAGCTTTCCAAAGAATCATACAAGTAACCCAATTTACTATTTATCGCTACAATTTGATGAAATGAAAAGGTACAAATTTGTACTAAAACACTAAAAGGGATCTTTGTTTTAAAATATTGTACTTAGCAGAGAATCTGTAACAGAACAAGCTGAGCTAATTTACATTGGCAATTATGTTGAATCTAGTTCATTCAAAATTATACACCGAGCTCTGTGTGTATATTTGCATACATGTGTTTTTCTGTAAAATTCCCAAATGTCTACTGGTGTCTCAGCTTGAGGAAAACAGTTTCAAAAGAGATATCAAAACTTCCCAGGTTGAAAAAAATCTATTGGTTTTAGGCTTTAATGTGAGCTTACCACATTTGCTTTCTGACTTCCATCCAAATATCTACAACCCCCCTTTTGAAAACACATTTTTGATCAGTCCATTCTCCTACGTAATGATTAATGATAATTTCCCCAGCATCTACATAATAAAGCCCAAGGTCTGAACACATTCAAATGTACAAGGCAACTCTCAATCCATCAGCAACCTACTCTGCAAAGCTCACCTCTTACTATTTCTTGCTATGTACCAGATTAGCCTAGCCCCAAAGCCTACAAACTTTTTTCTCACATGCCTGCATTTTTGCTCATGATGTGGTCTTTGTTAATAAGCAAAAATGATTTTAAAAAGTTTTAAAAAAATATTGGAACACATGAGAGCTGGTAATTCTGTTAATAATCTCGCTATTTTATAGACGAAATTGAAAGGGTCAGAAAAGATCCTCCATGTACAATTACCATAGAATTTATCAATTTTACTGCCATTGACTGCTCTTGTCCAATTATCGAGAGGCAAACTTTCCACGTGCGCACTGCCCGTCATCCTTCTCACCCATTCAAAGACTGTCTCTTGTGATCATCTGCCTCTCTCTCACACATCATAAATTCCCCACCTCATTCTTTCCTGGATTGTCTGGAGAATCAAACATACTGTATAATCTGCAATCCTTAAAAACACCACACACAAACTTTCTCCTGATTTCTCATCTCTTTGCAGCAAAATCCTCAAGAGGTTTGTTAAAGTGAGTGTGTCTCCACTTTCTCTACTCATTCTCTGTGAGGATTACGTCAGTTAGTCTCTCACCTCCACCACTCCATCAAAAGTGCTCTAGCCAAGGTCCAGTCAAGGTCACCACTGACCACCATGTTGCTGCCTAATGGTCCATGATCAGGCCTTATTTATTATCAGTAGCATTACTGCCAGTTGATCATTCCTTCCTCCTGAAAACACTTTTTCTACTTAGCCTTTAATTATTACTCCCAAGGAGTTTATCTCCTCCTTTACTCGAAATACATTCCCATTGTCCTTTCTGGCACTTCTCTCCTGTTAGAGACCAGGAACTCAATTTCTTTTTTCTTTTTCTTTTCTGAGACTTCAATTTCATACACCAGACAACAGAAAATTTACATAGCAATTAAGAGCATTATATGGTAGACCTACGGGGGTGATGTAATTAGATGTGATTAGAAGATTATTCCATTTATTTCCATTTATAGGGAAGTAACAGATAAAAGCTCAATCCAGGAAAAATGAAGAACTTTTTACTTGTTTTGAGACTGCTTTAACTGACATGGAGAGAGAAATACTTGAAAGCTTAAAGAGAGAAAAATCCCTAACACTGAGAGATTGAAAGGCAGTGGGAGGGAAAAAACAGAATAATTTAAAATAATGGTTATTTCGATAAGCTAATCCATTAGGGTTTGAAATATTTTTCGCTTTATACCTTTACATACATAAAACAACAATTGGGGCAAATGATTTGTAGGGGAAAATCCCACAATCAAGTAGAATCATAGTACCAAATTAAATGTGCCTTGGCTTACTGGGGTTTGTGGAAGAAACAGGTTGATATGTTTTTTGTAGATGATGCTGCAGGCAAATTGGGTTGAAAGGGAAAGAAACATACTTTCATAGAAGCCCCCGTTGCCTTTTCTTTAAAAAAATAAATGCACATTGGCTATTGTTACTAGCGCTGTCATTTTTCAGCAGGTGGTACGTCCCCTAGCTGTGTTATCTGGGCTGCCTTCAATGAACACCTGCCAGAGCTCCCGGACAAGACATGAAAGGGCCTTAGCTACTCTTTCCTAGGTTTTCTGGGGGGAATGAATTAGAAGCTGTCCTGCATCAGTTCTCAATTTTGGGCATAGAGTGGAAGAGGTCAGCCTGACATAAAGTACTGTGTTACTGACAAAGGAGAAAGTGAAGATGGAAGGGCTTGGAGAAGGAGTGGGGTCACCCGTCAGTGCAGCGCAGAAGTCAGGTATGACTTTTGAAATACAGCCTAATAGGGGTATCGGGCAGTTTTCTAAAACCACTATTCATCTGTTTTATCGCATTTGCAAAGCATATTAAATCTGACATCTATTGATATCTCTGTCTCCAAGTTAGAGAATGAAAAAACAGACCTGCCTTTTCATCGTTCCCCATTGTTTACAGAGACAGCAGTTTTCCGCTGACTCTCCCTTTTTTGTGAATCTGCATCTATTGAGTTCTGTTCGATTTCTGGTTCAGCCCTTGGCTCAGTATCCCTTTGCTTCCCTTCAAACATACAGCAGCACGGAAAAGGATTTCTTTTAGTTTTAAGTGAGTATACTCTGGGCACATCTGCTTTGGATTTATGCCAACTTCTAACAGCAGCCTGATCATATCCTCCCCCTCAAAATCCAGTTCGATCTGAAGTCTTTGCTGAGAAATCCAGAAAGAAATGATCCTTCCATGTTTTTGGATTATGACAGCATGTTTTCTGAGCAGCAGATATACTGGATCCGTCATCTGCTGTCATCCACTGTTTCCTAATGGTCCCATGAGCTTTTCTTGTTTCCCTAGTGAAAATAAGTTTGATTTCATGCTTTTGTTTTAAATGCTTTTGGCTCTACCCCAAGCTGAACATACAGCAGGGACTCAACAGGTGCTGGGTTGAATTGTGCATTCTGACTGATTTCAGAAGAGAATCTGGTAAAATCACAGAAATGCACACTTCTCTGTGTATATCCTCTCTGGGATGTTTTCTTCAGAGTGTCCTTGTATCTACTGTTGTGAAAGAGGGGAACTGAGAATTAGGGTTTCTGTGGCACAAAATTTTGAATTTTTCTAGGGTGAGGTTCAATAGGTGTCATATAAGCACAAGAGGTTAGAAGAACTCTGATCTCACATAGAAAACATTGTATGGATATGAAGGACCTTGAAATTATGAGCTCAAAGTGGCAAAGTCAAAGGCTGCTCTGACTGGGAGGCCTGAGCCAAGGGCTGCTCACGGAATTCAGTGTGGGGCATAAGAGAGCAAACTTGGGGCAAAGAGAGAGTGAGTTTTATTTGGGGCTCTCCAATCAAGGTCAATGCTGTATAACCTGTGTGCCAAGAAAGATTATAGATGAAGAGAGGAGTGAGAAAATTGGGCCACCTCTTGATCATCCAGACTTATCCCAGTGCTCAAAATAAAGTAGACTGATATATGGGAACTGCTAGTTGCTGGTGTATGATTCCTGCCAACTCCAGAACTTTATCTTTGTCCTTGAGAATCTAATAAACCCCAAAGAACACTAATGTCAAGTAGATTTATGGTCTTACAGATTTATATGGACACATAAAGACAAATCCTTATGTCTACAGCATTTACCATTTCAAGGGAGGGAAAACCTGAATTTGATCTCTAAATAATTTTGCAATTAAGTTGCTATTATTTAATATGCTTGGGAAGCCGATGTAACATGTAGCATGAAATAAGGATGTTAAAAATTGAACATATTTTAAGTACTTAAAGTTTTTCGAGAAACAGTTCTGATTATCTTCCTTGTATCTCATAATGACATTAAAATTTTAATACAAAACATGCAAAAAGCAATAAATGTATAGCATTGCTGAGAACAGGAGATTGTAATCAGCATATCAAATACTTTTTGCAAGTATATGGAAAATGGGAAGTGGATAGAATCCTACTGATGGATAAACTACAAAAGAATACAGAACACACAGAGAGGAAGATTGCAGAGAACCGAGAAACATTTTTCCTGAACAAGCAAGGTTTTCCAGTTCTGACAACCTACTCCTCACCTTTCATGTCCTCTCCTTCTACCACCAAATACAGAGGCATTTGCCTATAGGCTGGATTATAACTGTAGTATGTATATGCTGCTGACAAAAACAGAAACATAAACTTAGTTATTAGTTTTAAATGTGTTGAAATAGTTCCTTTAAGATCAGTGCCCTATAAATTCAAACATAAAACCAGATTTTTAAAAGAAACATAAAACTGATGGAATTGAGGTTTCCTAGCACATGCAATGACAACACGTCAAGGACCACGGAAGACAGACATAACTGTTTCCACTCTGTCCTGGATTCGCTACTACCTAGAAAGTCACTCGCACATCTTCTGAAACTATAGTTCCAAATGAATTATGCTATGCATCAGCCGAAAACCCTTGTCTTCCCTTTTCTCCCAATATGAACGTGAGCAAAGCCTATCACAGGCATCAAGGAGGACCACATATGCTAACTCTTCCCTTGCGAATACCTTACGTTCTTTTGCTTATGGTACTTGCTTAAGTACGGCTTTGCTGTGTACTGCCCTATGGCTATACTGCGTGGTATCCTCAACCACTACAGGGGAGAATTACAGAAGGACCACAAGGCCATCTGTTTGCTCCTACTGTGCAGATCGAGGTCTTACTTTCTCCTCCCTGAGAGAATCAGGATAATTATAAATAATAGGAAAAATACTGCACACCATAATTTCTCATTAGTATACAAGCCTATAGTGCTTACAACAGCTGGGAGACAGGGAGGGGCATGACAATATCTGTTTTGCTTTGTGCTCATTTGCTGAACTGTTAGGTATCCGCAGACAACATAGTTTTTCATTCCCTGCTTTACTATTGGCTATATGCTTGGAGCCTTAGGAGTATTTTTGTGAATTGCTTCCATTACGTCTTTGATGTCTCATCTGTAAACGAACACCAATGTGCCAGGCATCTTAATGACACTAAAAGCAAAATTACCATGAGATAGTTTTATCCCATTTTATATTGTAAACTTAGCATGTGCTGTAACTTAGTATTGTCAGTAATTTTTTTTCTCAGAAACTTTATGGATTTGTTACTGAATATTTAATAAACTTAAGTACATAACATTTAATAAACTTAAGCGCCTCAAGTTTTTCATCTTTGAAATGACAAAAGGAGTGGTTTTTCTATTATTTTTTCAACTGAAATATCACACTGAGGTATAAAACAAACAACAAAAATGGAATTTCCCCATTGGAATGGAGAGGAAGCTTCCAGCCTTGTCTGCACCTTCCCACACCTCCCAAGTGTCCCTCTCAGGCCTCTGTGCTTTGGAAAGCACATCTGAAACCACCAGCCAGGTCATCTTTAAGTTTATTTTCAACTCTTAATATCCAGACGGTGTAAAAACAGGAAGCCCAGTGCCACAACTCACAAGGGATTATGCTATTTAACAGGAGAGAGATACATCATGTCCATAAAATTTGCACTTGGTGAACATTGATTAATAAAAATGACATATTAGGAAAGCCATGTTTCAGTGTGAGATTAAAACCATTAAGAAGGAACCAAGAACTTCAAAAGCCTTTCTACTCAAAGTGTGGTCAGCAGAGCAGCATCACCTACTAGAAATGCAGGCTCGCAGGCCCTGCGCCACACACACTGATCAGAATCTGAATTTTAACAAGATATGTAGCTGATTCATTTTATCTTAAGAGTTTGGGGTTAAGCAATACTAAAGTAGTGGCTCCCAATGCTGGCTGCCCATTAGCATCACCTGGAGAATTTTAAAGAAACACTGATAGTTGCTGACCATCCCCAGATATTCTTTTAGTTGGTCTGTAGTGGGACAGTGACAGTTTTACACAATTTCCAGATGACTTAACTATGCAGCCAGGAGTGAAAAACACCACTCTAAATAAACAACAGAATCCCCTACTCAAGAAAATCCAGGCAAAACCAAACAGCAGGCATGTTTCCATCCGGCCCCCAGAGGGGAGACTAGGCATTGTGATTAATGACTGAGACACTATTAAAAAGCATGCATGTCACCTAATAGTGATCTGACAGGCTTCAGTGGGACGTGTTCTGGCATTCTGAAGCAAGTTTCTGAAGATGTCAGAACTCCTCTGACAAACTGATGGCTGAGTCTTGTGGAGACAGAGATATAAAAACATTAACTATGAAAAATGAAGAGATAGATGACTAAGATAGTTTCAAAGGATTTTGATTTTCAGATCATAAACGATGAAAACAAACTTGGGCACATGTGGCTAACCATCTCATGAAGGATGAAACATTTTTTTTTCTTTTTTTTTTTTTGGTTAAATAAGAGTTAATTTGTCCATGACTGATTCCTTCCAGGTTCTTTAATCAGAGAAGATGTTGGCCTCCAACAGAGCCTTATGGAAACCAACCAGAGCCAAAACCTTAAGGCAATTAATTCAAGAATATCAAGGAGGCAGCCCCCTACCCACCATGCTATATAGCTAAAAATGCAAGACTTAAAGCATAGACCACTCATTACAATGCAAGAAGAGAGGCTCATGATCTTCCAAACAATGAATGTGAAGTAGCAAAATTGGCCTGGATCCTAACCCATGATTCTGATACAGCAGCAGCTCTTGCTTCACTAATCATGAAGCTGAAGTTCCACATCATGACAAACAGAGTCTCTCTCCTGGAATCTGATGTCTGGTGTGACAAGATCCCTATGTACTATTCCAGAATTTTATGGGCAGCACTATTACCCACACACACCTCATACTGATCCTCTCTCTGAGTCTGTCCCCGCAAGTACCATTCGATAGGACTGGATGTGTGTGATTCCCAATGTTTTCTCAACAAGTATGTTTGCTGGAGAATGGTGAAAATTATCAATAAAGATACAGAATGAAATTTGTAGGAAAGAGATGAAAATATCCAAAGAAAACTGGAAGATGGGTACCATGGAAACTGTGATGTTTAATTTTATCTATTGACTTGGCTGGGCCATGTGTCCAGATATACGATTAAACATTATTGGGGACATCTCTGTGAGGCTGTTTTTGGATGAAATTATCAGCAGATGTTGAGTAAAGCAGATGCTCTCCATATTGTGGGTGGCCTTTACCCAATCAGTTGAAGTCCTGAACAGAACAAAAGACTGACTTCCTCCAAGCTAGAGAGAATTCTTGCTAGCAGATAGCTTGCATGGGTCTCCAGCCTGCCAGCCCACCCTGCAGATTTCTGATTTGCCAATTTCTATAATCATGGAATCACGTGGGCCAATTCCTTAAAATAAACACACACACACATACACACACACACCCTAACACATACACACACACCCTATTGGTTCTGCTTCTCTGGAGAACCCTGATGAATACAGAGCAGGTACAACATAAGGGGAAAATGTTTTCAAACAATCCTAGTAGGAAACAAAGGAGCCAAGTATCAGGAGCAATAATTTGGAATTTAAAGGTCTATATGCCAAGTCACAGAATGTGGTGATAAACAAACCTGAATTTGAAGTGTTTACTCCTAGTGACAAATAGGTCATTGGTATCACGGAGATGAGGACACTGAACTTAAAATGGCAATATGACATAGATCAAATATAGGTTATTTATAAGAAATTAATAAAATTATTCATATGCAACAATAATTAATGGTTAAGAAGCAAAAATTCTAAAGAAGTAAAAAAAAAATGTTACTGTCTCTTCATCTATAACAAAATGAATTTGAGCCAGATATTTTTTTTTTTTTTAGCCAGATAATTTCTAAACATGCTCTGAGAAGATAACATAAAGGATCAGATGGTCAAACCAGACACCTACAAATCAGATCTCCCCTTGTATCAGGCTTTACTGATAATTTCAAGGATACAAGCATTTGTGAGGTCCATGTGAAGCAGGAAACATCTGGAACCCCCAATGCAACATCTAGATATGCTATGGCCCCACACCATATGATGTGGGTGGTCTCTTTGCTACATATTTCTCAGATATTATTTTCGTTATTTGTCTTACAACAACTTCTGTCATACTTTATTACAGTTAGATTCCCTCTACAAAGGGTATTAATCATGACCATATTCCTTCACAAATCTTTTGATATTCTCTCTATAGCTCAATTATTTTTTTTCCTCCATCACCCAGAGTAATTAGAAATTTTTTACAAGTACTGTTGGAGACAGTTTATCAACTGTAATTTTTTTTAAAGATTTTATTTATTTGCCAGAGGGAGAGAGAGAGAGAGAGAGAGAGAGAGGGAAGGAGGGAGAGGGAGAGCACAAGCAGGGGGAGTGGCAGACAGAGGGAGAAGCAGGCTCCACTGAGCAGGGAGCCCGATGCGGGACTCGATCCCAGAGTCCTGGGATCATGACCTGAGCTGAAGGCAGATGCTTAGATTGAGCCACCCAGGTGTCCCTCAACTGTAATTTTTTAAATACTAAATTTAATGTCTGTTTGACTGTAGAGAGCAAGATGGGGTCACTTATGTCAAGCAGTGACGCAAGCAGCCAAGGGTGTTGAGCTAAGACCAGGTATGGCCAAAACCAGGACAGGCTGACAACACACCCAGAACTGATAACCAGCAAAACCAGAGGAGGTCTGCAAAGGTCCAAGACTGATGAAACTCCCATAAAAAGGGAGGATTTTTGAGCAAACTGTCGGACTTTCTAGATGCTGACCCTTTTGTGTCTGATCACATCAAAAAGGCACCTGCTGTGGAAGGTTCTGCCCAGTGATCTCTGAGCAGAAGAGATCCTTCACTGCTTGAACATAATAAGCAGCAAGCGCTGATAGCTGACTCAGATCCAACCAAGACCTCAACTCGACTGTGTGCTCAGATTTGGTTCGTTAACTTCCTAGCCCTTGTCCTATCTTACTTGTTGTGTGACTTGTCGTGTGCTTTGCTTTGCGTGATGTGTAAGAAGCCAAGTTAAACTCACAGTGAAATGTCACTGAGTTTGGAATTCTGAACCTGCTTTACAATTATGTTAACCTTGCTTAATGACTGAATAAAGCGGACATTGTGGAAAGACACAACTTGTGTGTGCACCTTCACAGCGTGCTCACGATACTGACCAACTAGCTTCTTTGAGTATTACATGAATTGGGTCTTCAACTTTCTTAGATGATATCTCTCCTTAGAAGAAAATTGTCTACACATGAATTTACCAAGCTTTCGTCACACTATAGAGCTGTGGCATAGAGATTGAAATAATACTTTATGTACCATACATCAGTTAAAAGTATCCATTCCTCCCCTAAAAAAACATTTTCCATGTATCCACATCTCTGGTGATTAGAATAGAGACCAGAGGTCAATGTTTGATCATTTCTGTTATTTTATGTTGCTTGTAGACATAACCATACCATTGATATCGTTACATAGTTTTCTACTGATCCCAGCTTCCAGATGTTATTATATAACGTTGCTTATTTACCCTTATGGACAATTTTGTCCCTTTATCTATCTTAACCACAAAGAAGGCAAATCTGTAGTACTTGGGCCATTAGTTAAAAATCATAAAGGCATAACTGTCCAACGGTAACTGAACTAACCTGAGTTTGCTTCTTGGTGGGTTATAGATAGAGAGGACAGACGCCAGGAGGAGTGGTCACACAAAGGAAACTTGATTTGCAGCAAATAAGGAGATCACAGGGAATGACTTCCAAAGCTGTGCTGGGGTGAGAGGGTTCTTTTTATTTAGGATTTAGGATGAATACTCGGAAAGGGGACCTTTGTCCTGGCACCTAAAGGTGGGCATAAGGTTACTCAGACAAACTCAGAAAACATGCTGTATGTGCATCCTAGGTTATGTTAATGAAGTGTATGTTCCTCCGAGGGTGGAGACTTTAACACTCTTATGAAATAGAGGAAACTGGGGCAAGGGGAAGGGGCTACAGGCATGCTCCAAGAGCAGGCATAAACTAGATGGGGTATTGGGCTCCTTATCTTGGGTAAGGATTGCAGGGTCTTGTTCACCTTTGAAATAGCACTGGGAGTTTTTACCATGGATTTGTTCTCTCTGATATGGTTAGGCTATTTCCTGGTCTGGTAGAGGCTTTTATAGTTTTTGCATTCCCCATGTTCCCTTGAAATCCTTAACTACTGAGGTTTTTGCATTTCTTTGTAATTCTGACACCTCCTAAGAAGTTCTGCAAGTGGGCATGTAGGACAAAGCTCAGGGAAGGGATAGGGTGGGGGGATGGGTAGCTGGGGGACTAAAATGACTTGTGTCACAAAGCTATGTCTGTCTTTGTCTGGGGACCCCTAACTCTGTTTACACAGAGATATCCTGCCCTGACTGGGCCTTACCATATAGCATTCTCATCAATGCACCCCCTAGCCTGGCTTTAATTGAAAATTTTTTTCCTTCCTATGTAGGAAAAACCCAGCTCTTCTCTGGGTGCTTCTTCCCTGTGAGTCTCCTTTACTCTCAATCTGCCAACTCAATTCTGACACCATCTGCCCAGAGATGGGATCAGATCCCATGTTAAGGCTCAGTCCCACAAGACTGCTCTCCATCCTGCTTCCTCCCCCTCAGACTGAAGTTGAGAGCCTAAGTATTCACCTGAGCTTAAGACAACCAGCTACAGACTGGAGATTCCAACAATCTTAGGTTTGCTAGAGCACTCACAGAACACAGGGAAAGAGTTACTTAAATTTCCAGTCTATTAAAGTGATGTGGGAAACAAAGGCAGAAGGAAATGTAGATTAAATTAAATATCCTTATAATGTGCAGGCCATTGACAAATCCTTGCGGAAGACAGAGTATACATTCCTCCCGGAAGCTCCCAACTGTCTTAACGTTAATGCCTTGCTGGAGGGAAAAACAACCTTGGTTGGACAATAGCAAAGGCCTCCAGTATCCTGTGAGTCTTCTTTCACATATGAAAATCCTTTTGGAAGTTCCCTTATCTTTACTTCCCCCCACCCCAAAGTATATATTCAGTTTCCCCTCACAATCTTGGGGCAGCAGCTCTTTCTGCCCACGGGTCCTGTCCCTGTGCTTTAGTAAAACCACCTTTTTTGCACCAAAGACGTCTCAAGAATTCTTTCTTGGCCGTCGGCTTAGGACCCCACCAAACACACCAACATCCCAAAACTACATCAAAGGGATATGATAAAGGATACACATGCAGCCAGATGAAGAGATAAATGAGTAAGGTCAGGAAGGACCCTTAAAAACAGGAGCTTCTGTCACCTGGAGTTGGGGTGAGTCATCCCCCTGGTGTGGATGTGTTCACCAACCTGGAAATTCTCCAAATCCTGTCTTTTTGGATTTTTATGGAGGAGGCTTCATTACATAAGCATGATTGATGACATCATTGGCCATTAGCTATTGATTCAACTTCTAGATCCTCTCCCCTCCCCAGAGGTTGTGTGGGTGTAGTACTGAAAGTTCCAACCCTCTAATCACAGGGTGTGTGCCCTGCCAACCAGCCCCCAGCCTTAGGTTACCTAAGGGCTTTCCAAAAGTCACTATTGACATAACAAAAATACCTTGAATACTCTTATCACTGGAAATTCCAAGGGTTTTAGGAGTTGGGAACCAGGGACAGCTTCGAAAACCAATATATGTATATATATCTTTTCATAGATCACAATATCACTCACTCCTAGATTGACCTTCAAAGACAGAAGATTCCATAGTGTTCAGAATAGCCAATAGTCTGTCCGTGGGTGAGGGCACAAGCTATCTCCCAGCATTAAACTCACTTTATTAGTCCATTCATTTACAGCATCGATCATCAAAACTATGAGTCATCAGGCAGTCCTGTGTCACTACATTTATTCAGAAAATTGTGATGGAATCTTTAGATAAAACTTTTAAGTTCTTCTCTGGAGAATACCGTTCCAGCGATTTCCCTAGCATCAGCTGTTAGACATAGATTTGTTACTAATAAATTTTATGTAAACTATATTTATTAAGGTAGTAATAATGCTAACTATAATACTATTTAACTATGCCAATAAATAAGTAAATTACCTATCAATAACTAAATAAAAATATTAGTATTATCTCTTGCTCTGAGGTGCTCCTTCAGAAATTCCTGACTTCATTCTTTCCCCTGGTCAGGCACTCTTCACTTAGGAGCACCTCTTCCATTGGCTATGATCTCTAGTTTCCAGTGATAACAAGTCCTAACACAACCCCTCCCCTCAGTGCTCAGCCTTTTTGGTGCTGTTTAACTACAGAACCAGCTATAATATATCATTCTTACTAATGCTTCTCATTGACTCTACTGAGGGCAGTTGTTGAATATACATTTGTACAAGATTTTAGCCATTAATCTCGGTAGTTCCTAACTGCAACTATTCTGACTTCTGACTTCAGTACCACTGTCTGTAAAGTTTTTCTCTGCAATTGATTTATGTTCTGCATTTTCTATTTCTCTCTTTGTGTTCTAGCAGCGGAGTCTAAATTCTTCTTTGCTTGTGCTTATGAAGGAGTCCTTTATGTCAGAGGATTCATCAAGGGTTTCGGGACTCTCCCACTATGTTCTTTAGTCATTAAAAAAAAAAAAAAAAAAAAAAACAGGGGGAGAGAAATCTGTCCCACTGGAGGGATTTATAATTATTCAAAATGTAAATGACCTGCTGGTAGCCTCAGAAAGGAGAGAACAATGCTAAATTGATTCTTTGGCTTTGTTACAATCCTAGGCTTCACACGGCCACAAAACCTCACTAGACAATTTATAATATTGCTAAACTGAGGTAAAATATTATGGCGTATGTTATCAGCGGTGGGCCACAGAGCCTCATAATCTAGGAGTCAGCCCATTTTGCAGATAAAATCACTTGCTACTATACAAAACAAATACAAAACCAGACAATTTCGGGTTGAGTACAGAATAGTAGACAGTGGAGTCCAGCTTTTGCAGAGTGAACAAAACCTCTGAATGAGCAATTAATTGCATGATTCTCTGGAGTCTCTGATTTTGTCCCTAGAATCTCAAGAGGCTTTTACACAATGAAATTGACTATAGCCTCTCCCCAGCTTTAGTAATTCCAATTTAAAACAAACAAACACCTGACTAACTTATCTCCAGGACAGTAAGAGCTGAAATCCAAAAGTTTGTCATAAAGATTAGAAGTTTATTTTTTCCTTGGGATAAAGCCAATTAGCTAACACCAATGGCTACCCTAATTACCAAGTAGACTTAGGATAAACACTGTGTGACATATGGTGCTATCAAGTCCTCTTACTTGAGGATTAGTTATTGCTCACCTGTGAACATGTATGTAATGGGTTGTGTCTCCCTGGCTGTATAAGAGGGTGAGATTTCTCTCTGTCTTTACAATCTCTGTAGTGAATTGCCTATAATGCACATCACATTCTGATTGAATGCTTATTCAGTAATAAAACTATCTTCTCTCTCTGCTATGATTTTGGAAAGGTTTTCTGGTTCGACAAGCAATTTTACTTTTAATTATGTTTCCCTAGTACATACAGTCTACTCCTACTGTTTCAGAACAAGTATTCACTTTGTGGGGAGGTGTGTCAGTTACCCTTCTCAGAGTCAGTCCATCAATGCCCCGCCTTTGTCAAATGGAGGAGGTGAGCTGTCATACCATCTGGAGAGACCTGCTCAAGGAAGTTCTCAGTCACTTGGACATCAGTCATCAAGCACAATGCCTTCCATTCTGCAGTATCTGTCATACTAATGTACCAATAATGATTTGCCAGCCTTCTGCTAGTATTCTCCGTAAAGAGGCTTAGTTCTTAACAGAATACCCTCGGGGTTCTGTAGTCACATAGCCGTGGCTTCCTCCTAGCTGTTTAGATTTTTAGCAATTTAATTACTTTTGAATGAATATATCTTTGCAGGTAGCCAAAAGAGCACTGGAAGGCTTTACAAGGGAAAACCAGTATTACTGAGTTTTTTCCCTCCAATTGCCACATCTTTTAGAGGGCTGTGAAGAAAATGTTCACTAATTTCCTCTCTGCCTGCTTTTTTCTACCTACTCTTTTCCTACCTTACTTAGGCATTTCACCCAGATCTATTTCCACCATATCCCATGGTTAAGATCCCCCACACCCACCCCCGTAATCTGTCCAAGGCTCTTCCTACTTCAGTCCAAAGCTGGGTAGGCAGCCAACCTGACATCCTAGTCCTCATCATTTTTTTACATCTCAGTCTGTTTGAGCTGCTGTAACAAAATACCATAGACTGGGTGGCTTAAACAACATTTATGTCTCACAGTTCTGGAGGCTGGGAAGTCCAAGATCAAGGTGCTGGGAGATTCAGTTCTTGGTGAGGACCCTCTTCCTGGCTTTGCAGACTTTCACTGTGGCCTCTCTTCTTATAAGGTCACTGACCCCATCATGGGAGCACTACCCTCGCAAGCTCATCTAAACCTAAATATCTCCTAAAGGCCCACCTCCTAATACTATCCCATTGAGGGTCAGGGCTTCAAAATAAGAATTCTGAGGAGGACACAAGCATTCAGTTCGTAACTCATTCCGTCCTTTTTTCTTACCAAAAATTGTATTAGCCATTGTGATTCATGGGTCTAAAAAACAGTCCTGTCATAGTGACAATCTGAAAATTGAAAGAATTGGATTGTCCAGATACTCACAGATCAGAAATCTTGCTCAGAATTAAGAATTACTAATTATCTCAAGGGTATAAAAATTAAAAAGTACAGGGAGAGCCTGGAGAAATCTAGGATCTCTAGTATAGTTCCCCAGGTCCTATCTTGCTGCCCCAAGATGGGAGAGTGGTTTATGCTGAAAACATAAATTACATGACTACAGGATGGTTGAGACTAGGTTTTCTTTGGCCATAAACTAATATGTACTATGGTTAAGAGTCTCTTATGGTTTGTCTCCCTCTCTGATTCATCTTGTTCTATTTTCCCTCCCTTCCCCTGTACTCCTCTGCCTTGTTTCTTAAATTCCATATATGAGTGAGATCATATAATTGTCGGTCTCTGATGGACTTATTTCACTTGGCATAATACCCTCTAGCTTTATCCATGTCGTTACAAATGGCAAGAAAAAAAAAATTTTTTTTTTGATGGCTGAGTGGTATTCCATTGTATATATATATTACAGGGATTGTACACTAAGGGAAACATGGATACATTTTAGAACATCCAAAAGGAAGAACAATGAAGCCATTTTATATGAAGAACATTTGAAGACTTTTAAGATTAGTTAATCCAGGAAAGGACCAAAACAAGAATCAAGCATAGAAATTAACAGAGCAAGATTTCACCTTAGAAACAAAGACAAACTTTTCAAGTAATTAGAGCTCTCTAGACAGAAACAGAAACTTTATGATTTGTGAGCAAAGCTGGAAAAGATGGCACCCAAACCCCTTTTTCTGATAGTCTATATTTCATTCCAATATAGAAAAACTTACATAAGCAAAGTAACTCCCAAAGTCTAGGAAATCTATTTTTTGTTTAGCCAAAAAATTCTTTTGAGACTTTACGTAACTTCAGAGGAAATGTTGATACAGTTATTAATAGCACTGAAGATCAGAACACAACAGTGACTAACATTTAACAGAAAAAAAGAAACATTAAATGCCAAGATTTTTATGTCCTTTTATAATGTATGCTTAACTATTCAGTAGAGATAATAAAATATCTTCCTCCCTCTGAAGATCATTAATATAAAATATGACATTTCTGACAAATAACCAACTCTAAGGAAATCTAGTAATTTTATGGACAAACTACCTATATAATTTCTTTTGACAGTACGTTTATAGAGAAATATCCTAACTCACTAAAGTAAATTTTCCTACTCCTTCATAAAAAACTATTTTCTGGCCTCCTTAACATGCAGATTAGCAGCTATTCCTTTATTTCTGCATTCTCTCAGCACACATCTTGGAGAAAAGGGTACTAAACTATTGTAACCACATTTGGGAGTAGTTACTTGTAAAAGCTCACTCACGATTTGAGAGTTTGTTTTTTTTTTTAATTTTATTTTATTATGTTAGTCACCATACATCATTAGTTTTTGATGTAGTGATCCACGATTCATTGTTTTCATATAACACCCAGTGCTCCATGCAGTACGTGCCCTCCTTAATATCCATCACCCCGCTAACCCATCCCCCCACCCTACCCCCCAAAACCCTCAGTTTGTTTCTCAGAGTCCATAGTTTCTCATGGTTCATCTCTCCGATTTCCCCCCCCCCTTCATTTTCGCTTCCTTCTCCTAATGTCCTCCATGCTATTCCTTATGTTCCACAAATAAAAGAAACCATATGATAATTGACTTTCTCTGCTTGACTTATTTCACTTAGCATAATCTTCTCCTCCAGTCCCATCCATGTTGATGTAAAAGTTAGGTATTCATCCTTTCTGATGGCTGAATAATATTCCATTGTATATATGGACCACATCTTTTTTTTTTTTTGATGTTGATTCTGTTTTTTTTTTATTTTATTTTATTTTATTATGTTATGTTAGTCACCATACATTACATCATTAGTTTCTAATGTAGTGATCCACGATTCATTGTTTTCTCATAACACCCAGTGCTCCATGCAGTATGTGCCCTCCTTAATACCCATCACTGGGCTAACCCATCACCCCCCGCCCCCCTCTAAAACCCTCAGTTTGTTTCTCAGAGTCCATAGTTTCTCATGGTTCATCTTTCCCTCTGATTTCCGCCCCCCTCCTTTTTCCCTTCCTTCTCCTAATGTCCTCCATGCTATTCCTTATGTTCCACAAATAAGTGAAACCATATGATAATTGACTTTCTCTACTTGACTTATTTCGTTTAGCATAATCTCCTCCAGTCCTATCCATGTTGATGTAAAAGTTGGGTATTCATCCTTTCTGATGGCAAAAGACTCCACCCAAAATTAATAGAACTCATACAGCAATTCAGTAATGTGGCAGGATACAAAATCAAAGCACAGAAATCAGTTGCTTTCTTATACACTAACAATGCATCTGTAGAAAAAGAAATTAGAGAAACGATTCCATTTACAATAGCACCAAAAACCATAAGATACCTCGGAATAAACCTAACCAAAGAGGTAAAGTATCTATACTCTAGGAACTATAGAACACTCATGAAAGAAATTGAAGACGACACAAAAAGATGGAAAAATGTTCCATGCTCATGGATTGGAAGAACAAGTACTGTTAAAATGTCTATGCTACCCAGAGCAATCTATACCTTCAATGCCATCCCGATCAAAATTCCAATGACATTTTTCAAAGTTCTGGAACAAACAAGCCTAAAATTTCTATGGAATCAGAAAAGACCCTGAATCACCAAGGAAAGGTTGAAAAAGAAAAAGCTGAGGGCATCACGTTGCATGATTTCAAGCTATATTACAAAGCAGTGATCACCAAGACAGCATGGTACTGGCACAAAAACAGACATACAGAATAGAGAGCCCAGATATGGACCCTCAACTCTATGGTCAAATAATCTTCAACAAAGCAGGAAAAAAATATGCAATGGAAAAAAGACAGTCTCTTCAATAAATTATGCTGGGAAAATTGGACAGTCACATGCAGAAGAATGAAACTCAACCATTCTCTAACACCATACACAAAGATAAACTCAAAATGGATGAAAGACCTCAATGTGAGACAGGAATCCATCAAAACCCTAGAGGAGAACATAGGCAGTAACCTCTTTGACATCGGCCACAGCAACTTCTTTCAAGATACATCTCCAAAAGCTAGTGAAACAAAAGCAAAAATGAACTTTGGGGACTTCATCAAGATAAAAAGCTTCTGCACAGCAAAGGAAATAGTCAACAAAACAAAGAGACAACCCACAGAATGGGAGAAGATATTTGCAAATGACACTACAGATAAAGGGCTGGTATCCAAGATCTATAAAGAACTTCTCAAATTCAACACCCCAAAAAACAAATAATCAAGTAAAAAAATGGGCAGAAGACATGAGAGTTCTTTGCTCTGTGTTTTCATCACGTAGCATGTTATGCCTTTTTCACAAGTCGAAAATTCCAGAACTGTGTACTCCTAAAATTGCAACATACTGATTTAGGCCCAGAAAATATAGAGATAGTATACAACCATGCACTTGCTGCAGGGGGATACATCATAATTAGGCGTAGGCAATTTAGTAAATTGTTTGTCAGTATCACTAGAGGGTATAAATTCTATTTGAGCTTCACAATATTTTCTAGGCCTTACCCACTTTTATGAATCCACTTCCATTTTTTACCCCCAATTCCATTTTGTGAATAGGAATTGTTAAGGGCTTTTAAACAAGGATACTGTGGTGTCTCATGGAAAATTTAGGGCATCTTCTGAAGTGTCCATCAAGTTCACACCCATATTTTTTAAAACCCTTATCATAGGTGTAGCCACCAACATTCATGCTTGTACCATTGCATTTCTGGAAATAACTGAGCAAGCCCGGAATGCACACCTGACTCAAGATGGGTTAGTGAGGTGAAAAGCAAAGAATACAACAGGGTCCTCAGGTGAATGATAGGTCATGAATCTCTAGGTGTCTGAACAGGATTGCCAACAATTTGAGAAACCACCTACTCCTCTGCCTATGTCAACTACACTCAGCCTCTCTGGGCTCTTGTTTCTTCCCCTGTAACATGGATCGCTCTGACCTGGAGATGAGCCCATCAGGTAAGCAAGAACATGTAGAGAGAATTCCAAGTGCCTTCTCCGTGCTGGCTGGCTCAGCTTGCACCAAGAGTGCAATCTCTTCCCCCAAATTCCTCCTCAGTATTACTCAACACAGAGGACATAATGACATTGTGTTCACTGATCCATAGATGTTCATCCTGTCCAGATGTAAACTAAGACTCTGAAAAATGATGCCACGCTCAGAACGATGGAGCTGGAAGCACTGTTAGGGCCCCATCATGTATCTCCCAACTCCTGACCATTTCTCTTTGCTGTATGGCACTGTTCTTCTCTACTATCAGATGCATTTAATTGGTGGTAGGGAAATGAAATGGAATGACAAGCTGTGTTCTACAGAGAATGGAGAGCCTAGAGATAGAAAATAAACTTCTGCCAAACCAAGAGAGTAAACAGATAGCAAACAACCTTCATTAACTTTGTCTTCATTTACTTTGGATTTTTCAATGGCACAAATCTCTCCTTAGAGAAACCTAATTTTTATATAAATACATGTAAGATGAATACAAGAAAATTATATCATGAGATTCCAAATGAAACCTCTAGAAAAAGATGTGAATAGCTGGAATCCAAATGAACCTCTAAAATCATCTGCAAGCTCTCTGCCTAATAAGTGCTTTCTCCTTCAGAGAGTGAACCAAATGCAGAGACAGAAGAACCTTACATGGACTGCATTCACTTTCTATTGAACACCTGAATTGAGGTTAAAACATGCTCTAACATTAAAATCACATTTTTCAAAGGGCCTTTATTTTTTATCTCATTATTACCTCTTTTTAGCTCCCACTAAGAAAGACAGGATTAATGATACTTACTAGCAACCTTTTAAAAACAATTATGGTTAAATTTTATGAGTAATCAAAATTAGCCTCCATTTTACAGATGAAGAATTCCTCAAGGTCACACAGATAGTATGTAATAAGTCAAGTCTGGGAATCAGGTCCCCTAATAGAGAGTTGAATGCTATTTCTACCGTAAGTCACTGTCTTTGCTGAACTCAGAGTAAAACAAGACAAATAAAAACATAGGGTACTATAAAAAACACCAAACACATAATTTTGGTGAATTAGTTTTTTTTTTTTAAAGATTTTATTTATTCATTTTGAGAGAGAGAGAGAGAGAGCATAAGCAGAGGGAGAGGCAGAAGCAGACTGCCCACTGAGCCAGAGCCTGAAGTGGGGCTTGATCCCAGGACGCTGGGATCATGACCTGAGCTGAAGGAAGGTGCTCAACCATCTGAGCCACCCAGGCACCCCTGGTGAATTAGCTTTTAATTTCAATTATTTCCTCAATAACATGCCTTGTTTTAATGACTAATTAATGTGCCAGACACTCTTCCAAATGATTTTATATTAACTCATTCAATACTAATTTAATACACCAGATAATCAGATTAAAGAAGTCAGAGAAGAATGTGCCTATGAGGTAAGCAGTATTGCTACCCCCATTTTACCCATGAGGAAACTGAGGCTCAGAATGTTAGGTTGTCCACAGTTACATAGACAGGGAGTGGTGGCTCTGTGATGTGAACCCAGAACCTCCAAATAACTACTACATTATGCAGACTCCCCAGTGATCCTATAAATCATTCAATGTCTCCCACTTGAAATGCCCCACTTCAAGACAGGCATCACAGCTTCACTGTTTAGTCATATTTTACATATACTTTCCTTTTAATTTTTTACATATACTTTCTTTTAATTTTTTAAATTAAAATTATTTTTAAATAATTATAATTTTAATTATAATTAAAATTAAAATTATTTTAAAACTTGAAGAGACACGAAAATAAAGTCACCTAAAATTCTACCAATAACCTAAAAGCTAGCACTGTTCTCATTTTCATTTTGGAATAGTTCTGTCTTTTCTCAGACTTTCTTTTTTCTTTCTTTTTTTTTTTTTTTTTTACAAATATGAACCATTTTTCATTCAAGCTTCAGTGTCTGTGGGTAGAGATGAAATCCTGTTTTCATAAGACCCCAGGCCCAAGTACTTCTGAAAGTCCCTATGGAGATCCAGCACACGCTAGCACGTAAACTAAACGCCCAGCATTATGCCCCAGCCAACATGGTTCTCCCACCGGGTGCTGCTATCCTGCAAATGCCACAATTCCAAATGGAATGTCACTTCTTCCCACTGGTCACCGTGGTCTCCACTGGCCACCACTGCCACCCTACCATGTGTCACCACCGGTATTTTAGATCCCACAAATTGCCAAAGCGCACAGCAAATAAACTGAGGAAAGTAGAAGACCCTTCCCTAGCGGGATGAGTGCGTGAATGAGGAAACCCCTGAGACACCTGCTTGGTCCACAGTGGTTTGCAAAGTTTCACCCTAGCAAATGTTTCCGTTTCTCCTCCAGCTTGCGTGCAGCGGGGCTCTGTAGTGTCAGCCGCCATGTGAATCACGGGTTCCAGCTGGGCTCACTGTGGCTTCGTGCTCACAGAAGGGGCCTGAATCCTCCACACAAAGACTTCTTGGCCTAACTGGCTCATGTGTCAGAGCCAACAAGCTCGAGTATCCCCCAAGAGGCCCCTTATTTGCCAGCAAGTAAATTATTGTGCACTTGATGTGTTGTTGTCTCTTCCTCCTGGCTTGGGTCCTGCTCCCATCTTCATCCTTTAACACATTCCCTTCTTGGTAGCAAGTATTCTTGTTTTTTTGTATTTTCTCTGTTGCTAGACAAAAATGATTATAACAGCCATTTTTAAGTATTTTCTATTGTCAGTGACACTGAATCCTTGCTATATTTGTTAGCCATTATTATTTGCTCAATAATCTATATATGTCTTTTAGACATCTTTTAAGATACTACCGCTCAGCTAAATCAATGCATAAGAACCCTTCATATGTTAAGAATTTATTATTTTACTGGCTTCATTAATTTTTATATAAATAATTTCCTCTTTTTTAAGTAGGGTCGTCTCTTAGCTGAATGATATCTTGTATTTATTTAAACAGAAGTTTACATAAATCATTGTTTTAGGAAATTGAAAAATTTTGTTTGTGAGTGAACAACCATGATGTGCTTTTCCTTCAGCTGAGAAGAGATGGAATTGATAAACTTGTGCTGTTGACTCCAGAGCAAGGACACCACAAGGCCTTGGAATAAGTCCTCCAGGAGAAAATGCAGAAGTGCTGCAAAAACATTTGAAAGACTGATGGCAGAATGCAAAGTAATCATTCGCAAAATTCATATTTTTCTTCCCAGGTCCAGAAAAGTTATGCATCTTGCTCTTTTTGTGACATGCCTACTAGAAAATAGGGAGGGCTGGCTCTCAGTGGCCCTTACTTAAAAAAGAAAAAAAATGTAATTAGAAATGATCACCGTCAGTCATTTGGGTTATAAATGGGTGGTCAGGACAGCTTCCCCACTGGAAGCAGTTGCCGGGCTCTCACGGTTCACGAAGCTTCTCTGTGAACAGCAGTGACTCTTTTCCTAAGAGAGAGGGACCCAACTGCAGGGGCATTTCAACTAAGGCAGGACCTGGGCCACCAGTCCACACAATACCTGGCAGTCACTTAGTATTATTTATATTATTTTGAGTGGAAGTCTTTCTTCTTTGGTAAGCTCTCTTTTTTGATATTCTGAATATATATATTCTCTATCACTTTCAAAATAATCAAGTGATTAAGGAGGATGCGGAAAAGGAGTTACTTTTGATTGTGGCAAGATTTCTAAAACAGCTGTATTTTGCATATCCGAGACTGTTCACACATGAATGAAAATTGACTGAGTATAAAATTATGACATCGTAAATCTCCTCTCAGAATTGCATTTTCCAAAATTTAGCACTGTGCAGGAAAATTTAGTCAGACTGACTTCTGCCACATGGTTATCTATTTTGGTCTTTGTTTTTTTATTGCTTATGTTTTTTTAAACTGAATTCTGGGTGAGTTTGTTTTTAAATTTCAAGAATAATACTTTCATCAAATTTAATGAGAATATGGAGAATCCTTGCAGTGTCAAAGGTCAAGGTTGTTGTTTATATGCTTATTTTAAGAAAAAAATTTTTCTTCTCTCATACATTTCATTATTATTTTGGCTTCATTTTTTTTTTTTTTCCCCTGCTTGGGAGTGCTTGCTTTCTAGATCTGATCCCAATTTTATGCCATACATTTTTTCCACCACTCCTCTGATTTGCCTCCTCTTTGCATTCATCATTGGTCTTTTGCTGCTATGGCTAATTTTAACATGAGGCAAATTAGATGTTAAGGCAAATAGCATTACTAGCAATAAAATCAGTAATTACAGGATGAGAAAAATGTATTTCACAAGAAAATTTTAAAAATTCTGATGTTAAAAAAATAAAAATTAAAATTCTGATCTTATATGCAAGTATATGCAGATAAAAATATAGTCCCCAAATATATAAAGTCTATATTGACAGATTTGCAGATCTCTGTAAGATAATCCTCAGAACTGGTGACTATGTTACCTTACACGGTAAAAGGGACATTGAAAATGTGATTAAGGTGAAGGACCTAGAAATGGGGAGATTATCCTGGGTTAATACAGGTGGGTCCAATATAATCACATGAGTACTCAAAAGCAGATCTTTCCTAGCTATTGTCAGAGAAAGATGGCAGCATGGGAAAGATCTGATACTGCCCCATTGCTGTTATTGAAATGTAGGGGACTATGTGCAAGGACCAGAGAGAGGTCTCTAGAAGCTGGAAAGGCAAGGAAATGTAGTCTCTTCTTGAGCCTCCAGAAAGGAATGCCTGCTGACACCTTGATTTTAGCTCAATGATATGTATATTGGCCTTCTGACCTACAGAATGATAACATAATAGGGGCTCCTGGGTGGCTCAGTTGGTTAAGCGACTGCCTTGGGCTCAGGTCATGATCTCGGAGTCCCTGGATCAAGTCCCGCATCGGGCTCCCTGCTCAGCAGGGAGTCTGCTTTGCCCTCTGACCCTATCCCCTCTCATGTGTTCTTTTTCTCTCATTCTCTCTCTCTCAAATAAATAAAATCTTAAAAAAAAAAAGAATGATAACATAATAAAGTTGGGTTGTTTTAAGCTATATGCATATATATAACATATCTATATAACATATATATGTTGTTATAGTAATTAAACAAGGAAGCCATTAAAATCAAGGTGGTTCTAATGCCTTGGTAGCCTATTTAAGCAGACCAAAACCTAAGCCAGAGTCAATGCACTCAACTAGGCTTTCCCAAATAAGGCAAACTCTTAAACTATAACCAACTAAATAATTTCCTTGCTTTGTTTCTCTGGTCTTTCTATAAAAACCTCTCTCCTGGCTCCTGTTCTGGGAGCAATCCTAACCACTTTCAGTTTGGCGCGGTCATATTGGAATAGATGTACGCTCAAACTCCTGAAAATTTTATTGTGCCTCAGCTTCTCTTTTAACAATATCTATCTCTATCTCTACATCTTTGCATCTATTCAAATTCCTATCTCCCACTCCAATCCGAAACCATAGGGTCCATTCTAGAATTCCAGCATCCCCCTTTGCTCATGTATAACTTCTTTCTCTGACAATGAGAAACCTGGCTCTGTTTATCTAAAATATATATACTTACTTGTTCAACAATAGTACATGTGGAAAGTAATTTCAAAATTGCTAACTCAAACCTCCATGAGAAAAAGATTTACCAACTGTTTGTATATAGTCCCTTCTGGCTTTGGCCCTATGGTATCTAGTAGAAAGGCTGCTTTACCAAATGACTTAAGTCAGCTCCCTTCCTTCCCACTGCAGGTGACTTTCTCAACCTCTCGGCAGCCACTTCCTAGTCAGCATCTCTGCCTCTGGGTTAGGATCACTTAGGAATCACCAAATGCCTACAGCAGAAAAGCAGCTTAGGCGATTAGGCTCCCTTCTCTGTGTTTCTTTCTCGGGTATTTTCACCTGATTTTTGGGTTGCCTTGTCTGTTTTGAACTTTTTCTGTTCAAAGGCCCAGAAGATTGCTAAAACCTCTCTAGCTTCTTAACTTTTTAACAACCATTTTCTGCTTGGCTTGTAAGTATCTCTAACCATGCAGCTTACAAAGCAACAGATGCTTCAAAAGAAAGGTGGTAAAGAATGTCAAGCTCGGGCCGCCTGGGTGGTTCAGTTCGTTAAGCTCAAGTCATGATCCCAGGGGCCAGCAGGGAGTCTGCTTCCCCCTCTCCCTCTGACCCTCCCCCCTGCTTGTGTTCTCCCTTGCTCTTTCTCAAATAAATAAAATCTTAAAAAAAAAAGAAGAAGAAGAATGTCAAGCGCATCTCAGTGAGTTCCATTTTCCTCTGGAATCTTAGCTTCGTAAGTGTTGGCTGCCTTAGCTGCATTCCAAAGCTTTCAAACAGATGGAGTCTTGTTTTGTTCTCCTTTAGCTTTTCAGTTCTTAGTGGGAACATTGGTCAGCAACAAGCTAGTCCTGCAGAGCTACAAAGGGAAATCTCCAAAGCCTGTAACTGTTTCACTGGATAGTATTCCTAGTGTTTAGTTTTAGTTTGTGTTTCTCAGTTAATCCGAAGTGAACAGCCTGCAACTGTAACGTCTTCTGTCCCTATTTCTTACGGGGGATTATGTTTGGTTTTAAATTGTATTGCACTTCTTTACCATTTTAGAACTTTTTTTTTTTTTTTAAGATTTTATTTATTTGACAGAGAGAGAGAGAGCACAAGCAGGGGGAGCAGCAGAGGGAGAGGGAGAAGCAGGCTCCCCACTGAGCAGGGAGCCCGATGCAGGGCTCGATCCCAGGACCCCGAGATCGTGACCTGAGCTGAAGGCAGACGCTTAGCCGACTGAGCCACCCAGGTGCCCCCAGATATAGGTTCCTAGTAGGAAGGGAAAAGTACCCTCAGTCTGCAGACTTGTCTTACGATCCGGCAGTCCCACTACTGAGTATTTACCAAAGAATACAAGAGCACTAATTCAAAGGGATACATGCACCCCTATGTTTATAGCGGCATTATTTACAATAACCAACATATGGAAGCAGCCCGTGTTCACTGATTGGTGAATGGATAAAGAAGATGTGAGATATGTGTATGTGTATATACACACAATGAAATATTATTTAGACAAAGAAAAGAATGAAATCTTGCCATTTATGACATAGAATACAATTCTAAGCGAAATAAGACAGAGAGAGACAAATACCATATGATTTCACTCATATGTGGAATTTAAGAAGCAAAACAAGCAAGCAAAGGGGGAACAAAAAACCCACAAGGGAGGGGGATGGGAGGATAGGTTAAATAGGTGATGGTGATCAAGGAGGTGATGGTGATCAAGGTGATGAGCACAAGGTGATATATGAAAGTGTTGAATTACTGTATTATACACCTAATATAACACTGTATGTAAACTAGCTGAAATTAAAATAAAAACTTTAAGTAAAAAAAAAATGACCAGGGGATATTTAGTTAATGTGAAGATATCTTGGAAACTCCTCTTTCACTGTTCCCATTAACTTGGCCAAATATAGAACTAACAAATTAATAGAAAGAATCAATATAAAGAATATAAACTAATTCTCCCTACTAACACTCACGTACTTCTCTTGCCGGTTATGTCCTTCCTTTCATATGCAAAGCAATCAGTCATGTTTCACTTAGCCTGATTTTGTCAGGTGAGACACGGTTAGGGAGTAAAGGAGGTAGAGCTGGCTCTGAGATTTCAGAGTCCTGGAAGCATGCGCTTACTCACTTTGTCATCAAATATTCATCTAACATTGTGAGAGTGTTAAGAAAATAAAAGTGACATGACATAAGCCGTATTTTCAAGAAGGCTTGTTGTTTTGGAGGACAGATATCTTTATAAACAGATTTTACACAAAGTATAAAAATAATCAATTTGTGTGGCGCTTCACAGTTCACACCATAGTCTTACATATACGCAATATAGAAATTAACTCCCATACAAATGGTATTTTAAATGTCTATCTTCAGTGTATGAAATACTACATGCAAATGTTAGTAAAGATGGTTACTCCCAGGCAGCATATAAAAGTAAGAAGAGAGAATTCACTGAGGGGCGAGGGGAAATGCCCTTTCCTCTGGTCCAGCAGAATTATCAATAGACACCAAAGAATACAATAGTGGAACAATGTACTTTATATCTTTCCCATTCATTTACCATACCATATGCCTTTTTTGTGCACTCACACTTTAGGGGAGTAAAATCTTTTTTCCTCTACAATTCTTAGGCAGATCTTCTGTCTCCAGTGCTCTCCGGAACATGAGACTTATAAACTGACCCACCATCCTATTCTATTTGGAAGAAGACAAGATCTATGTAAAACTCTAGGTTTCCTGTTTTAACCTGCACTCTGCCTATATTCCAGAATCTATTGCTTTATTTTTACATATGGCAAAAGTGCCCACCTTTAAGTAGCTAAGGCAGAGTAGAAACCTAATAAAGATTCATCGAATGGATAAATTATCAGCCAGTAGTTCATAATATTAGCCACCCATTTTGTAAGTGCTATGTGTCAGACACAGTTCTAATGCATCTCAAGATGGCCTCAACTAATCCTCAGACATGAATATTTTCACTATCATCCTCATTTTACAAAGGAGAAAATGAAAGTACAGAGAATTAAAGTAGCTTAACAAAGGTCCCATAACTTGTAACTGAGATGGGATCAGGAAGTCTGACTCCAAATACCATGTCCTCAAACACCATGCTATATGCTGCCTTTCTCATTTGAACAATTATATACATATTTTTGTTAAGAATGTCTTAATTTGATTAGTCATTGAGATCCATGATTTTTTTCCAAATGTATTACACTTCTCAATTTTATTCTGAAACGACAAAACTAACTCTTAGTGCTTCAATAAATATCTCAGTGTCGATCATCTTCAGCCTACATTTTTACTACAAAAATCACATCAAGGATTCTTATACCTCAAACTCCAGATCCTGGTAAGATTCAGCTGCAAACAGAATATTCCTAACATCAAAATAACAGCTAGCTTGAGAACACTAATTACTATCACTTTAATTCTCCAACATTGAGTATAGAAAACTCACAGTGAGGAGAATATTTTCATTGAAATTTTCTCAATTTATTCACTTACCAAAGTAAAAATTTCAAAAGCATGTAAAATAATCTTTTAAAATAGACTACTATATCAGGAATGTCTACCACTATTAAATGGTTCAATAGAGAAAAATGCCTTGAAGCATTTCATGTTCTGAAAAATTATCTTATAAAGATGATTGACATCAATTTTTTTTGCCATCAAATATCACACAAATCATCTGCAATGTCACAACAGTTTCACTGAATTCTTTAAAACACTTACATATAAATTAAGTTCTACTGGTCACTAGTATATATACATAATATATATGATCACTATTCACAGATATGATTACTATTAATTCACAGAATTGTTTTTCTTGATATTTTTGGAAAGTCATTGAAAAGCATGGACAAAATCATTTAAGTTTTTACATGAAATTGTGAAATTTCGCTTAAGTAGATGTCATCTCATATTTTATTTTTGTTTCTAAATAAATATTGACTCGGAATAGTATCCATTCTGCATTTATGTTTCCAAGTGTTTTCACTAACAACTCATTTAGTTTCAGAGAACGGAGACTTATTCAAGTTACTTGGAGAAATGAGGCTTATTGTAAAGCTGCCCATGGCCATTATAAGGTACATAGGCATCTCAGGAAAGGCAAAGATATTGGTAATTCACAATCCAATTCCTCCCCCTCCCCCCCCCACCCCAAACCTCCAGCAGCAAGAGTTTGTGGAACTGTATGTGGTACTTCATCATGAACGTGATGCTGAAACTGGGAAGACACTCATTTCCAATTAAGGTAACTAAGAGTATATCCTCAGTTCTAAGATCTAAGAAAACTGTTATCCTTTGATGTATTATATTGTAACCAGATTATCTCAAATAAGAATTAGGCAATGTTGCTTCAGAGACATGAACTAACATATTGTCTCTGATAGAAAACATTTTGGATAATATTAATTAAGGTATGATGTTCAGGGTAACAAATGAAGGGTGGTATAGGGTGTGGGAGAAAAGGATGTTTAGGAAAAGATACTTCATATATAACTCTTTTCTTCTATATCTATTCTAGCTTGCTCATTGTAGCTCCATGCCAGAACTCAGTAGAATTTTGCAGGACATTTTGGCTTGACTCAGTCTATCTTTTTCACCCATATTGAAACCATCTCCCTGCTAACATACAAGACCACAGTTCCAAGGTCATAGTGTGTTTTGAGGTCGCTTTATTTCTCTAATGAAAGTAAATAAAAACTTCTATTTTGCCATCCATTTTAGCCATCTTCTTAACTCTGCGTTATCTAAAAATTAGCAACATAACAGAGAGAAAAACATGAACTTTGGATATTGCCTGACCTTGCCAGATTATTCATACCACTTGAGTTGCCAAGAACAGTCATCCTCAGGTACACTTATATGAATAAAATGGAAAGCAACATGGAGGTATGCCTTCATAGATTCTTAATATCATGTCCATATTTTGCATTGCTTGTATACTAGTTTTCCGTGGCTGCTGTAATAAATTACCACAATCTTGGTGACTTAAAAACAACAGAAATGTATTCTTTCACAGTTCTGGAGGCCAGGATCTAAACTCAAGCTGGGCCACACTTCCTCCTGAGGCTAGAGGGGAGAAGCCATTCATCGCTTCTTCCTGTTTCTGGGGGCTACCGGCACTCCTTGGCTGGTGACCACACCATTCCAATATTCAAGGCCACATTCTTCAAATTTCTCTCTGCTCCACCATCATGCCACTTTCTCTTGTGTGTGTGTAGTCAAATTTCCCTCTGCCTCCCTCTTACTTTTAAAAACACATGGGTGGGGTGACTGGGTGATAGACACTGGGGAGGGTAGGTGCTCTGGTAAACGCTGTGAATTGTGCAAGACTGTTGAATCTCAGATCTGTACCTCTGAAACAAATAATGCAATATATGTTAAGAAAAAAAAAAAAAGAAGAAGAAGAAGGTAGCAGGAGGGGAAGAATGAAGCGGGGGAAATCGGAGGTGTAGATGAACCATGAGAGACGATGGACTCTGAAAAACAAACTGAGGGTTCTAGAGGGGAGGGGGGTGGGAGGATGGGTTAGCCTGGTGATGGGTATTGAGGAGGGCACATTCTGCATGGAGCACTGGGTGTTATGCACAAACAATGAATCATGGAACACTACATCTAAAACTAATGATGTAATGTATGGGGATTAACATAAGAATAAAAAAATTAAAAAACAAAAACAAAAAACACATGGGATTGTATTTAGGCCTACCCTAGTAATCCAGTTTACTCTCTCCATCTCAAGATCCATAATTTAATCATATCTGCAAAGATCTTGTTTTCTTATGAGATAACATTCACAGATTCCAGGAATTAGGACATGGAAATATTTTTTTTGGGGGGGGGGCAATTTTCAGCCATCCCAATTTGTTAGTTGGTTAACAAGTAAAAGCAAAGAAATAGAACCTCAGCTGGGTCTAAATTATCTTTCTCAAACTTCCTCAAGCAGCCTTGGGGTCTGACCCAGCTTGGAGACATACCAGGATCCTAATGGTGGATCTGTAAAATACTATTGAGAAGACTTAGGGAAATGACTCAACTGCCCCATTTTGTAAGAGAAATATTACATTCATTTAACTTATATAGCAGTCTTTTTTTTTTTAATTAACATAGTATAGTATAACCTTGATTCTAAGATCTACATTCATTTTCCTTACTAATGTTTTTGAAATCAGAATGTGACTTTTCATCAATGAGTACCTTTTCTGTGGTAGTTTTAAAACCCTGTTGCTCATGAGAAAGCTGTAATTAAATTGATGATGCATCAGATTTGATATACTCTCATTAAAAGATAGTATGTCAATATCTACCTTCCAAAATAATTATGAAGACTTCATGAATCAATGGCCATGTAGATATAAATATATTATATCCAGTAGAAAGCAGTGTTACTGTTACGGGAAGCACATTCTACTGTGAGTCAAGAATAATTTCTCAAATTATCCTATAGTTTAATGAAATATTCCTCAAGGTAATTCAACTCCATTAATTTTGAATACAGTTACCCCAAGATTTCTGATAATCAATAATGTTTTCTTGATATAGTATTAATCCTAGAGCTACATTATGTGGTTATATCAACAATATTCAGATCCGCTTGAAATTATTTCCATAGTACACTAATGACCTAGGAACAAATCTCATGACCTTGAATGTGGAATATTGGAAGTTGTGGAAACAGGAATGAATTTATTTTATTTATTTATTTTTGCTTTATTTCTAATAGGCAATGACTCTATATGCTAATAGCTATAGTCAAATAAATGATGCTTTAGGGTGGGAATTCAACTCACCCCTTATACTCTAAGTAGGAGTTAATGCTGCTTATTCATGATGCTGTGTATCACAGAATTAGGCATTTCCATAACTGTTGAACTACTAAATTGGCAGTTCTCCATTGATAAGCATGGTGATAATTTCCTGCAATCATTAAAATCTAGCACTTGTTAAAAATTAAATGCCAAATATGTAAAGTCTATCTACATCTCCTAAGCCACACTCATGATGAAGGAATTATTAGATTATTTCTGGTTAAATCAGCATCCTGTACCTATAGAATTGATGATTTAACCGTTGACCCCAGTGACATCTCCAGATACTGCTACCATTGTTGAGAATCAGCTTAAAAAGCCAGTTGGCCCTTCTCTTTACATCTTTCCAACTATAATTTTATGCACTAATTGAATATTTATCAGGAAAAGACACAAACATTGGTTTGTTTGTTTACAAACCAACCTCTAGAGGAGCAACTTCCATTCAAAGCTCAATAAGAACAAGGAACTTGCATGTTCTGTTCACTATTATGTTCTGCAGAGCCTAGCACAGTTCTCGTACAAATATTCAGTAATTACTGGATGAATCAACTAACCAATTAATCAATTACTCATAGTAAAACCCTAGGTCTTATAACTGAGAAAAAAATGTAGATAGAGATATTGTTTACCCTGGGATAATTTTCCTTTTATCCTTACAACTCAGTATTGATCTGTATATAAGTTATATGTTGACAATTAAACAGCAATTTAGGAAATTGTGGATATTTTTAATATGTATGTTTAAACAATCTAAATCCTATTATCTGTTGCAAATGTATTGGTATAAAATATATATTTTTCTAAAAATTCTGAATAATTGATATAATCAGTATGGAGACGAATGCAAAAAAAAATTATATTAAGTTGAAATGTCTGCTAATGTAATAAAAATTCATCTAAGACCCAAGTTTTCTCCTAATGAAAATATAGTAGGTAAATTATTTGAATATCTTAAAAATTAGAGCTGCAAAGATATGATTTTACTTCCTTATAATAATTTAAATTTGAATTAAAATGGTAAAAAGTTTAACTGCAGCTAAATATATAACCTCACCTTTTAAAAATATATATATATATTTTAAAGATTTTATTTATTTGACAGAGAGAGAGCACAGTAGGAGTGGCAGAGGGACAGGGAGGAACAGACTCCCCACTGAGCAGGGAGCCCGACCTGGGGCTGGAGCCCAAATGGGGGGGGGGGGCTTGATCCCAGGACCCTGGAATCATGATCCAGGCTGAAGGCAGACACACTTAACCAACTGAGCCACCCAGGAGTCCCTAAAATATATTTTTTAAAGATTTTATTTATCTCAGAGAGTGAGTGAGCAGGGGAGGAGCAGAAGGAGAGGGAGAGGAAGATAATTTCTAACAGACTCTGCATCAGCACAGAGCCTGATGCGGGGCTTGATCCCAGGACCCTGAAATCATGACCTGAGCTCAAACCGAGAGTCGGCCACTCAACTAACTAAGCCACCCAGGCACCCCTCTGACCTTACCTTTTTTCCATGTTGTCTATTCCTCCACCCACCATGGAGCCCACACTGCATTAAGTTCAGGGTAAAAGTCTGTCTTGTATGGGAACGTGGGAATTAGAATTTGTTCCAGTGAAAGAAACTAAAACTAAAAAAATAAAAACGAGGTGCAAAAAAAGTTAAAAAAAGTAATATGATTGAGTCTTTAGGGACACATAGGATCAAAACCAGGAAAGAAAAACGGTCACTGTTTCCATTAACAGTGTTTTCCATAAATAATGATGCAAAGGTATCTCAGGGATGATTTTGCTGATCTGAACTGTTAAACAGGTAATACCTTCCTCCCTCATTTGTTTCATGTGTGCTGATACCACTTTTTTCCCACCAAACCAACTCTGTGAGGTTGGATTATCAAGATTGAAGAGGACTGTTGACACACAAAATCACAGTATTGATTATCTTATTGTGCCAAATCATAGTAGGTTCAGTGGAGAGATGGTGGTTGTAACTGAGGAGGGTTTTATAGTTTGGCACCAAGAGAACATTCCCTTAGCTGCAAGGGTTAGTGTGTGTTGGCTATATTCAAAAAACAAGAGGATGTCAGCAAGAGAGAAGAGGATATAAGGCCACAAGGAAGAATAAGCCAAGGGGGTTCAAGTTACAAGTCAGGACAACTTAGAGGTGCTGAGTATTTACTCTCAACTCATACTGTCACTTGGTGTAGGGACAGGTGGACTGACATATGGGCAAGAGGCTGAGCGGAACCTCTGTCAAACACTGCAGATTAATGTGATCTATCAAAATAGACTCCAAATGGAATCACAAAATGTTAGAGTAGAAAAATTAATACATTTCCAACTGGTATAAGGCAGTTCAGGTATTCGACAGATATAGCTATTATTTATGTGGTTCATAACTCTTTCTCTTAGTTTTTATTAATAATCATTTTATTTTTAAAATTTATTTATTTGACAGAGAGAGAGAGACTGTGAGAGAGGGAACACAAGCAGGGGGAGTGGGAGAGGGAGAAGCAGGCTTCCCACGGAGCAGGGAGCCCGATGTGGGGCTTGATCCCAGGACCCCCAGATCATGACCAGAGCCGAAGGCAGATGCTTAACCAACTGAGCCACCCAGGTGCCCCAGTAATAATTTTAAACAGAGAAAAGGAAGAAAAACAGTAAGTACTACTATGAATTGTTGAGTGCTTATTATGTGTGAAGCAGAGTACCATATACAGTTGACCCTTGAACACTGGGGTTAGGGGTGCCAACCTCCCCCACAATTAAAAACCCATAAATAAATTTTGACTTCCCAAAACCACAACTACTAACAGCTTACTGTTGACTGGAAGCCTTACTGATTGCATAAACAATTAACACATATTTTTTATATGTATTATATACTGTATTTTTACTGGAAGTGAGCTAAAGAAAATGTTACTAAGAAAACCATAAAGAAGAGAAAATACATTTACAGTACTGTATTTCTATAAGAAATATCCAGGTATAAGTGGGCCCACATAGTCCAAACCCATTTTATTCAAGGGTCAACTCTACATATATTATTTCATTTGTTGAGATAGGAATTATTTTTTTTTAAAGATTTTTATTTATTTATGTGACAGAGAGAGAGACACAGCGAGAGAGCTCAAACAGGGGGAGCGGCAGGTAGAGGGAGAAGCAGGCTCCCCACTGAGCAAGGAGCCCGATGCGGGACTCGATCCCAGGACCCTGAGATCATGACCTGAGCCAAAGGCAGACGCTTAACCAACTGAGCCACCCAGGCGTCACCAGAGGAAGATTTTCTTATAGAGAAAAGTTTTTCATGGTAATTTTCTTCTCGTGGCTATAACTTTGTTATTAAATTTATCTTATCAAAGCAGATTAATTTAGGTTACTCATTAAGTCCTTTGCCTATTTAATCTAATCCTAAAACAACTTTTCTCTGGTCTCATTTTTCCAAAATTGTAATATGCTATCTTTCATCTGCAAAGACAATGATACTGACCTATCTCCAATGAAAGTACACTTTCATTTTTTAACCTTAAATAGACTCTTCTAATCCAATCATAGTCCTAACAAACTAAAAATGTTAACCAAACATTTCTAAGTGTACTAACCATAGTAATCAAATTTACTTTAAAATACAAGAAAATTATTTCTATCTTTGTCTTTTTCCTTAAATTACTCACTCTGAGAACTGGATAGACGCTTCCCTCTTAAGTATTTAACACTTAATTCTATGGACATTATTAGTATTTAACATATATTGTATAATGTTTTCCATATGTTTAAGAATTTTAGGTATTTATTCCTTAATACACTATTACGCATAACTGAGTAATTTCTGAAGATTATGAAAAAATTTGAGAAAATAGAGGTCATCAGAAAAGAACTTTAACTCACTTCTGCCACCGTATTTACCAACCCACCAAAGTTGTACCCACCATGTGGGTGACAGCGGACAAACATATCTCTTGTTATACCGTAGATCAATGCCTCCACTTGGATGCTGCTTCCCACCCTCCTCCTAGTGAAATACATTGTTCCTGGAATCTTTCTCCTTTCTTGTAGCATCAAGTTCTTTCCCTTCTCTGGGATCATTCCCTTCTGCATCCCTTCTCTGGGATCATTCCCACTTCATGCTGCAACTTTCATGTTCATGAAGCTTTCCCCCTGCTACCACCTCCCCCATGCACTGCCAAATTCTCAGTTTTCCTTAAACAGTTCTTGAAAGGGTTATCCACATTTGCTGCTCCTCTTCTCCTCTCTCATTCTCTCTGGAAACACTCCAATCAGCATTTTTTTCAACCATTCCACTCAAAACCCTTTCACTGTGATCACATGTGAACCCATGCTACCAGACTCAGTGGTCAATTCTCAGTCTTCACCTTCCTTAAGCTGTTAACAGTTTTGTTTTGTTTTTTGGTTTGTCACTCCCTTCTCGAATTCCTTTTTCATTTGATTTCCTTGAAACTCCTCTCTTGGTTCTCCTCCTGTCTCCCTGGCCACTCCTTTCCAGTGTCCTGTGTTATTCCTTTATAACATTAGCAATCTCTGTGACTTGGCATGGACCAGGGCTCAATCCTTGGATTTCTCTCCTCAAATACTCAATTGTTAAAGATATCTGTCCTGTAATTTAAATACCATCAAAATACTTTACAAGCCCAAATTTATATGTCTAGAGAAGACAACTACCCTGAATTCTAGATTCAAATGTCCCAATGCCTATTGAGCAAAGGTACTTGAATGTCTAACATTAAAGTCTACTACAGACGACTCAGATGTAGCATGTATCCAGCAAGACTTAACTACACCCCTTTCAACATACTTCTTGGGGGGCGCCTGGGTGGCTCAGTTGGTTAAGCGACTGCCTTCGGCTCAGGTCATGATCCTGGAGTCCCAGGATCGAGTCCCGCATCGGGCTCCCTGCTCGGCAGGGAGTCTGCTTCTCCCTCTGACCCTCCCCCCTTTCATGTGCTCTCTCTCATTCTCTCTCTTTCAAATAAATAAAATCTTTAAAAAAAAAAAAACAAAAACATACTTCTTGGGTCAAAAGCCTGAAAATCTCCGTTGGTTTAACTTCTTCTCTCATACTGCTCTAATCTATTAGGAAATCTTATCAGCTCGAACTTCAAAATGCATCAGAATCAGACTACTTCTCCCTAAGTTTACTAATTTTAGGATACTGGTCTTTCACCTTAACTATTTTTATAATCTCTTAGCCAGTCTCCCCGTTTCAACCTCTGCCCCACTATATTATAGTTGGCCTGGAAGCCTTAGCCGTCCTTCTAAAGCAAGATGTCAGGTCACATCACTCTTCTGGTTAAAACCCTCCAGTGTCTTTCCACCTGTCTCAGAATACAACCATACCCTCACCATGGAGTATAAGGACCTACGTGACCCACCCTTGCCCAGCTCCACCCTCTCTCTTGGCATTCATTTCCAACTAATCAATCCTCGTGCACATTTCTGCAGCCATACTAGCCTCTGTGTTCTTTCTCAAATAAATAAGACATACTTCTCTCCAGGCATACATTTGCTGTTTCCTTTTCCCAGAATAAGTCAATTAGATTTTGGTTCAAATGTCACTTCATCAGAGGGGTTTTTCTTGGCTACCATATATCAAATAGCGCCCCTCATCACTACGTTTCCTCAGGGCCCTGGCTTTATTATTTCATACTCAAGATTACCACCTGAATGTTTACAGAGTCTCGGAGTCTCTTCCCACTATAACGTAAGGTCTTGAAAGTAAGGACTTTATCTCTACTATGCCTAGAACATGGTAATCACTCAATACACTTTTGTTTGATGAATGAATTGCGTATCTTGAAATTTGGGGGATAAAATAATTTTCTAAGTAGAATATTTATCTTGCTCCTTAATTTATAATCTTTTTATAAATCCTATGTAAGGAAAGTAATGATCAGAGGGGAAGGCTTTCCATTTTTTCAGGTAACTATAATACATAAATCAAACCATGTTTGAAGAGTACAATATTTCACACTACACAATATTTTCTCATGTTTTTTTCTTTGATGTTAAAAAGAGTCATAGAAGAAGTTTTGAAAGGCCAAAATGATTCTTATATTCTTATGCATTATAAGTAAAAGACCAGTCATAGGAGTAATGCAAAGCAGGTAAAGGCTTTTAAAGCTCCAAGAGGTCTTTCAAACTCAATTGGCTACATGGATAAGAGAGTTAACATAAAAGAGTGAAACAGGCCAATTAAAAACTGAAAGATAAAGTAGGAATATATCAAACTGGAGGTTGTATGCTCGGTCTAAAGGTATTAGTATTCAACAACAATAAAAAATTTCTGTAAGTAAAAATAAATGTTTATTTGCAGATACTCCCAAATATGGTCAGTTTGTAAAAGATATCAGAGGAAGAATATCCTAAGATAGTCTGTGAAAGATATAAGAAATATATCAGAGGAAATAGCAAGTATCACAGAGCTACAAGGTTTCCTTTTGGAAATTAAGAGTGAATCTTCATAAAAGCTGAATGCAGAGTACCAGATTCAGAAATTCAAATGTAGATGAGAGTAGGATTCTACTCTGTGGTTAAATAAAAAGGACAGCTTAAAAGAATATCTACCTATCCCATTTAGGAAAATAAGGGGAAACAGAATTGTAATTCTTTCCACAATGTTTTTTAAAAATATTATTACAACTAATTGCTGGTCATTACTCCTCCTCAGGTAGAAAGTTAAGGATTCACAGAGCTCCTAATTATATTCATTTTGGGCTTCATGCATCAGTTGACATATAGAGACTCTAATCATAAGTGTACCCATTTGTGAAAGGAATTTTTCAATGTCATTCTTATTACCCAAACAGCTCATCTTTTATGCTCAAATTCACTTTAATGTGCCAGCAGAGCATATCCAGGTGCTACAGATAACTAGAAGTTCTTAGACCTGATTTGCAAAGTGAAGCTAAGCCCTTGATAAAACCATCCCAGAGAGCTAATATAAAGCTAAATCTTCCCATGAGAAATGAAATACAAATTAGAAACTACTGTAATCCAAAATTTATTTCAATCAATGTTAGTGCTAAGAATTTTTCTTTTCTTTTAAAAAATCAGTATATATTGTTGTTATATAGCAAATAAATGTTCTTGTGCCAGATAATGCTGTAGCAGAAAGGGCTTGAATAATTTTCTGGAGAGTCTGCTACAACCTAGTGTCCTCCAGAAGCTTTCAAATGATGAAGCATTTCTCAATTTGCATATCTAAAGCAATGAAGTATATAATGTAAATTAAGCACACGAGCATTTTACTAGCAAGCTCCCTTGCACACATGCACACACGAATCTGAATACACATATATTCATTCATATAATGAACATTTAAGAGAAGTTTAAAATTAAGATTAGCTCAAATTAATTGGTTCCCAGTAAAAACAGTCACCATTAGAGCATAATAATCATAATTTCTCTTGCAACTCTAAGATTTCATATCAAGTAGGAAATATAGAGGAATCTCCTCCACCTGATGTCCAGTTAGTTTTGTGTATCTACCTGGTACATTAGGCAATCATCTCCTCTTTTTCTCACTCTTCCATGCTTCTACTTCCAAAGATGAAAGCACACTTTCAAAAAGGAGATTAATATGCTTTTTTGCTTTTTTATTTCCAAAAAGGCACAAGAAGAAAATGATGATTATGGTCAAGGACCAGGAAACAAAGTATGGAGCTATTCTATACCAAAGATGAGGAGCTGCTAAATGGGGTAGGTAGGTGAGGGAGAGATACAATAATGCTCAGCATTGTTCCTACTGAGCTTTAGCTATACTTCTGAAGGCATGCACCATGGAGAACAGTCATTTTGTATCCATAATGCTACAGAAGACCAGAAGCACTCCTTAGTTTAGCAGCACTTTCAAGGCAGTTGGAGGGAGACACTATTTCAAACTGGTATAAGAAGAAGCCTCCCATAATTTCTTGGGGGGCACATCCCAGATACCTTAAGCTGCTGCTAGTGATTGGTTCAGAGTCCTGGGTTGACTTCACTCTTACAAATTCTGATAAGCTTGCCATGAGAACAGTTGGCTGAGGCTGAATTGTTTGAAGTTTGTTTTTAGCTTTATTCACTAGTTGGATTTATAAAATAATTTTCACATTCTTCTTTTTCTTTGAAGATATATTTTATGTTCCAGACAGCATAAATTCTGTATTTATAGGTGAACTTATTGCACACTGTCTTCCTTTCTCTCTTGCTCTTTCTCTATGGTCTAGGGGAAATCTAACAACTGTGCTGGACTAGAGATTGTTATTTTGGAAACCGAGAGATTTACTTCTCACCAAGAGGGTGTAGGTAGCAGCTTTTCTCCCACAAAAAAGTTGAGTTCCTTGGTAAGGAAGCCTGCCTTTCTCATCATTGCAACCCCTGTGTCATCACAGGGCGAGCCTCAAAAAGTAATTGTTTATTCTAAAGTGTTAAGTTCTAAATGATTGTCTACACAATCTGAGGATTGTCTAATTGACCTACGGTGGCTTTAAAATACAAAAAATGGGGGCGCCTGGGTGGCTCAGTCATTAAGCGTCTGCTTTCGGCTCAGGTCATGATCCCAGGACCCTGGGATCGAGCTCCGCATCGGGCTCCCTGCTCCTCCCTCTCCCACTCCCCTGCTTGTGTTCCCTCTCTCGCTGTGTCTCTGTCAAATAAATAAATAAAATCTTTAAAAATATATATAAAAAAGGGTTCTGTTTCTGAGATTGTGGTTAAATGATTTGTTCTTTCACAATTTTATTTACTCATTTTTTATTTCAGCTATTATCTATTTAATGCCTATTGTGTCAGGAGCTGTTCCCTACAGCAGTCAATCTATCCTCAGGGAGCTGACAATTTAGAGGAAGAAGACACACAGTAAATAAGCCAGCAAATAAATATATAATATGCAATGTGGCACCGAGTTCAATGGTAAAGCTAAAACGGCTGTGCTAGCAGATGCCACTTAATAGAAGACGTTAGGGAAGACCACTTGAAGGAAGAGGGAGCATGAACTATTTATCTGTGGAAGAGCATTTCAGACAGAGGGAATGAGAAGCATAAAGGTCCTGTGGCAGGAGTGTGTTTGACACACTCAAGGAACAGCACAGAAGCCAATGTGGCTGCAGAGTGGTGAGGTCGTGAGTGTATGAGCATGGCAGAGAGTTCAGAGAAGGGCTATGTTCAAGTAGGGAGAGTGATCGTGCAGGACCTTTCAGCGTTGTTCAGACCGTACAATGAAGCTTTGGGAAAATTTTAAGCAGAAGAGTAAGACCCAGCTAATATTTTTGAAGGCGCAATGTGGGTGCTGGGTGGAGAGACACAAAGGATCTTGGATAGAAGAGGCTAATTAAAGCTAGTGAACCAGGATGGTAGTGGCAGAAGTCATGCAAAGTGTTCAGATTGTGGATACAGTCAGTTCTTGTTACCCACAGAAGTTACGTTCTATAAAGTTGCTACGAACACCGAATAAGCAAATTCTGAACAACTGTTCCTGGGATATATATGCTTAGGCTACTATGAGCTTCTGGTCACAATATTTTCATCAACCAATCAATACATTGTTTTGTATTATATGCATTTGTTTGAAGACACCTTATTTAATGTATATCTTGTCGAATCACTAACGTTGAATTCAGTCAACAGCACTATCACTCATGCTTATCTAGCACATGGATTTTCTCTATAAGGCACATCACAGCCCTCCTACACGTAGGAACACTGGATAGCACTTCAACATCTTTGGCGGGGGCCATTTTAAACAGTGAAATCAACAACAAAACCAAAAAGTACACTGGTTCATAGTATGAGAGCTGACTCTGATAATGCAGAGTGTCACCTCATTGCCCTGCAGCTGGAAATGTGATATAGGGTGACTCACATTTTTGGCTACACTGTGCATGTCTGCAAATGCACACAGAAGCACTTTGGGTATTGATTTGGAGATAACAAATGTTAGCGTGTAGGTGAATTCACAGATAGTTGCCTTGAATAGTGAGGATCAACTCTACTTTGTATGTAGGGCTAGTCAGATTTGCTGATTACTTGAAATTCTTTGTTTTCTTTTAAATTCTATCTCCTATTTTTTCATTCCTTGTTCAATAGTTTATTCCTCTAACTCACTTAATTTTCATCTGAAAAACTGGATCCATAAAAATTTTCACAAGTTTTATATTACAGTGAAATATTCATTTAGTTCAGCTGTTTGTATAGAGGAAGTATTTCCAACCTGGCTTTTTTTTTTTTTTTTTTTTTGCTAAAACTGAAAATAGGGGATGCAGAGAGAGTTGCTAGCAGCTAAAGAGTTTACAATATTGAACTAAACTGGACTGTGTTCCTCAAGAGTCCTAAGAATCTAAATTTTTCTTTTGAAAGCAAAGGGGAAAATGATTTGTTTTTAAAATTTGCTTAATATTTTAGCAATTTCTCTGGAATTTCCAGTCTATAATGTAGTCAGTTATCTTTGCAAACACTTCTTATTTGAAGTCACATGAGAAAGTTCCAGAAAATATTTTGTTGCACTAAATATTGAAATCCTGTCAGATACCCTCTCATCCCTAGTCCTGTTCCCATGCATTTTCTTTTTATCATTTTAACATGCTATATATTTACTTGTATACTTATTATTCCTACTAAAAAGCAGTTTCCATGAAAAAAGTCTATTTTATTTACTCCCATGCCTAGAACAGTGTCAGGCTTATGATAGGTGACCACTAAATATTTCTTGAATAAATGAGTACCCAAATTAAAGAAGGACAGTGGTAAGTCCCATTTGTAAACCATCTCTTTATGTCACAAAACCGTGCTTTTAGTAAAAAGCCCTTCTGAAATGTTTAAAGACGCATTTTTTGGTCACCATTTAGCTCAATACCATTCCCTTACTGGAAATGTCTGGATCTAAATTATTGAAAGATTGAGTATCGATTGCTTGAATATCTTGCTTTCATTAACATATGTATTTGGTTTTTTGAATGTCAGACTTTTTATTGCATGGTTTATCATATTTAAGGAAACTATTTTTTGATCTGTTTATAATAGAAATTCTACAACTCTTTTGAATAATGTTACCCCATTTCTTTGATGGATGAGAAAAAGGCCAAACTTCATGTGAAGGTGACAGATGAGGGAATTCATCTCTGTAAATTTGTTTTAGAGCTAAAAAGCTAAGAACACCATAGAAGATATCTGTACAAGAAACACTTATAGGCACTGAGTCCTTAGTCATGCATTTAGTGACTCTACCTGCTCCTTCTTCTGCACCTTGGGTGAAAATAATATTTATGTGGTTTTGAAAACCTTCCTTGATATTTCTCAAAATGTAGTTTATGGACGCTGTATTCAAACTACTTGGAGGAGTTTGTTGAAAAATCAGCTTCCCTATTCCATTTGTAAAACTTGGATAATTAAATATTCACCTAATATGTTAGGACTATATGAGTTAATAGAATGCAGGTGTGATATTTGAAACAGATATTCAAAAAATGGAAATCAAAGAGTCTATTTTATACTTATTTTCAACCATGCCTTAAACACAGTCTTGCACGTTATGGGTGCTTGACAAATATAGTTTGTTTTAATTACAAGAAGATGATGCCTGTTGGAATTCAGATTATAGATGAGTGAATATATATAGGCACCAATATGAATTAGAAGTAGGCATGTTTTTCTTACATTATACTCAAGTTCTACAGGAAGCCATTCATGTTTTTTTCCCAAAAATATTTATTGAACACCTACTATGGATCAAGCACAACTCAAGGGCTACTTCAGTGAGCAAAATAAGCCAAAATTCCTAATGTAGCATATATTCTAGTAAGGATACTATTAGTATGTTTTAGAGTATGTTAGAAGGTCACACACACATGCACGCACACGCAGACACATGCATGCGCGCAAACACACTCTTCCTTAGTCAGTCACACTTAGAGCCTGACATATGGAAAAGGAGACAGTTAAATAGAATGAAAAGGGAAAGAAATAGTATAATAGAGATTATATATTTCTGGATTCTCCCACTTTTTCCTAGATTATGACCTACTTATCTCATTGATTCAGCCCAAACGGTATCGCAAAGATCTCTATGCTTCTTGTTCCTAAGTTCTAAGTTCCTAAGTTCCTAAGGATAGAAAAGCAAAAAGATTAATTTTTCCCACTAAATTTCTATGATTATTTAGAAAGACTCAATAGTTCATAAATCAACAATGCTGGACACAAGGTACAATGCTACGCTCTCTGCGGACATAGTATCATCTTTCAAGAAGCCATTTTCTCTTTTCTACGGAGAGAGCATTCCTTCCCCACCCAAATAGATAGCTCTTATATATGTTTATGATTTTTCTGATAAAGTAAGGTAAGATTTAGGATACTTGCCAGAATAGATTTAATTCTACAGCAAAAGTTGCCTGTCTGGTCTAGAGCTGTTTGGGTTATGTCTGCCTGTTAACAACAAATGGTACATAACACAGTAAATTCAGGTAAAATGCTAATAGTTCACCCTGTCACCTTTCAATTTCACTCACCTCTCAATACCTGTTTAAAGTCTCCATATTTCATTCCACCTTCTCTGATCTATTCAGCCTACACTGGACTGTCCAGCTTCTGAAATTCTATGTACTATTTATGTGAGCATTTATTTATCTCTCTTGATTTGCCATTTAAAAGTTTTCCGTTTATGTGGCATATCTTTGCAATAGGACTGTAAAATCCTTTAAGTCAGTGATTTTTTCCCCCCTCTTTATTTCCAAACATAAGCATTTAGCAAAGGTCTGGGTGAATTTGACTAAAGCCTATTCACCAAAAAATGGTTCAACAGAGATCTCAGAACATAGTGAAATCTTGTCCTTAGAGAACATGCACAAGAGAATAAAACATTTACATGAATAACTGTAATATGGTACAAAATCTAACACGTGCCATCAGATCCATAGACAAATTACAATTTTTATTTAAATTCAATTAGCCAACATATAGTATATCATTAGTTTTTGATGTAGTATTCATTGATTCGTTAGTTGTGCATAACACCCGGAGCTCATCACATCACGTGCCCTCCTTAATTGCCCATCACACATTTACCCCATCCCCCCACCCACCTCCCCTTCCCCAACCCTCAGTTTGTTTCCCAGAGTCAAGAGTCTCTCATTGTCTGTCTCCCTGATTTCTTCCCAGTTTTCCCTCCCTTCCCCTGTGATCCTCTGTACTAGTTTTTATATTCCACATGAGTGAAACCATATAATTGTCTTTTTCTGATTGACTTACTTCACTTAGCATAATACTCTCTAGTTCCATCCATGTCAATGGAAATGGTAGGTATTCATCCTTTCTGATGGCTAAGGAATTTTCCATTGTATATATGAACCACATCTTCTTTATCTATTCATCTGTTAAAGGACATTTTGGCTCCTTCCACAGTTTGGCTATTGTGGACATTGCTGCTATGAACACTGGGGTGCAGGTACCCCTTCTTTTCACTACATCTCTATCTTTGGGGTACATACCCAGTAGTACAATTGCTGGGTCATAAGGTAGCTCTATTTTTAACTTCTTGAGGAAACTCCATACTGTTTTCCAGAGCAGCTATACCAGCTTGCATTCCCACCAACAGTGTAAGAGGGTTCCCCTTTCTCTGCATCCTTGCCAACATTTGTTGTTTCCTGACTTGTTAATTTTAGCCATTCTGACTGGTGTGAGGTGGTATCTCATTGTGGTTTTGATATGTATTTCCTTCATGCTGAGTGATGTTGAGCTTCTTTTCATGTGTCTGTTAGCCATCTGGATGTCTTCTTTGGAAAAAAAGTCTATTCATGTCTTCTGCCCATGTTTTAACTGGATTATTTGTTTTTGGTGTGTTGAGTTTGGTAAGTTCTTTATAGATTTTGGACACTAACCCTGTGTTCTCCTCTAGGATTTTGATGGATTCCTGAGACAAAGTACAACTGATTTCAGTAAAGGGAAATGTTACTTTCAGTTTGGTAAGAGGAGTGGGATGGATGATAGGAAGAGATTTTCAAATTAAAACAACAATGTAATCGAGGACTCGGCAATAAGAAAGTGAAAAACAAATAGCAAACAGTTTCAGTGGTATGTTGGAGACTAGTGGGAAATAAAATTAGAAAGGAAGCTTGAAAATAGACTGTGGAAGTCTTGAATACCAGACTGAGGATTTTTGCTTTCCTAGGCTGGGTCAACACTAGGGTGTTTGAGCAGGGATGTGATACCATCACAGCTGTGCTTTAACTAAATCAATCTGCCATCAAAGAATAATAGAGACACTAAAATGAAGAGTAGATATAACAAAATCTTTTCTCTGTAGGGTAAATGAAAACACTCAAATGCTGATTGTTACTTAAGGGGAATGATTAAGCTCTTGGTTTCCTGAAGTTTGGGTACAGATACTGCTTTTAGGATTACCATCCACAGCAAGTCATATTACCTTTCTTGTCTTCTCTTTGTAAAATGGGGAATGAGATAGATCATTTTGTATTGCAGCAGACTCCCACTGAGAAGCCCAGTTCTGGGCCCATTTTCATCAGTAATTAGCTATGTGATTTGGGGTAGGATCATAAAATCTCCAACTGCTGTATTTTCAGTGTGATAAAATTAGAGTCTTTCTAAAAGTTTATTGAGCTCAAAAATTCAAATCATGATTCAATTAAATCAAAATATGATCACACTATGATTATTATAGGGATGTGTAGAATAATTAGGCATAGCATAATTTTATATTTAAATCTGTAATTAAATGAAAACTTCTTATAAAAAATTTTGATACCATGCTCAATTTGATTAAAAAATATTTAATGAATCCCCATTAAGTGTGAATTCTAGTTGAGCAGAGTAACCAGTCACTTTACCTAAAACCAGTTCATTCCAAACCAACTGATTTGTTTTACCTAATGACAAGCTCATGTAAAATTCACTCTTTTGAATTTGTCCAGATGTCCCCAAAATATGAAAAGGTTATGTATGTTGAAAAATGAAAACAATTTCTAAGTGGTTTGATAAAAAAATCTAAAAGATCTACATACATGGAGAATGTAATGTATTCATCAATTAATAGATTCAATATTATTTAGATGTCAGATCTCCTCAGTTTGATCTATAGATTTAACAAAATCCCAGTCAATATAACTAATATTTGGTCAGCATATAGTATGCTGACCATGCTATGTTAAACATTTTACATGTGGTATTCCACTTAATGTTCCACACAGTTCTATGAATTAGGTACTAGGATTATCAGCATTTATAACTGAATAGGATAAAGCATAGAGCTGTCAAGATTTACCCACGATCAAGACTTAACCAGTGGTGGAGCACATAGGACCACCGGCTGGCTGATTCCAGAGCCTGTTCTTTTACCCACTGCAGCTACAACACAACAGCTAACATTTACTGATTACTATCAGCCAGGCACTGTTCTAAGCATCTCACATATATTAACTCCTTTCTTTCTCACAAAATCCTTTGACCTATATACTACGATTATTTTCACTTTATAGGTGAGGAATCTAAAGCAGAGAGCAGTTAGTGACTGACCTGATGTCAAGACGCTGTCTGAGCCAGTGACTTGGGCTGCTGTTGGTCAGCAAAGAGCTCATTTTAATCACCGTACCACATGTGCCTTTCTATGTATGGTACGCATCCTGCCTCCTTCTATAGAGAGAGTCTTCAAGATTTTCTAGAAAATTGCCTATATTCTGTATTATCTCACTTGAGCAAGAGAAAACAAAAAGCAGTTGCTAACCCATGAATGGACACTTTCCTAAAGAATTTTATGATTATCTCCACTTGAGGATTAAAAAAAAAAAAATCAGACGAACCCTGAGAGACGATGGACTCTGAAAAACGAACTGAGGGTTCTAGAGGGGAGGGGTGTGGGAGGATGGGTTAGCCTGGTGGTGGGTATTGAGGAGGGCACATTCTGCATGGAGCACTGGGTGTTATGCACAAACAATGAATCATGGAACACTTCATCTAAAACTAATGATGTAATGTATGGGGATTAACATAAGAATAAAAAATAAATAAAATAAAAATAAAAATAAACAAAAAAATTAAAAAATCATTTTAGCTATATATTAAGTCTATTTTTTTTATTTTTATAAACCACAAATGGGTGATCATTTTGACCAGTCAACAAACCTGACCTCAGAAAGTTTTTGTCTCTCATGTGAACCAGTCTTTGCCCATGTAAGATAAAACACATTAGCCAATAATTAGTTTAGAGCTCCACTCCTCTCATAAGGAAGCAAAACAATATTAACAGCAATGATACGGCCAACCTAAGATCTGATAGTCTTAGGAGATACAAGTGGGTGAGAAGTGGGTTCCTTCTGAAAGAAAGAAATAGGAGTGAGGCATGGAAGCTTTGTCATTAGCCAAAGGCGTGAGCAGGACTGCTGTGGGGCGCACCTTCCTGCTCCAGCGGATGCTGCGAGAACCACTGATTTCTCCCAGGAGCACAAGCCCAGGTTTCAAAAGCGCCTCTGCCGCTGTCCGAAAGGGGTCACTAGCAGCACATGCATTGCCAGCCACGTCCATCTTCAGGACAAACCCCCAGGTCCAATCACAAGAGTGTCCCGGCCACGGGAGGAAAATAGAAATACAAATCCTAAGTACAACTCTGTTTTTTTTAAATTTGTTCTACGGTGTCCAAAAAATGAGCCCATGTTCTTCCGTAAGTATCCGATGCAAAAATTGCTGACTTTGGATCACATAAATAGCTGAGACAGGATTTAGTTAAAATAAATTAAAATTAAAATTGGCATTCAAATTATCATTTTTAGTAGAGTTCTGCCCACCGGTTACGGTGACAACTGTAACTCACATAGAGGTTGACAGGTATCCTGATTGTGAAGTAATGGTGTAGAAAAGGATAGGCACTCTCACGGCTAGGTTTTTGAAGCTCTAAAGTGAAAAGCATGCCTCTCCCTCCTAAACAGGATTTTCACAATATCGGAAATTTATCTTTTAAGCCTGGACACCAAAGAGGGAATTAACTATACTCAGTTCAGTGCACATCGTTATTATCGCCAATCCCTGCAAGGCCCCACTCTTGTTTATATTGTTCTTCTTCTTCCTCGGTCTCTGTTACATGCTTCAAGGATGTCTTCAAAGAATGCCTTACTGTAACATTTAATGTTATCTTATTTGCCTGTTTTGCTAACTTACATAATTAAGGCTGTGTTTATAGATCTGTGGTTTCCTATTTTCTCAGATGTGTTAAAAAAAAAAGTTTTAATTATTTTCCTAATAATTATTACATAATATTCTAGAATGTACGTATCTTTGTATGTGTCATGTTTCCTCATTGATTTATGCACTAATTTGTCCAGGACTGAAATGTTGACAGGGTATTTACATACTTAGATGTACTAAGAAGCCCCGGAATGCTTTCCAGAAGGACTGTGCCAATCTACACTCCCACCAGCAGCACATCCCAGTTTCCTCTTTCTCCACTGCTGTATTTACATGACATTACCCACTATATTCCCGGTTTTTACCAGCATTGGGCATGTAAAAAAGTACTTCATCACCACTGTAGTTTGGAATTCAGTTAGCAAAGAATACATGCAACTTTTTTTTTTTTTTTGAGAGAGAGAGAGAGAGATAACGAGAGAGAGAGAGAGAGAACACAAGTGGGGAGGAGAGAGAGAAGCAGGGTCCCTCCTCAGCAGGGAGCCCCATGTGGGGCTCAAACCCAGGACCCTGGGATCATGTCCCGAGCTGAAGGCAGAAGCTTAATGACTGAGCCACCCAGGCGCCCCTACATGCAACTTTTGAAGAGAAAAATTTCAAGATCTCATAAAGGATATTATAAATGATCTGAAGAAATGGGGAGGTATACTATGTCCAAAGACAGTATGAATTTATGTTGTAAATATACAAAATATTACTAGTTTTAATCTTCTATACTATTTGAAATTCATTAATTTGTTAATCTGCCTCTCTGTGCATCTCCATCCAAAAATCCATCTGGACTTTTTTTTTGAGGAATAGGAAGTACATATTCTAAAGTTAATGTGGACTAGTTAAGGGTTTGAAAAGATAATTTTGGTTTTGCAAAAAAAAAAAAAAAAAAGCAAAGCAATGGGATGAGTCATACCACTGAGATCAAAATAGGATGATATCTTATGAACAGACAGCACAGAAATAGCCTTATGTTTATATTGGATATGGATATATGACCAAGGCAGCCCTGCCAACTGAAGGAGAACAAACAGATTGTGATACACGGTGCTGAGAAAACTCTTTAGTTTATATGGAGAAAAATAGAGCTGGGCCCCATTTGACATCATGTGGGGAAGTACGCTTCAGAAGGACTGATGACCTGAATGAGAAAGGAAAACAAATCCAATAGAGGAAAATATTCAACATTCGTGAAATTAGCACCAGAGAAGGACTTCTTAATAGAAATTATATTTTTAAAAATTTTTGATGGATTTGCTTATATCAAAATCAGTGATTTCTATTAAAAATACACAATGTTAACATAGAGATGACAGAATAATCAGATACTTACACGTTTAAAACTGACATTTAATCTGTATTATAATTAGATCATAGCATATGAAATTGTCAATTTTTAACCTACAAGAATAGCAATTACATATGGCTTGACCTAATACAAGAAACTCTTTCCTAGCATAAGAAAAATAGGAAAAGAAAAAGAAAATAAACAAAGGATAGGAATAGGGCGGAGAAGGAAAACCTCAAATGGCTATAAGACAGTATTTAAAACAACCAAATTCACTAGTAAGAAGAAAAAAAAACATGGTAGTATGCAAATTTCATTATATCACTTAATAATTTAATCATGTGTTACCTTAAAAATGAGTCTAAGGACATACCTCAAACGGATATAAATACCAAGGAAGCACTCAGCTAGGTTAAAGTTAATGCTTTTAATCAAAGGCATGTAACTTCCATAACCACGTTTTCAAGTCACAGCAGAGGAGACAGTCGATTGTCAGTAGAGGGTAAGTAAGATGAAGGTACTTAGGGATTAAGAGAAAGAACTACGGAGCTTGACTCCTGTCAGGACTCCAGCCCTAGCTCTTCCCATTGTAGGACTTTAATAAAGTTCATTCTGGTCTAAATCCTGAGGTCCTCCTCTATAAATCTGCGGTAATCGCAGCACAGAGCTCAGTGTTGTGAGAATTAAATGACAGAACACACAAACAGGGCTTCACTAAATGCTTGGTATATAATGTACACAATGTAGGGTTCATAAGTGTTACCTGAAGCTGTGCATTCCTTTTCTTTAGGCATGCATATTTTGTTAAAATTTCTAATATTTTTATTTCTAATTGCAACAACTTTTTAGATTGTACTGTAAATTTGGGATTCCATGTTCTAGAAGAAAATTCTAGTCTGTACAGTATAATATATCCAATATAAAATCTACACAATATTTGTCTTAAACTAGGTATATATCTAAATTTACCACAAGCTGATCCCAGGATCCTGGGATCGAGTCCCGCATCAGGCTCCCTGCTCTGAGGGGAGCCTGCTTCTCCCTCTCCCTCTGCCTGCAGCTCCCCCTGCTTGTGCTCTCTGTCAAGTAAAATCTTTAAAGATAAATAAATTTACCACAAGTATCATTGTTCAAGCAAGATAGATTTCTAATTTTTTATCTCAGGAGTTTCCTCACATGTTTTTGGGGGCTGGGAGGAGGGGCATGGCAGAATCAAAGTATTAGCCAAAAGATGTAGATCTTTATTAATATTCATGGAACTCTCAGGCAGAAAGCAAGTTGCAAGCATTGGATATGAAGAAAGGAGGTGGGTAGTCAGGATAAAGGAGGAAAGAAGAAAGGCAAGTCAACTGAAAATAGAAGACAAATAGCATAAGGCACTGCTTTATTCCATATCTTACTTAAATCAGCTCATCTGTTTCCAAAGTATTCTGCTATCCCAAGAATAATAACAGGCAACCCTTAATGATGATTCTAGATTGGGTATGCATACACTATTTTATATAGCCTGCATCTTATATTTTCACCCCAACTTGTACATGACAAACTGAGGCACAGAGTATTAAATACCCAACAAGTGATAATTCATGATTTGAGCCAAAATTTGTGTGACCCCAAAGCCTATGCTGTACTTTCCCAAACAACTTCCCAAGAAAAAAAAGAACATAAAGGGGATTCAGAGGAACCTCTGATGGTCATCCCTGAGAGCTACTGAGATGCTGACTCAAAATGACACTGCTCTATTCATAAAACCTACCTGAACAACTTCATAACATCACTCTCTCAAAAATACGGTGGGAGGGGTGCCCGGGTGGCTCAGTCGTTTTAGTATCTTGCCCTCATGATCTCAGGGTCCTGGGATCGAGCTCCGCATTGGGGTCCCTGCTCAGTGGGGAGTCGGCTTCTCTCTCTCCCTCTGCCACTACTCCTGCTCATGCTCTTTCTCTGGCTAGCTCTCTCTCAAATAAATAAAATCTTAAAACAAACAAACAAACAAAAAACATGGTGGAAAATACATCGCTGACCAGGGAAGACAGAACCCTGGTGAGAAGAGAAGTAAAATCAGTGACCCACATCATGCTATTCTTTCAACCCCAGTGCAATTTCTTCTAGTGATTGTCTATTTAAGGAAAAAAAAAAATTTTTTTTTTTGCTAATAAAAATACTCTTGCAATCAAAGACCTAACAAATATATACAGAGCCCTGAGGCTTGAAGTGAACCTTTTGAAATATAATTTGAAACATTAATTTTAATTAACTGAACAAATATTTTAATAGTATATGCTGGTTGATACCCAGTCAAGCACAATTTCCTACTGGGCCAGAAACTGCAATTACTTAATTTCTGTTATTACTAGATAATAACATTCATTTTTATTCATTCATTCAGATAAATCAAAATGGATAGGAGGACTCATTAGTTCTACTTACAAAAGCTATGAATGTGTAGGCATGCTGTTATTTGCCCCTAGAAATGGTCTCCCCTCAGCTTTGCTTACCTGTATGATCTGTAAAGAAAAAGGGAAAGATCTGTGGATGTGGATGTGTCATCCTATCTAGGATCAACTTTTTTGTACCTTTAACACCCAGTGTGCATAGCCAGCAAACATCAATTTATATATCTGTGTCACCCACGTACATAATTTGACAATTCAGTATTGGGAATACAAAGGTGAGCAAGACATATGTAGTTCCTCCCCCTGCACAATATATTCTAGCTGGTGACATATACAAATTACAAATAAAAACAAGACAATGAACAAATAAAATGATATAAAAGTACTGTGTAGAATAACGTAACAAGGAAACAAGAGGTGACCTCATTTAGATATATTCATAAAGAAAGAACTTTCAGCAGAGCTAACATTTTCTCATGCTGAGAACTGAAGGCTAAGAGGAAAATAATCATTTAAAGAACATTCCAGGGGCGCCTGGGTGGCTCAGTCCTTAAGCATCTGCCTTCGGCTCAGGTCATGATCCCAGGGTCCTGGGATCAAGCCCTGCATCGGGCTCCCTGCTCGGCGGGAAGCCTGCTTCTCCCTCTCCCGCTCCCCCTGCTTGATGTTCCCTCTCTTGCTGTGTCTCTCTCTGTCAAATAAATAAAAATCTTAAAAAAAAAAACAAAACAATAAAGAACATTCCAGGCCCAGGAAGCAATGTGTGCTAGAGCCCTGTGGTATGGGAGGTTTCGCTGTGTCAGAGGAACTGAGAAGCATCCAACTGGGTGAAAAGTCATGATGGAGAGAAGAAAAAGCAAAATGAACTTGCAGAGATGGGTAGCACCGGATCATGGAGGACCTTGTAGGCCATACTTGAGATTTTATTCTAAATGCAATTAGGAGTACCTCACTTGGTTTGGTTGGGAGGGGAATAGGATTCTGATTTGAGGTTTAAGAGAAATCACTTTAACTGGGCCGTGGAATGTGGATTGTCAAGAAAATACGTCGGAGATTATTTATCATCCAGGTGAGTGAGGATGGTAACCAAGACTCAGGTGGCTTCTTCTACAATTAGGAATTCAGCAAGTGAGGGCAGGTGAGATGAATAAATTGTGGCTCTATCTAATGAACAAGCTGTCAGGACCAGGTCCTTTGGAAGATGTACTTCAATGACAGGAAGCAAATATTGAGGCTAAATGTGTTACTAGTTTAGTGGAAGTGCAAATATTCCAGAGAACAACAGGAAACCTAAATGACTTATGAAAATGATGTGGGAAACAAAGGCAGAAGAAAAATTATTAAATTTCTTTACTACTTACAGCCCATTGACAAGTCCTTAAAACAGGCAGAGTGGCATTCCTCTAGGGACTCAACTGCCTCAATGTTAATACTTTGCTAGGGGCAAAAGACAATCCTAGCCCGACACCCCCCATCCCAGGATCCTGTAAGTCTACTTTAACCTATAGAGATTCTTTCAGAAACCTCCTTTATCGCTAAACCCCCAAGATAGATGTTGGCAATCATCCCCCAAGCATATGGCCCACCGATATACATCTGAAGGGTCTCATGACTAAGGTTTTATTAGACGGTAATAAATGACCTTTTCCCAATAACAGCTAGCCCCTTCAAGGTCCTAGAAACCTTGCTTCCAAAATTCCTTAGAGACTTATGCTATCCCTAACCCCCTCCCAACTTGGAAGTATATAATGGGCCACTCCTTATGAGCCCCGTGCAGCACTTCCTGCCCACGGGTCCTGTCCCTGTGCTTTAATAAAACCACCTTTTTGCACCGAAGACGTATCAAGAATTCTTTCTTGGCCATCGGCTTCGAACCCTAATGTCTTTCCTACATCAGAAAACTTTAATTATTGAGTTTTCCTAAGTATAGACACTTACTTCATCTTACTGTGGAATCCTTCCTGCCAGAGTAATTATTTGAATTTGCTATTTATAGTTAACACATCACTGGTGTGACATTTGAAGTGCTATCATAAAAATTAATACTGTGGCTGAACCTATTCTGACTCTTCAAGGCCTAAGCTAACTTTTAGAGAGCACCTACCAGGAACTCAGCGGGCCTTTTTCCTCCATTTTCTCATTGAATTCTCACTGTGTAGTAGAGATAATCACCCCCATGTTAAAACAAAGAAACACATATTCAAAACCCTTCAGTGTAGGTCTCATAGAGTATGAATTCTATTCTAAGTTTGCCTGACCAGAAAGACTACTGTATTTTCACTCCAGGCTGACTCTTGCAATTTGTCACAAATTGAGAGGTTGTCTGAAGCTTCATTAAGCTTCTACATTTGTATAAATTAGATTTATTTGAATCTATGCATAATTTGCCAATTTATATAAATGAGTATATAAATTCCTCAGTCTTCATTACCATCCAATCTAATTTAGCAAAGCTTATCACTCACTATAGTTGGGAAATGATGACAAGTAAATATTGGCCATAAAAGTCACTCAGAGCCAATGAAGTAAGTTTAGTAATTTCTTAAACCTAATAAAGCAACACGTTAGCATACTGAACAAGCTTGATGAGCATGCTACTTAACAACTTGATATTTTAAGTGAATTCTTGTGTAATACTAGAAATAAAAAAAGAAATCATTCTTGATGCCTTTATATTTTCCTGGCACTCACAATCTTTTTCCCTTTTCTACATTATTTACATTACATAATGTCAGAATTGAGTTCAGTTGTAGAGACCCAGCTTGTGTCCAAGAATGGCTCAGTGGTGTTGGAAAAAAAAACACAATCATTATTGGTACCAGGATCCTACTGTTACTTGTGAAGGGGTCATGATTTACTAACATGTAAGTGTTCCTTACACTGCTCCCCTCTCGCTTTGGAACCCAAAAGGGAATCTTGGTTAACTCAGCTCTTGGTAAAGAGAGCTACAACTAGAAAGGCAGCTGGGAACTAGGGAGGATGACACCCAGAGTGGTGATAGCAATCTACATAACAAAAAGCCATGTAAGAGAGAGCCTGGCAAAATCTACTGGGGCCTTTATGGCCTTGGGGATTTGTCGCTGAGAGGGACTGCCACAGGTACAGAGTGAAAAAGACTGAAAAGTGTGCAAGAGGCTTTTCATATTTCTGTGGGTGGCGATTTACCTCCTGCCAATTTTTTTTAAGATCCAAAATTTGGAATTCCTGTTTAATTACTATTTGGCAGTTGGACTATTTCTTTGGGTGCAACTATAGGTTCAGATGGAGGTAGATGAGGTCCAAGATTACCTAGGTTATATTTTAAAACTGGAGGGAACTGGTGGGGATTATTCAAAGTGAAATAAGCAGAGAAAGACAATCATCATCTGGTTTCACTCATATGTGGAACATAAGGAATAGCGCGGAGGACCACAGGGGGAGGGAAAACGGAATGGGAAAAAATCAGAGAGGGAGACAAACCATGAGAGACTCTGGACTCCGGGAACCAAACTGAGGGTTACAGAAGAGAGGGGGATGGGGGGATGGGGGGATGGGGTAACCAGGTGATGGGTATTAAGTAGGGCATGTGTTGTGATGAGCACTGGGTGTTATATGCAACTAGTGAATCGTTGAACACTACATCAAAAGCTAATGATGTACTATATGTTGCTAACTGAACATAAAAGAAAATTGATATTCGCATAGTTGAGAGAACAGAGACGGAAAAAAAAAAAGTTCCATATCCTCTGAATCTTGAAAAAGAATTTGAAGTTCACAAGCAGTTAATAGTGGATAGTTTTCCACATATTTGTGTTTACTTTATTACTTAGCAAATGCTGTATTAAATGATTTGCATACATGATGTCACTGAATAGCTAAAAGCTTTTGCAAGCAAGGGAGACTGGCCCTCGAGCAGTTACTTTGTGTGTTTTTTCCTTGTAAATCACTAAGATGTTTGTAAACTGGTGGAGACTCCTGTCCTATAGGACTGTGATCTCTATAAACCAACCATGTTTTTCCTTCCCTTAATTTTAGGGCAGCCAGAGTGCCTGAGCAATGTCACATGTATCCCACCTGCGAGTTGGAGAGGGGGGTGTGTAGGATGTCAGCTTGTGCTTTGCCCTCAGCTTTGCCTTTTGCTCCCTCAATAAACATCAGTGGGCAGCCTTTTAGAAATGCATATTATGAGATCTGGCCCCAAAGCTAGTGAGTCAGAATTTTGGGGATGGGGACACAAGACAGACTGGAGCCACGCTTGTGAGCATGGCATAAGACATGGACAGAGACAGCTGAATCATTGTATACCTGAAATTAATGCAACACTGTATCAATTTTACTTCAATTAAAGAGAACATAGCTTCTAATAGACCCAATATGAAACAACATAATGTAGTCCTAAATATGCCTTTAAAAAGTAAACCAGTTGAGTAAGGAAAGGGTTAAGGTATAGGCAGGGAGAGATAGGAGGCCCCTGACTCCCCTGACCAGGCTCACAGAAATCCCAAATGTGGAGAAATGCTGAGGGGTAGAAAACCACAGATAGGGGAACAAAGCAGACCACCTGGCCCTGGATGTCAGAGAGCATATTTTGGGGCAACTACACTGTAATCCCCAAAAAATGAGCAGACCTCAAAGAAGTAAGCCATTAAGGATGTGATCACTAGTCCTTGCTCAGACCAAGTCTGCACAAGAATCTCAAGGCCACAAGCTTCCCGGTCAGTTCTCCATAAACGACTACCACTAAAAGCCCTCAGTGGCAACCCATTTGGGACCTCTGTCACTCTAGACAGCTGTTTTCTTTCCTTTCTGCTCTCACCTCCACTTAATAAACTTTCACTTCACCTTTTGTGAGATTCATTCTTCAACTCTGTTGAGACAAGAACCGAGCAATCGTGCAACACAGTGAGGCCTAAATCACGTCTGAACGTGTTAGAATTGCATTCAGACTCCAAAGAAAACGTATGCATCCCCCTCCCTGAAGGTAGATAGAATGGTGAGCCGACAGAAGTGGGGGACAGTAAGGGAAAGAAGAAGAGAGGGAAAGGGAAGACAAGAGGGAGGACAAAAGAAAGCCCATTGGCCTGTGGGAACTGAAGAAACACTGGAGGAAGGAATGGGAGAAAAGATACTGGAAGCCGAATGTCCAGAGGGGAATGTGCAAAAGAGAAAGCTAAAGAATACGTTACAAAGAGTTCCCTGAGTTCTTGGTGACCTGGTGCCACCAGTCACAACCAGCAGTGATACAAATGTAGGGCAAGTCTTCTAGAATGAATCTTGCGCTTTTTATTTTTCCTGACTACCCTCAATGACCTCATCATGGGATTTTAGGAAGAGGATTGTGATTAGGAAAATCTAGATAAGGAAATCTTTCATTTAATGAAATTGAATATGAACTCTAAGAATATATATTCAGTTAATTAAATCGGACAATGAAAGTCTTAGAGGAGCTGTACTTTTACTTGGCTTTTTTGTCAGTTTGTTGGTTTTGATCATTTTAATATTCATTGGTATTTTCATGAAAAAAAAAACCACCTAATTAAAAAGTTAAAATTTGAGGAAAGTCAAGTTGCTGTTAGTGTAGTAACTAGGGATTAGCTGGGGGGTCGGGGGGCGGGGGCAGGGAAGGGATATGTAAAACTGCAATCCAAAATGAAGTTTAAACACTGTTTTAAAATTATGATTATGAATTCAATCTGATAATTAGCCATATCCCATGTGTTATCAAAGGTATCTAGATATTGCTGTTGAGTTGTATTATTTATTTTTGCTCCAAAGAAAGGAGTGGACGCCAGTAATGTTTTTCTGCCGTTGGACCACCTCTGAAGAACAAGCACCTCCCCCCTTTTTTTTTTTTTGAAAAACAGAGTAAACACTCAGAATAAGTGTGGGGGGGGAAAGGGGTCTGTGATACACTTGATGAATTACCAACGCAATTACCTTTATAAAATTAAGTTTGTCTTGTGAAAATAAAGGGAACCTCATTTAAAATGGAGACTCCCTGAAGGGGGCGCTCTCACCCACGTACCACTCACAGACTGCATAACCAACCCGCAGGTAGAGGGAAGACAACAATTATTTTGACAAGAAAGGGCACCTTTCACACAGGAATTTTATTTCCTGCCTTCCAGAAAATGAACAAATATCCCTCCCTGCCCAGCAACAATATACTAACTACTGCTTGCAGCCAGTGAGAGACCACTGCAACCTCAGTGAACTCTTGTTCTTCTCCAAAAAATTTTTGTTCGAAACAACCTTCCCTAATTTCCTCCTAAAACGTAGTTAAAGCTGACCTTCCATTGGTCCCTTTAGACTTGCCTATGGTTCACCATAGTTTGCTTTTCCCAAATTGCAATCCCTCTGCTATTGCCAAGTAAACTTTTTTTTTACTCTTTGCTCTGTTTAAAATGAACAGAATTTGTGTCAAAAACAAAAAAACCCAGAGGTCACCATAAGTATTTATATTAAAATATTAAAATATCTCATCCATACTTATAGACCCAAAGAATAGTAAGCATTCCCCAAAGTTCATTTTAAGCAACAGTAATCCCATTAGATATTTTTCAAAAAAGGAGAAGGAAGATGTTTTATAGTCAAATAAGTTTTGGGGAAAATATACATTATGGGAGCCTCTTGTAGTACCTAGAGCAAGTACCATGGGACACTATTCTGGAATCAACATGTTGGTTCATTCTGCAGAGCTCAGATGGTATTACTAACAATATGCACTACCTAGTAATTTCCTATGTTAAAAATTATACTTGCTAACAAGGTGCTAAAATTTTAAAATTATTACTAGCATTTAAAAATTTGCAACTTCTAAATTCTGGGGTTTAAGGGCAAGTATTTCTATTGCTATGCTTTAATACGATTCTAACTTATGTTATACTTTCCAAGATTTATAATTCACTTAAACATGTTCAAGTCTCTGTAAAGTCCTGCAACTAAGAAATCTGTTTAATTTTGTTTTATCTGGACCTTTCTTTTCCAACAGTCTGACCATACTTTAAACAATTGGTTTGGTTTTTACTCTTTTCTTCTGCACAAGCATTTTTTTAAGCCACTTCAATAAACATTATTTTAAGCTACAAACTACTGGCAGGGGGAAATAGCAGCATAGAGAAATGCAATGTTAGTTCTGGGTCAAACGTTCACTTGAGTTTATCTCTTTTCTCTTAACTTTCTCAGAGTATATGGTCTTTAAGTCTATTTTAATTTCTAATTTGTGCCTGTGGCCATACTCATTTTTATAGCTGCTCTAGAATGAATGCATTAGATAAAGATAATATCAAGAAGATGAAAGAATTACATTTTGATCTTTAGAGATTTCATAATCCTGTTACTGTAAGTATTTATTAAACCTCTTTCCTATATGTCTTAATAGTATGCATGAGTGAGATGGAGCAGTAAGAGTTGAGAGGTTATCAAAGGTCACAAGAAATTTTCTATCTAATAACAGAGACCAGATATTTGAGGAAAATAATCAGTAAAGTTGGAGCAGGCACTATTCTCAGTCTAGAGATTACAATACAAAAGACCAAGTTCCTGGAAGTTTGGAGTTCGGTCTGACAGAAAGCATAATGATCTTCAAAAACCGGAAGGATGCCAGTACATTTAATATATGAAGAATATTCATGTATTCACTTTGTATATATACACATTAGATTTTGGCTAGTGAGTTATTATTTTAAAATCATTTTCTCTTCTAGGACTTCTGGTAAGCTTGCAATCAGCTCTTTATGCTTTTTGATGATTAATGGTTATATTACATTAGTTAGATATTAAAGAAAGCAAGGTCTCAAACATAGCCAATTGGTAGAATTTCCCCTTAGCGCTGACAGAAAAGCAATGTATTAGCTTTCTCATTTTGCTGGAAGTACTGCTTTAATGCATGTAACTGTCATTCATTCATTTCACTGCTACATGACAGTCCATTGTGTGAATATATCAAAATAGACTTATTTGTTCTACTGTAGATGATCTTTCTGTATTTTCCATGTCTTGTACTTACAAACCATGTTGCTAGGGACACATTTCCTGGTGCAAATACACAAGGATTTCTCTAGACTATACACCCAAGAGTAGAATTGCTGGGTTGAAGGCATATGCACCTTCATTACTGTTAAAATGCCCAGTGGGTTTTCATAAATATAACCAAGTTATACTCCCTGAAACAATGTACAACAGTTGCCATTGCTCTACTATTTTGCCATCATTGGGACTTTTGTCCTTTAATATTTTGTCAATCTGATGGCTATAAAATAGTATTTGATTGTGGCTTTAATTTGAATTTTTATGATTGCCCAGATCAAACATTTTTATGTGTTTGTGTTATCTTCTGTGAAAGGGCTTCCTGTTTTTTTCCCCAATCTTTTTCTATTGAATTATCTTTCTTTTATTGACTGCAGACATACCTTATTCTAGATCACAAATCCTTTAGATTATATGTTTCAAATATTTTCTGCTGATCTCAGCCTAATTGCCTTTTTCTCTGCAGGTCTTTTAATTGAAAATAATGGTTCTTAATTTTGAAGTCATCAATCTTGTGTCTTGCTAAAAAATTATTTGCTATTCTGAGGACATAATATTTATTTATATTAACTTTTTAAGCTTTAAAATTTTACTTTTGTCTTTTAGTTTTCAACCTACCTGTATAGACGGGGTGATGCAGGAATCCCATTTAGTGTCCTCCCATATGGATACCTAAGTGTCCCAGTACCATTTATTAAAAATCTTCTTTACCTACCAGTCTGCAATGCCACACATATAGTTTTTGTTTTTAAGACAAAAATAGGATGTTTCTATCTATAATTTTTACCAAACCCTTTTTTACATAGTAATCTCTCTCTCATAACTGTCAATAATATTGATGCCTACTTCATTACTTGAAACAGTCGACAGGCATTTGTTGAATGAAATGGTCACAATTTCAACAATCCTTTTGTTCATAACCAAGTTGTTTCTGTTCTTTGCCATTAAATGTGTCCTATCAAATATCCTAGTACATCTATTTTTGCAACTTTTAATTGTTTCTGTAGAAGGCATTTTGAAAAGCAAAAATATTGGATCAAAAAGGTAACTGTGTGAAGGAGGAGATAGAGGCTTCTAGTTGTGGAATGAACAAGTCAGGGAGATGAAAGGTGGAGCATAGGGAATAGACAATGGTATTGCGACAGTGTTGTATGGTGACAGATGGCAGCTACACTTGAGCATAGCAAAAGGTAGAGTTGTCAAATCACTGTGTTGTACACCTGAAACTACTGTAGCATTGTGTGTCAACTATACTTCAATTAAAAACATTTAAAAAAGAAGTCAGATGAAAATTACAACCTAGGGAATATAGTCAATAATACTGAAGTAACCTTGTATTGTGACAGATGGGGACTACACGTAGTATTGAGCGATGTATAGAAATGTTGAATCACTGGGCTGTACATCTGAAACATTGTAGGTCAACTGTACTTTGATATGAAAAAAATTTTAAAAACCTAAAGGGTGTCTGTTTGCAATGTTGATATTTTCAAATCACTCTCAGAATTGTCCCAGTTTACACTCCCACTAGCAATGAATTTCCAGGCCTTTTTCCTATTATTCTTTTTTTTTTTTTTTTTTTAAGATTTTATTTATTTATTTGACAGAGAGAGAGACAGCGAGAGAGGGAACACAAGCAGGGGGAGTAGGAGAGGGAGAAGCAGGCTTCCTGCTGAGCAGGGAGCTCGATGTGGGACTTGATCCCAGGACCCTGGGATCATGACCTGAGCTGAAGGCAGTCGCTCAACCGACTGAGCCACCCAGGCGCCCTCCTATGATTCTTGATAACATTATGAATTATCACTTTAGTCATTGCCATTCTGAAAGGTGAAAAACTATACTGTACCATTAATTTCTGATTTTATAGGCTTCAGATTTTATAGCATTTTATAGGCCTTCTTGATAGATTTATCTTTTACCTATTTTTCCAGATCTTTTCAAGTCTGTTTTTCATCTTTTCTTTTCATTCTCTTTACCCTGCTATCTCTTTATCACCACTTCGCATTTTACATGTTTATGTTTATTTATCATCCGTCTCACCACTTGAATGAAAGTTCCTGAGAGTGAGGACTTTGCTTTTCTCATTTATTTTTATGGTCTAGCCCAGGGATCGGTAAGCAACAGCTCCTGGTCAAACACAGCCCACTCCGGGGTTCTGCCAACAGCTCTGCTGGAGCACAGCCACGCCCACCACTCCCGTACCCGCTGCAGGTGCTTTCACGCTACAGTGCACAGAAGTTGCAACGGAGACTTTATGGCCTGCACAGCCAAAAATATTTACTATCTAATCCTTTAAAGAAAAAAAGTTTGCCCAACCTGGCCTACAAAACTACCATACCATTAGTAAAATACATGAAAGAGAAAGATAAATAGGTTTGTAGATGTTCTTTATGTATGAAGGCTATCACTCATTTTTGTCACATATATAATTGATTTTCCTAGATTTGACATTCAACTTTCAACGTCCAAGAATTTTAAGTTTTAATGTGGTTACATGTATCAACATTTTATTCAGTGGTTTCAGGATTTGAGGAGATGCTAATAAAGCCCCACCCGATACCATCTTCCTTCCCCACATAAATTCAGTAAGTGTTCTTTGTGGACTAATAGAGAATTGTTGAAAGAAGGGATATTCTTTAGGTACTGAAAAAAAGGCACTTCACTTAATAGAAGGGTTTGTTCAAAACATTTATTCCACAAACGGAGATTATTCTATCATTCAGATCCTCCATATTATATTATTCCTACTCGATCTGCCAGACTGAGAAATGTACTTTTAACATCACCCACTTCTACTATACAATTGTATTATGTTCCTCCTTATCATAATACATGTCTAAATCAGAGAAATTTTTAAAATACTGTAAAGCAGGGGTAAAATCTTATCACAGTTTTTCTTGGTTTATTTTCAAATAGCTGTTATTCTTCTGGTAATAATCAAGAGGTTATTAATAAAAGTATAAATTTTTTCTTCTGTATGATAGGGATATTAATTCATTTCATTTGCTTCCACTCAATATATTTGTAAAAGTTTACTCATCTTTCTTGGTGAAATAACATTTTGCAGGTCACATGTTTTATTTTTGTAAAAGCAACAATGCCTGAAAACCTGGATTAACTCTTGTTTTGAATGTTATGTGAGTGACTAAATAGGATTAGCAATCTCTCAAGTGTTACCTTCATCACCTGGTTAGAAAAAGGAGGAGATTATGTTTGAGAAAGGATTTTATAAACTCTCCTGGGCAACTAAAATGCATGCTTTCATAATTATTGACATCATGTTACACCTACTGGCTGCAACGAGAGAGAGAGAGAGAGAGAGAGAGAGAGAATGTGTGTGTAGAGACTTTCTTCCTTTAACTTGTTCTCCTTTGCATGTAAATAATGAGCCATCAGAAATTGTAAGGAAATCTACAGCTCACATTCAAAAAAATTGCTGACAGCTGTGTTCCACCTTCAGATTTAAAGCAATCTAACATTTGACCAGAAATGAGTTGTAGGATGGTGTATTACTCATCTGTGGCCTTTCAAAGGGAAAATACTTGCCAGAGGACAAGTGGAGTTTAAGATGAAATATACCTGAACTTAAATGAAAGCCTGAATTCTGAGGCTTTGGAGAAAGAGATCACAATTCATATGTACTTAAACTAATCTCATCCAAAAGGGATAAATTGCTCTACATGAATTCTTATTTTAAAATAACAAACATGAAACAGTATCTTCCAAGATGGTTTCCCTTTATAAAATTTCTATACAGCGAGGCAACTCCCCAAGGGCATCAACGTGGCTCCTAACCAAGTTGGCAAGCCTTCAAATGGATCTCCTAGACATAAATACAGAACAATCCACTGAATCCACACATGCGGCTCTGCGGGTGATGCCAGGTCCTTGATGTCTGCTAAACCTGGGTCCATTTTATTCTTTAGGAACTATAGGCACAGTGCCCAGGGACAATGTGCTTTTCAGGGGCCTATACAATTTTGAAACCAGAAAATATTGGCTCAGCAAATAGGATAACTATAAGGATTAATAAATATTTAGTGGTCAACAAAACATAACTTTATGCTAGCCACACTATTTGATATTAACACATTTGGTATTAAGATTTCTATTATATTTGGGAATTATTTATAAACTCAATTTTCTTCACTTTGCAAGAATTTCCACACTGACATGATTTGAGAGAAATCAGAGCCAATTAATTGTTCATAGCCAAATGTTTCAAAACAATATTACAAAATTTTTTTGTGTGTCAAGTATTATATGTAATGTAGGAGGTGTATACATTTTAATGTACTTAATGTGTTATAAAGCCAGAAATCTGCTGAGCAATTTTATCTCCACCTTTTCTTTCATATGCTGTTGACCACTGAACACTTCAAATGCATCTTCTAAGTACTTCATCTATCACTTACTCTAATTGCTTTCATCCCTTTTCAGGATTTACTGCCAGAGCCTCCTGGTGGTGGAAATGAAGACAGCCAGGTAAGAGAGACTGGCTTCCACAGAAAAGTGCCTGGTGCTTCCTGCCAGAGGAAAGATTAGAAGCCTGGAAAGAGAGGTGTCAGGAGTCTTGGGGGCAGCACAGAGAACTTCCAGAAGTAGCTGTTTGCAATAGTGAGGTTTAGGGGAGGACACTTATGAAAAGCACCTTTTAAAGAGATACGCTTTTTGTTGTATGGCAAACTGTTCTCTCTCCTCTTCACCCGTACAGGTACTATCCACAGGCTTCAGTAAAACTACTTTGGAGTCTCAAATGCTGCACTATGCAGGAACAGGAAGGGAAACGTGTGTGCATGCGCGCTACTGCATGAGAGCAATGCACATGTAATAAATGGTAAGATAAGACTATAACCATAGAATACAAAGAGTCCACATGGTAACAGAAGTATCTGGAAACTATTTTGCTGTGGTGGTTGTTTTCTACTCTGTGCTCTTTTCTTCACGATTGTCAACCATATACTAGCCCACCTGGTGAATTAGGATGTGATACAATATTTCTCCCATCTCTAAATTTCAACTATAATTATTAAATACCTCTTTGCAGGAAATAAAATTTGCATAAATTCAGTGTTGCATAACACTAGAGTAATCTGTTTCAGATACTTGTAGGGGTGCGGTGGTAGAAGAATATGCCCACCTATACATAGTACAAATGACTAGTTACTTGAAGGAATAAAATATCAATGAAACTCAATATAGTATGCTAAATGAAATCAGTAACATTTCATATACCGTAAATTGATAACAGAAACAGGCATACAGTGCTTACTATGCTCACGTGTTTTATTCATAACCGTATTGTAGGACTCTCCTAGGTATTTGTAGTTTCTACATCTTACAAATGAGTAGACAGTGGCAAGAGTGATTATGTAAATTGCCCAAAGCTAGTACAGAAATTATACAGAGCTAGTAAGCTGTAGGGCAGTATCCAAAACCAGGTGATCTAGCTCTAGCTAAAGCCCCTTTATCTCTCTGCTAATCATTGTTCGTAAAGAAAAGTACAGCACACTCAATTTCCATTGACTGTCTCTTGTTTGATAGACATTTTCAATTCGCTCTCTCCCTTGAAGGCCATTCTTTTTTTTTTTTCCCCCCTGAAAATGCACATAATGAAGACTTTCCTTTAAAAAAAAAAAAAAATGTGTTTGGTCCTTTATCTAAATCTTCCTCTTTGTTTTTTGTTTTTTAATCTTTAGTTTGCCAATTTCCACATGCTGAGTACTGCTTTTATTTGTCTCTATGTAAATCTCAAGCTTCTCTTCTTCCCCATTGCACACTGGAGCAGGTGCTTTGAGACCTGGGGCTTAACTCTTCTGTGTCCTTACCTTTCTTAAGGCTTCACTGCAAAATTTTAACATAAATATAACGACTCCTATTGAAGTAAATTTACATATAGTGAGCCACTGTAAGTAGAACTTGGAATTAGGACAGCATTGCAAAACTTAGGGTTTTTATCAATTTTTTATTTTTGTATATTGCATTCCATTCAAATAACCACTTCAAGTGGGACCCTAAAGACCTTCAAAGGCCTCAGTAACATTTTTGTCCCTCAGGGCCCTACCTTTTCTCAACTAGAATTAGGCATCTACTTAGGGGCTTTGAAGACAATTTTAGGATTTGCATTCATTTGGTTTGTGTCCCAGCATGTTCCCAGTTAAAGTTGTAACAAATAATTTGTAAGGAGTACCAGACAATATATATTCCGACAACTATTAACCTAAAACATAAGTGCAGGGTGGATAATAATTTAACATAAAGCAGATATATATATCCTGAATGTGATCACTTGTCATATAAGAAACCAATGCCAAAAAAAACTACCTTTTAGCTAAATGAGCTTCTGGCGATTTTTAAATTTTCTCTGGTTATTACATCTTTTCACTTTAAGAGTTTACCCACCACTTAGTCTTTTTTTTTTTTTCCCCTCCTAACAATAGTACTGAAAACATTTAACACTTACAAAATGTCAAAAAATCAGGCATCAAGTTTTCATGAAGACATGTATTTCTGTCTATATCTGAAATTGGAAGTCAACAAGATAAATTTTGCAAATGGCTAACTTTATCGATGAAGTAAATTCATCCTTGATTTATAATCATTTTTATTGCATTATTAAAGAAGGATGTCAAGTACTTCTTTTTCAGATAGAAAAGATGGAACATAATTTAAATCATGACTATCAATAAAACTTAAGTGACCTTATGAATAAAATTTACTGTGTGAAGTTTTAATCTTTTCTGCTAGTCTGTCTTTTCTGTTAAGCTGGCATTTATAATTTCTGTTATTGTGTCTACTTAATCATTCATTGATGTATCCCTTCATTCATTATTCAGCATCCTCAGCACCTAGTACTGAGCTGGAAGAAGGCCTTCCGCCTTATAAATTTTACAGTCCAATAAAGGAGACAGACAAGCAATAAAAATGTCATTTCATTATTAAAGGAGTTAAAGTCTGTACATGGTACACTGGAAATACCAAAGAGTCAGTGTGGGAAGAGGCAGAAAAAGTCTGAGATAGTTTTCCATTATGAAAAGGAGTGAAAAGAGGTGAACAGGGAGTGGTTTTGGGGGGAGGCACAGACTCAGGACAAGGAGCAGCAGAAGCAACAGCCCCATGTGATGAGCTACTGAAGACGTGGGAGAAGGAGGTGGTGATCAGACTTCTGCTTTTGAAAGGCTATAGCTACCTGTAAGAGTACATTGGAAAGCTTTTGTTTTTTTCAATTGAGAATATTCACACTGTAGATCTAACTTGAGAAAGTAAATGTTCTCCATTACACTGTCAAAGAGCTATCCAAATGGAAAATCTGAACAGTATGGTTTTAGTCTAACAGAGGTTCTAATAGGATATCAGGACAGTGGTTCTAGTAGATTCTAGAAGAGATTGCAATAGGAATATCAGCTTTACTTCAGAGTCCTACAATTTGCAGCCCTGATTTCCACCAAATTTTGGTCCTGGATTGTTTTTCTGTACATGATGATGAATATTGGTATGTCATTTCTTCTATTAATTATCTGCCTTTAAATAATACATGTTATATGTGTACGTGTCTATTAGTCTTTACTCTAGCTACCTATGTAATTAAAGAGATACAATGAATTGGCAATAACGCAAATGATTCCAGGAGAAGTAGGAATTGTGCCAAAACAAGAAACCAACCAATTCCAGTTGTTTTATATAATATGAAGGTAGGCAGAGGGTTGAGCAGTCCATTGTAAGAAAAGTCTGTTAAGCAGGACAAAGTAGAGATGACCACACAGCCCCAGTGCCCAGTCTTGAGAATAAAACCTTCGTGTGATCCTATCAAGTAGAATGAAAGCATGAAATATGAGGGAAACCAAAAGCATATTGCAATAACCAGCAACCAGGACTTAATAGACATGGGAAAAGAGAAAAAGGAGGCTCTAAAAATATAAGTATTGGAGGATTAAAGAAAAGTTGGTGGTGGGGGGTGGGGAGGAACAGGGTCTTTATATTGTTTTATTCATTTATTCGTTCGACATTCAACACAAATTAATGAGTGCCTGCCAGTTACTCTAAGTCTTTGAACACAAAACAGATGACCCTGGCTTTGTAGAACTTATATTTTAATAAAGGAAAGTCATTAATGTGATAAATTAGATGGTAGTAAATGCTACAGAAAAAGGAAAAGTAGAACAGAGTAAGACTGGGAGTCCTGTGGGGAGGGATATGGGTTGCAGTGCTAAAGAGAATGGCCAAGAGTCCCCATTGAGTAGGTGACTTTTGAACAAGCACTAGAAAGAGGGGAGAAATTCAGCCAATGGATATCTTCAGAAAGAGTTCCTGGCAGAGAGTACAGCTAATACACATGTTCTAATGCAGATATATACCTGGAAAGTCTGCAGAATAGGAAAGAGGCTACTCTAGCCGGCAGAGAGAGACTAGTAGGAAAGGACAGGAGTGAAGTAAAGAGTTTGGAGGTGGGGTGGGATACGCAGGGGTCAGATTCACGTAGACCATCATTTGTCATCGTAAATATGCTGAGTAAAACGAAGAGCTACCCAGGGCAAGGGTAGTAAGAAGAGCTAGGAAGTGATAATAATGCAGACAGAAAAGGAGTTGCTGCTGCTGGTTTTGAAGAGCTCACAAGCAGAGGAATACACAGGTTGCTGCCAGAAGCCGGAAAAGGCAAGGAAATGCGTTCTGTTCTTGAGCCTCCAGAAAGCAGTGCAGGCCTCTGACACCTTCATACTGGCTTGAGTCTTGTGTTACACCTCTGACTGGCAGAACTATAAGATAATAATTAAATAGACAAATAGTAATTTGTATTGTTTAAGCCAGTAAGTTTATGGCGATTCGCTATAGAAGCAATAGAAAATGAACACAGGGAGGCATGGGTGACTGATTTGGGCAGGAGACATTCAGAGGAATGAAAATTCTGGAAGAGACTGGGGGACAGTAAGGTGGGAAGAATTTAAATTTGGGCTTTTCAGGTTAGAAATTTATATTAGTTGTTCAAGTGGAAATGTCAAGTAAGTACATGGAGTTCAGAAGAGCATAGGGGCTAGAGAAATAAATTTGGGAGTTTAAAATACAAGCTATGAGATGCTTTTTAAAGACAGAAGACTAGACAATATCACCAGACTATCTTACTGCATTTAGAAATCCCTGTCTAGGTTGCTTTAGTCCAGTTACCCAGATTCCAGTCATCGCTTAGAAGTGAATTCAACAGTATGGATACAAATTTTTTTTCCACCTAGTAGTTTAAAAATATTCTAATGATGTGATCAAAATAAGGGCTGTGAATTTCAGGTCACTGGGCTTAATTATTTTAGTTACCCCATGGAAATCAGATTCTCAACTGGGAGCAATGAATTGGTTATCCCTGGCCAAGCAAATCTGCAGAACCTGTAAGCAGAGAAAGGCAAGGGCAGGGAGAAGGGAGTGAGAATAAAGACAGGTGAGAGAGGTGTGCCTCTTATAAGGAATGGTTACACACAATTATTTACTCTGTAAACATCTGCTGAGTACCAGTGTCTGCAAGACTTTTGGGTAAATAAAGATTGCGACATGGCCCTTGCCGTCTTTCACGAAAATCAAAACCACAAGGATAGTGGACCAAAAAAAAAAACAAAAAACAAAAAAACAAGCTTTTTACGGGGGCTAAAAAAGCTGGCGTTGGTTCTATGGGGACAATAAGGGTATCAAAATAGATCTGGGATGAGATCTTGTGAGATAGGAGTATAAGAAGTTGCAGAGGGACTCCAAGATATGAAAGAGAAACCACACACGCTTTGCTGAGTGGGCATCGTTTTGGTAGGTCATTTGCCTCCACAAAGGAAAATCTGATGGCAGGGTGATCATAATGTTGGAAAAAAACAGAGACAGACAATCACAAGGCAACTGCAATCATTCCCTTTAGGGAATGATTTAAATTAGGCAGAGACCGTGGGGGCAAATAAGAGGGAACAGATACAGACATTTCAGAAGTAGAATCAACAGGACAAGGAGGCTGATGAAATATACAGAGCAAAAGATTAGGAGTAGGAAGTACAGAGGCTAAGTTTAGGGAGACACACAGACCATCAAGCTAACATTATGTGTAAGGACGTCATCATTTGGTCTTAACATGCTACAGTGCTGGGGGGACAGCAGAGGTAAACTACCCAGCAGACATTTGCACATGTGTCTGTGGTTTGGAACAGAAGATTTATACACAGAGATTTGGGAGTCAACTTTTTAAGTGGTTGAGGAGCTAAAGGAGCCAGCCAAAGGGGCTATGACGGAAGAGTCAGAGAGCAGTTCCCTGGAGATCCTACAAAATCCCTGACTCATAGATTGCATAATGTCAATAAAAGGGAAATTGTCAAAGCTGATTACATGAAAATTAAGAAGGTTTACTTGTAATAAACATTTGTAATAGCATTAAAAAAAAAAAAAAAAAACCTTTTCAGACACATGAACTCATTTGATTTACACTAGCAGTCTGTTAGAAAGGATCCTAATTCGGGCGCCTGGGTGGCTCAGTTGGTTAAGCGACTGCCTTCGGCTCAGGTCATGATCCTGGAGTCCCAGGATCGAGTCCCGCATCGGGCTCCCTGCTCGGCAGGGAGTCTGCTTCTCCCTCTCCCACTCCCCGTTTGTGTTCCCTCTCTTGCTGTGTCTTTCTCTGTCAAATAAATAAATAAAATCTTTAAAAAAAATAAAAAGAAAGGATCCTAATTCTATTTTGTAGCTGAGGGAACGAAGAGAGGTTAAAAGTCCCACAGTTCATGAAAGGAAAGTTGTCTGGGATCAAATCCTAGATTGTTTTCACTAGACCATGAAAGGCTATGGAGAATCTGGGAAAAGTACACGTCCTTAAAATGACCCATTAGGTCTTGGTGATTTTCCATCGGACCTTCTCTCCTACTACTCACCCCTCAAACACTCCCATCCAGCTCACTGAACTCCTCACTGTTTCCTGAACATGCCAGACATTATTCTACCTGAGGGCCTTTGCACTGGTCATTTATTCCTCCTGGAATGTTCTTAAATAAAAAGCCGGGGGGGGGGGGGGGGGGGGGGGGAAGTACCACCACTAAAATAAAAAAGACCAATATCACATAAATAAGGAAACAGAAGTACTAACTCCACATACAATTATGGAAATCATGGACAGACAGGGACATAGAGGAACACATGCCTTATATAAGTGGTTCACAGAAAGAAATCCTAAGTTTATCTGGTAGGACATAAGTGCATTGCAAGGGTGCATCATATGTAAACAGAGGACAGACAAATACAGGTCCACTGCACCAACAGATGCAGATAAACCCACCATGTCTAATTTATAATACAAATAGATTTCATGGGACTCTTAAATCACAGTTATCAACAGAAGTATGCCACCAGGGGCGCCTGGGTGGCTCAGTCGTTAAGCATCTGCCTTCGGCTCAGGTCATGATCCCAGGTTCCTGGGATGGAGTCTCGCATCGGGCTCTCTGCTCGGCTGGAGGCCTGCTTCTCCCTCTCCCACTCCCCCTGCTTGTGTGCTCTCTCTTGCTGTCTCGCGCGCTCTCTCTCTGTCAAATAAATAAATTCTTAAAAAAAAAAAAAAAAAAAGTATGCCACCAACCACCATGGTAGACATAAACACAGGACTGGGGACAGCTCTGGCTGCCTTCAGCCCTTCAGTCCACGCAAAAAGAAGAACTCTAAAATCATGGGATGCTCACTTTGGAACACCAATGAGAGCAGAAAATGATCAGTAAACGCATTTTACAGCTGCCTCAGTTAAAAAGCTCCATGATCTATGGGACTTACTATGGAATTACCATTGAGCCTACAACCCTATGGCCACTGGATATATATAGAGATTTAATGGATGATTAAAAAGAGAATTACAACTGATAGACAAGGGAGTTTTCAATAGGCCCTGGATGTGGCTTGCTTTAGGCTACATCAAAGAGACGTTTTACCAAAAGATAGTCCTCATACGATGTGAAGCGCTCGTGCCCCAGATACAGGAAAAAGGGAGTCTTCAATACACAGCCAAACTTCCGTGTAAGGCAGCAACGAAACAGAGACAATTTTGTCTCGTTATAGGATATTGTTGCTCACAGACATGGAAACACTTGGGGACTGCAGGGGCTGGAGGACAGCTACAACTAAAGAAAATCCAGGCCCTTCTCCCAAGGACATACTTAAGAATAAGTGGAGGAAAGGGACATACCAGCTAGGTCTCATATTGCAGATTAGAAAATGCTATAGACTTCATCCAATTCTTGTGCCCCTGCTCGCTTGTGCAACGGCCACGTTTGCACTTGTCCTTATAAGTCAGATAACCACACTCAACTGCACCATCAGTTAGGATACAAATGTGCAGTCAATCTTGTTTCCTGCTTATATTCCTCATAGTTACCAATATTCTAATTTTTTGTCTTGCCAAGTCAACCAAATACTTCACCTATTGCCACCACAGAAATGGCCATAGCAATAACAGGACCCCACTATCGTGCAGAAACTTAACTACACTATCTGCTTAATTAACCCAGCATTAAAAGAGTCAGATTATTCACATTAGGAAAGAGAGAGATGCACCAAATACTGGACTCTACCATACTAGACTCCCCAGAATCTCCTGACAACAATCTAGACTTGGCACAAATCATGTGGGAGGATGACCCAGAAATTACCCCACCGGTTGAAGGAGCCTGGGAAGACCTCTCAGAAGATACGTTAGATGATGACACCTGGCCACAACAGGTGCCTGCTGATTGGTTTGAGCGCCAACATGTGTTGACTCCCATGAGGCATCTCCATTTTAATGATTGCTTAACTGAACTAGCCCCAGCACTAGCAGCTTTATAGGGACAAATGACTCGATGGATATTTATTGGCTTTTAATATACTATTGTCAATGTCTACAGGGGCCAATTGATCAGATAATGGAGGACATAATTTTAGGTTACAAATGTACCCATCTGTACCACATGACAGCCCAGATTTGGTGTCTGGTCTTACGTATTACAGCCATAAATATGGCCGATATCCTGATGAGCTCAGGCGATACCAATACTCCTTTAGCCCTAAATACCCTATGAACATCCCTAGACGACAAGACCAGCCTACACCAAAACTCAACTTTTCAAATCATGCCCCAACCATACCAGTACTGACTGTACACATACCAGGCTATATTTTATACAATAACCTCTTCCTCTTTTCAGAGCTAATGTATGCACATAATTCTACTTAAAAAAAAAAAAAAAAGGCAGCTTTAAGACCCTTTCGCACTCGGGCGCCTGGGTGGCTCAGTTGGTTAAGCGACTGCCTTCGGCTCAGGTCATAATCCTGGAGTCCCGGGGTCGAGTCCCGCATCGGGCTCCCTGCTCAGCGGGGAGTCTGCTTCTCCCTCTGACCCTCCCCCCTCTCATGTGCTCGCTCTCATTCTCTCTCTCTCTCAAATAAATAAATAAAATCTTAAAAAAAAAAAAAGACACTTTCGCACTTATAGTGAGGATATTAAGCTTTGCCAACAAATTTTTATTCACTGCACACCTTTACCAAGCCATACATAAAATAAATCACATAGTACAGGATTGCAGACAAAATGATAAAGTGTGAAAGACCAGAATTATGTTCATTCAATGAAGACTTTAATAGTGTCTCAAACCAACAGGCCACTCACATTATAAATAAGAAAACTTTAAGTGAAAACATAGAATCCACCACATCCATTAAATTGAAAAATATTACCATCATTACGGCATAATCTCTCCACACAAACATATGTACTGAACATAGAGCCATATACTGCAGGGTATCCAGACACCACATGCATGAACCCTTATCCTATACTCATACAAATCCTTTGTCAACACATGGTATGAGTTTTGGTACCAACTGGACATGGAACAAGAGGATATATAGGAGAAATAGGAATAGAAATACTGATGAATATGACAAATATTAATATCTTGAAATTATTACCAGTAAACCCTCATCATATCACTTTCCATACTTTAATACACCCCTAGACAAGGTTCCAGTGCCAACGGGATACCCAAGGAATTACAACATATCCAGAAATGAAAATTCACATACTATGATTGTTATTGAACAGATTTTCCAAGCTTTCCATTTTTTGGCAATTTTTATAGGAGACATAAAGATACATAATGGGCTAACATACGTGGCACTTGGTATGCCAAGGTTTCACCAACCTATTTAACACCTGAAGAATTTTATAAAAGAGATAATAGAACATTTACAGTTGCTAATTGGATTGGAAGTTAAAGAGGACCAACCTTGCTCGTGCAGCCAGATCTCTGCTTCACACATCAAGCTAGACCTGATTGACATGTACCCCAAACAAGCGTTATATGGAACCATATTATATGCCAGCACTGGATATTAAATGCCTGAGAAGCCTTAAAAGTCATTTTACCACACATCTACACAGGGACAATGCTACGAGACCAATGTTTTTAAAACAATTCTTGTATGCTTTTAACTGAAACTTAGAGCAGCACAAAGGGATATTTTTACACAGAATATTCAGGGAACAAGCACCTAAACTATCCATGTGGAACAATTGAGATTTTAAAACAATGGTTTGCAGGGTGGGGGCATTACCCTGATGGACTAGTCAATTGCTCTATAGCAGGACAGATAAGCTCAAATTCAGGGCTGATACCTTCTGCATGCCAAATCGTAACAGGACGGAATCAAAGCTCTTGAGCAATGCTATAATTAGGTAACTCCCACCTAATGGGATAGAAGAATTTACACCCCAATAACCCAGGATATGGTATACAGTGGAATGGGGACACAAGGGTTCCACATGGATGCCATACAACAGCTCCATCATTGGAGATCTCCCCACAGCAATATATCATCATCATTATTGCATCATGCCCTCATGAAACTGACAGCTCTTCTAATGAGAACACTTTTGGACACGATCCAGGCTTATCAAAAATGGGATGCAATATTAAATGGACTATTCCTAGGGATCACGTTTATGGCTTTAAGGACCACCTGTTATGGAGTCTGCTACTGCAGACTAACATCACAACTTCTAAACTACCAGTTAATATAACCTAATTGGTTGGAAATATGAGCACCCGGTAGTTTAAAGGGTTCCCAGAATAGTCTACAACACCCATTCAATCCTATCTAAATAAGATCTGGCACAGGAGAGGTAAATGGGGTAATAGGATCTTTACCTGTGATCAGACCCCAGATAATTTTAATAGCCCTGCAGCTAGGAGTCCAGTCACTGTATGTAGGTCCTTTCATACCTACACGGTATAAGACACAACTCGATTGCTCCAATGCTATCCCACCTGACACATCTTTTTGTAAATTATTTAACATGATTGGCAGTATAATGGTACCTCAGTATCCAAATCTGAAGTCAACCTATACAACAACAAAGGAAGTGATCATACCAGTATGTCCAGTTAGAGTCAATGTATTTTTACTATCCTTTGGTTAATAAAAACCTCAATTATACAAAGAAGATCACCAGCATGGTGGGAAATGTTGGGAATGGATTTTAATGCAGGCTTAGGAACACAGATTGATCCAGGTATGCAACAATATATTTTTTTTTCCATTGATCCAACCATCTGATATACATAGAATATACATGATTGGCACAGCATCCTATGATAATATAACCAGAACTAATTCATCTGTACCAATTTACACAGCTAAAGGAGTCACCTTTGACAAATGTGGTGTATTGCCTGATAGTCCAGACCCATTTATTATTGAGAAGGGATGTTGGAATACTACACACTATATGAGAACCTTCCCCTGGAAGGCGGAATGGACACATGGCATTACCAACTCAACACCAACACTCAAGCCAGATGTGCTTGAACCTAGATCACTTAACCCCATGAGAATTATACACAAACCTATGCCACAGAGAGTTGAAATAACCTTACAAAGGGAACAATTCAATTTGGTCTATATACAATCTGAATGTAAGATTTATGCAACAGAGCTAGGAACTGCCCAACCTACCACCTATCAACAGAATTAGACTTGGAAAGCCTCTACAATTCTGGTAGGAAAAGGCATCACCTCTAACTTAATTATCTCTGGAATTCAGGAAGCAGAAATCCAGACAATTAAGCAGGAGCTATTTGCATTTAAAAAGCATGTTAACCCTCTACTTAATGCAGTAGGAAATTTATGTTCCAAAATGTCCTCAGCATTCAGAGAACTACATTCCATTGTCTCAACTATGCATGATTACCATGCCTACCAACTGGAATTTAACTTTAACACTGACCATAAAGGTCCAAGCCCTCCAACAAAATTTACTTAATCTTAGAAATTTCTATGTGAGAGAACAATTAAAAAATCGTTGCTACAGAATCAATAACCTACTGGAGAAAGCATGGAATGATAGCAGAAATGTTACTGTAACAGGAAAAATGTATTCTTCTGACTAGACAGTCTCTTATAGTTAGACACCTCCAGACCATCAGGTGTGACAACACAGGACAATGTAAACATTCATTGTAAGGACTATTGGGGGGGGGGTAGGCAGTCAAAGCTTATTAGCAGATGACCCTTATGTTCTACCACAATAAAATACATGGTAACTCAGCATTTCTGGCAACACATACACTCCTGTGGATTGATGGATATTTATTGCCCAAAGAGATGGCATTTCAATGGTCTAATAACATGTATTATACCTGGCATGGATTTAAAATACTGGCTAATCTTTATCCTCTCACAAAAATATCCATTGAAAATTCATTCTCAGACATGAGATAATTTACCTGGATAATTTGTGCTAATAACTCCTTAGAGGTCACATTCTGCGGTCATACTAGGATGAATGACTCTATCATCACCATAGACAGAGTATATTTAAATACTGCATGCTATTAATAGGGCATTTAATGATGTTACCCAAAATGGGTAACTTTATCTCAGAATATTTATATATTTTCCAGAATCCTATCACACTGAAGTAACAGAAACGCCTTGGGTGAAAACAAAATTGATAAAGTTTCAGATGGAAACTTAGAAGAGCTCCAAGCAGCCATAAAACCTTGACCCACAAGCTAACCCATTCTGAACATGCGCACAGGTCATCCGTGCAGCCCCAGCACTCAACAGCGCCAACTTAGCCGCACTGAACAAAGATCTACAAAACTTACACAATGAATGTTCCTTTCTAGAATGGTTGACAAAACCTTTCAAATGGGTGATAGGCTCTCTGAAAAACTTTAGCCCTCTGAAAAACTTTAGAAATGGGATAGAATTCTCTCTCTATTCATGTTTGGGAATTAAGGAAATCGTTCTATTGCTTTCAGCTATTACTTTTGTTAAATATCTTATTAAACACAATATTAGAATGTTACACATCCTCAGGCTTCAGAAAGAAACAATCACAGAAAGACTAGGATTAACCATACATTTGCCATTCTTTCCTGGATGCACTGAAAGCCTATACTGAAGATTCCATATGTATTTTTGGACCTTGATCTACCCATATTTGGTAACATGATTTTCGTTTCATTTATTTGATTGCTTTGCTGATCGTTAACTTACCTTAAATTTGGATTTAGTTTTTCTTCTTTTTGACTTCATTCTTATTAGCTATAACTGATTTATATTAGCAGAATAGCACTATTGACCTGGTTTAAGACCTACTTGATTCCTGCATGACCCTTACAGATTAGTCATAAGGAATCACAGGGTGGAAGAGAGAGAGCAAAATGGAGTCACCCATGTCAAGCAGGGAAGCAAGCGGCCAAGGGTGTTGAGCTAAGACCAGGTATGGCTGAAACCAACACAGGCCGACAACATACCCAGAACTGATAACCAGGAGAACCAGAGGAGGTCTGCAAAGGTCCAAGACTGACGAAACTCCTTTAAAAAGGGAGTCTTTTGCAGCAAACTGTCCGATGTTCTAGACACTGACCCTCTCACATCTGACCACATCAAAAAGGCAATGGCTGCCTAAGTCTCTGCCCAACTGACCTCTGAGCGGAACAGCCATCCTTCACCCCTTGCAGGTAACAAGCAGCAAGTGCCAATAGCGGACTTGGAGCAGACCAAGTCCTTATCCCAGCTGTGTGCTCACAGACTGACTTCACGTTTGGTTAACTTCCTACCCCTTGTTCTATCTTGTTTGTGGCAGGACTAACACCCACCATGGAAACCAAGTTAAACATGTGGTGAAAGGTCATTGAGCTTAGAATCCTGACCAGCTTTACAATTAGGTTAACCTTGCTTTGTGATTGAATAAAGCTGTTGCGTGGAAAGACCGAACTCATGTGTGAGGCCTTTATAGGGCGCTCAGGACTCTGGAACTTTTCATAAGGAACCTCACAGTGAGCTTTTAATCATCTTTCAAGGTTAAGAGTGAAGCCAAATCAGACTCACCTGCAAAACCTATAGATACAGGTTGCTTCCTCTCTTCTTGAGTTCCCCCAAAATATCCTGAGATACTCGAACCTGCCAGGAGGTGACCTTCCTTATTCACCTGGTAAGGTTCCCGGGAACCCTGTAAGCAAGAAATCGGGCTGATTTTTTCCCCAGGGGTTTCGTTGGTCCATAAAGTCACCCTTAGTTCCTTAAAGCTGTCTGGTCACATCTGAGCCTATGCAGGTCTTTCTCAAATATGACATTCCACTCAAAGTCTTGGTAATCTAATCAATGTTTCCAGTGGAGTCATGTTATAAGGAGAACAGATTCTTATTGAACCTCGAGGGGAGGGGGGGCAGGGGATGGGTGAAATAGGTGATGGGAATTAAGGAGGGCACTTGTGATGAGCACCAGGTGATGTATGGAAATGTTGAATCACTAAACTGTATACCCGAAACTAATATACCACTTTGTTAGACAACTAGAATTGAAATAAAAACAAAAATAATTGATTTCCCATTTTGTCATTGCCACAAGCCCCATCCAAACCCTTCTAGATGTGAACTTACATCTAATTCCCAGCCCCCACCTAGCATTAATTCCCCCCAGGGCTGTACTTGTATTATTCTCCAGGGAATCCAGCGGCTGCATAGGTTCCCATTTTGCATGGCCCACGAAGATGGGTTTCACTCCTCAGATACCCAACCTGAATATGCCTGTCATTGCAGTTAGATCCAGATCCTGTAAAACATCTGTGCCCAAATTATACTCAGGAATGGGGGAAATGTGCTTAACAAAACAGCAGGGAGGAAGCCTGCCAAGTGTAGGTAGGGATTAGCTTGTCTGGACTTGCCAATCTGTCCCCATAACCATAAATAGCCTTTATGTATCCCTGAAATTCTGAGGGGGCTTCCAAAGATAAGTGTGCTTTCAGCTCCACGGTTTATTAGAGCTAATAGGGTCTGTCGGTTAGTGCTAGACCAGTAAATGGTTAATTCACCCTGGGGACTCCGGCTGCCCCCTATTGCATACACTAGAGGGCGACACTGGCCTAGCCCCCAGTCTCTAGTGGTAGGATGTATCCACCTCCTTACTGGAGGGGCACTCTGCGACACCCCTGGCTTTTTAAGACTTCCTTCAAGGGAGTAAACTGCTTTCCCTTAGGCAACACCTTCCTTAGGCTTAGCAAGCCCAAACTGGGTTGTCTGTCTAGATTTTCTCTCAGCGTTCCAGATATTAGCTCTTTTTTGAAATCTTTTTTTTTTTTTTAAGATTTTATTTATTTGACAGAGAGAGATAGTGAGAGCAGGAACACAAGCAGGGGGAATGGGAGAGGGAGAAGCAGGCTTCCCGCAGAGCAGGGAGCCCAATGCGGGGCTCGATCCCCGGACCCTGGGACCATGACCTGAGCGGAAGGCAGACGCCTATTGACTGAGCCACCCAGGCGCCCCAGATACTAGCTCTTGCCACAACTGTTTACCAGATGGGCCCCCTCTCCATTTTATTATAGGCAATATCCTTTCTTTTTCCCTGTTTTTCAGTCCATTTCCCTTTTGACAGATTCTTTAGGCTTTCCCGAAGTCTGCCACCCAGAGACTACTGTGGTGACAGGCCAAGCAAGCAGAGGGCAAGGACTACAGGCACCATGCCATGCCCCCCCCCCCCCCCCCGACGGTAAGAAACAGTCTTCAATATCACCTTCCCAGGATCCCCCAGTGAGGACACCTGAGCTGCCACCCCTTCTCGGCCCTTCCCTCGGTGCTTCCCCACCCGTTTCATTTCAGACAGGATAGCTAGCAATCCCCCGGGTGTTTTTAGGGTATCTGTACCCAAGCACTGGTCCGAAATGCTCAGAACACCTGGCCAAGTGCCCCCACATGGCGGTGGCTGGCTAGCTTGGGAGCTCCCCCAGAAACAAGGGGCTGTCGGCTGCTCAGCCCCATCTCTCATGCTTGTTTCTTTCTCGGTATCCAGCAGAGTAACCAATTGTTCGAAGGTGGAGGAGGGTCAGTAACGTACCCTCCAGCCTGAGAAGGCATTGCAATACCAGAAAAAGAAGCGAGCCACTCCATACCGTTCACAGTTTTACCCAGGGTAACTTACAGACAGGGGCCATCAGGCAGGCGGTCGGACCACCGGACAATCCAAGCAGCACTCCTATCCGCCGCCACTCTCCGGGCCTTAATCCCCAGCTTTTATGGAGCGAGGAGCACAGGGGTGAGGTTACAGGGTAGTTATCTGAAGTGGCGCCACCTGCGTGCCCGAGGGGCTAACAAGAGGGGAGGACCAGAGGCGGAGTCAATGTTCTCAGCGCTCCTACGAGGAACCTTAGTGTCTGGGTGAAGTAGATGGGCAACTTTTTATGCTCTTGCCGTTTATCAAGATGCGGGAATTTAAGGAGTAATTCTAATACCTAGGTGAACTCTCTGATGATTTTGCAGAAACTGATAGCATTTTGGTTTGTTTTAGAATTTGTGTTTTTGATGGCAAATTCATTTTAGATTATGCGTTCTTTGCTCAGTAGGCAGTATTTTAATGAATTTTTGAATATTGTCGTTAGCTCTAAATAAATTTCTCAAGTATCAGGGTCCAAAACGAATGTTCTCTGATACTAGTTGCTGTGTTGATAGTGCCTATGCAGCCTTAGGCGGTTTTTATATTTTATTGCATTTTAAATAGCTTTACTTTAACCTTTTTTACCCTTTGAATACTTCCGTCACAAGTGATGTCCTTTTTGGTTGTCCACACTTCATTCTTCAAGTGATTTTTTTCTAGCATATATTTAAGCAGCTTATTCATGATAAGATATGTTTAAAGGAATGACTTGATATTTCTGCAAAGTATATTAATGTAAATACATGAAAAACATTTTATTTGCTAATCTGGAGCATTATTTCCTCACGGGCCATTTTTGCAGAAATACAGAATTAATCGTCATTCTTGTCTTTAGGATTCCTGACACTATGTTCTTTACCACCATTAAGGAGACTCAGTGACCATGATTCAAACTAGCTGTGGACCCTACAGGAAAGCTGTGGTTTGGTCACTTAATGAAGAGGAGGAGGAGGAGGATGGGGACAATATAAGGACAATAATGATACTTAATATTTATTGAGAGCTACTAGGTGTCAAGCCCCGTGCTAACAACTTTACTTTCTCGTTTCTCACGGCAATCACGCAATGATGTTTGACAGTTCTGCCTCCCATTTTACAGGTGAGGAAGCGGACATTTAGTCTGGTTACCCAGGATCATTTATACCTATAAAGGTACAGGCCCAGTTCCAACCTGAGTTGGTCTGCTTTTGCCCTTTAAGCTGGTAACCGTGGCAATATAGTACCTCCCTGTGACATAAGGAAAGCCGCCACCCCCACCCCCCACCACCTCCTGATGCCCCACTTCTGCCCACGCTCCCGACTCAGGTGTCATGTGTTCCCAGCAGTCCTCAGGTCATCAGGGTTCTAAAGCTGCTGGGCAGCTTTTCTTTAAAAACCACTCTGAGATTGCACATTTGGAAGACAGAAGTCCCCCTTTTCCTCCTCGTACATCCTAGCATTACTGCCCTTTCCTCTTTGCATCTTCATAGTTCTGGGGGATGGATTTAAGCAAAAAGCCACCACTCATAGTCTCCCTTTCTTTTAATTAAAAAAAATATTATGATACACCTTGGTGTGAGGATAGGAGATACTGTCGCTTTATTTGAGCCTCTTTAGACAAAGTCCAAGTAGCTAATGAATTCGACACTATTTCAACTTTGTAGGAGGACAGAAAAGTTTGCATTACTCAGCGATGAATCTGATGATAAAATCTAGATAGAGCCGGGTCTAGATTTTGTTAACATTTTTATTGCTACGTGCTCTCAATACAACAAACAGCATCAGTAGTGTACACTTGGATAAAAAGGAATTTTTCGCTTAGTAGAAAAGGAAGCTCAAAGATCAGAAGTATAACAAATATACACATCTTTCTGGGAGGTGTATGTGTGTGATCATCCTTCTCTGCATTCTCCTGTGGACCAGATGCATACATATGCAAGCAAACTAGAGAGAATTTCATTCTGGGGAAACTTTGAGGGGAAAAAAAAATGGCTTCTACTTGAGGCTCAGAGATTGACGATCTGGAATTCACCTAATTCATTTAAACTTTAAAAGTCTTGCACGAAGTAGCAGCGATTCTTTAGAGGTATAGAGGCAATAGGTGAAGCTGTGAGTTTACTATGGTTAAGAGGCCAAAGTCCTTGCACATTCTGTGCTTACAGAGGTTAACATCTCTAGAGTTCATTTGCATTATATAGTTTTAGACAGTTCAGGAACTGACCTCAAGAACATTATGCTCACAACACTTCCTTTTTTTCTTTTCAGTATTTATCTCTTTCATATCCGTTAAAAAATGTTTCTAATTCACTATTTCATGAAACAGCTATCTGGGCCTCTACTATTTTATGTTTCATCGAAAGGGAACAGGTCATTAACTTTGTATCAACTACTTTAAAAATGCAAAAAGTCTGCATGACATCAAATTTGTTGTATTTTAGCTCTTCGATTTGGCTGTTGTTGTTTGCTTACCTTTCTCCTCCACGCACAAAATGTGCTTCTCTAATTATGTCTCTCTAGTTTACCAAAATATGTCATTGATATTAGCGTAAATATTTAGTACATAAAAATACTATCAAGAAAAAAAAATCAACTTTTAATAAATATCTTCAGTTCTGAATTCTATATACAAGTACTTTACATCTACTCCCTGGAGAGAGCATTTCTGGCTTCACTGTGAGCAAGGTGACCACTGACATAAATTACTAGCACATGATTGCAGTCAGATGCATTGTGGTTGTGAACATTTGAATATGGACCATGCAGAAAATAAATATTGCGACCACTGACAAATCCCTTCTTGAATCTTCCTCCAAAGCCCCAAAGCCCTATAATACTCGGGTGTCAATTCTAGTTCGATGACGCTTTTCTCAGCTACCAACATACAAACAAATTATCTCAAAACATTTTTCTTTTGTTAATATTACAGTACATTGAGTATAGCCGTTTGTGTATGTCAACAAAGGGAAAAGACAAATCAACACAAGAACACAGGACACTTCGGTGGTGCCTACTGAGGTCCTGGTAAGAGGGTTTTAATTTTGTCTTGCACAGCCTAACTTACTAGTCTCTGTCCCTGTGACCCCTAGTCGACGGACACATCAGTCCTACTCCTTTTTATTTAAAAAGTGGAAGGTAATAGGGAAGCTGGAATCTGTATATCCGCAGCATTTGTGACTTTTCTTTTTCTGTAATTTAGGTATCGCACTGTTGATCAGACAAAACCACACAACAAAAACCCTTTGTCAGTAGCTACAATTCTAACTTCTTATTCATAAAATTCTGCTTCGACAATCAACCCATAGAACGTCAAATAAGGCAATACCCAACAACAGGCACCTAGAACATCCAGAAATGTAATATAGTAAACAATCATTTGAGAACACATCTCTTAAAATAATACTGATTTCTGCAATATACAGTATTTACACAACAGCCGCAAATCCGCTCATACAATACTTCTAATATAGATAAATAGGATACAAGTCTAAGAATTTTTTGCTCCATTTCCGAAATATTTTGTTAAAGTGTAAACTGTTGGCACCTCTTTTTTTTATTTTTAGTGTAACTTTAAAAAAAAAAATCAGCCGAGATACATAACTGGTTCCAGTCCCTCTGCGGCATGAGAGAGTGACCAACGCACTTAGCAACTTACTTTCCTTCTATTAATCATCTTTGGTGCTTTCTTCCAATGACTTCTGGTAAATGAGTCAATGCGGAACAAAAGGAGGATGAAAGCAACTAGAAAGTGAACCAGCACTTTTTGCTCTTCACTCACAGACAAAACGAGTTGACAATTTACGGAGATGTACACTTTCAACAAGCTGTATGCACCACGGGGAGAGGGGGCCTGTCCGGGGTTCTCCGCTGATTTCGAGCCTTGGAGGTTCGCGTTCTCATCTTTCCAAAGCGGATGATCTGACCGGATGGCTCCTGTCAGCAATTTTGTCACCTTTCTTTGAGGTTCTTGCCTGAGAAGCAGCACCCGTGGAATCACTCACTGCGAGGAGGCGGGCAGTGGGCACTTCTGAGGAGGCGTTGAGAGCGCCGCTCCTGGTGGCCAGGGACACCAGTCTCAGAGTCCTACTTGCTGCTTGCTGAGCTCTCCTCTGGGGGAAATTAGCACCATCAGGTTTACTGTGTGGCCTGGAAGCAGTGAAGGCATTTGGACCTCCCACTGAAGACAGCCTACTCAGAGATTTCTTCCTCTCGGCAGGGGGCTCCGGATGGTAAGGAACCAAAGATGTAGGCATCACTAGAGCTCCAGGGAGGTTGCTAGGGTTCAAGACAGCATCACCGTGAGTTCCCGCAGCTTCTGGAAGGTACGGTGGTGGCAGCGTGCTACCGCGCTTGCTGCATGACTCACAACATAACTTGTTATAACCTGGTATGGAACAGTATCGCGTCAGCACCTCCATTTGACAGAATATGGACTTGTCTCCCAAACATGGCTCATCTGCAAAGGGTCAAAGAAGACAACACACACATCGAAACAGAAAACAAAAGGAAGAAATGAAAACTGTTTCGGAATATAAAAAATTTTAAGTAAAATCTGACATTAATTGGAGTTGCCCAAATGAGCCTTTGCATTAAAACTATGAAGATTCGTGGTGAGAATGTAAACCTGGTACATCCACTGTGGACAACAGTATAGATACTCTTAAAAAAAATTTAAAATATAACTACCATATGATCCAGTAAGTCCCAAAAGTATGTATCGGGAGAAAATGAAAACACTAATTCCAAAAGATATCTGCACCCCCATGTTGACTGCAGCATTGTTTACAATAGTCAAGATATGGAAAAAACTTAACTATCAGTGGATGGATGAATGGATAAAGAAACTGTGGTATATGTATACAGCGGAATATTATTCAGATATAAAAAAGAATGAAAGTTTGCCATTTACGACATGGATGGACCTTGAGGACATTATGTTAAATGAAATAAGTCAGACCAAGATGGACAAATACCGCATGGTCTCACTTGTATGTGGAATCTAAAACAAAAGCCCCTTGATGCGGTGATTGGTGTTTGCCAGTGGCGGGGGTTGGAGTGGGTGAAATGGGTGAAGGGGGTCAAAAAGTAGAAATTTCCAGTTATAAAATACATGTCACGGGCGTGTAATGTACACATGGTGACTACAGTTCATAATACTGTATGGCATATTTAAAAACTGCTAAGAGAATAGATCTTAAAAGTTCTCATGGTAAGAAAAAATAATTTTATAACTATATATGGTGATAGGCATTAACTAGACTTATGGTTGTGATCATTTTACAATATATAAAAATATCAAGTCATTATATTGTACACCTGAAACTAATATGCTATATGTCAATTATACCTCAATAAACAAATACGAACATTTAGATAAATTCACTGAAATAAGTAGTTTTTTTCTGTGCAAAGCGCTTGGGTTGACCACCATTTTCATATCTCCATCAAGTCTGCAGACTGAAGGTACTGTTCTCTTCCTAGTAGGAACCTATATCTAATTTTATTTTTGTTTATTTTTTTTTAAGATTTTACTTATTTATTTGAGAGAGAGAGCGAGAGAGCACAAGCAGGGGGAGCAGTAGAAGGAGAGGGAGAAGCAGGCTTCCCGTAGAGCAGGGAGCCGGATGCGGGGCTCGATCCCAGGACCCCGGGATCATGACTTGAGCCGAAGGCAGATGCTTAACCGTCTGAGCCACCCAGGCGCCCCTATATCTGATTTTAGAATGAGAAAATAGGATTCATTTTGGCACAGATATTTTTTAGGATATAAAGGGACATCTTTTTTTTTTTTTTAAACTTTATGCTATTTCTGGCTTTCTAATAGATTAGCCTCTACATTAAATTTAAATTTAAAATCAAAATAAATCCTGGGGTGCCTGGGCTCAGTTGGTTAAGTGTCTGACTCATGATTTCGGCTCAGGTCACGATCTCAGGGTTTTGAGCTCAAGCCCCACATCAGGTTCTCTGCTCAGCCGGGGAATCTGCCTGGGATTCTGTCTCTCCCTCTCCCTCTGACCCTCCCCCCTGCTCTCTCTCTCTCTCTCTCATAAACCTTTAAAAAACATAATAAATAGGGGCGTCTGGGTGGCTCAGTTGGTTAAGCGTCTGACTCTTGATTTCAGCTCAGGTCATGATCTCAGGGCCCTGGGACTGAGCCCCGCATGCTTAGCAGGCACCTGCTTGAGATTCTCTCTCCCTTTGCCCCTCCCCCTTGCTTGCTCTCTCTCTCTCTCTCTCTCTCTCTCTCTCTCTCCAAAATAAATAAGTCTTTTAAAAAATAATAATAAATAAATAAAAATCAAAATAAATTCTAAGGCCCTATTGGAACAAATTAAATCTTAAAAACGTATTACCAAAAGAAAAACCAAGGTAACACCCAGAGTCAGTGCAATAGTTTCATTTTTACTACCAAATATTCTCAGACTATTATTTGAAAGCATAAATTTGGGTAAAGTGTGCCAATTTTCTTTTGAATCATTCATATTTTTAAACTTAATCTCACTGAATTGATAACACTTTATGTTTAAAGAGTACTAAAGTAACACTCATAAAACATTTCATACATGTGTGTACACTCTTTTTATTATTTTTAAATTTTTTTGAGTACAGGTTATAAGAATTAGATTTCAAAAAATCCAAATGTTGAACTCATGGACACATTTGTTTGTACTTATTTTCATCCATTTTAGGGCACATCCTACGCAGCGCCCACCAACACAGTGCAACAGCTATGTCTGATTTGTAAACACAAAGAATTGTAAATTGTGGCACTTACATACTACAATCACTTAAAATTACAAGGTATTATTGGGGAATGCTGCTCTATTGCTAGGTAAGGAACCTGTATATAAATTGCTAAAGAAATTAAAGAATCTTTTTTCCTAAAGTTTGAAAAAAAAGAGGTCAGTTGGCAAGACCGAGAGAGCTAAAATTGCCACCTGTATCTGTTACCAATTACAAATTATAAAATTAATTATAAAACTTAGAGTTATAATACCATGTCCCATCCCAAAATTTGGAAATACCTGTGTTTGCCTGGCATTTACAGATCTACTAGATAGTATGACATGTCTGAATATTTCATACTAGCTAAGGTAATCATCTAATTATGTTGTGAATGCCTGCACATCACATTAATTGGAGTCCCCTCAAATATCCTTATTATTTCGGAATTACTTTTTCCATGCCTATTATCTTAAAATAAGAATATTAATTTCTTCTTCCTGTATGTTTAAGGCTCTAGGCCCTGTGATGAGAGGACTTTATTTGACCCTGTACTCTCTTTTCCCTCTGACCCGTCACCCCCTCACCCCCTTTCTGTGGCCCAGCTCAAAGCATAACCTAGTCTCTCTGTGTTAGAGAAGGAGTTCATGTACGAGGCTCGCCTCTGTGTGAGCACCTCAGCACTGCAAGGACTGGCTCACAACATGGATCTAGTTAGGGCCATTCTATGTAGACGAGGAAAAGGATGAGATATTCTGAGAAAAAAGAAAAAAGAGATAAGAGCAAAGGGATACATTCACTTTATGGTAATTTGTCTCAGGATAGATGGGCAGAGCTTAACAGCAACAATGAAATCGTACAATCAAAATGGGGCTTAGGGAAAGGATTCACATGACAAACCCAATCAGTAAATTAAGGAAGCTTTTCAGCCTTTTAGTTCCATGCCCAGATCATTACGCGAGGTTCAGGAAAAGGGTATTACACATAGTCTCAAAAAGTCATTTGATTTTAATTGCAATTTGAGACTGATGGGAATTATTACTTAGTTGAAATGTGTGCTAGAAATGTATGGCCTGGGGCGCCTGAGTGGCTCAGTCGTTGAGCGTCTGCCTTCGGCTCAGGTCATGATCCCAGAGCCCTGGGATCAAGCCCCGCATTGGGCTCCCTGCTCCACAGGAAGCCTGCTTCTCCCTCTCCCACTCCCCCTGCTTGTGTTCCCTCTCTCGCTGTGTCTCTCTCTGTCAAATAAATAAATAAAATCTTCAAAAAAAAAAAAAAAAAGAAATGTCTGGCCTTTTAGACCTCATAGAATTGGCTGTCGGGCCTGGATGTCAGAGCAATACAGCAGCTAAAAGATTGTGGAATCCCTAACATAGTTATGCCATCTCATCTGTACCTCTATTTTACAATTAAAAAGAATCTCGTTTAGCCAAAGGAAGAGAATCAAGCGATTCTTGCTGACAGTTGGGCATATTTGCAGAAATGCACAGCTCTACCAACTATTAGAACAGTCAAGTGTACTCACAAAGTTTTTAGCCTCTTGGCAGTAATACAGAAGAGTAAAATATTATGACAACAGTAAACTTTACACCTTCTAACCGGGTAAAGTTTGTTCTGTTGGCTTTGTCTTGTGTTTTAAATTTTCAAGTATATTTTCCAGAGAAAAAGATTAACTATCTAAGTCCTTTGTCTCCCCCTCATGGCCATACTTGTTCTTGCTACCACACATTTCAAATGAAAATTTATAATGAAATAGTTTTAAGGTTTACGACTTGACCTGAAATTTCCTCAAAAAAAAAAAAAAAATGACATTTGATAAAACAGTGCCTTGACAATTTTCTTGAAAAAAGAAAGTACCATGCAGCAGATGTCAATATTTAGTTAATGGCTTCTTATGCTGTAGGCCATAAAAAGGCAACTTCTTTAGTTCCAAGTCTCACTAGTGTGACAGCAACATCCAGTCGTCATTAGGTACAGACTCAGGGAAGCGGCATTTAAGAAGAAGCTTGTGATGGCAGAAGTGGGGTGGGTAAGGAAACGAGAAGGGGGAGATGGTGTGAGGTGGGGAAGAGAGACGAAGGGAGCGAGAGAGAACAGACAGCAGATGGTGCAGTGGGGGGGACAAGAAGAAAGAGAGCCAGACACAATCAGAGAGCAGAGACATGGGGGCTTGGAGGGAGAAAGTAGGTGAGGAAGACAAGGGATGGAGAGGAAAGAGACAGGAGTGAGGGAGATGAAGAGACAGATACAGACACAGAGTGGGAGAGAAAGGCAGAGGGACAAGGACGGGGAGAAAGGGCAGGAGGACCCTGAGAAAGGGCAAGGTGGGGGTGAAGGAGAGACACAGACAGACACAGGAGGTAGAAAGAGGCTGGGGAGATATCAGGGAGAGAAAGAGGACAATAAGGAAAAAGGAGACAGGAAGAGATGAGGAGAGAGAGAAGAGGAGACGAAAAGAAGGAGAAAGACAGGGGATGAGGATGGGGGAGAGGGAGAGTGTGGAACGGGGTGGGGGAATGAGGTCAGAAAGCACGTGTGATAGACGCAGAGAAAAGTGAGCAACCTGCAGGTGGCAGACGACAGCAAGTCAGAGACAGGGAGCCAGACTGGACCAGCACAGAGAATGAGAGACAGAGGACAGCAAATGGAGATACAAAATGAGGCAGAGGACAGAGATGGATGTAGACAGAGGGAGCACAGAAAGGGAGGAAGAGGGACAGAGTGATAGAAACGGCTGCCATCCCATACATATTTCCTGTTACAACAGCAAACTGATACATAGTTTAAAATACGCTCTGCGCTTGGGATCTAGCAAGGAGGAAGGGTTAGGCAAACGTTTGCAGGCGTGCAAGTTTCTATTCTGAAACTGCCTTGCTGAAGGGCATGTATATGGATGGAGAGGTAACAGAAATGGCTTTGGGTTTTTTTTTTCTTTGTTCTTATAAAGATTTATTTATTTATTTGACAGAGAGAGACACAGCGAGAGCAGGAACACAAGCATGGGGAGTGGGAGAGGGAGAAGCAGGCTTCCTGCCAAGCAGGGAGCCTGATATGGGGCTCACTTCTAGGACCCCGGGATCATGACCTGAGCCGAAGGCAGACGCTTAATGACTCAGCCACCCAGGCGCCCCACAGAAATGGCTTTGTGAATGGCACTGATCACCCACATGTCTAAACTGGATAATTACAGCAAAATATTTCAAAATCTTCTCCAATATTATGCCCTTTTCAATGATGCGAAATTACAAAGGCACAGAGAGAAAATAAGTAGCTTCTACTAGAAAAACAAATCGACAGCAGCTGCACAGACGCGCCGCGCCCTCACCCCTGCATTAGCGCCTGACAGGAACCAGGGATGCCGCGGGGCTTATGCTACCTCGCTGGCGTGGGACACTGCCTCAAACACTGATCTGAAAGAAGAGGATTAGGCTCATGTGTCAGGGGTGTGCTCCTTAGGTTCTTTTTGGATAAGCAAACAGAAATTCCAGAGTTTGTCCTGAAATTCTGCTTTTTGAGGCTTCAAAACCATTGTCAGAACAGCGAAACCAGTCGGCGTCACACCTACCATTACAGGGAGGCAGCTGACAGGCTCTGACGGCCTCGGGCTTCTCCCCTGCACAGTGGTCTCCCGCCCTGCAGAGGACCTGCCTCACCTCTGTTCCTTCCCCGCAGGTTACCGAACACTAGAGAAACAAAGGCTACGGTTAGAGAGGTTTATTCCACCAAGACCACCTTGCTCCCTGTGGACACACATGCGCATGCGCGCGCGCACACACACACACACACACGCACACGCTTGCACAGCTCTGTAGTTCCTTCTCCATTTTGTTTGGAGACAGATAATCATAGGTTTAGAACCTGACTGCAAGACTGACCAGCCCGGGCACATTGCAGCTTCTCCGAAAGCCGGGAAGGTTAACACTTGCCTCAGGACTAAATGAAGGCAAAGGAGACAATGTCTGTAAAGCATTTGTGCCCCACAGGCAGTAAGCACGTGACAGGCAAGAGGCCATTATTGTAATGTTAATACTTGCAAAGTTCTCCCAAAACAGTAGTGGCCCCTCTCTTCAGGGAGAGATCCTGTTACTGACCTTCCCATTCTTTCACCTTCCTAACTAATGGTAGAACTTACTGGCAGGCTACCTTGGTTAATTCAACCTCTTTGGAACTACGATTATTTTATTCCCATCAATTAATTTCTTTAATGAAGGGGCTAACTGCTCTAAAATTAAGTCCAGGACCATCTAAGCCATTGTTCCAGGTAGGAGCTAGAGAGGAGGGACCTTTGTTCCAGGACCCTGAGGAGAAGGAGATGTGAGTTATCTTTCTGGTCCCATGCAGGTGACCTTCACTCGCCTGTTCCTTCCTTCCTGGGCCTGCTTTCCACTTTCTCCTTCATTCTCTATCTGCTTTGTGATGTCCTTTCCTCCTATAAACTTTTCTCCTTTTGAATCTTTAGAAATACCAAAGGCGTGGGATTAATTCAGGCCACACGATGCTGAGTCAGCAAACAAACATCAACTGGGCAGGTCCTGGCTTGTAGTGGGGAAGCAACACAGAGTCTTCAAGAATTGTGTGGACCAGTGGCAGCACCGACTCCAAGACAGAAGTTACAGTATTCTGTCTTGAATGGCATACTAGAGGTAAGCCTCTTTGTTTTTGGAATGTAGAGGGAGGACTGTGGGAAAGGCAGCCCTGGAAGGTGGTATTTTGGACCCTGGAGATGAGCCCTAGTGGAGGAGGAGGAGGAGGAGGAGGAGATGGTGAGTCAGGAGGTCCGGGGAGGGCCATCAGCTAAAAGGTGGGGAGACTCCATTGAGCATGGTCTTTTTGGAATAGCAAGGAGGTTCTCAAACTGGAACACAGAGTTGGAATAAAGAACAACAGAGCAACAAGAGTTAGCATGGGACTTACTGCGGTGAACATTTTGCAATATATACCAATATTGAATCATTACATTGTACACCTGAAGCTGATATATACTGTTACGTCAGTTATACCTGAAGAAATAAAAGGAGGAGGAGTGGGGGTGGGGGTTGGAGGAGGGAGAGGAGCAGGAGAAGGAGAAGAGTTACCATGGTGCCAAAGGGGGCAGGGCCCTGCATTCACGGTCAGACGTTTGGAATTCATCCCGTAGGAATGGTGTGAAGTCAACGAAGATAGGAAACAGACCAGTCACCTTTAGACGCGCCGCTACCTCAAAACACACCCAAAGGTGGTTTGCCCCGACCAACTCATCCTCAATGCCAGCACTGCTCTAAAACCGTGTTTCCTGGCACCTCCAGGTGCTTGCTGATGACACAATCTGTGGCCGCATCTCAACTCACACAATGCCTCCCTGATACGCGAGCCAAATTAAAATATGCCGCGCACGCTTCCGCACACTTCCGCGTGCGCGCACACACCCTCTCGCACACCCGCGCGCGCGCACGGGCGCCGCACGCCCACCTCGTTCCAGGGCCCTGTTTTCCAGTGGGAGGGGCAGGGCACGCGGTTGCAGGGCCGCCGGTTGTCGGGCCTGTCGGCAGAGCAGTACTTGCTGTGCACCGAACGGTTGGTGCCGTCGTGGAGCGGCTGCAGGCAGCGCACGGTGCGGAGCTGGTAGCCGGAACTCCCGCAGGTTCTGGTGCAGTGCTCCCACTCCTCGGCCACCCAGCTGCAGCGCGAGGGGGAGAAGGGGGAACACGGTTAGCGGCTGCCGCGCGCACCCTCCTGCCCTGCGCCCTGGGTGACGGGCAGCCCGGGGAGGGCACGCTCCGGCTCAGGAAGCAGTTGCAGAAAGAGGGACGCATCCACCAAGTCCAGAGTCTGAGCATTCTCTAACAGCAATAGGCCCGACACTTCTGTGTTTAAAGCCTGGGTATTTTTCTGCCTCCCTGTGATCTGGAATAACCTCTTTCTCTAAAGGAGGATCCACCGACAGAGGGTTTCTGAAACTCATCTGAAGGTTGCCGGGTTAGGTCCGGGCAGCATGGCAGTTTTTCAGAAACACACCAGCGGGCTCTCAGCCACACTGCCTCACGGTATTAATCATCTGAAAGGAAATTTAGAAAGACAATCCATCTGATACTCGCTGAGACGAACTGCTTTGGCGGCTGCTGCTTTTCCATGAAATCCTGAGTTTCCTCACGATTTAAGATTCTAACTGAGATGACAGTTTCATTTCTACCGTTGCCCCCGAGAAGGCTGCCTGACGTACCTATCCTGTTTGGAAAATTCAGTTCTTCATGGCGGCCCTTAGGAGGCCCAACAAAAAGGTAAAGGTAGTGTGCATCCAGGGATTGAATGCACCTGATAGAAAGATTTCTAAAAAGATATTTTCAAAAAAGATTTCCCATGGGACATTCCCCAATTCTGGGGCGACGTCAATGGCCCCAGCACTCTCCACATCGGCTGTGGCTGCATTATTAGGGACAGGTCTCCATGACGTGTGGCTACGTGTGGTCCCAAGGGGCCGTCCCCAGTGATTCCATCTGGTTCCTCAATCTGTCAGAATGTACATGAGGCATACTCTTTATCCTTTCCAGAGTTACTTTCCCTCTGCTTTTTTTTTTTTCTTTTCACATATATGGGGCATCAAAATATAACCATGCTAAAACCTTGGCAGTCTTTGCTGTCCCCAGCTTAGGATGGCTTTGATGAGTGTCAAACTGGCAGCAGAATGTTTGTGGCAACTAAGCAACTGTAAGGCCCTCAATAGCAACTCTCATTTGAAGACAGATACTATATGAGAAGTATATACTTCATAGTCATAGATACTCCTCGTTAAGTTTAGTCCCTCGTGGAATTCCTAGAATGGTAACAAAGGAGAAAAATGGCATAAATCCACAAAGGTAAAAAAAAAAAAATTGGATAGAATGCACCAAAAGATAAACAGTGGGACATACAGCTACCAGCTCAGCAGACCTAAGAGGAATGAAGTTTAACTCAGCCATAGAAGCTGGCAAGCAGACTGACTTAGCGGCAGAACTCCAGGAACATGCTGGATTGTGGCCGCAGGTGGAAGTGTGCACTGCAAAACTGGGTGAAGGCAGGGCTGAAAACGGGACTGAGGAAAAGTCTGCGTGCAAACAGGTCCACCTCCTGATCCTTACCCCCACCGGTGGATTGCCCCTCCTCTAACCCAGCAGGTTATCCTGACGTTTATCCTTGGTGGAAGATGAACGAGACCTTTAGCTTGTGGACAACAGATATAGTCAAGAGACAATAGAGAAAGAGACCAGAGTGAAAACAGGGGGCTAGGTAAGAATCCACAATTGGAATGGTGCAATGACTTCCAGAACAGCTATCAAACAGGCTTATGCTCTCTAGGCAGACGACTGATGCTGCTCTTTGGAATCGGATCATTTCCTTAGAAAAGCCCTAAGTATACACTGAGGATCTTCAATGAAAGAGTCCAGCCAGCTTGTCCTACAGTGAAGCCCACCAGCAAGCAAGTCTTGAGCATAAAGCAAACTTCCAAGCAGCCTTTTAATACTGTATTCTTATGTGCGTGAAGAGCCAACAATCAGCTGACACAGAAAAGCCTCTAACACAAATCATGGAGGGGGAGAAAAGAAACAAGGAAAAGAACTCAAAAGAAATAATGCATGGAAAAGATAATCTTTAATATCATAAAAGAGATAAAAGAATATTTACATCTGTGAAATAAGCATCCAATGCCTTAAAAAAGGAACACGTGAGGAATAAAACAGAGTGCTTGGATATTAAAGTGCTCTTGGATAGTAACACAATAGTAAAAATGAAAAATTCAGCAAGTAGAACAACAAACAATAGATGAGAAAAGAAAAGAGAATCAGATCTGTTTAAGAATCATAACTACAAATATCTTAGAAAAAGAATATTGAAAAAATAGGGGAAATTTTTCAAAGTAAAAACACAGGAAAATGTCCTGGAGATGAAATGTACTGGTTTTGTGTTTTAAAAAGTCTTTGAGTACACAGCACAATGGATGAGAAAAGTAGAGCATCAACGACGGGCAGTTCTACCACTGTGAAATTTCGGGACATCGGGAACAAAAAGAAGATCCTATAAACTTTGAATGACAAACAAAAATAGAAAGCATTGAGGGGTGCCTGGGTGGCTCAGTCGTTAAGCGTCTGCCTTCGGCTCAGGTCATGATCCCAGGGTCCTGGGATCGAGCCCCGCATCGGGCTCCCTGCTCCATGGGAGGCCTGCTTCTCCTTCTCCCACTTCCCCTGCTTGTGTTCCCTCTCTCGCTGTCTTTCTCTCTATCAAATAAATAAAACCTTTAAAAAAAAAAAAAAAAAAGAAAGCATTGAGAACCAGAAGAGTAAATGACTTTGCAACAGCAACATGGGAATCTAGAAAACAATGGAACAATGGTTTCAAAATTCTGAAGGAAAATACATTACGGTTTGGAATTCTATGTGTGTGTATTCCAACAATCAAGAGTGAGAGAAGAAAGGCTTCCTATACTCTTATACTTTAACCTCTTAGCTACTTTTCTTAGGTGTAAGAGAATTTTTAAGATAAAAATTTTTACTTTGTATATACATTTTTCATGAAGCTACTGGAAGACATGATTACCAGAACAAATGAATACAAGAAAAGATAAGAAGACAAGAAATGCAGGAATCAGGAGATCCGATGCAAAGGAGAGGCAATGGGATTATCTAGGAAGAGGTAAAAAGACACCCCAGGACGAACAGAAAGAAGTCCAGGGCAGAGCTGGAACACACAAAATTCTCTAAGAGAGATCTCTCAGAAGTTGCACGTAACAGGATACTTGAGTGTTTAGTATTTATAGGAGATTGATACTCACGGAAGACAGTATGGGGATGAATTACTGAAAAGTAGTAGAAAACAAAGCATAAAAATCAAAATATTCATTAATTCTCAAGAAAGAAAGTTTCACGAGGAAAGAAAGAGCAGCAAATGACTCACCTGTTGGGACAGACAGAAGTCATTAAGACAATATAAACTCTGAAGATTAGTATCAGTAAAAGGTAGGTTAGAACAATATTGGAAATACTGGGGAAGAGAGAAGTCTGGGCTCTGGGTGTGTATTTGGGGATGGATTGTAAAAGAATGCTCAACCCTTCGCTTTCCACTTGGAAATTCAATATACACAATATACATAATATCCAAAACCTCCCCCACCCCCCAAAACCAAGTAGATGCTAAAACATTTTACTTAAGAGAGCTAGAAACAAGGAGTTACCAAATATCAAAAGAAGCATCATAGCTGGAACGTGGTTGTTTTTGAGAAACAGGAGTATGGTAAAGGGCAGGGAAACACAGCTCTATATAAGTCCTGTGAAATGATCTGACTCTTTAAACCAGGTACGTTTATTAGCTTTGACTAAAAATAAAATTAAAACTAAAAAGAACTAGAGACATTGAAATCCCTCTCACATTGTGCTCAGGAAATGATAGTTAAAATAAGTGCTTACAGTGGATGTGTACACTCTTGAATATTGCACATCCTTCTAATAGGTTTTGGCTTCTTGTTGACCTCGCAGAAGCTGCGGTGAACCATCTTATTATCGCTTTTCCTACGGCATCCGTATTTAGTGTACTGGAAACCTAGGAAAGGAAACACATTTCTTTGGGTTTACTCACTTATTCATCCTGCTACATATTTGGTCATTCAGTCGTTCATTCAACAAATATTGACTGAGGACGCACAGGAGGCCAGGCATTGCTGTAGACACTGAAGGTCCAGAAGTCAATTAAATAAACAAAATCCTTAACTTTTCAGGGCCTACATTTAATAAAGTACAAATGATTAAATATAGCTGTGTTCATGCGCTAATGAACTAGACCCCTGAACATACAGTCTAGTGTAAGGGACAGATCTGAACAACCACTGTGACAATACCACGGACACAGGCTTTTAGAGGGTTATGCACATAATTTACTGTAGAAGGCGCCAAAGGAGCACAGAGGGGAGGGTCTCAACTTAGCCAGAGGAGGGGCAGGAACTGCTCACAAGATCCGCACTTCTTGATCAGCATCTTCAAGTTCAAACAGTGTTGGGTAAAGGGAAGGAAGCAGAAGAATACTCCAAGCGAAGGAAAGGACACGTTAAAAATGGCAGGTCTGTTTGAATGGCTGAAGTTTCCTGTGTGAAGGGGATAGGAGATAGGAAAGAATCTAATCCTAAAAGCCTCAAGTGCCAGACTAGTGTTTGGACTTTTTATCTTGGCAGTCACAGGGAGTTTTTGAAGGTCTCCCCACTCACCAACCCTGACATCTGTAAATAATTAATTAATTAATTAAATTAAAAAAAAAAATTCCAAACCTACAAAAATGTTGTAAGGAAAGCACAATGAACATTGTTATGCCTTGCGGCTAAATTAACCTTGTATTACGTGTCACTATATTTGAGGTGCATACGTATATATTTTTACATATATAATAGCTTAATTATAATATGCAATATATATAATATACATAAAATTTTGCCAAACCCTTTGAGAGTAAGTTGCTGGCATCCTGATCCTTCACTTGTAAATACTTCGGCATACTGCCCGTAACAAGTACATTTCCTACATAATTCTTAAAACCAGAATATTTAACACAGATATAGTACTATTTTTTTTTTTAAGATTTTATTTATTTATTTGAGAGAGAGAATGAGATAGAGAGAGAGAGCATGAGAGGGGGGAAGGTCAGAGGGAGAAGCAGACCCCCTGCTGAGCAGGGAGCCCGATGCGGGACTCGATCCCGGGACTCCAGGATCATGACCTGAACCAAAGGCAGTCGCTTAACCGACTGAGCCACCCAGGCGCCCCAGATATAGTACTATTATCTAATATACAGACCAAATTCAAAATTTGCCAGTTTCCCCTATCATGTTCTTCATAGCAATGTTTTCCCAATCAAGGATTATGCAGTGCATTTAGCTGTCATGGAATTAAGCAGGTATAGTTTCTGAGCCTCTTTTTATCTTGGATATTTTTGAGATGTACAGGCCATTTGTTTTGTAAAATGCCCCACAATTGAGGTTTATTTAATTGCCTCCTAGTGATTAGATTCAGGTCAAAAACGCTTTTGACAAGAATACTACATAAATGATTCTATGTCTTCAGGACAACACATTAGGAGGCTACAAGATTTAAATCAGACAAATACTATAACTACTCATTCGGTCATTCATTCAGTCATTCATTCAAGATTACCCTGGAAATAAAGGAAGAGAAGAAAATCAAATTAGCTGACTAGTTAAAAGACTTTTGCAATAATCTTCCCTTCCAAAATCATGAAGGAAACCTGGTGAGGAAGGAACAGATGTGGTAGATATTAAAAAGGTGTGTCTGACAAACCTTGTAACCAAGTAGATGCTGAGGGAGCAGCAAAAGAGAAGATTCAAATTAAACATGCATTTTGTAATGGATTAAGTGTCATATTAAATAACTAAAAGCATTTTATGTCCCGTCCACCTCAAAAAAAAAAAAAAGGCCTCTTTAAAAATACATCCTTGGGGCACCTGGGTGGCTCAGTCGGTTAAGCATCTGCCTTCCACTCAGGTCATGATCCCAGGGTCCTGGGATCGAGTCCTGCATCAGGCTCCCTGCTCAGTGGAGAGCCTGCTTCTCCCTCTCCCTCTGCCCCACCCCTGCTTGTGCTCTCTCTCTCTCTCTCTCTCGGTCAAATAAATAAAATGTTTAAATAAACAAACAAATAAATAAATAAATAATACATCCTTGAATTTAGAATTATAAAATAAATGGTTGATGCATGCATTCCCTACTCTGAATAATTTTTTTGTTCTCGGTTACTCAGCATGACTCAGCCCTTTGCCTTTTCCTGCCTGTTGAGGAAATTCCCTCTAGACCAGCTCAGTTCTGGAGTGTTTATTGTTCAGAAGCAGAGGAATGGATGAAGTGAGAAACTGAAAAACTCTGCAAACGGCTTAATGGGATTTACTGGAGAAAGGGCAGAGAGGCAGCACAATGGAGTAAGAGCGTGTAGCCAGAAGCCAGACCACCTGGGTCTGTATCTTAGGGTCTGGGCAAACTACTCCTCCCTGTCCTTCAGTTTTCCAATCACTACAACAGAGATAATCATAGTGCTGACCTCACAGAGCCATTTTGAGTATTCATGCACTAATATAGAGAACATTTAAAACATTTAAAACAGTACCTGCTACCTGGTACAACTAATAGCTCTTTTATTACTAACACTGATAGAAAAGAAATGCACAGATATGGAAAGCAAAAGTGGAAAAGAAGAATAAAGGCCAGAACCACAGGACACTGCATTTGGGAGAGTTTGGGAAAAGTAAAGTCATTAAAGGTACCACCATATGAATATGAGGGAAAAGGGCAAGAGGATTTTAAGAAGGTTTACCGTTGTTAGGAACAGACTCCCATCCTTTGTAGATTCAGAGATTTCAGTAAAAATGCTTTGTACTTATGTTTTGGTTGTTATGTTTGGTATTTCTCAGATTATGGCCTCAATTCGAGGCAATCTTTAAGGGTTTTCCCTTAAAGGCCATAACTGGCCTTCTATGAATTACACTGAACATACTAAATGGGTTCAATTGTTACCTCCACCACAGGGTTTGGAACACTGAGACCAGCTCTTCAAAGCCCACTCAAAAGTATCTAATTCTTCTTGGATGACATTGTTGCTGCTGATTGTAGGTGCAGAATCTTCATGAATGATGTACTTATATGTCAGGCTGGAGTGAGTATCGTTCTCCTGAGGGATGATCTAATGGATACGTGAAATAGATAGGTAAGTCACCTGAAGGGGTTTTACATTTTCAATAAAAATGATTACTATTTCAGAACAGTTGTCCTATTAAAGCTGGAAAGCTTTCAAGCAGTTTCTAAAAATATAATGTTTCTGTTTCTATCAACTAAAGTACAAGGATGTTCTGTTTAAGAAAAAAAAATGTAAACATATAAAACTTTGACCATAAAAAATATGAAAAATAGAGTTATAAGAGTTTATATAATAAAAATAATACATTTTCAATGAGATTCACTGTGGATTTCCTTAAGTTATATATCTCCCTACTGCATTTGAAAATTATTCTTTAAAATAACTGTTTTGTCATAATGACAAAGATAATAATGTTCCCTCCAGAAAATGTACACATTATGGAGAAATTCAAAGAAAATGAAAATTGTCCAGGATTCTACTAAACCAGAGAAAACCAAAGTCACTTCTAAAATGAAACTTTTAGAAATAGCTTTTGTTTGAGAAATCGAGCAATATTGAACCCACTAGGATGAAGGATTTGGTTATCTGGGTTCTTTTCTCTGTTTTTCCCTTAGTTGTTTTTAAAACAACATTACAAACCAAGCATTGACCCTTACACTCTAGCCAGATGCCTACAGCTTCCAGCCCCAGACAGCTATTGCCATGCTCTTGGGCTCCCAGCCTGAGGCTCCAGCCCTTTAGAGAGGAAAAGAAAGGTCATGGTGATACAGCAGTGCTTGTCCACAACCCCACTGTCCTAGCTACAAATCTCCTCCTTGTATCTCTAGCTCACGTTGTTCCCTGCGGGCGCCCAGCTATCAGTGGACAAAGCCCTGAGGTAGGCTAGCATGGCGGTTAATGGCAGGGCTCTGAGGCCAGACCCCTGGGCCACCAGAAAAGACTGCAGTGTAATTATGGGAGTGAAATGGACCTTCTGAGCTCCAGCCATTCAAACTTAATAAAATTTTGATTAGTGTATATTTTTGCTATAAAGTTATATAACCTATGAAACAGAATGATAGAAATAAACGCACAGAAACATGAATAATTTTTGACATAGATGAAAAGATACCTTAATGGAAAAAAAGACCTTTTTTTTTCAACAAATGGTACCAGAACAAGTCATTGTGGTGGCTTTAAAAATGTGTCCACAAACCCTTTGATATTTTCCCTCTCAATGAGTAGGGCTTAATTCCTCTCCCCTTCAGTGTGGTCTGGACTCAGTGACTTGCTTCCAGCAAACAGACAATGGCAGCATGGATGGGATGTTACTCCCAAGATTTGGTTTAAAAAGATGGTCTCTGTCTTGGCTGCACTCTGTCACTTGGATCACTCATTCCAGTGGAAGCCAGCTGTCATGTGATAAGGACCCTTATGAAGTCTAAGGAGAAGCCCATGTAGTGAAGAATGCAGGCCCACCAGCTACCACATGGGAAAGCTTAGAGGCAATCTTCTGAGGCCTTCCAACAGCCCTGTGATTGAGCAGGGAAGCAGATGTCCCCGCTGGAGCCTTGGGGAGACCAGCCACAGTTACCGGTGACCTCATGAGATGCCCTGAGCCACAGCTAGCCATTTCAGCAGCTCCCAGTGGCCTGACCCACAGAGGCTATGAGATAATAAATGCCGGTTTGTGTTTAGCTAAGACATTCAGGGTGATTTGTTATGCAGCAATAGGTAATATAGACATCCACGTGCAAAAATAAGAACTTGACACATCACACAAAATTTATATAAAAATCAACTCAAAATGTAAAATATAAAACTATAAAACTTTTAGCAAAAAATAAGAAAATGCTCTAACACTGGATTAGGCAGAAATACACACATCACACCAGAATCTTGATCCATAAAAGAAAAAAAACTGATAAATTAGACTTCAGGATAGTTAAAATATTTTGCTCTGTGAAAGACACTATTAAGAGAACAAAAAGAAACTACAGAAGAAAATATTTGACAAACCATATATTTCATAAAGGACATATCAAGTATATATAAAGAACTCTTAAAACTCAACAAAAAAGATAAAACAACCTACTTTATGACTAACATAACATAATAAAGTAAAATTAAAAAAAAAAAACCTATTTTAACAATGGGCAAGGGCGCCTGGGTGGCTCAGTTGGTTAAGCGACTGCCTTCGGCTCAGGTCATGATCCTGGAGTCCCGGGATCGAGTCCCGCATCGGGCTCCCTGCTCGGCAGGGAGTCTGCTTCTCCCTCTGACCCTCCTCCTTCTCATGCTCTCTGTCTCTCATTCTCTCTCTCGCAAATAAATAAATAAAATCTTTAAAAAACAAAACAAAACAAAACAATGGGCAAAAGATTTGGACAGACACTTTGCCAAATAATTTTCAAAGAAAGAAAAAACATCCTTGGGATTGAGTGGGGATATTTGGTTTTAAATTAGGATAATATTTTTTATAGAGAATTTGATAAATTACATACAGAATCCAATAATATTTTTCAAACCAGGTAGATGTCTTCTGCTTTCATCCATGAGGGAGTAATAGAGTTGCCTTGCTGATATTAAAAGCAATAAAACTGGACAGAACAGATGAGGGAACTTTTTTGGGGGGGAGGGCAATGAATAATACAGCAAAGAACAGTGATGCTGTGAGAAAGAGAAATAGGCCAGGTCCTGGCTTCTGTCTGCACAGGGGGCATGAGCCTAAGCCAAGACAGCAGTCTCAAGGAGCTGAGGAGATGGAGAGTGGGGTTTGGAACTTGTAGGCAGGGCCCTAAAGAAGAAGGAGCTGCACAGAGGGATGACCCAGAAGCTGCATGCATCCGAGAGGGAAGGCTGGTCTGTGCATGCCCAGGCCAAGACACCATGATGTCTACCGGCGAGGAGCTGCCGTGGGGCTGGGAGTGGGACAGAGACACCCAAGGTCAGGTGGCGCTAGGGAGATAAGAGTTCTTATCTAGCCAGATGAAGAGGCCTCGCTAACACTTCAGGTATTCAGCTAAAGCATCAAAAAGGCCATGCTATAAGAATAAGGACAAACTTGAAACAGATCAGCCCTAACAAAGAAAAAATCAGGCTTCACAGATCAGGAGGAAATGACAGCCAGAACAAAACCCCACAGCCTGAAAAGAAGGCAACCAAATGCCCTACAACTTACCAACTATATAATTGGTATACACTTAACTATAATTCCAGTATACATTTAAAAAATTGTAAGAAGCAGGAAAATGTGACTCATAATCCAGAAAAAAAAAAAAAGCAGCCCATAGAAACAGACAACATGAAGACACAGGACTTAAAGGAAACGTTAGACATAATGAGTGAAATATATGGAAATCTCAGCATAGGAATGGAAATGATATTTTTTTATTTAAAAAAAAAAAAAAAGGACCAAATGGAAATTCTAGAAAAGAAAAGAACACCATCTGACATGAAAAATTTACCGGATGGGCTCAACAACAGATTGGAGACCACATAAGACACAGTCAGTGAACTTGAACACGGCTCAATAGCAATTATCCAATCTGAAGAGCAGAGAAAAAGTGATTACAGAAGGATGGACAAAGCCCAGGAGGCGTATGGAACAATTTCAACTGGGTTAGCATACGTGTAAACGAGTCCTAGGAGTGAGAGATGGGGGAAAAACGCACTTGGCACACAATGGAAAATCAACACAAATTTGGTAAAAAAATAACAACAACAACAACAAAAACCCATCAACTTAGATCACCAAGATGCTTGGTGAACCCCAAGCCAGATACAAAGAACCTCACAAACTAAGCATATCACAGTCAAACGGCTTAACAAACAATGAAACAAAACAAAAAGATGAAGAGAAAATCTTTAAAAAGCAGTCAGGGAAAATGGAAACCTCACATGCAGAGCAGCAATATGAACGGGGCTGACTTCTCATCATAAATGATGGGTTGTAGAAGATGAACGTTATGAGTCAAAAGAGAGCTCCTGTATGTTGGCCCCTACTTCGTTTGTTTCTTCACAACAGGCTGAGAGCCTTTAGCTCAGAAGCCTGCTAGCACCAAACTCAAAGTTTTACATACCCAATTCTTTTCAGTGCAGCCCAAACAGGCGTATTTTTAGCCAGTTAGAACCTGCTTGCTTAGCAAACCCCGAAGAAACTGCACTGGCCATTTGCTAACTATAGAGGAGTCTGTGGCTGTCAGGATCCCAAGCTGTTGCTGTTCTTAGGAGACTCCCCACTGTGCTGCTGATTGACATCCCCTCACCAAAAACACCCCCTCTCCAATCCCTTCTGTCCCGGGAGTTCCCTTCTGCTTCTCTCCAGTAGCTGACCTGCAAACCTGTGAAGGGGTCGATAAAGCCAGTGCATGCTACTGCCACCTTGTAGTCACATCTACCTCCCTAATCGGCCCTCCCATTCCTTCAACTCCCCTCTAACAGCGTAAGAACATCTTTAAAGTGCTAACACACGCACGCACAGGACTAGCTACCAAAATGTTTATACCTGCTGAAGATAACCTGCTGAAGATACCTTCTAAGAATGAGGGTGAAATACAGATATTTTCAGATAAGTGGAAGTTGAGAGAATTCTTTGCTAGCATGCACACCCACACCGCACGAAATGCTAAAGGATGTTCTCTAATCAAAGGTAAATGATACTAGATGGAAAGTCAGATTTACAGGGAAGAAGGAAGAGCATCAGAAATGGCAAATATGTGGGTAAATATAAAAATCTATCTCATCTTTTGTCTCTAACAGATAATGGATTACTAGAAGTCAGGAATCATAATACTATGTTATTGGGTTTATAATGTACATATAATAAAATATATGACAAAGTTGCACAAAGAGTAGAGAGGGGCAGATAAAAAACAAGCAACTGACTAGTCAATGTTCAAGGTAAAAGTGTTTTCAGATAAATTAATTATAAAATTACAGAACCAACTACATAGTAAACCTGTAATACCACATACCAAAACAATAACAGGATCGTGTAAAGGTCCATCTGTGTGAAGAGTTTCAATGTCATCTTCAATGTTATAGTCCCATTCCACACCAAGATCTATGAAGGTCCGCGACTTGGCTTCCTCCCCTTTGCCATTTAAAATATAGTGGCCTGTAGCCTGGTTCTTAATAGCTAGAGGGAGAAAAATGGGTAACCGACATACATTTTATTTGATCATATTACAGGTTTGATGACCCATAGCAAGTCTATCCCTTTCTATAAATGAAAGACTGTTTATTAGCATCAAAGCAATCAAAATGAGTGTTAGTTCTGATAGGACTCCCATTCCCTTCATTCGGCCTTCAAAATCCTCAAGCAGCACTACTAACTAGTCAAAATAGCAAGATGGTTAAATAAGGGAGATAAAAATTGACAAATATTCCCATTTGAAAGGACTGTCAAAGAGGTTAACAGTTTCTAACCCATTCCTGTATATTTCCTCAGAAAGCTGGGAATATTTAGAAAATTATGGATACTTCTATAATCATTTGTGCTAAGATAGCACATAACATAATGTGCTACTGTGTTATCTCTTTCAAGTTAGTAAAAGTATTGATAGGTATCCAACATAGTTGAACTAATTTTTAGACCAACAATTAGTTCTTATGTTTGTGAAATTCGAAGGCCACGTCCCTACTTAATATGGCTAGAAAAAGCTGTTTATTGGTGATAGAGTTCTTAATGCATTATTGATCTACTATATATTATTTTAAAATGCTTTCTCTAATAGATAAAACATAACAAATTGGATTTCAAAGTTTGGAGGTATTTACCAGCATATAATAAGTTAGAAAATAAAATTTCATGTTATTACCATTCCTGAAAATGTGTAGATAACATGAGTAATTTTAGTTAAATACATTTATTCCTCTTGAGTTTTTTTAAACTATCTCATGTTTCCAAAGTTAATAATCTGAGTTCTAGGACAAAAAAATAAGAGAATATGAATTATTGGAAAAAGAACTATGGCTGACTGCTAGATCATTAAGGAATCTAGTAGTGAATTTAATTTAAATACTAAAAAAATTCTATGAAACACCATAAAACAATTCATTTTTTAAGTCACACATTTAAAAGAAAAGCAATTTGAGACAAATTTTCATGGGGTTGACAGATGATGCTTTCATTTCAGAGAACTTCCTCGTGCTTTAATAGGTCAGGGAATATGTGGAAGTCATGCTTACATTTGTACATACACTTTGAAAACAAACCCCTTTAGGATAACATTTTTATGTGATCCTCTCGTAAAGGAGGAAAAGAATTCTAAACAGCCATGCAAATGGATCCACATGTGCCAGGCAGAAACTAGACACATCACAGATACTCGCTTTTCAGTAAAAGAACTTAAAATGCAATAAAAGTAAGGAGAGGCATATAGTATGGCATCAACCACAATATCAGAACTAATTTGCCAACATAACTATGGCAAATTTTTTTTTCTGATATTCTTCCTTAATTTAGTGCATTTTATTAACATATTTATTTTCCTCATTCCCTAATACAGAGCAAAAATGCATAATAAACTTGTTAAATAACCTTTCTTCATATAAATAATGAACCAACCCAGGTTTCACCAAAAATTAAAGCTCTATTTTTGAATATTTTTTGTTTTAAAGAAAGAAGAGTGGGGAGAAATGACCAACAAAAACCACATAGTAATGATTTATATGGAATTCTGAATCTTGCATATCTATGTATACATACACATATACATACAGATACACATACATCTACACACACATATATATCTCTCTCTATATGATTTCTTTGACATTTCTCTAAGTGCATGCTAAAGCAAAGCCAGCAGACAGAAACACTTACCAAGAATATGAGGAGAAGCCTCGTCTTCTTGGATTAACACATGTCTAGCACCCGGGGGTATATCAAACATCTTAAGGTACCCTTTGCATGTGTAGTAAATATTGGAGAAAGCAAAGAAGAAAACAAAAGCAACAACCATGGTTAGCCGAGCATGAAATTCTTACTGCTTCTGCATGCAGAAGAGGGCATCCATAAACTCAAAGAAGCAGTTTCAGGAATGAACTTCAAAGCACTGGTAGTTTTTGTGACAACTGGCATGAGATTAGAGGAAACCCTTTTTTTTTTTTTTTGGTATTAAGAGGGGGGAGTTAATCTTATTTCTAACCTATCAGTCATTTATCTTGTATTGAACTGTGAATTGTGTCAACAACAATTCAGGCAAATTTCCTGTGTCCTTCTATGTGAGTTTAGGTTTTCTGTTGTTGTTGTCATTGCTGTTAAATTTATTTATTTATTTCTTTATTTCTTTCTTTCTTTCTTTATTTATTTATGAGTATAGATGACACACATAATGTTACATTAGTTTCAGGTGCACAACATGGTACAACATGGTGATTTGTCAAGTTTATGTTTTCTAAACCACTCTTTTGAAGTGGGGCCAGTTTTTAGCATACTTAGTTGGTGAACTTCTTGAGATATTTTATCTGTCTGTATATTATTTTAAAAGCTTCAGGGCAAGTATAGATAGCTAAACTTCTAATTAATGAAATATCTTCATATTGAAAGCCTGCTTTGTTCTAAAGAGATTTCAAAAGAAGGATCAGTGAGTGGCTTTCATTTTTCTTGTGATCAGCCATTAATTTTAAAGCCTTGAACAAGTTTTATTATGGGAAAGTTTTAAAGTATATTTTTTAGATTTGACCAAACCATTTGGTTGGAAAATGCCGCAAGTTACTTACATTGCCTTAAAAATGTGCCCTAAACTCAATCTTCTAATCTAGAAATCATGAAATCAATATGCTTAATGGATTGCCTTGGGTTATAAAATCTTATATCAATCCTATTAGAGTCAATGTCATATAAAACAAATCTTAGTATTATCACATGTCCTAAAAATTATCTTAAGATCACTTAGAATTAAGATCCTAACTTTAAATCAACAATAGGACAAGTAGAAATCAAGACGTTTTATCCAGGAAATATAAATTAATATAGGGAGATGATGCAACTGACACCTTAGATATGAAACATTCAATTCACATACTACAGGATGAGTCTGACAGAAATTCAGTTATAAATACACAATTGTCAATGTTCTCAGAAAGAAGTATGTTTGTCATTTCCATATGGACAATAACTATCTACCTGTGGGTAGATTTACTCAACTTTTTCCCAATATTTATTACTGTCTTAACTCAATGGCATAGTCATTTTGGGGTCAGGGTTTTCAGTACCTGAATCTGGGTAAAGTCGAGTCCAGGAACCGTAGCATGTTTGTCTGAGTGTGCAATGGCTAGACGGAACATGTTTAAGATGCCGACCAAGCACAGCAAAACAGCTTGATGCCATTTATGGATGCCCATCTTTCTGCAGTTTGCTACAACTTACCCAGTACATTTTTAGCTTCCCTTGTTTCAGCAAGAGAAATATTACGAGCTCCTTTGGGTAAAGTGAAGGCGCCTCTTGTCTTCCCTTAAATAGAATGTTTTTAATTAGTGAAGGTTTCATGTTTATCAAAGTCTTGCTGGTTCACTGACTATACTATAAGCTATGTAGATTCTATTAGGTAAGATATCAAATAACTTGGTAATTTTATGTGTTGAAGTCAAAATGCATTTTTAATAGTTAGCTAATGCCAATAAAAAGTTAATAGTCAATGAAAGTAAGACTAAGAATGAATGAGAAATGATAAAGGTGATTGGAAGTTGAATACTTGCAGATTTCATTTTCCAGCAACTTGAATTCTGTATGGCACCTCTTGCTTAAATGTTTCCCTGTTGGAAAACGTTAATTAGTCTATTGAGTGACTATGATAACACCAGTGCAGAGAAATGGGTGTTAGATTATCTTTGAACAGTCTGAATCTGTACGACTGAGGAAACCTTTCTTCTCTCCTCACCTTGAGTCGCAGGTTTAGTCTAATTTTTGGCGTATCTGAAAAAAACGCACCACGACCTCACACCACAGAATGGATGATTAATGGATGGATGATTATGGCAAAAACTTTTTTCTTTACATTAATTTACTCTGGAAATAAAATAATATGAGTGATTTTATACCAAAAAGAATAATATAGCTGCCATAGAGAAAGCACAGTTAATTGCTTCACAATAAGATGAAGAAAATTACATGTTACTCCACCAAAACCATAATATATCATTTTAATTCTGTGAATGTTCTTAAAGTAATATAATCAGCCAGAAATGGCAATATTTGTTTTTTAACCATTTAACTATTAAATGATCACAAAGGAATATCAAAACCATCAGTAATGAAAGATACTTTGGAGTGACCCTGTCCCACTCAATGTGTCAAAGAGCAAAACTGGTCTGTGTGCACTTGGCTTGCACTGGGCTAGCTGAGGTCTAACGAGAGTACAAAGAACTTAGAGATTATTCCATTTGGATGAAGACTACCTTTTTTATACTTTCTCTTCTCCTAAAAGGGAAAATCACCGCCATGACAATGTGCTCAAAGTAAACCAGTTTCTTATCTTTATTTTTGTTTTGTCTTATTTTATCATTCTACCAGAGACTATACCAACTGAGTGGGGATGATGAAAAAGAAGCTTCTCAAGGGAAGCACCACATCAAATTTATCTTTAAATGTTGAATTCCCAGAGACATTTTCCCCATAAATGCTTATTGAATAACTGAATAACATTTGTCACAAACTAAAAAAGATCATCCAGTAATAAATGTTTGTATCCAAATCTCTTATGAAAATTCCAGTGAATGATTATGAAATGACTCATAATTTTACATATTATTTCTGCTTTTTTTTTTTTTTCCATCTGCTGAAACTTCATTGTATGCCTAAGTCCAGGTCACTGACTCTAAAATAAACACTAACATTCACGCACACAAACAGTCATACCTCAGGGTTGTTTTTGGTTGTGTACCTAATTTTGTGTAATATAAAACTTTTAAAATCATGTGAAATATGGAGTCTAGATTTGTAGATTTATAAATAGGATGAACTTGTTCACCTTTAAAATAAAAGAAGCAAAGCTCATGCAATATTTTAAAAGTTGTATTTAAAATTTTGTGATTTTGGGGGCACCTGGGTGGCTCAGTCGTTAAGCGTCTGCCTTCAGCTCAGGTCATGATCCCAGGGTCCCGGGATCGAGTCCCACATCGGGCTCCCTGCTCGGCGGGAAGCCTGCTTCTCCCTCTCCCACTCCCCCTGCTTGTGTTCCTGCTCTCGCTCTCTCTCTCTCTCGGTCAAATAAATAAAATCTTTAAAAAAAATAAAAATAAAATAAAATTTTGTGATTTTTTTTTGTAACTTCTGATCAACAATTTATGTGAACAGAAAATTCAAAATAAGCCTCAATTCTAATAATTAGGTCTAATGTATTTTATTAAAAACACAAAATAGTTTTTGTATTTATTAAAAACACAAAATAGCCTGGGTGGCTCAGTCAGTTAAGCGTCCGACTCTTGATTTCTGCTCAGGTCATGATCTCAGAGGTCGGGAGATCAAGCCTTGAGCTGGGCTCCACACTGAGTGGGGAGTCTGCCTGGGATTCTCTCTCCTTGCTCCTCTGCCCCTTCCCGCTTGCACACACGCTCTCTCATTCTCTCTCAAAATAAATAAATAAATAAATAAATAAATAAATAAATAAATAAATAAAGTAAACAAACAAATAAATAAAAACACAAAATAAAACAAAACACATATTTTAGCTAACTACTATAATTGAAATTGATTTTATTTGTTCCTTATTTAAGTAGACACTCTTTCATCATGGATGCCATGGAGCATGAATTCAGTCCAAGTGTTTTTATTTTTGTTTTTGGTTTTTAGTTCCTTAAAAGATAATCTGAGGGTGTCTGTGTGGCTCAGTCCATTAACCGTCTGCCTTCAGCTCAGGTCATGATGCTGGGGCCCCACGTCGGGCTCCCCAAACAGTGGGGAGTCTGCTTCGTTCTCCCCAAAGACCGGGGAGTTTGCTTCTCCCTCTCTCTCTGACTCTCCCCCTTCTGATGCTCGTTCTGTCTCTCACGTGCTTGCTGTCCCTCTCTCTCTCAAATATATAAATAAAATCTTAAAAAAAAAAAAAGAAAAGAAAAGGTAATCTGAATAAAAATAAATCAGCAGCTAATTTTTTGTTATGTTTATAGGGAAAATGCTACATTCCTAAAAGAAGTCTCAAAAAGTATAAATCATGGAGAAGGATACCAAATTCATGAGAGACCTCATCTTACCAAGCTTCTTGGGAGTTCTGGTAAATGTCCCCTTTATGGTTCGACAATGAGAATTATCTCCTCCACAGACGCCACACTTATCCTCAACCTTAGTAGAACCGATTTCTTTATCACAGCCCACTTTCTGGAAAGAGAAGATGTTAAACGTGACTAATTTCAATGTGCCAAGTGAAGGTCAGCATCCTAGACAAGGACAAACCATTTGTTTTACCGTGAGCCCACAGTGACACAGTCTGACCAAACCTTGACTCAAGCTCTGACTTTTTTAATGCCTCAATCTTTTTGAAGAGCTACTATGAAGTCAGATGACTTGTACTCTAGGTTAAAATCTACTCTAGGATACATTCCCCCAGTCTAATTAAATATTTACCCCATCACACATAGTCATGACCCATCGCACATTTATTAAGCGCAGATATTGTCGTTGATGCTGAAAAGACAAAAAGTGTTTTTCCCCTGTTGCTCTCCTATTTGGAAAGATGAGTAATAAAACAATGAGCTGGGCATTAGCATAAGCTTTATAAGCTGGCTAGGGATGCAAAACAAAACTTTACAAAAAATAAAATAAGACGGGGCGCCTGGGTGGCTCAGTCAGTTAAGCGTCTGCCTTCGGCTCAGGTCATGATCCCAGGGTCCTGGGATCAAGTCCTGCATCGGGGTCCCTGCTCTCTGGGGAGCCTGCTTCTCCCTCTCCTCCCCACTTGTGCTCTCTATCTCTGTCTCTGTCTCTCAAATAAATGAAATCTAAAACTAACTAACTAAATAAATAAAATAAAGACGAAATCAGAGAGGGAGACAAACTGTAAGAGACTCTTAACTCTAGGAAGCAAGCTGAGGGTTGCTGGAGGGGAGGGGGATGAGGGGATGGGGTAACTGGGTGATGGAAACATGATGTAATGAGCACTGTGTATTATATAAGACTGATGAATCACTAAACTCTACCTCTGAAACTAAAAACAAACCAAACCAACCAAGAAACAAAAAAAACTTTATGAAGTGCTGGATATTTTCATAAGGCCCTGTTGAAAGGCATTTCAAGAATGCAGAGGGATAAAAACAGAGCCATGGAAATTGTATGCTCATGGAAAGTGGGTTCTGAGAGCAATACTGAAGCCATGTTTAAGCCAATGGAAAGTTAGTACTGTATGAGAGGGGAAGAACAGTGAAAGATTTGCAAAGCACAGGCCATGAAAGACCTCGAATATCAGGCAGAGTTTACATTTTCACAGGAACTTAACAGGGAACCACTGAAGGTTTTCTGAACTGGGGCAGGCCCCTTCATGGAAATCAGTGCAGGTTAAGGGGACATGATAGGCCACTGCACTCAGAAGTTTGGAATGAAAATGGGCAGAGACAATGATGACCACACGTTTGATGTACTGTGGGAGGGTGAGAGATGGACAAAAGTCAGATTCTACTTTCAGGGGAAATTCATTTCAAATGTGAGGTCTCTGCATTCTTGAGATTCATTCCTACAACACTTTGGTTGTGCTGAAGTGAAGAAGAAACAGGAGTAACACGTTCAGTTAATAAGGCTGATTTCATATCAATTCAACTTGGGAACACGAACAAGAAAGTCAACTGCAGTTTTTTAAAAAAGAGTCTCAGTGGGGCAAAACCCGGTTTTTGCATCTTCGCCTCTTTTGTTCTGAGGTAGAATTCAGTGTTTAAACTTAGAATCAATTGGAAAGTAAGAGAGAGAGCAGGAGAGACAGAGGGAGAGAGAGAATTTCTATTATTTTTTAAATAAAAGATAAAATACATTTAGCATTGCGTTTTTGAAAACAGCTCTGTAGTGGAAAAGTAGATGACTACTAGTAAAATACTCAAAGCAAAAAAAGGCACTATCCATCCTGAGCTGTTGTATCCCCCAGCCAGAGGGATCAGAGTAATTTAGAAAAGGCAACTGGCTGGAAGAGGACGAAACCATATTTACATCTCAATTCTGCCAATAGCCAAACATTGATGTGAAAAGTGAAAATTTCTACCGCGTTTGGTTTAGGTCTCCTCAGCTACTCCTAGATTCTCATTTTAATGTGATTTTACAGATAAGACAGGGTTAAGATCTTTTGAAAACATGCAGGTGAACGACAGTCAAAGCAGAATTGCACAACGGCATAGGAAGCTTCCAGGGATGCCCTGTGAACTCACCACACACTCTCCCCGCACACATATGCTGTATGGATCTTTGTAAGAACAGTGCGTTCCATCCAGCACCAGCTGTTTCATATACACCACATCTCCAGTCTCTCTGGATTGGCAGTAAAGGTGGCATCTTTTCTTGGCTGCAAAGATGGAGGATTAAATCGACCATGTACATAAAGTGACATATTTGCACACTACAGTGATTTTATTTTTAAAATAGAGTTTCCGCACGATGTCCTGAAAACAAAACACTGTATGAATAAATAAAAGAAAGAGTAGCAGAAAAGGATACGTATTTGGCTTACGACTGATCTAAACTGTGAAACTTCTGAGAGTGAAAAGTGGCTGAATTAATAACTGCATAGGAATGACTGGGACTGTCCCAGGCAAAGCAGGTTGGACGTCAACCATGGATTTAACCACAGCTCTTCAATAAACTTTAATTCAGAACCAATTTCATTTTAGTGACACTTAGAGAATTAAAAGCGTTTCTCTTTTGTTTGAACCGATGACCTAGTATGGTTTATGCCTCATGAAGGATCTCATTAGTCAAATGTAATATAATTTACGTGACTCGCTTCACTGAAACAGATAAAAAATAATGCATTTCTTCTTAATGCACTGCAACTTGGAATTCCTATGTGGATGCAATCTTTCCTTTAAAACAGCTTTTAAACTGAACTTGGCAGTGTATTGAGTCATATGGTAACCATGTCACTATTTTGTTTCAGCCACCCAACTACGAAGTACGGTGAGACATTCCTATTAAAGAGGGCACGTTCTGCATGGAGCGCCGGGTGTTATATGCAAACAATGAATCATGGAACACTACATCAAAAACTAATGATGTAATGTATGGTGATTAACATAACATAATAAAAAAAAAAATCAGAGGTACGAAGTGAAACACTAACAGGGAATCCCCAAGTGTCTTTTCTAATAACTAGCGTCACGGTACAAAAGTAAAAGGTTATGATGTGCCTTTTGTTCTCAAGTCATGATCTTCTTCTTGTTTCTCAGTTGTAAAGGAAATGTGGTGTTTCCCTGGTTATTTGGAAAGGAAAGATCACAGTATTCCAGAGCGTTTCCTAGTAGAAGGATGTCAGTCCAACGAGGAAACACAACATGTCTCCACGGGTCTTTTCAGCAGTGACAGTGGGAATGCCGTTGGCCAGGAACTAGCCCACAGTCCTCACCTCTCTAGAGAAAGGACCTAGCTAGCCTTATTCTTGGAAACCCAGCAGGACTTACCCCTATAAACACCAAGTTTTCTAATTTACCAAGTAAGGACCCAGAGTCCCAGGGATTGGTGTTGACAAGGCTTACACTCAGTCCCCAACCACACAGTGGGAAGGACAGCGAGCATCTACTCACAGTCAGGGTGTTCATATGGCAACCAGTGGTGCTTGGTATTCTGGAATTCGAAGTGCGAGTTACGCTGTTGGCACTGCTGAGCTCTGAAGTCCTCAAAGTGTTTTGGGCATTCTTCTGTATTACAAAGCTGGTGCTCAAAATTAACACCAGGACAATCCTGACCACCGTTGATGGGCCTAAAAGAAAAGACAACATTGAAAAAGGCCCTTTGGCTCTGGGCCAGCAGTTGAAGCTTGCAGACACAGTGCTGGAAGGCAGAAAGCCAGAGCTGCTGAGCTGCGGGCACAAAGGGAATGAACTCATGCTTCCTAATTTCCATCCCTTTCCAAAAGCACCATCCTCCCCCTATGTGTGTTTGTCTGGGACGGGGTGGGGAAGTGGGGACCAAAAGCTCAACTTAAGTCAGCATTTCAAACAGTGTATTTTGCATGCACAGTGAAATATATAAAGAAATTTTAAAAAACATATGTATGGACCAAGGAAAATTATATTTCCTCCCATGCATAAAACATGTACATGTAACCCAAAGACATTTGATCACAGCTCTATGTCTTAGTTTTCTCCTGTGTAGAATGCGAAAAATAATCCCATCTTAGAGAAACATGGAGAGGACTGCATAAGGCAACATATTTAACATACTTACAACAGAGCATGGCTCATAGTGAACTTTAGCTGCCCTTATGATAATTTTTATTGTTTATATTACTCCCACTAATACTACCAGCATCTCTTCCCGTGAAAACAGGTATGTGACATTTGATATTTTTCATGAAAAACTTTCTCAGAACCATCCTGCTGCCAGACAGAGACTGAAGAAGCCGCTTTTCTTACATGGTAAGCCCTAGACCAGAAAGAAGGTCCTGAGTTTTTGCTGAGCACGCAAGAGGGATTCACTCTGTTTAGTCTGAGTGAGTGAATAGGGAGCTGTTCCCCCAGTTCCTTGGTCTCCTTTCACCCTCTTTCTGTGGTCCCGCTCGGCTGTGTTGCTCCCCTAAGCCCGGAGGGAGTGAGCCCCTGGCTGGAGCTGCTCCCGGCTCTGCCAGGCTGACACACCTGGGCTTCCTGCAGTGGGCCCTCCCAGCGTCAGGGCCCCGGCCAGCACAGGGACGGGCCTTCCCTGCCTAGCTCCTGAAGACTTCTAAATAGCAACGGCTTCCAAAATCTCTAATCTTCGCTTGAGCCTCATCTTCACCGTTGACGACTCTTCCCAAGATTGATGAATGGAGATCTATCCCAAACAGACACTTAAACCCCTGGTTTTCATGTTTTGTGTTTGACATGTACTTCGTGACACAGAATATTAATAACAGCATCCTGGAGTGTTTTCTGTCTATCCAAAAATAAGTAGAATTGCAGGAGCTTACTCACGTGGGATTATTACACTGGCGTGTTCTGAAACGGATACCAGTTCCGCATGTCCGGGAACAGGAGCCAAATTTGGTCCAGGATCCCCAGCCGCCATCCTGTTTTTGTTGATTAGCGTTCTTCCACATGCAGTGGCCCTTGTAACACCACTGAGGAAAATGACAAAAGGCAACTAAGGAAATCATGCCCAAGCCAAAGCCCAAGTTACTACACACCACCACCAGTTAAAGGCCTTTATTCCTTTTCTCCCCCCAGGTAAAGATGCACTTAAAATGAACCCAGTTCAATTACAACAATAAGGTACCCTACAGAGGATAACTTAGACTTGCGTTTTTAAGTACAACATGAAAAAAAAATCATTTACTCAGACAAGTTTTTAAATGACACCTGTATAGTGACTATCAAACAAAACCAGTAAGAATGATCTGAGGACCCAACTTGCATTGTAGGTACTATTCTACCCTTCAACCCTCATTAGCTAGATTACCAGGGTTTTTTAAAAAATACACGCCTTTGCTTTGGAATTAATTAACATATCTGAACATATACAGTGTTCAAAACACTTAGGTATGTTTCTAAATTTTCTTTCTTTTTTTTTTTTTTTTAAAGATTTTATTTATTTGACAGCGAGAGAGGGAACACAAGCAGGGGCAGTGGGAGAGGGAGAAGCAGGCTTCCTGCAGAGCAGGGAGCCCGATGCGGGGCTCGATCCCAGGACCCTGGGATCATGACCTGAGCCGAAGGCAGACGCTTAACCATCTGAGCCACCCAGGCGCCCTGTTTCTAAATTTTCAATCACAATGATTCTGAGAGATTCTGTTATCTTTACATCTTTAGATGAGGAATATTGAGACCCAGAAATGACCATGAAGAGGACAAGACCAACTGACCAGGAAGTAATTAAGTGGGAACTAGTGAACCTTGATACCACAGAGGCGCCTAGCTTATAGTACCCAGGACAGAGCAGGTCCTCAACAGGTATTAGTTCTTTCCCCTTTCAACATTTTGACTTCCTTTTTTGTCCTACCTACAATAAAAATGTTTCTTAATACTCAGATTTGGTAAATTTAAACATGACACGAATATATTTAGAGAAATTGGATGTTCAGAGTTGACTTACAGGATATATTTTTCATAAAGCAAAAATGAATCAACTCATTGTCGCTCTTGTTTTTTCAGTCAAAAGTTTGTAAATTGAATTTTTCCAGAGCAACACACTGTACGTAATATGTTTAGCATAATACCTAACAAAGTTTAAACACCCATAATGGCAGATTTTATTTTTATTATTATTATTATCATTTTTATGCTTGTAATTCTCAGAGCAAATACAGTTCATATACATTTGAAGTAGAGCTCTAAATGGCTTTAAAAGAACTCAAAGCTACATAAATTTTCCTTGCCACTTCTAGTCCTATCTACAATATCTTATTTCCAAACTAGTCATGGCTCTTCAATCTGAGTTCTTAACATGCCTTTGTTTTGGGTTTGGTGATCTTTCCCCTTACGAGTAGCATAGATTGGCCCCTGGCCACTTTCTGAGCATTCAATCTTGACTACACAATTTGAGATTTAAAACCTCTGGGCATCTTTCCCCAAGGAGCAAGGCCAAATCTTCTGTATAAATTCACATGACTTTATTTCTGGACAACTTTCACAAGGAGTGGGACGCCAGCAAGTAAATCAAATCCCATTAGCAGGGGCCCAGATATTCTGCTGAACTGCTGCTTCCTATTCTATCAGGAATAGCCAAACAGCGATCTCAAAGATGGTAGGTCCTAATCCCCCAAATCTGTAAATATCCTTATTTGGAAAATGGTCTTTGCAGATGTGATTTGGTTAAGGATTTTGAGATGGAGAGGTGATCCTGGATCATCCAGGTGGGCTCTAAATGCCAGCACAGCACATGTATTCCTATAGGAGAGGGTCAGAGGGAAATTTGCACACAGAAGAGAAAGGGACATTGTGGTCAGGGACGCAGAGACTGGAAGGGTGCAGCCACAAATCAAGGAATGGAGGCAGCCCCCAGAAGCTGGAAGACTCAAGAAGAGATCCTCCCCTAGAGCCTCTGGGGAGAGTATGATCCACACAACTATTCTGGCTCAGTGAAACTGATTTTGGACTTCTGGCTCCTAGAACTATAAGAGAATATCATTTCTGTTTTTTTCAGGAACCAAGGTTGTGTGTGGTAATTTGTCATAGAAGCCGTAGGAAACAATGCTAGTGCATTATCATAATGAAACCCCATACACCACGGTTGGTATAAGAAGGGCTACAGCAGGGGTCATAATTTTCCAGGTTTCTAAGGATGATTATGATGAAACCTAGATTAGATTTTCATTGTATAAATAGATATACTCACTTTTCCAGCAGCACATTCAGTCCCATCAAGTGGGGGTCCCTTTTTTGTCTTACAAAAGTAGGGATTATCAGGATGGCTACACCACAGCTGTTTACATGGGTCAAATGTTCGGAACTGGAAGAGAGAGAATCAGGATCTCAATGAAATAGAGATGGCATGTCATACCAACATATATCTGAGTGTATCTTCTGGACACTTTCTTCATGTCATGTTCCTTGGGTATTTTAATTTTAAATTAACAGTCATAGTTGTGGCATGATAAGAAAAAAAAAAAATACTGCCTAAGAATTAATTCCAAGGAAAGAATACTTTTATTCTGCTTTTCTAAAATATCAATGAGAAAAAATAATTTCTCTGCGATTCTCTGGCTGACTTCAACATTTCTGCATACCATTTCTATTTTATGGTTTTCAGACAATATGGGAATTTTAAAGAATTTGTAAATATTATGACCATTTTAAATATGAAAACTTATTAAGATGGTTTTGCCCCTCTCAAGTTATCAAAACTGCTTCTCTTTATCCCTGTAGTTATGAACCGGCCAGATTATAAATAATACTGAGCTAATTAAAAGCATAAAATATTTATAAGTCTTGCTACGTGAGATAAGGTGTCCTAGGTGTAACAAAATCTCAATACATTCATGTAGTTTATAACGTACTTTCCATATATTTAATCCTCAAAACAATCCATTACTGAGACTGTAAGTTATAAGGTAAGGCTTTAGTTACGGTTATACATTATAAGTGAGATAGTAACAGTCAGACTAGAGTCTTAGTATTCTTATTTGTGAGAATGTTTTTTTCCTAAAATACCACATTATAATATCCAAATGGATGTAGAAGCACACATATTTGTGTGTGGTCTTTACTTGTCTGATCTCTTTGTAACTAGAAACATCTTACCATTATCTAGATTTGAAAAAAAAAAAAAACAAATACCAGTTTATCCACATATTTATTGCTTACAGCACTAATTACCTGAATATAGCCTTATGGTCATAGCTTTTATTTTTTTTAAATTGTACTCATTTTGGACCTGGGGTTTTTTTGTTCTAATCCCTATTACTTAATGCAGAAATTGTACTTTTCCATGACATTGAGCCAAAGCTTTAGAATTCTCAGGTCGAAAGCATTAATGCAGGTAATGAGGCGCTGACAGCATGTACCTTATACACAGACCAAATGGCTGTAGACAGCTCTATATGGAAGATTTCAAACAGCAGATCAACTTCTTTTCAGTATCTTGAAATACTTAATTTTTTGCTCTAACATATAAAGCTTGCTCCAACATATAAAAAGCCCCTCCTCTCTCCCCCCCCCTTTTTTTAATGAGCTACTAAAGCTCAATGTAGAAATTTAGTGAAACATAGCCCTAATGTGCACAGCCACATGGAGGACTGGCTTCACTGGACCCCATTTACCATGCGCCTGCATCGTGCTAAGCACTGTGATTATGGTATCAGATTTAATCCTGATCCCAATTCTATGAGATAAATACTATCATTATCCATATTTTACACCCAAGGAAACTAAGAGGGATTGAATAAAGTGCTCAAACTCATACCTTTAGTAAGTATGAGATCCAGATTCTGACAGCCCACCTAGCCTGAGTATGAAACCCATATTCCTGACCTTCATGCTATACCATAGGACTCTCCCATAAGAATATACGAGGATGACCCTTCCCTATGGTCACAGCCACATGAAATCCTGGCCAACAAACTGATGAAAAGCAACCAACTAAAGGCTTAGAAGTCATCTCTGAAGGTCACAAAAACTAAGGGGGCAACAGGGCATAAAGCTTTAGAGCCTGACAATCTTAGTTTCAATGTCTAATTCCCCTATCGACCAGACGCGTGATTTAAGCAAATCGCTTAATCTCTGTAAATCTTGGCTTTTTCATGTGTAAAGTAAAAATATACCAGCTCCCATCTAGTCTGCTAAGGATTAAATAAGATAATATATTCGAAGCTTTTAGCTTCAGCACATAGTGACACAACAAACACAAAGTCATTGATCGATGCTGTTCCGCTTGCACCAGTGAGTCCATAAAGCTCACCAAATAGGAGCTATGCAAATAGATTTCAAGATGCAAAAATCTCAATTGACTGTGAGTGACATACCGCAGTGCACATTTTATAACCAACCCCAAAGTCAAAACGACATTGCTCATCCATAGAGTAATTGATTCCAGGAAGTTCTGGGAGTTTGGGCCAATCATGTTCAAAAGGGTCATCAAGGAGACAGTCATAGGAACTGTAGAAAGGAAAATATTTCATGTCGTTAAATGTTCATTTTTTTTTAACACATCCTAATGAAAAACTATTCTTAGGTTACAGACTCTGGAATTTCATCCGATCATATAGCAAGATCACAGAGTCATACCTTTTAAGGTTTTTGGTTTCACTTCCATTCAGAAAAAGACCCATCATCCTTATTCATCCCCCAAAAGAGGCCAAACATGGCTCAGGAATACAGTAGAATTGTGACAGCCTTATATTCATGGCCCTCGCGGGACGCCCACACAGTATGGTGGTGCAGATCCCGGCCCCTATCCTACAGGGAATATGCGGCACTCTCTGCAGGCATCACATGACCGTCCTCTCTCTCCTCATCCCCAACTCACGTTTGACCACCCGTCAAAGATTCCATAAGGAGTTTACTGAAAGGAGACCACAGTTAAAAATTCTCTTAAATTCTAGGCTTACGGCTTAAAATACTGTGATTACATTATGGGATCATTGTGCCAAAAGCTCTGAGTCATAAGAAAATGTTTATCATGAGCAACAATTCTCATTCACTGGGAGTTTGGTTAAGATTGAGGTCCTAAAAGACATTTTCACGTCTGTGTTATGCTACGACATAAATGCTCTCAGGACACGCAGAAGGGGACGTACTGGATGTATCTCTTCAGTTCTTGGCCACTGCACCGGGACCAGTGGTAACGATGAAACGCTGCTTGCACCAAGGGGGCCATGACACTCCCCATAGCGGTCTCATCACCACACCTGTTGCCTTGTCCGTCGTGCTCCATTCCCAGCCTACAATAAAAGTGAGACCTCACCGGTAAGAATCAGAGGGGCCCGTGGATTTTGCTTGATTCCACTCTTGGAAATAAATTCAGGGGAATGTGTGTTTTATAAACTAACGTGGCTTTTGCGGAGGAGTCCCAGAGACTGTGAAAGAGAGAATAATCTGACAGAAATGTCTTTCTTGTCCCATAGCTACGGAAAACGCAGGGGTATCTCTCTGCAAGCCAGAGTCAGTTATTTAGTTTCAGTGCGTGACCTCTTCCCTGTTTTCAGCTCCTCACACTTGGCAAGGAATGAGAGTTGCATGCTGGCATGTACTCTGCCCAAAGTGTGAACAATACTGAGAGAAGCAGGAAAGAAAAGACCTTTTTTTTGGCTTTATAGCTGTCAACAGTGACTTACACATGGCCAGTCTCATGGGCTACTACAAAAGCAGATGAAAAACCATCCTCATGATTCAGGGTACAGCTTCTCACTGGATGACACATGCCTGTGACTGGAGCATATCCTGTAGAGAATAACAATTACTTTTATTTTCATTTTATGAGAAAGCCCATTAAGAACTACTACTGGACCTTTGCCTAGAAAAAAAAAAAGAGCTTTTCAGGAAACAGAGGCAGTATTATTGTGCCACATTCTCTTGGGAAAGCCACACACAGGTAATGGTCTCTAAAAAGATTCACTGGGTCTGCGTTTTCTCCTTCCCTAAGGGAAGGAACTGCCTGGGGTTACTATTCTGTTCTGCCCACCAACAAAGCCCTGTCTTTCTGTTTTTAGTGAATGGTCCTTCCTATGATGGTACTGATAAAGGGAGCCAGAAATTCCATCAACATTGAAAAGAACTCATCAGTCCACTTTTTTTCCGAAGTCTGCATCAGAATTTATTAGATAAATGGAAGCTGACTTTGGAAGAAAGCTCTTTGGCAGCAATCATTTCTCATGGCATCTCCTTTTCCTTTCCGAGCAGTTAGTGGAAATCACACTGCATTTTACAGCATCCCCTCCACACCCCAAATGCACAGTCATTATTTTAAAGGCAAGTATAATATATTATAGCATTTAAGTGGCATTTAACATCGTGAATTCCACAGAAGTCACTGGAAGCAATAGAAAGAAAGTGTATGCCTGGCTGATGCACGGTGGAAAGTGGTGCATGGTGGGAAGGGAGCTGAACATTTGAACAGACTCCTTGATTTAGGATTATTTTTTAAAAGTCATGCCCTTAAGTTTTTCTTCTGCATATTAATAGAAATACCTTGCATTCCAGCAGGTCCAAAGTCTTGCCTGGTTAAGAAAATTGCATGATCGTGGTGTTCAGAGTGGTTCGGATCAGACTTTTGTTGTTGGCAAGCCCAGCGACACACGTTCTCCAAGCTCCTGGATGGGTTTCCCCTTTCAATGAGGCTGATGGACTAAGAGGAAACAGTGCACTGAAGAAGTGCATAACACTTTCCCAAAGGCTTCCTTTCGTCACTTGCTCTGAAGTCAACATTTGGGAGTGTAATATTTCAAAGATGTTCAATATTATTATTTAGGGCTTATGCATATATCTGCTCTTATTTGGGAATTCTAAAAGCCCATGAAGGTCAATCAAGATCAATGGGACCTGTGTGAAAAGGTGACTGACACATTTATGGGAACATGTAACTCTGACATTTGCTATCATGGGGCAACTCAATGTTAATCATTGGGGTAAGAATTCTAGTAGTCCATTTCCTAATTCAGCTCAGATTTCTTAGTTTTATAGATATCAAAAACAATAAAAAAAAAAAAGAGGAAAAGATTCTAGTGTGAGACTTATCCAGAGTTGTTAAAGTGAAAGGTCTTTAGTTAAAATTTTTATTTTTATTTTTATTGGCCCAGAATTGATCAACAAATGTGAAGAACATACATTCTTCAATGATCTGGCAAAGCTGGTCAAATCTTCATTTCAGGAGGTGGTCAAATTACATAAACCTTACACTGAAGAAAGCAACTCCCCCCTTTTTTTAACCTCAGAGCGATGAAGAGAGACTCTTATCTGGCAAGTTACAAGCAATGGATTGACATTGCCTGGAATGTTGCTACTACCACATTATGATCAGGAGTTAAAAGTTCAGAGGGAAAAGGGCCCATCCTTTAAGAACCCAGTATCCATACTTCCCGGAATAGTTCTGATAGAATAAGAAATGGAATTTGGAACCCCAAATTAGTCTCTACTTGCCTGACCGGCTGAGAGTTTTGTTACATTTCAGCAAATATCATTATCAGTGTTTACATTCTGAATAAAATTAGCTTGGTTTATTTCATGCTGATCACATACTTCTCCAAACAAATCATATAACAACCAATTGAAGGCTGTTAACATCTCCAGCTGGAGTTGACTTGTATTTAGTGTTAGTAACACAAAGTAGGTCAGGTTTATGGAATACAGTAAAGATCAATGACACCCTCTCATCAGAAAATGATAAGTGGGTGTTAAATACATAATGAAATGCAAACACATGGATTTTTTTCCTGTTTGCTAAATGCATGATTTCCTTAGTATTTCATAATCAGGAGGATTAATTATGGGAGGGGGCATGTAATCTTAAATATCAAGAAGATTGCCAAGTTAGGCACTTTCTCAAAGGAAGAAACCATGGTTATCCATTCCATTATTTCCAAGGACAAGGACACATCTACTGCCATTTTAAAGCCAGCTGAAGTTAGTTACATTACATGAAATTCCTACCGTGTGCATTTTGACTTAGCTTTTTGTTTTCAAAAAGGATTAAAGCTCTTCTCAGTGAATATCCACTGTATACTTCATTTTTCTTAAGTGGAACGATATACATGTAAAATATCGTTTTTAACAAATCATGAGAGAGAAAGGATCTCTGCTATTTTTCTTCACTGATATATTTAAAGCACCTAGAAAGCATCTGACACATAGTAGGCACTCAGCGTAGATGTTTTGAAGGAATAAACGGTTCACGAATTTGACAATAATGGGAGACTGAGGAAATTCTCTTTCCTCACATTGGCATCCATTTGTTTTCACCCATATAGTCATACCTAGTGCCAGGATCACTACCTATGATTCCATTAGATAGATAAGCAGAGCAAATGGGATCAGCACAAAAATCATTATCACAATTCATGCTGACTGTGGCGGTTTCTCTTCCTCAGTTAGGTCTACGTGAGACGTCGATACCACATGCTAGCTAGAGCTACAGAAATTTAGTCTTCCGTTTGCTAGCCCAGTCCTTCACGTTCATAGTTCACATATTTTGACATTTTACCTTTGCGTAACCCAGCATTATCATGCGCACCAGGACCACATTTATATGCACTCCAAGGGACTCATCGTGGTAAATTTCATTCACCTGGAAACAAAGCAGATCATTGCTAAAAGAAAGGTGGCACGATGATTTTATGAAGTGTACATTTCAGGGGTCAGCCATGTAATCGCAAGTACTAGAGTCAAGTCACTTTTTTAAAAATTTGGCTTAAGCTGAACTCTCTCACCTTTAGCTTGGAAACAATTTCCAGATATGTGAATTACTGATTTTGTAAACTCCACAGTACAATGAATAATGGAGGATATACTTCAAAGGGCATCATTAAACTATTGTTGTGTTAGAAAGAGTCCAATGTGTTACATTTACATATAATGTTCATCAAAAGCAACCACAAGTGGGTGACTCTGACAAGAGTCTACTAGCTGAGCGTAGCCACAGCCCTGTAGAGGAAAACAGACAGCAGGCATTTGTCTGGGTGCTCATGTCACCACCAGGGGTCCTACGTCTGGTTGGGAGAGCCCATGGAAATGGAGTTGGTATGCAGGAGCTATGGTGGTTTATCTGCAGGCCAGTAAATGGGTAGCCCTCCCAGTGCTCCCCGTCTAGGAGTGGGGCAGCTGAATCAACAATTATTTAGAAGTCCTTCAACATCTGAATTACTAAGGTGAACGTATGAGTGCATATTAGATGAATATCACCCTCAAGTATAGCTCAGAAAAGCTAAGTTGAGTCACTCCTTTTTATTTAATTTTTTAAAGTTGGGCTGAAATCTTTTAAAAGCGATTTGGTATACTTTAAAATCATAGATATTAGAATTTAAGCAACCTCATAGTTCATAGCCCAACACAGACTTATATAGATGAGCAAGATGAAGACAGTAGAGGTTAACTGGTATGCAAAACCCACAGTCAACTGTCGGCAGATATGAATCTAAAGTGGACCATCATTGTATCTTCTGATTAAACTGGTACAAAATCAGTGTGTGTAAAGGTTGCTTATTAAGTTGGCAAATGCTAGCAGGAATGGGAAAGGCGGAGTTACCTGACTAGATTACCAAAAATTCTTAGCTATTCCCAGGGACAGGGACCAAACATTTGTCACAATAACTAAAACAGGGATGGAAAACTAACTGCAATTCTACTTGAGATCGAGGAGACTTGTTGGACTGTAAGCACAGCAAATGGAAAACCTATAGAGAAAAGAGAACCATAATCTCATAGAGAGAGACTTTAAAAAGAAATCTAACTTTGAATGATAGAATGTTCTAAAAAGCTCCCCAACAAAATTCATGAATCATAAAATTGCAAATTACCACACTGACCAAGAAACAGGCGCAAGAAATCCCAACTGAAATATTTCAAGAATCTAATGGGACTGCACAGAACACCTTACAAAATCAAGGCCTGAAATACAGACTAAAGGCATACTTACTAAATTTGTATGGAATGAGAGAGAGGACAGCTAAGATGGAGGTTAAAAAAAAAAAAAAAAGCTGCAGAAACAAGTATATACTAAAGAAGACTAAGTACAGTCTGACAAGAGAAGATGCAGAATCTTCTAAAGTGGAAAAATGCACTACTAACATACACACACATAGAGTTTACAAATGCACATACACACAGAGAAGGGCAAGAGCCAATCCAAGATAAGCCAAGTTAAAAAAAAAAAAAAAAAAACACCTCTGCAATGTGCTCTTGTGTGTCACAGGTGTGCAGACAGGCAGCCCAGGAGGAAGCCATCCCTTTAGGGCCAGGGTATCCTTGAAGTATTGAGTACATTTTATCTATGATGTCTTATAAAAGAGAAGTTGACAAAGATGAATGTATCCAGAGAAGAGTAAAAAGCAAGAAGCCTTGAAAATGTGTCACATAGAGAAGGGGAGACACAGTGGCCAAGAGCCTAACACTGGACACCAATAGTCTTGTTGACCTCTTGGTTCAACCCCTCGTTGTATGGTCTCCATCTTTCTTCGCCTTGGTCAAAGGGGCATAATAAGAATACTACCAGACTGGGCTAGTGCAAGAATTAAAAGATTTAACTCACGCAAACAGATTGCTCAAAAAATTCATGAGTGAGAAGGAGAGAGGGACGTTACGGAACAGGAGAATATGGGAAACAGAAAAGAAAAACCTAGAAAGAAGACTTAATAGCTGCCATATGGAAAAGGGGTTCAATTTATTCGATATATCTACAGAAAATAAATAAAAACCATGGGTTTAAACTGAGAGGGGTAGATTCCAGGTCAATATAAGAAAAGACCAAATGCTGGACCAAAAAACTGTGATTTCTTATGACCTTTTTGGTCACGGGCACATTGTTTTAGCTTACTCCATACATGCTTAATTGTAGTCCGAATCCCCTTCCTCTTCTGGATTAATTATCTGATAAAAAATTCCTAACATTTTAATTCCAATACAAGTAAAAGTCTGAAGACAGGCATGTCACTACCACATTCATCCAGAGACTCAGGGACATTCCAAGAGACTTCTCATAAGGCAGATGCTTTGAATTAGTAACACAGCTGCATCACACATACTCAGCTTCATGTAATTGAAATGTAAATGCATTCGATGTTAAAAAAAAAAAAAAAACCCAAAAGCACAAAATAGGGAAATGATAAAATTTTAAATGAAAGAAAAGTAGTTAGGTAAAAAAACAATAATTTCTAGAGCAGAGATGATGGAAGGAGGGCCACTGCCGAACAGCAGTGACAACTGTACTTTAAAATGCAGGAGACATGGGGCGCCTGGGTGGCTTAGTTGGTTAAGCGACTGCCTTCAGCTCAGGTCATGATCCCGGAGTCCTGGGATCGAGCCCAACATCAGGCTTCCGGCTCAGCGGGGAGCCTGCTTCTCCCTCTGACCCTCTCCCCTCTCCCCTCTCACGCTGTTTTTCTCTTGCTTCCTCTCTAATAAATAAATAAATAAATAAAATCTTTAAAAAAAAAATTTTAAATGCAGGAGACACATCAGAAATCTTAGACTTGTACAATGGAGGAAAGGTGGCAACAATGACAAACAGCTTATGAGAGTTGAGTTAGTGTAGTGCATAATCACCCTAAATTAGTAAATTCATCTGTATACTGGGGAAATTTTAAAATCAGTACAATACCAAGGAACTCCAATGGACAAAATTTATGTTCCCCATGGTAATAGTACATTATAAAATGATGGAGTAGAAGGACACTTCTTTAAAAGTCAAAGTTACCATTCACCAAATGAAAAGTATTGTTTAACAAAAGTCACTATGATGCCAGGCTAATTAGATAGCAGGGTACGCCAGCAGAAACCAAATAAAAAATCAGTCAGGGAACCTTTTAGGTCAGCACACACTTGTGAAACTGTCACAGGACATACATAAATTATTATGGGTAGAAATCACCAAATACAAGGCAATGGTATGTGCACAGAGCAGAAAGTATTCCTTCAATATGGCAAACCATCACACCTTAGATGTCAATGCAAAGCGCTAGATAGCACTTATTATCCTGTTTTTCAAAGTTTAAAAAAAATACATTATTCTCTTTAAAATGTACTTAATAATTTGGCTACTTTTCATCTTGCTAGGCCTTATTAATAAGAGGATGCAATGTTTTTATACTCAGAGGCCTACAGGATATGATGAGTTGAAGAAATAATCAGCACCATAGGATAAGACATTCAAAGACCTGGATTCTCTCCCAGCTATGCCACTGAAAAACTGAGGGACCTTGGGCTGATCACTTAAACTCTCTGGGCCTCTGTTTTCTCACTGGCAAATTATGACTGGACTTGCTCTGCCTGCTTCAAAGGGTTGTTGTCCAAATCTAGCAAAATGCCACACAATTGCCCTCAGAAAAACACAAAGAACTTTAGCACCCTTCCATCTATTTTTGGGAAAGATTTTAAAGACTTACGGGTGTATTTTCATAATCTACATGAAAAGAACAAGAAATACAACTGCCTCCTTCTTAGTTGTTATCTTAAAGCGACTGCAAAACTCTTATACTTGAAATCTCAATTGAATGAAAGATGTAATTTAAATTATATATATAAAAAAATGGGAAAAATCATTTGACACTTAAATTTTTTCAAAAATACTGTCATAGTGTACAAAACTCTTTCCAGCAGATGGCAGTATGCACATTTTTGAGGGGGGTAAAGGCTGCTTAATACACCTGGAGGTATTTACTCACCAGTTGCTTAATGTCTGCCTTTTCCTATATTTATACATAAATAAAATAACTTCCTTAAAATTAAATAAGAGTTTTAAAATATTCTAGCCTAAGGAAAACATTGAGTCATTTGACTCTTGAAAGCAAAGAAAAATATTGAAGACATCTTTCATTTAGATTGTTTTTCAATGTCATCTATTAAAACATATGAGGCATAGAGAAACTCCCAGAATCTGACTATAAATTAATCACAGATTTTTAACAATCAATAAATTATATACAGAATGAACTAAAAACATATCCTACCGAATGAACCACTTGAATCTGTCAAGATGAACTAAAATAATATTTGTTAAGAAAGCATTTTTACAACTCTTAGTGACAAGGAAAGCAATTTTTTTCCTAAGTAAAAGCAACAGCATCAAACAAAAACAACACCTAACATTATACAGAGCTTTTCAGATTCTAGACACTGCACTAAATATTTTATATTCATTCAAGTAATCCTTGCAACAACTTTAGAGATATTATCATTTCCATTTTACATCTAAGATGTTGAGGCCCAGAGAAGTCAAGTAACTGGCCCAAGGTCACACAGTCGATAGTCACAGCAAAGGATAAAAACCTAGGCAGTCTGACTCGAGTCCGTAGTGTTCACCATCTTGCTATACTTCCACAGACCCGCAGACCACAGCACCATCACTCTGCACAAAACAGCTGGTTCTAGAATAATCGATAGTGATTTGCTATCCCTGAATTTAAGAAATTGGTGTGTGAGTATATTGAGAAAGAGGACTTAGCAACTTCACTTTTTTTCATAATCTTCCTTCATGTAAATTTTAAGGAAATGAGGAATTGGACTCTGAATTTACTATAAATAATGATTTTTTTTAATGATCAATATGATGGTATTCTAAAAATACTAGGAAAAAGAAAGAGATGCTAGAGCAGATCACTGGAAAAACTGAGTAAGAAAAGAAAAGATAGGGCTGAAATTTATAACCAGTGTTTTTGGTATATAAGCATAAATATTCTAAGAAGTCACATATTTGACACAATGTAATGCAAATCTATGTAAAACCAAATATTCTTTTACCACGTGAGCCAATCTATTAGAATGTGTGTAGATTTTCTGTGAGGTGTTCAGGTTTGAGCTCAGAGCTTTTATTAAGTTACCTGAAAGAAGGAGTAAACAGAACATTAATTCAATTTTCAGATGACCTTAAATTAGAAGGGGTTGCCAATGATGTGAGGGGGGAAAAAAAAGGTAAAACCAAGTCAAGTATTCCTTTCCTTGAAAGGAAAATTCCTTCCAGGTTTGTTCCCGGACAGGAAAATTTCTTCCAGGACATTTCCCTGGCAGGACAGTCTGACCTGCTTTGTCTGACTAACTGATGAACAGCTTTGTCTGGCTTCAACAAAGCAACACTCATTTTTCTTTTAGATGGGTGGATTAGGTCTTGAGAGACAGTATGGCTGAGTGGTTAAGAGCATGGGCTCTGCAGCCAGATTACCTCGGTTTGATCTTGGCTATGTGACCTTGGGCATTTTATTTGCCTCTGTGCTTCAGTCTTCTCATCTGTGAAATGGGCTAATTATAATACTGTCCTCACAGGATTGTTGAGAGGAATAAATGAGCTCATATATGTTACAGAGCTTAATAGTGCTGGCCCTTGCAAGTGAAAAATCAAAAAAGTGTTAGCCATCATTAATACCATTATTCATACAGAAGAAAATAAATGATACCCAAGTGCGATTTTTAAAAAGAGAGAGAGAAACTTGGTTTATGGAAGGCAAACAAGTAATGACAAGATAGCCTAGGTAATTTGGGCTGGACATAAAAGCATTCTGAAACAAACTGGGAAGAAACAGTTCTCTCTCCACAACTCATCTCTTGCAGAGCTAAAAAGTTCCAAACACACACCTACGTGGATTCTCAGCCCATTCTCTATATTCCTTTTACTCAGAGTAGGTAGCTGACTCTCTTTTCTCTTCTCACCTCCAATCACAGACTAATAATAACTACCTTTATTAATAGTCTTATCAAATATTTACTGAACAGTTACCATGTGTCCAATTGTCCTTGGGCAGGAAACTGAATAGTAACTGAGTTTGAGTCTCTGTTCTTATCATGACTATGTTCTAAAATGTAAAATAAGTTATATGCATGGACAAAAATCAATAAATACAAAAAAAAAAGACATGCAGACAAGGTCATACCAGATAGGAATTGGTGCTCTGAAGGAAATAAATCTGAGTGACGAGACAGATGACCAGAGGGAGAGGAAGAAGCTACTTAAGACTGAGTAGTCAGAGCAGGAAGACCCACAGTCACGAGGTTATGTCTGAAGAGCAAGTGCAAGAAACCCAACCCACATTATCGCAACAGCTCAACGCCCGGCAAAGGAGACATCTTTATCACTACTTTAGAAAGAGACTGAGACCCACAGAAGTTACGGGATTTTACCCCAAAAGATTAGCACAAATAAATTCAGATAAGGCTATGTGAGGCTGATGGTTGTTCTTTTTTCACAACTACCTTGCTTGCCTTTTTGTTTCTGTCCCAGTGGAAGTGCTAGGTCTCTAGCTGCTTCTGCTCCAATGATCTGCTCCAAAAAATTAACTCTTTATTGCCTGTATTCAATCTCTCCCTTTCATGGAGTTCCTTTTCCTCTTTAATTAACGTTCTCACGCTCCCTCATCACGAAAAAATAACCCATCTACAGTGCTCAGCACCATGTAGTACTATTTAGAAGCATGTTCTCCAATGACACTATTCTGTTTCTTTGGCGATATTAGCTCCCTTTTCTCTGCCTAGCTCACATGTCAGCATGCCTCCAAGTTTTATTTTCAACACTCGTCTCTTCTCTGCGCTCTCCCTGCAATATTTCATTCACTGCTGTTTCTTCAATCAATACCTATAGATTGATGAGCTCCAAATGCTGATGTCTGTAACACTGATTCATCTCTCCCATGCTCCAGAGCCATCTGTTCAACTCCAGCTGTAAAAGAACTATCTATCGGGAATATATCTATGTATCTCAAAGTATACTTGTCTTCCCCCCAAAGTCTGTTCTCTCAATATTCTACACAGTTGAAGACTAAACCATCCTTGATTCCCTCCTCTTCTGCAAATACTGCAGTCAGTCTGTTACCCAGTCCTGTGGACATCTCTCAAGTCTTTCTCTTTCTGTCCACAGCCAGGAGCTAGTATCCATCCTGAATTGAACTGTCACAATAACCTGTTAAGTCTTTTGCAACTGTTTGCGTTTGGGTAATTTGGGCCCATGTCAGCAGTCCTCCGGAAGGGCAGATTATAAGGGTCAGATGGTTGTTTTCAATAAGCATGAGTCTGTCCTTTTATGTTAATTAGACTTTACCTCCTTAAGCATCAAAGTAGCTTTGGGTGGACCAAGAAGAGGCAATTCAGCTACAGGGACTTAAAAACTCTTCCGGCCTTTAGTGAAAGCATACCAAAAGCCCAGGTAGAACTGATTCCCTTTCATCAAGAAATGAGAATGAATTGGGGCGCCTGGGTGGCTCAGTTGGTTAAGCGACTGCCTTCGGCTCAGGTCATGATCCTGGAGTCCCTGGATCGAGTCCCGCATCGGGCTCCCTGCTCGGCAGGGAGCCTGCTTCTGCCTCTGATCCTCCCCCCTCTCATGTGCTCTCTCTCTCTCATTCTCTCTGTCTCAAATAAATAAATAAAATCTTTAAAAAAAAATAAATTTAAGAAATGAGAATGAATGATTCCCTCAACAAACTAAAAAGCTTTTCTGTGTTTTAGGACCCTGGGGAAAATAAAGCCTGCTATAAATCTGGGAGGGATAAGGTCAGTCTGATATTTGTAGCATAACAAAGGAAAAATAAGTGAATGTCAGGAAGGAAATTTGGGGCTTCAGAAACAAAGGGGAAAAGGGCACCTGGGTGGCTCAGTCTGTTAAGGGCTCAATGCTCAGCGGGGAGTCTGCTTCTCCCTCTGCCTCTCCCCCTGCTTGTGCTCATGCACTCTCTCTCTCTCTCTCAAAAATAAGTAAATAAAATCTTTTTTTTAAAAAAAAAGAAACAAAAGGGAAGGGGAAAGAGGAAGCTGAGATGCTTCAGTAAATCAAAGGGACCTCTGAGGCGGCACTGTGTGGTCATCCTGTTGTGATGTTAATTTAACCTATGATGTTCAGATTCTTCTAGAACTATGGGTCCAGGATATTCCAGGGCAAGGTATGCATGTTTATCTTTTTATTTTTTTATTTTTAAAGATTTTATTTATTTATTTGACAGAGAAAGAGAGAGCACAAATAGGCAGAGTGGCAGGCAGAGGGAGAGGGAGAGGCAGGCTCTCTGCTGAGCAGGGAGCCAGACGTGGGGCTCGATCCCAGGACCCCAGGATCATGACCTGAGCCGAAGGCAGCCGCTTAACCAACTGAGCCACCCAGGCGCCCCGGTATGCATGTTTATATAAGGGATGGCCAAACTGACCCGTGTTTACTCCAGTCTGTCTCTGTGACCTGTTATGGTCAATCCACACTGGGGAAATTAAGACAATTTGTTGAGGCTGGATGATGCAGTATAAACCACAAGGGGTTTGGAGCCAGACAGACTATGAGTTGTGATCAAGTCACTCATCTTCTTTTTCTTTTTTTAAAGATGTTATTTATTTATTTGAGAGAGAGAGAGAGAGAGAGCGTGTGAGAGAGCACGGCAGAGGGAGAGGGAGAAGCAGGCTCCCCGCTGAGCAGGGAGCCCAACATGGGGCCCAGCTCAGATCATGACCTGAGCTGAAGGCAAATGCTTAACCAACTGAGCCACCCAGGCGCCCAAAGTCACTCATCTTTAAAACCCTTTGCCTCTTCATTAGCAAAGTGAAATTCAAATACCTTAGAATGGCACGAACATTTTTCTAAAGGTAACTCCAGCTTCCCTGTCCAGCCTCATTTTCTGTCATATCCCCTAAATACCCTTCAATTTTCCCTATAGACAAGCCTCTCCATTGGCTCCAAAGACACCATGAACTACCCCTGTAAGTATCTTTTTCCAGTCTGTTCCCCATCTTCTAAGAGCCATTATCTCCTTTTCTAGCAAGGAAATGCCAATTTATTCTCTAAAGTCCAACTCAAATGGCATCTCCTCTATGAAGACTCCACCTGCCACTAGCATTGTTTGCCAAACCACATCCCTTTCTTCTCAATTCATGCTTACATAATCATTTATAACTAAATCTTTTCAAGAAATTATCAAATTTTATTATTATTTGTTGATATCACCTGCCTGTTAGAACTAGCTCCTTGTGAAAAGGAGCTACAATTTTATTAATTTTTGTCTCCCTAGAAGCACACAGGACTTGGCCTATGGGAAGGTATGTCTGTTGTGTGAAATCAATGTCTAGAGGATTGATGTCAATTCTAATGTAAGAAATGGATTAAAGATAATGACCCAAAATAGACAACTGCTTCATGATTTGCCTAGGTTGCCTGAACATGCATACTCCCCAGACAAATCTGCCTTGCACTCATGTTCAGTGTTTTAAGAATCATTAGTTGAGAAATCAAATGCAGTGCAGAGATTTAATCATCATTAATTAACCAGTAGCCACATGTATCTGCTAACACTTGAAAAAGTCTATTATTAATGCTTTGTTAGGACCAGAGTACTTACATGGAATATAGATTTTCTTTTAAAAATATTAGGTAGGGAAGCCTGCCATGTCCACATAACACAATGATGTTATTAGTTCACTGTACATAAGTAGCTAATTTCAGTATAAAAAAGACTTAATGAGTTCTCCTTAATTATTAATGATTACTTGGAAGTATGATTATTTCTCATACTTTTAAATTAATTGTTTTCTTTTCACTTGATAAATCCTGAGATTCAAGCATGGACTCAATTCTCTGCAGAACACTGAAAATTTATTTATTTATTTATTTATTTATTTATTTATTTATTTATTTAACACAGAGAGAGTGAGAGAGAGAGAGAGCATAAGCAGGGGGAGTGGCAGGCAGGCAGAGGGAGAGGCAGGCTCTGTGCTGAGCAAGGAGCCCGATGTGGGACTCGATCCCAGGACCCCGGGATCATGACCTGAGCCGAAGGCAGACGCTTAACGACTGAGCCACCCAGGCGCCCCAAACACTGAAAATTTTAATAGGCACAAAAGACCCAGATCACTTCTTAGATCTTAGCATATGACAACACCTGCCAAAACAGAATCTGCTTCATCGCCCTATTACAGAGAATCTTAAAAAAGATTGCTAATTGATTTGATTCAGTCAGGCAAGTAACTGAATTCTCATTTCAATGACTTGAATGGTATTTTAATAAGACACAGAAAGAGGTAAAAGAAAAGACATCAGAATTTGATCTGGCAAGGGATACACAAAATGCCTCGACTTTGTAACAAATGCAGTAAAGTTTAGGGAGGCAGCAGAGCACTGGGCTCCGAAGGCAGAGAGATCTATCTGGGCTCAAGATCCGGCTGTGCCACCTATTAGCTCGAAGACTCTGGGAAAGTCACCTAACCTCTCTAAATCTCAATCTCCTCATTTACAAACTAAGACTAAAGGTGAACATATTTAGGGCTGAAGAATGTTATATAATTCATGTAAAATATTTAGCATAGGACCAGCCCAGAGCAAAGGTTAAAAGTTACTTGGTATAAGCCTTCATGCTTAACAACATGAAATCATTCTTTTGAACCTACACTTGAACTAGATGATTTCAAACACCTTCAAAGATTTCATCACTAACCCTAATTCCACACAATCTGTTTTTTTTTTTCCATAGACCAGCCCATCTACATAAATGGCACCATCATCATCCAATAGTGTTCAAGCCAGAAAATTGTAAGTCACCCCTTTCCCTCAGCCCCTACCTGATCCACTGGCAAATCCTATTGATTCTACCATAAATACTCCCTTGTTATAGCAATCACCACTGTCCAATAAGCCGTCATCTCTTACCTACACATCTACAATTGATATCCAATTGGTCTGCCTTCATTCTAAACCTCTCCAACCTATTCTTTACAAAACAGCAGGAGGCCTTCAATGGCTTTCCCTTAATTTACTTAAAACTGAATTCAAACTCCTCCTCTGATCTTAAAGGTGCTAATCTTCTTTAAGCCCTACCTGACTCCTTGAGTGTCAGACTCAAAGCACAGTGGCTTTGTTTAGCAACTACAACACAGGTCATTGTTCAGTGGTGGGCTCTCTCTTTTACTCTCAGTTTAATCATCACTTCTTGGTCCAAGGCTTTCTTTACCATCACGGTTATGTAAAATCCCTATCATTCACTTGCTCTGTTATTCCTTTTCCAAGCAAACTGCTGGTTCCATGCATTGCTTTTAGCATAACCTATGATGCATTTATTTGATTTCTCCACCAGTCTGTAATCTCGGGATGGACAGAAAATAAATCTTTTGTGTTCACCTCTATATACCTGGTATATAGCATTCAAGTATTTGTTAAAACAATGAATCAATTAAAATTTTGCTGCATGTTTACTCTGTGTCAGGCACTGTTTTGTTTTATTGGGACTTTTTTTGTGTGTTTCTTTAGACTTTAGTTTTTAGAGCCATTTCAGGTTTAAAGAAAAATTGAGTGGCAATTGCAGAGAGTTCCCATATACCCCTTTACCTCCTCACATATTAGGATAACACCTTGCATTAGGGTAGTACATGCCTTGGAATTGATGAATCAGTATTGACATGTTATTATCCACTATAGTCCATAGTATGCAGTAGGGTTCACTCCTTGTGTTCTATAGTTCAATGAGTTTTGACAAAAACATAATGTCTTTATACGCCACATATATTCATCATATATTCACTTCCACGCAAATGCCCTGTGAGCCACTTCTTCATCTCTCTCTCCCTCTCCCTGATCCCCTGATGTTTTTCTTGTTTGACGTGTCAGACACTGTTTTTGATGTTGTAAATATGAAGCTTAATAATGGACAGCAATTGCACTCAAGGTGAAATACGGTAAATACTAGTTAGGTATTACAGTGATTGAAAGAAACTCTAGTATCCAAAAGAATTAGAGTAGATGGAACACATATCTTTTATGTCTTTTTAATTGACATTCACTTAATAATTTGGTAAAAGTTTAACCAATTCCAATAAAAAAATAAAATGGCATGATTTTACAGAACGAGCTTGCCCTTCTTTCAAATCAAACTAATATTCAGAGGAATTGTTTTCATTTCATCACCTTTACAAACTCTGTGTTTCCTGGTCTTCACCTGCTAAGAACTTCTTTGTATCCTCCCAATGTCTTAAACATGTAAATACCCATCCATTGTTGGTTCAATAACTGGTTTTTAAAACAGAACTGAACAAAGAAGAGAAACCCTCACTGAGGAGTTGTATAATTGCTATCTATCTTGATTTTCTTATTTTGCATTGATTTCCTTCAGCCACCAAACTCAAACAGGAGACTTTCAAATCTCCTCCCTGCCTGGATTTCCCTATCACCCATCTCCAAAGATCTAACTTCTACCTACCATTCAAGGCCAAGTTCATGTATACATCTTCCTCATATCATTCCTCATTCCTGTCCTTCAAAGATATCTCTAATACTCTTCCCCTATACCACCCAATCTATACTTCCTTTCAATCAATGAGTATTTTCTAGGTTTCATTATACATATTCATGAACCTAATTTCTCCTAGTGAAGTGCATCCTCAAAGGGAAAAACATTTCTGTGATAAAAGAAGTTTTCTGGCTTGAATAATAGGGTGCTAAGAAAGCAAAGGACAAATGGGCAAGACTGAATTTGTTTGCTATAATCTCTGAAGGTACTGAGAGAGAACCACACTGAAACAGAAATGTAATTTTAAGTAAAATCTCATCAATCTTGTCGTATGTTATACTTTAATAAAAGCTGATGTACAAGAGTAATGTTTTATAGTATTTCAATACTGATTTTATTTACTATTAAATCACATATTCATTGCATATTTTTCTCATGTGTGGTTAGCAAAAATACACAAGCCATTCCTTTTGACTACTTATCTCTATCCATAACTGAACTCTCCAAAAAAGATCACTTTATATTATAATCTTTAATGGTTACTAGAAAAATAAATGAAACAAGGAAAAGCATAAAATCAGGAGTTCTTTTATTACATTTATTTTTAACTTCATTCTGAAATAATTTTAGACTCACAAAAGAGGAACAAAAATAATATAAAGTATTCCTATATACCCTTTACCAAGCTTCTCCAAATTTAACATTTTTCATAACAGATCAATGAAACCAGGAGCTGGTTCTTTGAAAAAGTTAATAAAATTGATAAACCTCCAGCCAGACTTATCAAAAAGAGAGAGAAAGAGAGAACTCAAATAAATAAAATCACAAATGCAGAGAGGAGAAATAACAACCAACACCACAGAAATACAAACAATTATAAGAGAATATTTTTTAAAGAGCTATATGCCAACAAACTAGACAACCTGGAAGAAACAGATAAATTCCTAGGAACATATAAACTACCAAAACCAAGAGAGGAAGAAATAGAAAACTTGAGCAGACTGATAACCAGCAAAGAAATTGAATCAGTAATCATAAAAACTAACAAACAAAAGTCCAGGGCCAAATGGCTTCACAGGTGAATTTTACCAAACATTTAAGGAAGAGTTCATTCCTATTCTCCTCAAACTATTCCAAAAAATAGAAAATGGAGGAAAACTTCCCAAATTAGTCTATGAAGCCAGCTTTACCCTGATACCAAAACCAGATAAAGACTCTACTGAAAAAGAGAACTACAGGCCAATATCTCTGATGGACATAGATGCAAAAATTCTTAATACAATACTAGCAAACTGAATCCAACAATACATTACAAAAATCGTTCACTATGATCAAGTGGGATTTATTCCTGGCTTGCCGGGGTGGTTCAATCAATCAACATGATACATCGTATCAGTAAGAGGAAGGATAAGAACCATATGATCATTTCAGTAGATGTAGAAAAAGTATTTGACAAAATACAATATCAATTCATGATAAAAAAAAAAAAACCCTCAACAAAGTAGGTTTAGAGGAAATATACCTCAACATAATAAAGACCATATATGAAAAACCCACAGCTAATATCATCCTCAATGGGGAAAAACAGAGCTTTTTCTCTATGGTCACGAACAAGACAGGAATGTCTGATCTCACCGCTGTTATTTAATACAGTACTGGAAGTCCTAGCCACAGCAATCAGACAACAAAAAGAAACAAAAGGCATCCAACTCACCAAGGAAGAAGTAAAACCGTCACTATTTGCAGATGACATCAGACCATACATAGAAAACCCAAAAGACTCCACCAAAAAACTCAGAACTGACACACAAATTCAGCAAAGTTATAGGATACAATATCAACATACAGAAATCTGTTGCATTTCTCTACACCAATAATGAAAAGAGAAATTAAGGAATTAATCCCATTTACAATTGCACCAAAAATAATAAGATACTTAGGAATGAACCTAACCAAAGTGGTTAAAGACCACTTTGAAAACTATAAAATACTAATGAAAAAATTGAAGATGACACAAAGAAATGGAAAGACATTCCATGCTCGGGGATCAGAACAACAAATATTGTCAAAATGTCTATGTTACCCAAAGCAATATACACATTTAATGCAATCCCTATCAAAATACCAACATTTTTTTCACAGCGATAGAACAAACAATCCTAAAATTTGTATGGAACCACAAAAGATCTGAATAGCCAATCTTGAAAAAGAAAAGCAAAGCTGGAGGCAACACGATTTTGGACTTCAAGTTATATTACAAAGCTGTAGTGATCAAAACAGTATGATACTGGCACAAAATTAGACACACAGATCAATAGAATAAAAAACTCAGAAATGAACCCACAATTTTATAGTCAATTAAGCTTCAACAAAGCAGGAAAGAATATCCAGTGGGTTAAAGACAGTCTCTTCAACAAATGATGTTGGAAAAACTGGACAGCGACATGCAAAAGAATGAAACTGGACCACTTTCTTACATCATACACAAAAATAAACTCAAAATGGATGAAAGACCTAAATGTCAGACATGAAACAATTAAAATTCCAGAGGAAACACAGGTGGTAACTTCTTTGACATTTCCCATAAGAACTTCTTTCTAGATAGGTCTCCTGAATCCTGAACGGATTCAAAACAAAGCATAGGGAAACATAAGCAAAAATAAATTATTGGGACTTCATCGAAATAAAAAGCTTCTGCACAGCAAAGGAAACAATCAACAAAACTAGAAGTCAACCTATGAAATGGGAGAAGATATTTGCAAATGACATATCTGATAAAGGTTTAGTATCCAAAATATATAAATAGCTTATCAAATTCAACACCCAAAAAATGAATAATCCAATTAAAAATGGTGAGAAGACATGAACCGACATTTTTCCAAAGAAGAGATAGAGATGGTTAACAGACACATGAACATCACTCATCATCAGGGAAATACAAATCAAAACCACCATGAGATATCACCTCACACCAGTTAGAATGGCAAAAATTAACAAGGCAGGAAACAACAAATATTGGAGAGGATGGGGAGAAAGGGGAGCCCTCTTGCACTGTTGGTGGGAATGTAAACTGGTGCAGCCACTCTGGAAAACAGTATGGAGGGTCCTTAAAAAGTTAAAAATAGAACTACCCTATGATCCAGCAATTGCACTAGCAGGTATTTACCCAAAGAATACAAAAATACTAATTCAAAATGCTACATGCACCCCAATGTTTATGGCAGCATTATCTATAAGAGCCAAATTATGGAAACAGCCCAAATGTCCAATGACTAATAAATGGATAAAGAAGAAGTGGTATATATATATACAATGGAATGTTACTCAGCCATAAAAAAGAATGAAATCTTGACATTTGCAACAATGTGGATGGAGCTAGAGTATCATGCAAAGCAAAATAAGTCAGAGAAAGACAAATACCTTATGATTTCACTCACATGTGGAATTTAAGAAACAAAACAAAGGAGCAAAGGGGAAAAAAAAAGAGAAAGAGAGGCAAACCAAGAAACTGACTTGTAACTATGGAGAACAAACCAATGGTTACCAGAGGGAGGATGGGTGGGGAAGTGGGTTAAACAGGTGATGGGGATTAAGGAGTGCACTTGTGATGAGCATGGGCTGATGTACGAAGTGCTGAATCACTACATTGTACACCTGAAACTAATATTACACTGTATGTTAACTAACTAGAATTAAAAAAAAAAAAAAGAAACAGTATAAGGGTACTAAAGCCCATTAGGTAGAAATTAGCAAATCAAAAGATTTTTTTAAAAAACTATATTCAAATCAAAGAAAAGTTGTTACCTGCCTAGAATACTCAGAGTTCAATAAAGCATGATGGTTATTCACATGATAACAGATTTCTGGCAATAGGGTTTGAATATAAAATATAAAGAAAAACTGTCGGAGAAATTTCCAGGATAGTCCAACTACTTATATTTTTCACTCTAAGAAATTTCATTTCTATTTCTTTATTTTCAAAGATTTCCTCCCAATCTTTTCTCTCAATTCTTTCTTTTTATTGTCTTACTAGTGATTTTTAGCCAGGGGTGTTCATCCAAATTACCTACTGTGCTTAGAAAACACTAACTCTTAGCCATCAGGGAAATTCAAATCAAAACCACATTGAGATACCACCTTACACCAGTTAGAATGGCAAAAATTGACAAGGCAAGAAACAACAAATGTTGGAGAGGTTGTGGAGAAAGGGGAACCCTCTTACACTGTTGGTGGGAATGCAAGTTGGTACAGCCACTTTGGAAAACAGTGTGACGGTGCCTCAAAAAATTAAAAATAGAGCTACCCTATGACCCAGCAATTGCACTACTGGGTATTTATGCCAAAGACACAGATGTTGTGAAAAGAAGGGCCATATGTGCCCCAATGTTCATAGCAGCAATGTCCGCAATAGCCAAACTGTTGGAAAGAGCCGAGATGCCCTTCAACAGATGAATGGATAAAGAAGATGTGGTCCATATATACAATGGAATATTACTCAGCGATCAGAAAGGATGAATACCCAACTTTTACATCAACATGGGTGGGACTGGAGGAGATTATGCTAAGTCAAATAAGTCAAGGAGAGAAAGTCAATTATCATATGGTTTCACTTATTTGTGGAACATAAGGAATAGCATGGAGGACATTAGGAGAAGGAAGGGAAAAATGAAGGGGGAGAAATAGGAGTGAGAGACGAACCATGAGAGACGATGGACTCTGAGAAACAAACTGAGGGTTCTAGAGGGGAGGGGGGTGGGGGGATGGGTTAGCCCAGTGATGGGTATTAAGGAGGGCACGTACTGCATGGCGCACTGGGTGTTATACAAAAACAATGAATCGTGGATCACTACATCAAAAACTAATGATATATTGTATGGTGACTAACATAACATAATAAAATAAAATTAAAAAAAAAGAAAGAAAACACTAACTCTTAGGCCTGTATCCTAAACACTCCTGATTCAGAAGCTCTTTCTTGACTCAGAACTTCTGCAATTAATGATCCATTAGCCTGGATCACTCTTTCCCCAGCTCCTTGCCTAGTTCTCTTCCTCACAGAATCTCTGTATCTCTGTTCACATAATATCCCTCCTCTTTCTAACCTCCTATCCCAAATATTCCCCACACTGCCTCTTCTCTCCTTGACAGTATCTCTTCACTCTTATTTATTTTTCTTCTCAACAGTTATTATTACCTAAACTTACATATTTACTTCTTCTTTGACTATCACCTGTTTCCTCTTTCAAGCTCCAAAAAGGCAGAGAATCTTCTCCTGTGTTTCTTGGGAAATCTTCTAAGCCTAAAATGGCCTTGTACACAGTAGGCAATGGATCAATATTTGAATAATGAGACATGCTGCATTGCTGAGAACCACTTTCTGGCCTAGTCAGCCATGTTACAAAATAGCAAAACTAAAATTTCTTAACATAACAAGATATGATTTGAGATCCTAACAAAGGCTTAACACATATCACAGACATCTTATTTGAAACATAAAAAGCTTGCCAAGAATCTAGTCATTCATTAGTCATGCTGTTTTAGAATATATTCAGATCTGCTTATTTCTTCTTTATAGATGACACTTGGATAAATTTCAAGATCTACAAAAAAGAAGGAGTTAAAAATAAAAAGAGATGGAAGGCAGCTGAACTACTTCCTCCTTCACAGTTTCAGAGAAGCCGGGGGGTGGGTAGAGGATACCCCCTCTCCCTCTTAGAGAGTTATAGCAAAATCATCTCGGGGCCCGTTCAGATCTGTTCACTTGACCCTTAAACTTCCTGAGAGAAGTGCTAATTTAGTGAGCTGCCTTTCCCGTGTCCAAACTCCCAGATTCACATAGCATATCACTTAAGAACTTTACCACACTCATATATACAATCATTAGGCAATATGGCCTTGGAATAGATGAAATACAGTTGTGTCCAAAAGGTGGCCAATTCACATGGCTAATTTAAAATAGCAGATAAATGAGGGGAGGTCTGTGGGGATGGACAAAATAGGTGAAGGGGATAAAGCGGTACAAACACCTAGTTATAAAATAAATAAGTCACAAGATGGACAGCATAGGGGAAGAATAAATAAAGTAGCAGATAAATTTAAAAAATGTTTTACATGGGGCGCCTGAGTGGCTCAGTCAGTTAAGCGTCTACCTTCGGCTCAGGTCATGCTCTCAGGGTCCTGGGATTGAGCCCTACATGGGGCTCCCTACTCAGTGAGGAGTCTGCTTGTCCCTCTCCCTCTGCCCCTCCGCCCATTCATTCTCGATCGCTCTCAGTCTCTGTCTCTCCCTCTCAAATAAATAAATAAAATCTTTAAAAAAAGAGTTTAACATTACTCCTGACATATATTATGTTTCAAGTGTTATTATTGGAGTGTTATTACTGTCTCCCCAAAACCCTGCCTACATCAATTATTCCCGATGCAATGAACTTCTTAAGTTTTAAGATTTTCTCTACTATAGTCCCATTCTCTGATGCACTATTAACTTTAGAATAATTTCTAGTATTTGAGACAAGACTCAGTCTATTATCTAAACTTTTTAACGGACTTAAAAATAGAACAGCCCTTTTGAGTGTTATTAAACCTAAAATGTGGCACTTTGTTCTTTGACACCCTTCAAATTAGAATTACTGTCTGGCGAATGTATTTTATCCATTTCTACTTTCTTGTCAAAAGATTCTACTTAGAAATCCTTTATATTTTCATGGACCCTTCAAAAGACAAAAGCAAACAGCAAAAAACACAATAGAAAAACAAAGCCCTAAGGACCCAGCTTAACTCCCAACTTCATGAATTACAGAATTAATGAACATCCTACTGAGCCTTTCGATTTTATAAACAGATTTTTTTATTTTAATTTTTTATTGTTATGTTAATCACCATACATTACATCATTAGTTTTTGATGTAGTGTTCCATGATTCATTGTTGTGCATAACACCCAGTGCCCCATGCAGAACATGCCCTCTTTAATACCCATCACCAAGCTAACCCATCCCCCCACCCCCCTCCCCTCTAGAACCCTCAGTTTGTTTCTCAGAGTCCATCGTCTCTCATGGTTCGTCTCCCCCTCCGATTTCCCCCCCTTCATTCTTCCCCTCCTGCTATCTTCTTCTTCTTCTTTTTTTTTCTTAACATATAATGTATTATTTGTTTCAGAGGTACAGGTCTGTGATTCAACAGTCTTGCACAATTCACAGTGCTCACCAGAGCACATACCCTCCCCAGCATCTATCACCCAGCCACCCCATCCCTCCTACCACCCCCCAGATTTTATAAACATTTCAGAAATGAAATCCCTTTGTCGAAGGCCACAGAGCCAATGGGTAACAGAACTAGAATGAAAACCCTTGCCTCCTCAGTCCCAATTTGATACTCTCAACACCTGACACCTTGGATGACTGTTGTCATAGCTGCCTTCTCCAAAGTCTCATAGCACTTATAGTATAGCACCTGTCACGTAAGTCTTAACAATAGCATTGTCTTTATGGCTCAACTAAAAAAGAAAATTCCTATGTATTTCTCTTTTCTGCTTGACTAAATTATAAGTTCTGTGAAGATAAGGACCATATCAAATCTCTTCTGCATGATGCCAAGAGCCATCTGTAGTCCTGAGCACCAGGATGGAGCCTAATAAGTCTATAACGACTGGCTGCTCTCCCTGGTGGTAGGACAAAGCAGCCTAGGGGCACAATGAATGATGTGAGTGGGAATAGCATCTCCTTAGGGATTTGGAAGTAAATTTCATGTGGAAAGCTAAAATATGATCGTTTCCTTCTGCATGTATACACAGCACAGTGACTTGTATTTATCCATGGAATCCTCCCAACATGCCTAGTAAAGTAAGTCTTATTAGTTTTCTCATTATGCAGATGGAGAGACTGAAGCAGGCTCAGAGTGGAGAAACAGCATGCCCAGAGTTTCTCCACTAGCAAGCCAGACAAAAAATGAATGATCAGTAGTCGAAGACATTCATGTAATTCACAAATAACGATCCTCTATACACATCTATTGTCAAAGCTAGTAATTTGTTTTCTGTGTGATGCTCAGTATTCATAACAAGAAGCGGTGCCAATGAGCAAACAGAAATAATTTCTGTACTCCCTTTCCATCTCACAGACACATGGCAGGTATATGTATAATTTTATACGTTGGCATCTTAATAAACAAAAATATATTTAACATATAGGCTTAAAGATTAGTATAGATAAAATGATGATTAATAAAATTAATAATTATTCTTCTCTGTTATAATTATTTGAAATCTAATCTTAAGCTTGGAAAGAAACAATATAGATACCCAAAGAAATTAACTTAAAAATCAAAAGCTGAGAAAAAGAGAATAGGCTTGGGTAAAAAATTTGCTAGATCGATAAAATAGGTATTTTATAATTCTAGGAGGTAAAATATATAAAACAGAGTGCACTATTATCTCAATTATCTTTTCGAAGTAGGTGGTTTAGGTACTATTTCTCCTCAATTGCTCTCTGCCAATTCACAAGGAGAAAGAGAATTCCAGTTCTAGGATGTGCACCGAATTTCTTCTGCATATGATTAAGGCTCATAAAGGAGAAAAAAAGGGAAAACGTAAAGAGCTCTTGCTGAGCGCAGTGCAGCAGTGTTCCCTGGGCAGGCTGTGCTCCGTACGGATATTACCTTCAGTCGTATGATGTTGAAAGATACCACTCTTATTCAAAAGCCCTGGCAACAAGCATCCACACAAAGTTATCAGGCCTAAATCATTCTTTGTCATCCCGGGATACAAAATGATGCTATTTCATCCTTCATGGTCCATATCAAGGCAGGTGGACAAAGTCACAAGAGTTTTGATTAACCCCAGAACAAACTGAAAATCGTAATTCCTGCTATAGTTCAATCTTACTACGACTTTTTCAGTTTATGATTTTCCCCTTGATGACAATGGAAAACTAGTTGATCACCCAAAAGAAAATTTTGCTTCACGCTTCCTTCATTTTTGCATTCTTGTATGTTAAATATGGAGATCGAGATTTGAATTTAATGCAATTAGGTGCACAGTTTGGGCGTGGGGGGCAGCGGTGTGGGTCCTCACACAGGATTCCAAAAGACACTAACACAACAGGAGAAGTGAATTAAAAGATCACAAAGACTCAGAGAGGAGGGGCTACTCACAATGTTCATCAGGGTGAGGAGGTAGTTCTGGACGTGCTCTTTGCCATGGAAGCGGACCACGGAGTCGTCCACCCCCAGCAGCACCTCGATGTTGTAGTCATTCTCTCCCGTGTGTCTGCGGCGTCTCACTGCCTCCTTCAGCTGCTGGTCAATGCTGCTGGAAATAGGACCTACATCGTCAAGGCCTCCCAGATTCGACTCTAGTAAGAAACAAAAGGAACTCAGGCATTTCAGCTTCCCCAATGGGCCTTCTGACAGCTTTTTACAAAAAAAGAATCTTCTAGGGGGTCTAACATTATAATCCATAGTCACTGAGATGCTGCTTTTCAGTTTATTCTTCAAATACTAAACACATGCATGTGATCGGACAGACCTCCTATAAATTCAGCATGGAATAGCAACACTGAGGATTATTGTACAGAAAGCAGGTGCCATCATGCCAGACCGAATGTTCCATGAGAGTAAGAGTGTGTACTTTCATCCTCGTGTAGCTGCATCCTCAGCGCAGAGAGTGGATACAGACAGAACAGCTACTAAGCAGTTATTAAATAAATGGAGATTATAAATTAAAAAATCGTGTGTTAGTAAGTTTATTGTGGTTAATTGAAGTTGTTATAATCCTGGGGGGGGACGGATAGAATTTGTATCACATAAGTTTAAATCACTCCTTTGCCAGTAGCCTTAATTTAAAAACCAAATTCGAGCGTGGCAATACGAAAGCAGCTAGTTGTATAATTACCAGTCACGATAAAGGACTTTATTTCTTATGAGTATGATTTTCTAGTGAATGCCGCTAGGAGACATTACAGATCTCCACATGTGTACTGGCCATCATCTGGATAGCAGGTCAGTGCCATAGCTATATATGTGAATCCGTGAGACATCAAAGTAAGAAGTCAGTCAGAAAATATATCCAAAGAAAAATAAAAGAAGAAACAATTTTTTTATTTTATACAGTCAAAGGAATTTAATATTACTTTCCCAATGGACAACACACACACACACACACACACAAGATACAAATATCCATATACATCTATCTATCTATCTATTCATCGATCTATTGAGATAGAGAGTAAGAGAGGCATTCTCAGGTTCTAATTATCTTGATTATCTGCTTTCAGATTTCCATATTTTTGGTGAAGAAAAATTTTTTCGTGAAATGAAAAATAAAATTTATCGCTTGGATGCTAAAATAGAAGATATTATTCAAAACTGCTGGTATAAAACCAAAAGTAGATTCATTTCCATTTCAAATATATATAAGCTGGAAAGGATTTTATTTTACAAACTGCCTTGATGTCTATAACAACCCCCCATATCTAAAAACAAGTTTGACAGAACCCATTCTGACTCATGCTTTATATGGAAGGCTTACTTAATGCTGCACTGGGGTCCGTAAGCCATTTGAATCAGTGTCTGACATTAACAAATAGGCATTTTCCTCCCCACTTTTGCGGTTTTAACAAAGTTTTGGGGGGAGGTGTCTCTTGGACAGGAAGATTGATGACCAAGTCCTAGACATATGGGATTAGAAGTGGTAGAAGTACAGATCTTACTCACACCCTTTCCACTATTAAAAAACACACAGAGGGGAGTTTGGGTGGCTCAGTCATTAAGCGTCTGCCTTCAGTTCAGGTCATGATCCCAGGTCCTGGGATCCAGCCCCGCATCGGGCTCCCTGCTCTGCGGGAAGCCTGCTTCTCCCTCTCCCACTCCCCCTGCTTGTGTTCCCTCTCTCGCTATGTCTCTCTCTGTCAAATAAATAAATAAAATCTTCAAAACAAAAACAAAAACAAAAACCACACACACACACAGAAACACCAGCACCCTCCCCTGCAAGTATGGGCATAAGCTCTGAATATGACTACTCAGGTTTGAAAGCTATCCTGTAATTCACTTTGACCCAAGCCCAAATGCTAGATCATTAGCTCGGAATTTTCTTCTCATTGGGGAATCACACTGACTCCACAATACATAAATAGCTCTTACCACCATCCACATCAAACAGAAAGTTTTCCTCAAAAGTTGTTTTTAAGAGCTGCAACCCACACTGAGGGCAAGACACTACACCTGCAAACACCTTCACCTAATCCAACCTCAAGCCTCTCACACACTTGGGAAAGTGAAAGGATGTGATAGCTAAGGTACAAACAGGAAACTCACACATGAGCTCCCAGTTCTAAAAATGGCTCTTTTTGGCAGAACTGCCAGTGACAGTGTCCAATGCAAATATACTAGCCATGTCATCCTATCATTAAATCTGATGCATGAATGGAGAAGACTGAATACTTATTTCGGAAAGACAGTTCCATTCTGCTCTAACACACCTTTGGTTTGGCCTTTGAATCCCTCCTTAAATAGGTGGTTTTCTGGTTAAGAGAAGAAAATCTCTTTTTTCATTGCATGAGGAACCTGGAAAGGAAGAAGGAAGCCTTTTTCCTTCAACCATTGCCCTGATTCAATCAAGAATACTTCTGTCCCTATTTCCCCCTGAGCACTACAGTGCCCTTTCTATGATTCCTAAAGTAGGCACTGTCAAACATTGCAAAGACAGTGAAAGAATTTCTGGCACTTTTTATCTATACACATCAGTAGGAATTACAGACATTTTTGAGGCTGTGAAATATCCTCACTCATAACGAATTATTCCCAGTAGGCCCACTTTGTAATGTAATTGTCATGGGCTTTGTAATCAGACATATTTGACTTCAAATCCTGCCAGTGGCTATCCTGTATGATTTTATTTAAGATGCTTACCATCTCTAAACCTCACTTTCCTCACCTGTAAAATGGGATAATCCCTACTTTGCAGAGTTGCTGGGAAGAGATGATTATAGTAAAAGCACTATGTACAGTGCTTAGATGTAAGTGCTCAACAAATAGTACTCACTGTTACTACTGTCATGATGATGATGGTGGTGGTGGTGATTTCCCATTAAGAGAAGTCTTCTACACCTTTTTTTAGCTTTTTACATTTTGTTTTATATATCAGAAATTAAATAGTTACATTTTTTTAAATAGAGATAAGAAAAAAATCTAGACTTAGTGAAGGGAAATCTAAACTGCTAATAACGTTAGAAAGAATGAAGGTTAGCAATATTTCCTGCAGAGCATTAAATAGGTACAAGGAGAAAAGAATCTAGAATGTTTACCTTCAGGTAAATTAGGATGAAATCCAATGAGACAAGCTTGTTTAGTAGATTAAAAACCTAATATGAAATTGGAAAGAGTTAGCTAATAGATGGCACTGATCTTCACTCAATGTATATTTACTGAGTACCCATACATGTCTCAGACCCTGAGAAGGTAAAAAACTACTTGGTACCTCTTTAGGTGTTAACTCTGGGAACCTCACAGTTGTACTGGGTTTATATTCAGAATGGAGCTGAGTTCGTATCATGTAGTCACAAACCATTATCTAGGCTTGAAAGACTTACACCATTTCTAGTTTAAGCAGATCTAATCAGGGTACTAGAACATGCCTTTCAGTAATAGCTCACACCTTTATAAAGCTTCAAAGTTTAAAAGCTGACACCTGCTTTGATAAAATTTAAGATTCCTCTATGTCTAATTCTGCATTATTTCTGTGCCCCATAAAATATAAGAACAGGAATAATTAAAGGTGAGTATCATGTTAATCATGTCCAAACACCCGCCCATCAGATCTGTTTACTGCTAAAAGGACTAAAAGGAATCACAGAGAAGGCCATAGGCAAGTTCCAGAAGCGTAAACAGAGTGACATTTTGCATTGGGAGTAGCAAACTACACCTGTGGGGGCATTCTGTTGGCATCCCCTTAAGTAAGTGGCTGTAGCTGGCTTGGACAGCAGAGGGTGATTGAAGTGATAATAGAATCAGTGGGAAGAGCATCTTTAAGATAAATAAATAAATAAGATAAATAAATAAATAATCTGCAGTAGGTGCAGTGTGCATCATTCCAGAAAAGTGATGCTCAGAGTACCTTTCAAGCTTCCCAGAAATATCAAAGGCAATCATCCTTAGTACTGAGAGTGAGTTTCCTTTCTTCAAACTTCTTTGAAACTCAATATTTTGAGTTACTGATAAGAATTAATTACTATCTGGAAACATTTTGATTACACCCATTTTTGTCCCCTCTAGCTTCCCAATTGTTGTATATGAATTTTCAGAAAAAGAATAATTTTACTACAAAGTTTATTTTTATTGAAGATGTATTGGGGGCACTCTGGTGATCAACTAAGTCACAATAAATATAGTTATTTTTAGTGTTAAAGACAGGATGGTACCTAGTGTTAAATAAGAATTTTGAACTTCCCAAACAGATAAAGTAAATTTATAAGTTGTTTTGCTGATTATGAACACATGGGCTTAAGACATTTTCAGGATGGAGCATGGCATGTTTACATACCTAATCATATTTACAAGAAGTCTAAGTGTAGATTGGTGAAATCACTCCCACCCCGGAAGAAATTCTATAGTCCGAAAACTGATAGGAGACAAAGTTAAAATTGGAAAAAATGTAAGTTTTGATCAAGTTCTGAATCTGATATAAACACATCTGGGGTTGGAAAGCAATCTCAAACATACTGTGATAGAGACTGTGATAGATTCATCTATTCTTTATCCATTCTCTCTTCCCTAAGGAGTAGAATGCTAATTTTATTTGAGGTGATCATAAACTCAGCTAAAAGTCATTCACAGTCTCTTTTGCGGACTAAGCACCCCAAATGACTAAGAATAATTCAATCAGAAATAAGCAGAAGTATTGCTTATACTTCAGTGGCTTAAATTGGCTGGTATGAAAGACTTCCACCAAGGCTCCTCAAAGGAGTGTGATTCCACTTGGTAGGTTAGGCCCTTTGGTCCTTTACTCAGTATTCCTTCCTGCTTCCTGGAACATGGACATGATGTCAGGAGTTCTATGAGGTAACCTTAGAATCAAGGCATGTGCTTAGGATGATAGGAGAGCTATAAAGAAGAGATCTGACCCCACGATGACTGTGAAGCGGGCATCCCAGCCCTGCAGTGCGAGCACCAGACTTTGTTACACATGGGGGATATAGCACTTCCGCCATGTTTAGGGTAAGTTTGGGTTTTTCTTTTATATGTCACTGAATCTAGCCCTAATAGATAGGACATTGACAATAATTTTATTGTATAAATTCCTAATGCTCTCCTGCTCCATTTGGGAATGCAAGTTAATTTTCATGTGGATAAGTGAATGGTAAAGTAAGGTTCAGTTTACCAAAATGTCCCAGCTTTCTTTGTAGCGCACCCATTTCAGAAATGAGGAAGGAAATGTTTTACAGTAACCATAAACATAGGATGAGTCTATATGTATAAATTTAACATTCTTTGTGAACAGAATACGGTTGTGAAAATGAAGTGACCGGGATGACACAAGCTGGATTTTCCAATAGTAGGTGGAGATCCTAAGATCAGAGCTAAAAATAGGTGCAAAATTCAACAAATGTCATATGTTAACATCAGAAGCAGAGAGGAGTTAAATTGTGTTGGCTTGTTAAATCATCCAATAGTGATTTTTCCATTGACATCTTTTTAAAAAATTTATATTTTTATAATTCCTAAAAAGATACACTAACAGCACCTCTATATATGGGGGCATCATTTCACCAAGATATAAAAGATTTCTGTGAAAAACAGCTGAATCCTTCACCAACTGGGAAATTCCATAATGACAGTTCAAAGAACTATATTCAGGCCAATTTATGATGTCAGTTCCGAAGTCTCATTAAGTAACTGTTACTTTTTTTAAAAAAAGACATTACCATTGAATGAATATTAGTTTCCGTGATTTCTTTTCCCCAAGTTCTAATTCTAAAGTACACATTTGCTTTTGTTTTCACTGACTACTTTAAGGGATAGCATACAGCATTTTTTTTTTTTTAAATGGAAAACGTCTTACCCTTCAAGTGAAACAAATAACGTTTTTATGGTTTGAGTTTACGATCATTAGCAAATAAAAAAGACATAAAAGTCACCCCAATGTCCAATATATATGACATTCTGACTTTTAGTGTGAATCTCTTGTATGTCAGTTAAAATGTTTTAAGCTGCAGATAAAACTTGCAAGTGTTTTAAGCAACTAGGAAACATACTAGTTTGCATTACAAGAGGCCCAGAAGTCAGGTGATTCCTGAGTTAATTGGTTTATTGACAGATCACCAGGTAAGCAGTTTTCTCCATCTTTCATATCCTGCCATTCCTAGTCAATCAACTTTGTTCCCAGACCAGCTTCTTTGATTATTTCAAAATGGCAGCACCAATTCCAACATCATAGCCAGGAACCACAACTGTGTCTTCCCGTACATGTTTCTTAGGAGTAGGCAAAAATCTTTCCTAGAAGCCCCGTACCTTTAACTATAAGTTTCAGTGGCCAGAATTCAGTCACATGCCCATGCAAAAATCATTCGCAGATAAGGAGAACAGAACCCCACCTACGTCTTAGTCCCATCAGAAATCAGCCCCTGTACCTGAGGCTGGCCCCCCCTGAAGATGAAGGGGGGAGGCCTTGAAACAAAAAAAAGAGAGGAAAACCAGTGTTGTACAGGCAATCCACACTGCTGAATTCTCCTTTTCAGATCCTCCTCTTCCTGCATTCCCTACCGCTGGTCTTCCACTGGTCTCTTTTATTCTTAGTTTGTATTGATGCAGTTTGTGTTTCATTTCTGTTATTGCAATCTGTTGGCCTAGAGATGATTTCTGCATTCTCTTGCAAGGTACAGTCCTTCCCATGGTAGGGGACTCTCATCATTGCTGCTTGCCTAGTCCATTCCAATTGTTTCTTGAATAAATTACTGAAATGTTTGGGCATGGGCAGAGTTGTCAAGATAGAGTATACTCTGTTAAATTCAAATTTCATATATACAACACTTTTTAAAATATAAATATGTCCCAAATATTGCATGGGATGTAACTAATACTATAAACTTATTCAATGTTCATCTGAAATTCAAATTTAAATGAGAATCCTGTATCTTATCTGCTAAATCTGGCAACTGTAGGTGTGGGGTGATCTATCTTTCTCTAGGAGGTCCACGTAGTTACAGGGTTTTATGCCCGCCCGCCTTCAATTCCCTCCTCCACCCCTGTATATTCAGCTCTGGTAGTGGGTATTGACCCAGGGATGGCCAAGTACTATATTCCATTTCCTTGACTCTAGTGATCGGTTACTGGATGGGTAAATGGTCTAAGTTATACCAATTAAACAATGACCTAGGATTATTTTATTTGTAGTTACTAGGAAAGAGAAACTCCCTCTACTAAGCTTGAAACTGGAAGAATATAACATGGAATCTGCTTGGGACTAGCATGGGGATAGTTGTTGATCTGCGTTTAATGCAAGAAGATGAAAGAGAAGATTACAAATGGAGAGAATAGATTATGCTCCATTGACAACTTTCAGCCACTGAATTCAACCATTCCTGAAACCTTGGTCTTTTCAATTTCATGAGTCAATAAACTACTGCCACCTCATTTTCTCTCTTATGACTTAAATTTTTTTTTTTTTTTTTTTGCTTAAGATAGTTTGATGTTAGTTCCTAACAACTGAAACTAAAATAACCCTAATAAATAAACCCATTGATACCCTTCCTGCTACAGTCATCGATTGTCCTCATCTTCCTTCCCACTATTTTTTAATAAATTATTCTTGGCCTATACAATCCTTTGAAAAGGTTGATATGTTCTGTTTAATCTCCCAAATTAATCATTTTCTTCTCTTTATCTCATTTGAAATGAAGGGCTTTGCTACTAGTGATCTGTTTCCTAGTGTGTTTCTTCTGTTGCTCTTATTCATCTAAAACTATAACCTTAAGTTTGAAGGACAACACAGTTTTTCATTTCCAAATATTCTCCCTCTGTACACTGAATAGCATTTTAATTAACATCTCACCTCTTCTTGACTAAATTATATTCCTTCTAACTTCTGGTTTTTGTAGATGACCTCTCCTAAATCCAAGAGGAGAGGAAGGAGTCCCTACATTCAATGTACGAGAGTACATTCTAGTAATCTGACATTGCTAGAAGGTAAAGTTTTCTAAGTAAGCTCCACTTCATAAAGGAGAGAGAGAATTCCATTTCACAGCTGCCAATTTCAAAGCTCAAATTATGTCCATCAGTATAATTATGTTATATGCACAGCTGAATGATGATAAAAGCATCATTCAGGTGGGCCTGATCTAATCTCGTCAGTCATAAAAAGCGCAAACCTTTCCCTGACTGGTTGCAGAAGAGAAGGTCAAAAATGTGAACAATGAAAAGGAAATGATGTACCACTGCTGGCTTTGAAGATGAAGGGAGGCTGTGCAAGGATCAGAGGGAGGCTTCTAGTTGCTGACAGTGAACCCTAGTCAATAACTAGCAAGGAAATGGGGACCTCAGTCCCACAACAACAAGAACCTGAATTCTGCCAACAGTGGGAATGAGTTTGGAAGTGGATTCTTTCCTAGAGCCTCCAGACAGGAGTTCAACCTGGTTAGAACCTTGATTTTGGCCTCATGATAGCTAAGCATAGAACCCAGTCCAGTCACCTTGGATTCTGATCTATAGAACGGTAAGTTAATAAATGAGTTCTTGGTGATTTGTTATGCAACAATAGAAAAATAATACAATGAGAACAGAGCTCTAGGCCCAGCTCTGCTATGCTCCATCTGTAATGATTTGGGAGAGATGCCAAACTTATCTGGGCCTCAGTTTCCTTATCTATAAAATAAACGGGTTGTGCTAGAGGATCACTAAAATCTTCTTCCTGGCTGAATTTCCATAATTAATCATTGGACCATGATTTCACTATTTTAGATGATTAAAGTTGCTTTCTTAATCATAAATGATTGATCATTCTTTTAATTAACTTGTTGCTAAATCCTTGGTCAACAGTATGATTCACAATTAAAACATTTCACATGGAAAAATGTGCTACACTGTAAGACAAACTGCATTATGATATAAATACTTTGTGACAATGGAGAAGTCTAGTAATTTATTACAATAAAACATAATCTTCTCATTTACCATTTAAACTGGTAAGAACAGATACTACACTTGATCTTAGCCAAAATTCTGAGAAGCGATTCGTTTACCATTTAAATAAGAGCACAGAGTGTTCAGAAAGTCTGGAGGCATAGAAAAATGTATATAATATCATCAAGGACATACTCAGTTTCTTCTGTGAAAAATAAAGTATTATCTACGCTTCCAGATTTGGTAGACAACCTATAAAAGGTTTAGTAAAGGGGACTTTTAGATTATTTAAGTATTTACACATCCACAACACCAACCAGAATTTATCCTAAGTGATTAAAAACTCATTTTTTGCCTTTTTGTTGTTTTGCAATAAAATTTTACTATGCTACTGCCAATAAATTTTTACCAAAGTTATAAAAATATGGAATTAAAAATGCATATTACCCATAAAATGAAAATACTGAAATGGTCATCTACATTTTTTAAATCTGAAGTCATATGCTCACTTAAATAATACTGATCAAACACTTTTGACTTATGTTCAGATGAAAGGTTATTTTTTTAAACAAATTGTGATTTATTCATACTCCTCAGCAATAAAAAAGAATAAACGATGGATACACAACTATACAGAGAAATCAGTAGCATTTCTATACACTAACAATGAAGTCGCATAAAGAGAAATTTAAAAAACAACACCATTCATGATTGCACCAAAAAGAATAAAATACCTAGGAATAAATTGAACCAAAGAGGTGAAAGACTCATATTCTGAAAACTATAAAACACTGATGAAAGAAACTGAAGATAACACAAGCAAATGGAAAGATCTTCCACACTCATGGACTGGAAGAATTAATATTGTTAAGATATTGTTTTAATTATATTGAATGATAATAATTGAATTATACTGAATTAATATTGTTAAAATGTCCATATTACCCAAAGCATTCTACAGATTCAATGCCACCCCTATGAAAATACCAACAGCATTTTCACAGAACTAGAGCAAATAATACTAAAATCTGTATAGAACCACAGAGGATCCTGAGTAGCCAAAGCAATCCTGAGAAAGAACAAAGCTGGAAGTATCACAATTCCAGATTTTAAGATGTACTACAGGGGCGCCTGGGTGGCTCAGTCGTTAAGTGTCTGCCTTCGGCTCAGGTCATGATCCCAGGGTCCTGGGATCGAGCCCCGCATTGGGCTCCCTGCTCGGCAGGAAGCCTGCTTCTCCCTCTCCCACTCTCCCTGCTTGTGTTCCCTCTCTCGCTGTGTCTCTCTCTGTCCAATAAATAAAATCTTAAAAAAAAAGATGTACTACAAAGCTGTATCAATCTAAACAATATGGTACTGACACAAAAATAGATACATAGATCAATGGAACTGAACACAGGGCCCAGAAATAAACCCACACACACATGGTCAATTCATCTATGACAAAGGAGGCAAGGATATACAGTGGGGAAAAGACAGTCTTTATAATAAATGGTGCTGGGAAAACTGGACCGCTACATGTAGAAGAATGAAACTGGACCACATTCTAACACCATATACAAAAATAAGCTCAGAATGGATTAAAGACCTAACTGTGAGACCTGAAACCATAAAAATCCTAGAAGAGAAGAACACAGGCAGTAATTTCTCTGACATTGACCACAACAACATTTTTCTGGATAAGTCTCCTAAGGCAAGGGAAACAAAAGCAAAAACAAACTATTGGGACTACACCAAAAAAAAACCACTTTTGCTCAGTGAAGGAAACCATCAACAGAACAAGAAGACAACCTACTGAATGGGAGAAGATATTTGCAAATGATATGTCCGAGAAGGGGTTAATATCCAAAATATAGAAAGGTTAATTTTAGGGTTCTTGGGTGGCTCAGTCGGTTAAGCGACTGCCTTCGGCTCAGGTCATGATCCTGGAGTCCCAGGATCGAGTCCCGCATCGGGCTCCCTGCTCAGCAGGGGGTCTGCTTCTCCCTCTGACCCTCCCCCTTCTCATGCTCTCTCTATCTCATTCTCTTTCTCAAATAAATAAATAAAATCTTTAAAAAAAAAAAAAAGAAAGGTTAATTTTATAATCCTATCATTAATGTCATCAATATATTTAAGCCATAGTAATTATTTAAGATAAATTATGACAGAACAGTATTTGCTATCAAATACTAGGATTGGAATAGTGTAACTCCTAAGCCAAAAATAACATTATCCAAGTTAAATTTAGTAACATGGCATGTTTTGCATTTAAAAAAATTGTTGAGCCATTCCTAAAGTGAATTTCCATTAAAGACACTTACTTGCTAAAATAAAACTATTCTTAATCTAACAAATAAAATCCACCAGAGGGAAAGAAATATTGTTATATTTACTTTATTCATATAAATACATGCCTATAATACATCCTCCCACATAGTCCTGATCATATGGAAGCCAAAAAATCAAGCATGTTTTTATATCTTCTGTTTTATAAACAGCTATTCTTTAATAGCTGTTTTCATGCATTGTTTTCTAACATTTCTGTCACTTATGGATCAGTTTTGACGGATTGATTTTGCTCATCATTTTGGGTTGCATTTTCCTATTCCTTTGCATGCTTACTAATTTTGATCAGATGTCTGACATAATGAATCTTACCTTGCTGGTTGCTGATGTATTCCTATTCATGTAAATATTCTTTTTTTTTTTTTTTTTTAAGATTTTATTTATTTGACAGAGAGAGACATAGCGAGAGAAGGAACACAAGCAGGTGGAGTGGGAGAGGGAGAAGCAGGCCTCCCGCGGAGCAGGGAGCCCGATGCAGGGCTCGATCCCAGGACCCCGGGATCATGACCCGAGCCAAAGGCAGACGCCCAACTACTGAGCCACCCAGGCGCCCCTCCTGTAAATATTCTTGAGCTTTATTCTTGGACGCAGTCAAATTACCTGAAAACAGTTTGGTCCTTTCAGGTCTCGCTTTTAAGATAAATCAGAAAGGACCAGAGCAGTGCTCATCTAGAGCTAATTGTTCACCACTACTGAGGGAATGAGGGAAGACTTTTCTGTGTGCTCCATCCAATGCTGGGTGAATCATGAGACATTCCAGTCCGTGTAGTTTGAACAAGCACTATTTCCAGCCCCATGCAAGCATGGGCACTGTTACCTCTAATCCCCTCAGGCGGTGGTTCTTTTCCAACCTTTGCAAAATTTCCTCACATATATGTGCTGATTAGGACTTGACTAAATCCTAGAGGAGAACCTGTTCAGATCTTCAGAGTTCAACCTCTGCATAGTTCTCTTGTCGCGTATAGATCTGTAAACTCTGGCCACCTACATCTCCCAGACTCTCAGCTCTGGCTTCTCTACTCTGAATATCTCTCAGGCTCAGCCTGGTTGTCCTTCCCTGAGATTCAGACTAAAAACCCTCCAGGCAATAAACTGGAGTACTGCTGAGGCCCACTTCATTTGTTTCTCATCTCTTAGGGATCCCTATCCTTCACTGCCTGATACCTGGTATCTTGCAAACCGCTGTTTCATATATTTTGTCCATTTCTGGTTGTTTAAATCAGGAGGGTAAATCAGTCTTTGTTGTTCCATTTTGGCCAAGAGCAGAAGTTCATTTAATTTGGTTTTGCTAAGAACATACGGTAGTTAAGAAACTTGGATTTATAGGCATGTTACTCTGTAACATGACTTAGAAGTTTCTACAGCAATTCAGCTTTCCCTAAATAGCTTTCTATACACATTTACTTGGACTTATGGAAGTTAGGCAGTAGTAAAATGTTCAGTGTAAAAACCCTGACAACACTCTTAATTAAAAAAAAAAATCATACTTTCATAAGATATTAAATCTCCTTGAATATGTTATTGCAACATATGATATCATATGCAAAAAAGAGACATTTAAAGGTTAAGCAGCCCTTAGGTGATCTCAAAAAATATGTATACTCTGTTCACCTTACTCCTAAAACAATCTGAATTTCTTTGTTCATTAAAAGCTGGCTGAGCCAGGAGGTACTGTAAATGTGTTTACAGAAAGAAAATGTCTTCTAAGAGTAGCCCCCTCTCAAAAAAAGCTGCTTGTTACTTAACACAAACATGGAGGAAAATAAAAAAGTCAAAACCTTAGCAAACATAGGTATCACCTTACAGTCCAAAGAACACAATGTTTGAAATACTGACTGAAAATATTTTTACTAAGTTTTGTAAAGAATTATAAACTAAGTTTTTAAAAAAAAAAATCACCTATGTAGATGAGAGAAAATTGGGGGTGAACTGCAGGAAGCCATGTTTCAGCAGTGAAGGTAAGAAATAAATCCTTTAAATTAGGGTTAACTGTGGGACATTTCCTAAAATCAACAACAAGGGCTCCAACAAGTGGGATGAAACTGCTCACTCAAAAAAGAAATCATCTCGTGAAAAGGAAAGTGAGACCTTTTTGCATTTTTAGTTCAAGAAATCTAAACATTTATACATTCAGCTCAAATCGAGGAATAGCATATTTGATGGGTTAACATGGATGTAGTGAAAACATTTCACCACTGACTGTCTTCAAAGTCAATAAATACTGATATTTTCTTCAAGTATCAGATGGGAAATCCAGAGAAGTCTGTTTCTAAGTGAATGTGAGCTGATTTCATCTCAACTCATTCAGTAGTTCTGAAGATCTAATAGTTTGGTTATACAAAAAGAAGCCTCACAAATGGAAATACTAGGATTACGAGCAGTTACTAGCATTCCTTTCTCAGCTCACTCCCTCTGTACTTGATTTCCTTACTCTCCTCCTCACTTCCTTGCACCCATCTATTTCCAAACACTTCTTGAGCACCTTTTTAGCATGGAATCTGACCTAGCTTCTGGGAATAAAAGGTGAATAATCCCAGTTCCTGTCATTGAGGCGGTCACAGTTATATAGGGGGGAGAGACAGATAAACAGATACTTTGATACTAGGTAAGTATGTAACAGAACAAGAACCAACTTACTCTACTAGAAGAAATCTAGACTATTTCAACAGAGGAGGTGATACCTGAGCTGGATTTTAAAAGACTCACAGAAGTTAGACATGTGGAGAAAGAGGGAGGGCCATTCCAGGCAATGACACATGTGCAGAAGACCTGAAAAGGACTGACAAATGGGGAGAACTCCAAAAATGATGGAACAAAAATAAGTGAAGATTTTTGTCAAGAGATGTGGTCACTAAGGGAGGTTGAAGTAAGATCATGAAGAAATCTTAAATCATTTATATACAGGCTTAGAGCTGGGTTCGCTGGGCTCATTCTGGATCATGCCTGTTATCTTGGCATAATATATTAGTAATGTTTTCTTGCACTCTCAAATGTGGCCTAGTTTGAACAACAAATCAAGTGGTCAGCTTACGTATCGGTCTCTTGGTATCAGAAGATACCATTTTTAGAAGGAGGGCTAAAGCTATATAAGTCTCCTTAGTGCACTTACGTTCAATGATAAGGGAGGCACTGTACCATGTTCTGTTGCAGTGATGTTCCTTCCCTAGTTGTGCAAACAGGGGTGGTGAATACGATTATGTGGCAGTCAACATCCATTCCAACCTCCATGCATTGCCTGCCCCTGCAGAGGCAGGGACTACACCCCAATGTGCTTGCAGCGAGGATTCCAGGTGAGCGTTGGGTTATGCCAACTAGGCTGAGTGGCGAATGTGGTTGGGGAGATGCTGCAGGACTGGGGTGCTCTGTAGCAGCCTCCTACGTCTAGCTGTGGTCTGCATGGAGGCTGCGAGGAAAGTGCAGAGCAGCAGAGCCTGCTGTCATCTTCAGAGAAGTCTTCGTCCTTGGAGTCACAGATGTGGTGGCAGCTCGCTCATTTCCCCCTTCCCTGGCCTGAGCCGTAAGAGCAGCTGCCCGGGTGGGCCACTGGCTCTATCATTCTAAGAACAAGCCCTGGAGCTCAAGCCTAGCGGCCACTCCTCCAACCCTCCCAACAATTCAATGCACACTTAATTCTTTATATTAAATCGTTTCATGCTTAAAATAGCTAGTGTGGTTTCAATTTCCTGGAACTGAACCTTGACATATATATGGTAAGTTATTTAACAAAACTGGGCCTCACATCCACAGCCATGTAATGAGAGGGCTGGGCTATTCAGGGATCTGCAAGAGCTCTCTTACTTCTAGGATTTGCTTCTGTGATTCTGTAATTTTGTCAGGTTTGCTGAATACCTCCCTCCATTTTTCCTCTCCTGCAGCTCTCAGGGACTGCTTCCGACCTGGCCTCTAGCTTACATTTCCATATAACTATTTCACTAAGATCACTATTAATAAACCTTTGGTAGTCAGAAAATGTATCAAAAGCCATCGGATGTGTACAAAACAGCCACTTATCCATTTAACAAATATTTATTGAGCACCTATTCATGCCAGGTGCTCCTAAGGAATATTTTATAAACTCCTTGACCTCGTTAAAGCATTTGTTTAGACAAAACATTCCTGGAAGTATATTTTGTCTTGGTCTTGTTTGCAATTTAATAATAACTGTCACTCCCCCAACCTCTAGATACCCCCTCTCTACCCCTCTTCGCTCTGGGCTTCAGTCAGTCCCATGGCTTCTTTGTAGAAAATGACCTGAGTCAAATCAGGATTTCTTTTTCCTTCTCTCTAGACCAGTGTCTCCGTTTCCAGCCCATTTTGCTTTCCTTAATAGGGTGAATCAGCACACATTCTCTTCACTGATGTGGTCTTTCAACTCCACCATTTTGTTCTTCTCCATTCTTAGTTTTCCGTATGTGTCTTCAGGTGGTCCTTTGCTGGATCCTGTGCTCTTCACCAATTGGCTGAGAATCACCCAAGGTCCTTTGCTTTCATATTCCCTTGGACAAATCATTCAGTCATCAAATTTTAATACCATTTTAACCTTAAGTTACACATCCTGAGTTACAGAACATTTCGATGTTGCTGTTTCAATGTCTTCTCACTATAATTCTCAAAGCATTACCTTATCTCAATATGATAACCTTTCCACAATCTTCTTGTACTTCCTCTCCAGGCAATCAAAGCTCTGATGTCATTTTTACTTTGCTTGCCTCGTCAGACCATTCCCAAGTTCTGGTAATTCTTGCTACATGCTATTCTTAGATTTGCCATTCTATCTGCAATTCTGCGTCCAGTATCATATCCCAGGTTCTATATTGGACTCTGTCTTCTCTTTCCCTATTTTCTGTCTCCATCTATCCTATGTTCGGCCACTTAGATGATCTTCTTTAAATGTTATCACAAGAACTTTGGTACTGCAAACTTCCTTTCCTTACTAAATCTAAACCTTTTGTCAGTGGCCAAACATTTCACTATACCTAAACTACGTATCACTTATCGTAGTCTGGTTTCATTTTTTCTCTAGAAGAGTTAACCTAATTGTCATTACACAATCTATTCATTTTTACCCTTTTACTTATTTCATCAGCCTAGAATGTTGTCCACCTGAACTAAACAGTATCTCAAAAAATCCTTAAAGGAATTGACCAAAGTGTTTCCTGTTCAAGGATCACCTCATGTGACTCTAATCAATATATTAAGCAGTCCTAGAGGACTTCCTAATAATCTGTGTAAAGCCAAAACTTAAAAAAATAAAAAAAGTGTTGAAGGGTGAATTCATATGCTATATTTTCTCTCTTGCTCAATGAATATCAGAGTTAAGTCCCTGGTAAAGCAAAGAATAGTTACAGATAATAAAACTCACCACAGCACATAACTTCATATAACAGCAAACCTGAAAGCTAGGTATGTACTGCATAATATTTGTTATAATACAGTTGTACTCACATAAGCATATGATATATGAGAGTTATTTCACCTTTATCTTATTTACTTTGGAACTCTTCCTTATATTAATTTCATGGTACTGTAGACAGAGGGAAATAAATAAATGTTCTTGAATGCAGAAAACTTGATAATTAATGATTGCATCCATTTTTTTTAAAATGGGGAAATATGCTAAAAAGTAGTCCAGTGAGCCTGGCCACATTAAGCGATCAATAAATGTTTGTTAAATAAATGAGTAAGACAGCAGGTAAACTGTTTAGTTTAAAGAAAATGGGGATAGAAACAGACGACAACCTATCAGTGTACATAAAGTGGAAGAATGGAAAAAAATGTAATAACTAATTGTTACTGAGGTTTCTGACAGTACTAGAAATAACACCAAAGAAAAATTGGAGATATATATCCAGAAGTAGGTATACAATTAAATAAATTCTGTCTTATAATACACACTATATCTATGATATTATAATTCATGTACATATACATCTGTAACATAGTTAATCCTCATTATTCATGGATCTTTCTATTTGTAAATTTGCTTATTCAATAAAAGTTATTTATAACCCCGAGGTCAATACTGTCAGTGCTTTCTCAGTCATCTGTGGACATGCACAGAGTGGACAAAAAAATTTCAATAAAACAAGAAAAGAAAATTTAAAAAAATTATGATTTAGGGGCGCCTGGGTGGCTCAGTTGGTTGAGCGACTGCCTTCGGCTCAGGTCATGATCCTGGAGTCCCTGGATCGAGTCCCGCACTTCTCCCTCTGACCCTCCCCCCTCTCATGTGCTCTCTCTCTCTCTCATTCTCTCTGTCTCAAATAAATAAATAAAATCTTTAAAAAAAAAATTATGATTTATATGGGAGAAATAAATGTGTCACTATTTCCAGATGACATGACTGTGTTTATAGAAATCCAAAAAGAATCTACAGGTCAACTATCAGAATTCATAAATGAACTAAAAGCAAGTCACTGAATACAAAGCCAAAAAAAAAAAAAAACCACACTTGAATTTTATATATTAACAGCAAAGGATGAGAAAATTTATCAACAAATAAAAACAATAACATTTAAAAGAGTATAAAAAATGAAAGTCTTAGGAAAATTGAGCTAGGATGTGCCAAACCTCTACACTGAGAACTATAAACATTACTTAAAGACAATGAGCCACAGAGTTGGAGAAAATATTTGTGTAACACATATCTGACAAAGTATTCGCATCCAGAATATATAAGTACTCCTACAAAACAATAATAAGATAGACATTCAATTCTTTTTTTTATTATGTTATGTTAATCACCATACATTACACCATTAGTTTTTGATGTAGTGTTCCATGATTCATTGTGTGTAACACCCAGTTCTCCATGCAGTGCGTGCCCTCTTTAATACCCATCACCAGGCTAACCCATCCCCCCACCCTCCTCCCCTCTAGAACCCTCAGTTTGTTTCTCAGAGTCCATAGTCTCTCATGGTTCGTCTCCCCTCCGATTCCCCCCCTTCATTTTTCCCTTCCTGCTATCTTCTTCTTTTCTTTTTTTAACATATAATGTTAAAAGTGTCCTTAACCTTGCATTTCACAAAAACAGCAGTCTATCTATGTGTTTATGTTTCAAACATATCACTGAAGTAATGCATTTCCATATTAGTAAATAATTATTATATGCATTATAGCCAAGAGGTGTATATAAAGGTTTTCCACATCTTTAGACATCAGGAAAAACAAATTAAAGCCAGATAAAACATACCTGCTACAATAACTAAAATTGGAATAGGATTTGATCAACTGGAACACTCACACACTGCAGGTGGGAATGCCTATTAGGATACTAGTTTGTAAACCATTTGGCATTATCTACTAAAGGTGAACACATGCATACCCCAAGACACAGCAATTCTACTCCTATGTAAAAACTAAACAGAAATGAGCGCATATGAGTGCCCACCATAATACATGTACAAGAATATTCATAGCTACTTATCATAGCTAAAACTAGAAAATAGATTGGATGAATAAATTATGGTAAATGGGTTTGATGGAAGAGTATAGAGTGATAAAAGAGAACAAACTGCTACAGCATGCAGCAACATGGATTAACCTCATGGATATAATGTTAAGTTAAAGAGACCAGACAAAAAAAAAGAATAAATACTGTATGATTGATTCAATTTATACTATATATATTAATTTCATGAAAAAGCCAAAATACACTATGTTGACAGAATTCAGAATGGTGATTACCTCTGATGGATAGTGAACTAGGAGACAGCACAAGGTAAGCTTTTGGGATGGTGTAAATGTTCCACCACTTGTAAGGGTTAGATTTGTAAAAATTAATTGAGCTGGAAACTTAAAGATTTGTGAATGTTACTGTATGTTTATTATAGATCAAGACAAAACTATAAAAAGTAAAACAAGATTTAAACATAAATCTCTTCTATCATATGTTAATGCCTTGTCTGACACAAGTCTAGAAATACGCAACTTGGGAGAACATCATAAAATTCCCTGAAGGATAAAATAGAGCAATCTAAATTGATGCAAAATAATTTATGCAAGAGTGGCAAAAGGCCTCCCACAAAGACTGCCTTCTTTCCCCCCAAAAAAGTGACTTGATAATAAAACACTTTAAATCAAGCCACAGAGTGTAGCTCCTGGGGGTGGAATGTCTGGTGAACATAAGCCTAGTAGAGTACACAGGACGTCTACCAGAGTTCTGTCACAGAATGCGTATGAGATCATTCTTCATAAGGTCTCCCCTCCGTACTCCTGACATGATATAAACTGCTTTGGTATTTATGTATGCTGGACACTTCTTCAGTATACTTTACAGGTTTTTAAATAAAACTAGCTGGCATTTTAGATACCCTTACGGGGAAAAAAAAAAAAAAAGTTTCCTCTGCAGCACAGTTGTGTGCATTAGAATCCCCTAATTCTTGGGTCTCCACCCCGACGTTTTCCTGTAGTCAGTCTGCAATGGGCCTTAGAATCTGCATTTCAAGAAGCACTCCAGGACCCCCTGAGTCAAGTGGTTTGGGTTACCCATTTGAGGTATACTGCTCTATACTACTGTATCAACTATTCATTTTCAGTTCATTTGTTTATTTTAAAAATACAGTGTCTTTTCTCTATGTGATCTTAGTTTGGATGACAGAACTTAATACAATAAGCAATAAACTATATATGTGCTTATCTTTCAAATATACCATAAATCTCTTATCTGCTATTTAGATTTTATCTTTCTCTGTCACCTCAGTGTAACAACATTAACCTATCCAATAATCCAAGAGGGTAAGTAACTGAAATAATGCCTTTCCATATTAATTAATAATTATTATATGCATAGAATGATTTTTCACTATTAATTTTTTATTAGTAAGAGAGATAACTCAGACTTGGACCAGAGCTATCTGAATCTGCTAACACATAAATGCAGGGTTAATGGAATTCAATCATTTGTGCACTGTTAAAATATAGAGGAGAAATTATAATGTGAATTTACCTGGGCTGAATGAAAGGCAGAGGTGCGAGGCTTTCCAAAGGAAGCAAAAAGAAAAGAAAAAGACAAAACAGGAAACAAAGAAAGAAAAATCTGACAAAGACTGAAGAGACTAGAGAGGAATAAATAACCTGCAATTTAAATTGGGAGTGACTAGATGAAAATCAGAACTTTCTGATTGTTGTTGTTTTAAGAGAGAGAGCAAAAATGTCCTAGGAACACATGCAGAGAACATGGTGGAAAGTAGAGGTACACCATTCAACAAAATTAATGTTTACTGCTGGGAAAATAATTTCTTAAATAAGCAACTAAGAGAAATCAAAACAAAATAAAATGGTGAACCAGGTTAATATTAGTTACATTATGAGCCTTGGAAAATGCCCTTGACTTTTTGGCTTCTGCCCCAATATGAAAAGGAGATGCCCAGCCATGAGACATACCCTGGGCCTTAAGGTATTATTGTGCAAATAATGAATGAAGATTAGTGAATTGTTTTGAGTTTCTCAAGATACAGCATATAGTTATTCAGACTACTGTGTTTTCAATTTATACTAATTAAATTATATGAGTTAATATTTTAATAACATTTAGTATCATGAGCAGGAAAAAATCAACAAATGCTATAGTGAAAATCTACTATGGGGAAAAGGCCATATGAAAAAATATATATATACATAATTGCTAAATCTTTCAGTGAAAGAACACAATTATTTCCCCCCCTTCCGCTGAACCCCCCACTGATACTGGACACCATTTGAATCTGAAGGTGCTAGAAACACTAAGACCTTGTTTGGTTTAATAATAATATTACTGAGGATATCCCAGCAATGCTGACTAAATACATACTACCTACCAAGCACTTAAAATGCTAAACGAATGAAACGTTCCCAATTATTAGTAATCCTATCAATGTTCATGCACGTCACCACTTTACTATAACAAACATATTATCAATGAATTATCATCCCGGATGAAAACAAAACAGTCTTTTAGCTTTGAGAAGCTCCCAAACTTAGGAAGCCACACAGTATTATCATCATTAGGATTAATTTGTATGTAATTATTACCTACTTTTTATTACAGAATTGTAAGGAGAATTATTCTAAGGGGAGGAGGACAGAAAAATGGAGCAAGTCATTATTCCAACTTCTAATGCAAAAAAGGCAATTGCAGCTTGCTGATCTCACCAGGTTATTTGACAGTCCTTACACCAGTGAAAAAAGGAGTACAATCCTTTTTTCACTGCCGTAAGACTATATAGTTACAGAATCACTCTGACTACCTTGATGGCCTTTGCCTTTATTTATCCCTGTATAGTTCTTACGTGCAATACAATCTTATGACAATGCCTTATACTATCAATGGAATTTTCCCTTGAATCCCCTATTCTCTAACAGTGACCAAGAGTGTAATCACAATGTAGCTTATATCAAGCAATGCTGTAGCCTGCTGAAAAGGATATACATGCTCAACCTGAAAGGCCAGGGTCTCATAAGATTCTAAAGGAGTTAACACATGTCAAAAGGAAACTTCTTTTCAGAGACTTTTGTTTACCTAATTTTTGACTGCTTGACATGGCGAAGTATTTTGTACAAACACAATTACCTGCTTGAATTTCTTCATGTAAGTAAAGACATCTTTCAAGAGACACTGAGTAATAAATGTTTTTTGTTGAAATTTAGTTTTACACAAACAGACGTGCATTACCAAAGAGAAGAATGCCAGTGGTTTTCTGTATTATGAACTGCACAGACACACACAACACACGCACACATTTCAAATTAAAAACTACATAATATTTATATTTTGCTCATTGGCACCTCCTAGACTATCAACCCTAAGATATTTTCTTCTATTATTTTTAATACTAATATTTGTATTGTATAATAAAAATTTGCCAATTGAACTATTCTTTCAAAATATATTTTAAATATAAATACTCATAAATATCTCTATTTTCCCTCTTTGGTATAAAACAAGCATATTCTATATTTATTGCAATAAAAGATTTTTCTTCAAAATTCCAATTTTATCTTTCCCTATTTAACATACACCTCATTAACAACAAAATTAATACTTCATAGTCTAGGCACCATTGTAACAGTTTTAAAATATTAATCTTCCCAGCAACCTTATGAAATATTATTGTCTCCATGTTAGAGATAGGTCACAGATAAAGCGAGTTGCCTAGAATAACACAATTAGGCAGAAATTCTGGTGTTTGAACTCAGGAAGGCTGGTCCTACTTTTCTGAGCTATCCACAGTTTGAACTTCTGCAGGGCAAACAACAGCAACAACCACCATAAGGAGTACAAGAAAAACTTCTCAAAAAATTACATGAAAATGATGGCTATCCTTTAATATTTTAAAGACCCTTATTTTACAGAAGATTTACCCATCGTAACAAAATATGAGCAAGGACATGAAAGGTCAAGGAACCTCACCATCATCAAGTCCACAGCGATGTATGAATGAATACAAGGAAACAATAAACATGAAAAAGTCAAGTTCAAAACACAGACCCATACATGCATGCATGCACATAGGAAGAAGAGAGTAAAAGGATATGTAGTAAAAAAGAATTTTTTTTTAAATTGCTTATTTCTTTTTTAAATGCTTTTGTTTATTTTTTTTAATGTTAAGCGGGCTCCACACCCAACATGGGGCTTGAACGCAACAACCCCGAGATCAAAAGTCTCGTGCTCTATGGACTGAGCCAGCCAGCTGCCCCTTAAGTTGTTTATTTTCCCAATTTTGAGTACTACTATAACTAGAAAAAAAATCAGTAAATGCTACACAAAAAAAAACCAAATGGACAAAAAGGCAGATTTATGTGCAAGTTCTCAAGAATGTTATTTAATATGTACAAGAATATATACTACCTCCAAGAAGCTTTTTTTTAGCTACAATAGCACTTTATAAGTATGTCTACCTTGCAATTTGTACATGTACTTAAGTTTCTGTTTGTTTTGCCTCCCCTATTCGTTCTGTAAACTTGTTGAGGAAATGACCATGATTCATCCTATTTGCATCCACTGCGCCTACACAATACAAGGTCTGGCACGTAAGGAGGCAGTCAGTAAACGATTGTTGAGGAATTTCATACTTGTGGGGAAAAGAAACTAAGGATAATAGTGTCCTCTACCACATATGAACAAATTGTCTCAGAGGCTAATATCTACCAGATATAACCTCATAATTGCATACAGATACACCTAGCTGTATGGTCATAAGGACAGCAGGTTATTGAGTAGAGAAATGAGAGGCATTTCTCGCACAGCTGGAAAATCACTCAAATTCCAACCTCCTTGTATTTCTGGTAAATATTTTACTCATACTTGACAAACTCTTTTTAGAAACCTTTCCCACACCACAACGTCATTTGTGTTTCCCATGAGTCTTTATGCCTGCCTTTATTATATGCATAATAGAACTACGTTATAGTATTATTTGTGACTGTTTTATTTGGCTGCACTGGAAGCTCCCTGAAGACACGTATACATCAGGACCCCTGCATATAGTCTTGCAGGTAGTGGACTGCAAAAGCGCACCACATTTAAAGAGATGTGGTAAACATCACGGATATCATAGATTGGTATATTTATATCATCAATTTTCTGGTGTGTGACAGTGAAGTTTCTTGTAAAGAAAGTACTTCATTTTCTAATTTAAAATTCCTGGAACTTAGAAGGTACTCAAAAAATGTTTATATAAACACATCAAGAACTGAACCAATAACTAATGCATAAAAATTAATATACTAAATATTGGTTTTATCTTTCAAATTGATGTGTGAGAAAAAAACAAATTCAATATGATAGATAACACAGATTAAAATGTGATAAAATGAAAGATATTTTGGCAATAAATATTCATGAATTTTATGGTCTGAAGACATGTAAAGCAAATTCTCTCTAAAGTGAGTATTGTAAGTTTTATCATTACACCTCAATGCTAATGGTACCAACATGGGAAGCTGGGTTTAGGAATTTTCCATCTCTCATAGTGCTTATAAGCTTTCATGTCATAAAGCATGATTAGCACTCCTATTTAGGCTTAAATACATGTTTTTACTTTCAGATCTTCAAGGGCACTATGTCTAAGAGATCCGTAAACAGGACAAGAAGCATTAACAACCTGACAAAATAGCCTGTACTTCTTGGCTCTATTTCATTTAATCAGTATTTTCTGACTATGTGTTGTATATAAATGCTATGCTGACTACTAGCATTCCTTAGGCAGATTTATGTCACCAAACTTATTCCTTAGCAAGATTATAGCTTTTCACTATTTTGATATTTACTGTTGGGTAGGATAGAAGATACCACTAACCTGCATGTTGTGAAATTTTTAAATTTAATCCAGGTTGCCAGAGGTATAATATAATTAAGTCCAGGTTTCACATGGTCCCTGCTCTGAATGAAGGGGTATATCCAGATTTTCCAAGCTATGCTCTTTAGAATTCCTTTTAGTAAACTCCCTTTGCATTTAAATGTGTGCCATACATATATTGTGAATCTCAGCAGGGAAAAATATAAATAGGTTAGAATTTCCAAGTGATGAATGTTATCAAGCCACAAATTTGGGAAGCATTACAAAGCTCAAGGGAGATGAACAGAAAGAAAACCAGACCAAGGAAGTGAAATCCAAAGACAAAGGGGAAATTGTAGAATCAATCATAAAGAAAAAGAAATATCACTTTCAAAGGAACAACAATGTGACTGGCAATTTGACTTCTCACTATAGATGATGAAAGTCAAAAGGCAGTGGAATCATATTTTTAAGGTGCTAAAAGAACATATTCTATTAAAATAACCTTCAAAAGTAGGGGGAAAAAGTTATTCTCAGATAGGTAATACTAAAATAAATAAACAGTCAAAACCATTGTCAACAGACCCATAGGAGAAGTTATACTAAAAGTCATTCTTTAAAAAAAGGAAAGTAATATCTGATGAAAACTTGTATGGAGAGGAATGAAGAGCAACAGACAAAGTGGATAAATAAAAATCAATCTTGATCTTTTTTGGAGAGGGTGTTGAAAAATATATGTAGAATTAAAACATATCGGGGCGCCTGGGTGGCTCAGTCGGTTAAGCGGCTGCCTTCGGCTCAGGTCATGATCCCAGGGTACTGGGATCGAGCCCCACATCGGGCTCCCTGCTCGGCAGAGAGCCTGCTTCTCCCTCTCCCTCTGTCTGCCGCTCTGCCTACTTGTGCTCTCTCTCTCTGTTAAATAAATAAAAATCTTAAAAAAAAAAAATTAAAAAAAAAAGAATTAAAACATATCACAGAAATAATCGAAATGATGGTAGGGAGAGGTAAATGGAATTAAATTGTTGTAAGATTCTAGTATTTTCTCAGAAAGTATCAAAAATTATATTAGACTATAAGTAAAGTCTGTGTGTTGTAATTTTGGCATAAACGTTAAGTGAATATAAAGGAATATTTATGTAAATAGCTAATTGAAGAGGGAAATGGAATAATAAAAAAATACTTGAGTAATGAAAAAGAGGGCAAAAAAGTGGAGAAAGAGGAAGACAAATAGGAACAAAAAATTAAGAAAGATACCCACATCTATCTATGGGTAGATATAATCCCAGATATACCATTAATGATTGTTCTGGGGTAGGACTGTATCTCCCAAAAAAGATATATTTAAGTCCCAAATGCTGGTACCTCTGAACATAACCTTATTTGGAAGTAGTATCATTGCAGATGTAATCAAGTTAAGATACGATCACACAGAATTAGGATGGGCTCCAATTCAATGATCGGTGTCCTTATAAGAAGAGGTAAATTTGGATACAAACACACAGGGAGAGAACATCCTGTGAAGGTGGAAGCAGAGTCTGGAGGGATGTGTCTACAAACCAAAGAAAGCTAAGGATTCCCAGCAACATCAGAAACTGGGAGAAAGGAATGGAATGGATTCTCCCTTGGAACCCCCAGAAGGAACCAATCCTACTGACATCTAGATTTCAGATATCTAGCCTACAGACTATAGAAGAATAAATCTGTTTTTTTTAGACCCCCAGTTTGTAGTACTTTGTTATGGAAGCCCTAGGAAACTAATACAATTACATTAAGTGGAAACTGAATATATGTTTGAATTAAAAAACCAAGACTGTCATACTACATAAGAAAAACAAAATTAAAAAAGTGGCAGTATGGGGTGCCTGGGTGACTTAAGTTCTGATTCTCGGTTTCGGCTCAGGTCATGATCTCTCGGGGTTGTGAGATCAAGCCCCAAGTACATTAAGATTCTCTTTCCCTCTCCCTCTGCCCCCCACCCCTGCCAAAAGCAGCAATATGCTGCTTACAAAAGACATACCTTAAATACTAAGAAAGGTTAAAAATCAAAGGATGGAAAAAGAAAATAAAGATGTAGCTCTACTAATATCAGATAAGCTAGACTTTAAAGCAAAGAGCTTACTAAAAAAAAAAAAAGATTTTAAAAATCCAATCCATTAGGAAATATAGCAATTAAAAAATATATAGCAATTTTAAATTTACATGCAACTTATTTTATAGCTTAATAATATATAAAGCACAAATTGATAAAATTAAAATGAGAAAAAAAAAACCTTTAATCATAGTGGGTAATTTTAACACAACTAACACTAAAGAATAGATTTATAAAAACAGTACATTTCTAGATGACATGAACAACACAATTAACAAAACTGACTTGGTAACAATAACAAACAGCACTGTATCCAACAATGACAGAATTCACATTCTTTTCAAGTGATCATAGAACTTTTGTCTATTGCTGGACCATAACATTTTATGCTAGGCCATAAAGCAAGCCTGAACAGATTTCAGAGAACTGAAATCACTGGGAATTGAGCAAGAAATCAAAAACAAAATGACAACTAGAAATCTTCAAACATGGAAATTAAACAATATACTCATTAACCATGTGGTGAAGAAGAAATCACAGTGGAAATTTAGAAAATATTTTGAATTGAATAACAGCATATTGGAATTTGTGGGATGCACATAAGGCTGTACTTACAGGGAAAATTTATAACCTTGAATGCCTAAATTGGAAAATGAAGAAAGAGTAAATATTTACTTCCTAAATATTCACCTCAAAAGGAAAAACAAATTAAGTCATTAAACTAGATAAAGTAATAGAAAAGCAGAAAAAAAATAGAAACAAACATACAATAGAAAAAAAATCAACACAGCTAAAAATTAACTCTGTAAAGAATGATGGATTAGAAGACTTCTACAAAAATCTTTCAGAGAGAGACAAGATACAAATCCCAAATATAAGAAATAAAAAAGGGAATACCATTAGAGATCCTTAAAAAAAAACCTGCAAAAAGAAGATGAGATCACAAGCTTTATGCCAATAAACTTTATAAGAAATAAACAAATACCTTGGACAACACATTTTATTAAAAATGACACAAAAAGAAATAGAAAATGTGAATTGTATTACATCTATTAAGAAAATTGAATATGTCATTAAAAACCTATCCTGAAACTCAAGGGATTCTATGGACAAACTATGAAAATTAATAACTGAATTTAGCAAGAAAAGTGAATATAAAGTCAATATAAAAATCATTTTTCTATATGCCAGAAACACACAAAATTTTTTTAAAGATAGAATTCACAATGGCATCAAGAAACATCAAATGACCAGGAATGTCTCTAACAAAAGATATGCAATACTTGTATACTGAAAAGAATAAAATGGTATTGAGAGAAAATAAGTTCTATCTAAATAAGTAGAACAATTAACTGTGTTCAGGGCTCAGAAAGTTCATTATTATAAAGATGCCCATTCTCGCCAAATTAATCTATAGATTCAGCACAATCCCAATAAAAATATCAGTAAGTATTCTTTTGTGAAAGCTAGCAAAAATTTTAAAAAATTGCAGGGCAATACAAAGGGTCAAAAACAGTCATGGTAATTTTAAAAATTAACACAGACTTGAAAAATTTACACCACCATATATCAAAATCTATGAGAAAGTTAAACCAGTTAAAACAGCACAACACTAAAGCAAAGACTGACAAAGAGGCCAACAAAAAAGAACAGAGTCCAGAACAGTCCCACAGATGTGTGATCACCCAAAATACAACACTACCATGAAATGGGAGATGAATGGCCTTTTCTGTAAATGTTGCTAAGTCAACTGGACATCCAGATGTGGACAAAAATGAATCTTGAGCCATACCTCACATAAAACACAAAAAAACAAAAGCAGAGGGTTTCAAATCTAAATATGAAAGAAAAAACAGGAGAGCATTTAAATGAAAACAGAGACCAACTTCATGACTTTAAGAGGCCAAGAAAACCCTATGTTAACTCCATGTAACCTATGTAAAATGGAGTTTCATACAGAAACATATAAAACTACATGTAAGAATCCATGTTAACTATAGGAAAATTTTGCTACATTTGATTTTAGGATCTGTTCATCAAAAGACCCTATTTAAGTGAAAAGTAAGCCACAAATGTGAGCAAAGATCTTTGTTATATATATATATTTGTATAGGCATTTCTCTAAAAAAGTATTCATGTGCATAGAGAACTCCTATTCCACAAATCAATAACAAAAGCATACACTCCAATAGAAAAATGAATAAAACACTTAGGCAATTAACCAAAGTGTATATTCAAATGATCAATAAACATATGATAAGATGCTTAGCCTTAATAATCACAAGGAAATGTTAATAACCAGAATGAGATATCACTACACACCTCCACAACGGCTGAAATTAAAATAATAACAACAATAACAGCAATTACAACAATACAAAGTGTTGATGAGGATGTGGAACAAGTAGATTTCTCAAACACTTTCTGTTAATAACATATACTGATAAAGCCACTCTGAAAACTGGAACTATGTAATAAGGCTGAATATGTGACACAGAAATTTCACTCCTAGGTATATACCCGTCAAAAATATATATGTATGTGCACCAAATATATGCACAAGAATGTTCATAACAGCTCTGTTTCCAACAGCCCAAAATGGAAACAACCCAGTCCATTTACAATAAAATGGATAAAGAAATTGTGGTACGCTCATGCAATGGAAAATTATACAGCAATAAGGATGACGTATAACTACACACATATGGATGAATTTCATAAAAATAGCCCTGAGTAAAAGAAACCAGACACGAAAAAAACTACATACCATACGATTTTATTTATTAAAAGTTCAAAATCAGGCAAAACTAACTTATGGTGTTTGAAGTCAAAATAGCGGTGCAGGAAGTGTCTTGGGGTGCTGACAACGCTGTAGGTCAAATACAAATTGTGACACATTCATGCAAAGACTCATGATTCCACAACTTAATGAGGAATATTCTAAAATAAGCAATAGTGCCCATTTCTTCATTTCCCCAGACAGAATGTGGTAAAAGAATCTAAAAAAAACAAATGTTTTCAAAGCCCATGGCTATGTTAGTTATATATATATATAAAAGAAGCACATCCTTTGTAAGTTATTCTCTGTATTTTTTCATTTTGACAAAATTAAAAACATGTATTTATTTAATTAAACAACTGAGTGGTAGCCTATTTGTTCTATTGCATGTTTGGGAATAGCTCTCTCTCTCTCTCTTTTTTTTGGTATAGAATTCCCTATTATTATTTTCCTGCTATGCTTTGAGTCTTCCAAGCCAAGAGTTGTTTTTAGCATTAAGCAGCTAACCCAGAGGCAAAGAAAACCAGTCACAAGAGATTATCTCCCTCAGGACTGTACTAGAATTATTACACATATGAATTATTTAAAAATTGGATAATTTTATGTGGCAAAAAAAAAGAAGAAAGTTATAAATAGAAAAGAGCAAAAGATGTCACTAATTATTAGCTAGGCAATATGAAAATAAACGCTTCCATAAATAGATTTTTATATTTTTTCCTTACACTAAATTTTCTTCCACTTCTGTTTCTTCCATCCTGTCCACATTGGTGGATTATTTATTGCTATTTCAGTTATATATTTCAAGAGAATGAGGTGACTGATTATATTTTTGCATAGTTGCTTGGTTTAAAATGCCGTGAAAAGAATTTATTTTTAAATTTGAAAGCTGTTACTATGGTATCAAAAAAAAAAGACAACAGAAATGACTAGCAAAGAAATACTCTAAACAACACCTTTAGTTCTAGTGATTATCATCATTTAAGACCTCTTGCCCTTGATCCAAGCAATTACTAGCTTTAAATGAGAGTAGATATTTCTAAGAAACCCCAAAAGCTACTACCTGAGTTTTATTGTTCTAGTTCTACATTAATGTCTTAAGAAATGCTTCCCACATCTCACAGATTACTACATGAAAGGAGATCATTGTCTATAGTCTCTGTTCTGAGCCACTGGCCCCTAAATGTTTCCTCCCACTACATTTCTTGATTTAGACCTTCCTGGCTATCTATTTTATTACCAATTCCCCCATTTCTTTCATTTCTAGCATTATCTCACACTTCAGACTTTGTGGTAGGCACTGTCTGCCTGCCCCACAAGGAGGACTCAGTAATCCGCCTCTGGCAACCTGGAGTAAATATTTCACCCTATGAGTTAGCAAACTGGCCCAGCAGGTTGCCTTTACCACAAGGAATTGCCCCTAAGCAGCTAATGCCCTTGTGGGGATTCAGTCCATTCAATACTACAAATATTTCTTGAGGGCCTACTATGTGTCCAGCACTCTGCCAGGTGCTGAAAAAGAAAATGATGAGTAAAACAGAGTCTTGGCTCTTTGAGAGCTTTGATGGAAAAGCCAGAGCTTAAAAGAGTAAATGCACAGATACATGATCACAGACTGTAATGAGTGCTAGGAAGAGAAAGTTCGTGGTATACGAGCACTCTGAGGGCATACGATGGTTGGCCTGTCCCAGTCTGCAGGGTCAGGAAGGGCTTCCAAGGAAGTGACATTCAGCCAAGATCTGAGGAACGATAATTAGGCAGGGAGCCATACCAGGCAGGAACTTACATAGCAGGATAAGGATAAGGGAGGAACTTTCTTTTGGGAAATTATTAAATAATTAACCAAAGATAAGGGGATGGGGGAAAACGCTGACATTTTGAAAGAGAGAACTAAATTAAAATGTATTCCAGTGCAAGGATCGTTTCACTGCAAAGGAGAAAACTAATCACTCTTATCTTCAATGTTGCCAAGAGTCTCTCTGTGCCTCCAAAAAAGAAACTGAAAAAGGACTCAGGGATCAGGATATGATGTGGCATGAAATTCTGTAAGGGAAAATACAGATGACAAAAGGGAAAGGTGCAAAGTTAGATATCATTTTATATGGAGAAGCAGACAGGGTCAAAATGCCATACACCAGAGGTAGGGCGGTAATAGAAACAGGAGAGGCGAGTTTAAGGTGAACATAATATATAAACTTGCTAAATCACAATGTTGTGCACCTGATACTAAGGTAATGTCATGTGTCCACTATACCCCCCAAATTAAAAATACATACATAAATAATTTTTTTAAAAAGATAGACATCAAAAAAGGGCCCTTAGGTAAGTCAGAGTTTGCAAGTTTTAAACACATATGCTCAAATATATGTAACTCAAGCATAGCAGGAAAATAATAATAGGGAATTCTATACCCAAAAAAGGAGAGAGAGAGAGAGCTATTCCCATATATCAGTGCTATATACTGTTCCATATAAGTAAAACACAAAAGAATAAGCATTTGAAGTTAGAGCAATTTCATTCACAATGTCATATGCAGGGGGAAAAATATATTTACCCAGAGAAGTAGAATGACACAGCAGTTCTTTTTTCATTTGTCTCTGCTTTATATTTAAGTTGGACAGCTCCTGTGATTCACAGATATCATCAAGAGAGTACCCAACATTAACCCCAATGCAGGCTGCACACGATTATTCCAAATTAGCCTGGACATCTGATAAACACCTGTCACTGTGGAGTCAGAGAGGTAAGGTGGACAGGGCGCTGGACTTGAGTCCTGACAGAATGTCTCTGAAGGCCTAAGCCACTGAACCTCTTGACAGTCTCAAACATGACAGTGCATTAGAATCACCTGGAGGGCTTATGAAAACACAGGCTGCTTGGTCCCACCTCCACACTTTCTGGCTCACTAGGTCTGGGTTGGAGCCTGAAAAGTGCATTTCTAACCCCTTTCTAGGTGAGGCTGTTATTTCTGATTTTGAGAGTCTCTGCTCTAAGGGTATGTTTCCTTATTTGCAAAATGAGGATATTGTTGCCTCCAAGGCCCACCTCACAGAGTTATTGAATAAAATCAGTATGTCCTCTAAGGATATAAAGTGTTTCATATTTTTCTTATATCGCACTATAATACAAGGATGGTATCTTTGAGGGACTGAATGCCTACATTTGATTAATAAAATGAGACTATGTGAGCATAAGAGAGTAATGATCAAGTACCTACAAATTTTTCCGTAGGTGGCATTCATTTAAGTGACATAGATAAACAGGAATTCAAATACTGAAAAAGAGAGGAAGACTAGGTAGGTAGGTAGTTACGTAGCCAGGACTCTTAACATTATTTTACCAGATATTAAAAAATTAAAATTCTTCCATGGGGCGCCTGGGTGGCTCAGTTGTTAAGCATCTGCCTTCGGCTCAGGTCATGATCCCAGGATCCTGGGATCGAGCCCCGTGTCGGGCTCCCTGCTCAGCGGGAAGCCTGCTTCTCCCTCTCCCACTCCCCCTGCTTGTGTTCCCTCTCTCGCTGTCTCTCTCTCTGTCAAATAAATAAATAAAATCTTAAAAAAAAAAAAATTAAATTCTTCCAAATACTTGCAAATAACTGCTGTCCATGCCATCCCCTGAGCATTGCAGGCCCACCAAGGCATCTCAAAGGAAAATGCCTGTCATGGCAAGGGACTGCCACCACCCTGCCCCAGCCCCTGTGTCAATGCCTCTTCTGATGAGGGTGCGCCCCTGCCACACTGGCCGTTAAATGCTTCGAATATCACCCTTAGAAAGGAGAGGGGAGGGGATGGTTGTTAGCTCCTTGAACACATCTTTCTAGATCCTTCCATTGCAAATGGGTTCTTCCTCTGCATCTTTATCTTCCATCATATAAGAAGTTCCAGGAGACCAGGCAAGTATAATGGAGAAAGGAGAAACACCAAAGTGGAAAAGGGACTTAGGGTTATATGTTGTTGCAGAATAACTCAACTTGGGTATTGCTAAAATCTACTCAGAAAAGTCAATTTAAGTCAATTTAGAGAGGCCTAAAGGAGAAAGGACACAGCAGTCACAGAGCATGACTGGTCTACATCTGCCTCTCTGTACCAGCATTTTCCAAATCGATGTAAACTTTCCTCTGCAAATGCTACAAGCATTCCAAATTGCCATCTAGTGTGACATAATTCCATTGCAGCAGCTCTGCCACCTTGAGCAAGTTAGGTCTACAGCCTTGATATTTTGAGTGGCCTTTGATGTTGCCAAGCAGTGGACAAAAATAAGGAATCTCTACTCTGGAGCTAGGTCAATGTGGTCTCTACTTGTGCTCAGAGAAAGGACATTTTCTCCATTATCTCAGTTCATATTTCTGAGCTCAAAAACTGTGATTCACTAACCCACAACAAAAAACTGGAAATAAGAATGAATGATTGCTCTGAATTTCTTCAAATATTTATCCCTGAATAAACTACTTCAAACTGAGCTGACTCTTCATGCATAATCTGAGTAATGCGGAGGTGAAGAATGAATGCTTACAGTCATAAGAAACATCATTCCAGGAAATGTTTTCTAGAAAAATTCTCTTCCATAGATGGAATTGAAATGGATCATTATGAATGATCCCATCTGAACTTATAAAAATCGCACCCATATTAAAAGATTTGTGTCTCTGACTAAATTCCTTTTTTGGTTTCCACAAAAAATGGTAGCATTCTTTGTATCTACCCTAATTGTAGCTACAAGACACTGGATACAATGACTAAAGCATTTAGTAAACCATAAGGCACTGAAATGGTATATTTTCAATCAGTGTTAAGAGTCAAAATGGCTATTTTCCTTCCTGTGTTCACTAGAGAATGTGGTAGGAACACTTGTGTATTCTCTGTGTTTGAGAAACAACTACTTCTAAAGGTTGGTCAACTAGTGCAGAGCAAAAGGCACATGTGTAACATTATGAAGAAATGCTCTTCAGTCTGCATTCCCACCACCACCACCTTTTTCTCCACATCCTCGCCAACACTTATCACTTGTTGTTTCTTGTGTAAAAAAGTTAAAAATAGAATTACCCTATGATCTAGTAATCGTACTATGGGATATTTACCCCCAAAATACAAAAACATGAATTCAAAAGGACACATGCACCCCTACGTTTATTGCAGCATTATTTACAATAGCTAAATTATGGCAACAGCCTAAGTGTCCACTGGCAGATGTATGGATAAAGAAATGGTGCTATATGTATGTATATATGTGTGTGTGTATAATATATATATAATATATATATGATGGAATATTATATATATGTGATGGAATATTATTCAGCCATAAAAAAGAATGAAATTTGCCATTTGCAATGACATGGATGGAGCTAGAAGGTATAATGCTAAGTGAAATAAGTCAGTCAGAGAAAGACAAATACTGTATGATTTCACTCATATGCAGAATTTAAGAAACAAAACAAACAAAGAAAAAAGAGAGAGAGAGAGACAAACCAAGAAACAGACTCTTAACTATAGAAAACAAACATGGTTACCGGAGGGGAGGTGGGCAGGGGGGTGGGTGAAATAGGTGATGGGGATTAAGGAGGGCACTTGTCCTGATGAGCACTGGGTGATGTATGGAAGTGTTGAATCACTATATTGCACACCTGAAACTAATATCACACTGTATGTTAACTATACAGGAGTTAAAATTTTAAAACTTAATAAAAAGGAAATGTTCTTAAATAGATATGGAAACTAAAAAAAAAATACAAGTAAACTTAAGAAAGAATGAGGAAATCCGTAAAACACAGTACTGTAAATAGTGAAAGTTACAAAGAAATGCTACCCAGTCTGAACTATATAAGAGGATGGGTCACTATTTGGCTGTGCTCTTGGGGCATTGCAGGAAATCTACAGTATCCTTTTATTGACAGAATCTTACTGTAAGTTTTTAAAGCCTTCACAAATTTTCAGTGGTAATGGAAAACAGAAAAATACACTGCAAATACAGTAATAGTGCATAAATGTTAGAGAGTAAAATAATAAGGTGCCAAATTTGGCATTTCAGAAATATGACACATCTATTTCTAGAAGCCAGAGCGGGGAGGGAACAAGTAGGCAAATGTGGGACAACACAAAATAGGGCACATGTACAGAAAATCTGTATAAGAACACTTTAATCAGTGTTTGTTGAGCATCTTTGGCTCTTAAAATGACAGTGTTTTTAGGATCTTCAGAGAAGAGTAAAAGGAGGAAGAGCAGATAGATACTCATGTTTTGGGGCAGAGAAGGCTCTTAGTGTGACAGAGCAAGCTTTTAAACCTAACCAAATAACTTTCTAATAACTTAAAAAATAAAAAGGCAATTCAACAAAGCAGGTGGATAATCAGGGGAAGAGTGGAGGCATAGGTGTGAACAGAATGGCTGGTCCTTTATAACTGGAGAGAAGTTTAGATTTCCACAATATATACCTAAATGGAACTGAGCCTTGAACTGGTTGTACTCATTGGAATCACAAATATTTGTCATTTACAAATAGAGCTCCCAAGTATTTTAAAATCGATTACAGTGAACTATGTCAGTTTTTCTGAATGATATGAAAGGGCAGTTAATTACAGATTTTTATGACCAGGATTTCCTCTCTTGAGTTGAAAATCAACACCCAAAATAATATAATTTAAATTGATGAGAGGCAGCATGTAGTACTTAACAAGGGCTATACATTAGGAATTGGACAAAAGGGATTACCATTACTAGCTCTGTCACTTTCTAGCTATGCAAATAAGTTATTTACTCTCACTGAACTTGAGATATTTCAGTAAAATGAGGATAACAATACAATCTATTTCATACATATCATTCCTTTATGTATTAACTCACTAGACTGTAAGATCTCTGAAGAGAAGAACTAAGACTGTTTGGTCCATCCTTATGAACTTAGTTCTCAGTATATAACAGACACGCTCTTTCTTTTCTTTCTTTTTTTTTTTTCTTTGCCAAATAAATTTAAAAAAATACTTGTAGGGGCGCCTGGGTGGCTCAGTCGTTACGCGTCTGCCTTCGGCTCAGGTCATGATCCCTGGGTCCTGGGATCGAGCCCCACGTCGGGCTCCCTGCTCCACAGGAAGCCTGCTTCTCCCTCTCCCACTCCCCCTGCTTGTGTTCCCTCTGTCACTATCTCTCTCTCTCTGTCAAATAAATAAATAAAATCTTTAAAAAAGAAAATATTTGTAAAGTACCTAAAATATCAGGCACTATGCTAAGTACTTGGAGAATAAAATAAAGTTATATAGCTAAGTGTTTATCAAAGTGCCTAAAACATGGTAAACTTAAAATGAATGTTTCTAGATGTCCAGTCCCACCTCCCCTATCTAAGAGACTTGTGGGAGTCCAGAGTGTTCCCCAGGATTTCAGCAAATTCCCAAGGACTAGTTAGTACTTTTTCATGGCCCCTCATTCCCTGAAGAATGTGTCCTTTACATCTCATGCTAAGATACCAAGTTCATTCCTTTCTCTGGCTCCCAAAGAAGATCCTCTTTCAACAAATATTTGGCAAGTTTAGTTACTTTCTTAAGTTTTTCAGGGCAGGGTGGCTCAGCCTTCTATCCTTTCAATGTACCCAACCTCCTCACTGGTCCTCCTTGTCTTCCTTTTCTGGGGCCCCAAGCAAATTCATCTTTTTTTCTCAAATGGGAATCCTGCTCACATACAAGTCCAGTATGATTTCATCTTCTGACCCAAGCAGGCTTCTGTATCTTTTTTCCAACAAAGGCTGATCGCTTCCTAAAAGAGAATTCTCAAATCATGTAATAAATAATATAATATAATATAATATAATATAATATAATATAATATAATAT